>NC_091439.1:98961696-99603089 GCF_964237555.1 Oryctolagus cuniculus
ACTACCCATTTGAGAAACCTGAGTTGTGTTCCCAGCTCCCAGCTTTGGCTTAGCCCAGCCTCGATTACTATAGGCTTTTGGGGATTGAGCCAATTGATGGACATGTCTTTTGTTCTCTCTGTATCTGTGTGTGTGTGAGTGTGTGTCTCACTTAAAAAAACTAATAAACACAAAAATAGGCTAGAATATCTACAATTATATATATGCTTAATTTTATAAATAACTTTTTTTAAAAAAGATTTATTTTATTTAATTGAAGGCAGAGTTACAGAATGGGTAGGTAGAGAGAGAGAGAAAGAGAGAGAGAAAGGTAGAGAGAGATCTTCCATCCATTGGTTTACTTACAAATGGCTACAATGGGCAGTGCTAGGCCAGACTAAAGCCAGGAGTCAGGAGCTTCTTCTGCATCTCCCATGTGGGAGCAGGGAACCAACCACTTGCACATGTCTCCACTGCTTTTCCAGGTGCATTAGCAGGGAGATGGATTGAAAATGTAGCAGACAGGACTTGAACTGGTGCCCATGTGGGATTCTGGCATCACAGCCCATATGAATTACTTTTTAAAGAGAATGTTCACTCACAAATTAGTCTCAATCCATAGGGAATTTCTTTTTTTTTACACTTTTATTTAGTAAATATAATTTTCAAAGTACAGTTTATGGATTACAATGGCTTTTTCTCCACTATAACTTCCCTCCCACCCGCACCCCTCCCATCTCCCGCTCCCTCTCCATTCTATTCACATCAAGATTCATTTTCAATAATCTTTATATACAGAAGATAGATTTAGTATATATTAAGTAAAGATTTCATCAGTTTGCACCCACACAGAACATAAAGTGTAAAATACTGTTTTAGTAGTAGTTATAGCTTTAATTCACATTGGACAACACATTAAGGACAGAGATCCCACATGAGGAGCAAGTACAGAGTGACTCCTGTTGTTGACTTAACAATGTGACACTCTTGTTTACGGCGTCAGAAATCTCCCTAGCTCTAGTCATGAGTTTCCAAGGCTATGGAAACCTCTTGAGTTCGCTGACTTCAATCTTATTTAGACAAGGTCATAGTCAAAGTGGAAGTTCTCTCCTCCCTTCAGAGAAAGGCACCTCCTTCTTTGTTGGCCTGTTCTTTCTACTGGGATCTCACTCGCAGAGATCTTTCATTTAGGTGGGTTTTTTTGTTTTTTGTTTTGTTTTGTTTTGTTTTGTTTTGTTTTGTTTTTTCCCAGAATGTCTTGGCTTTCCATGCCTGAAATACTCTCCTGGGCTCTTCAGCCAGATCCAAATGCCTTAAGGGCTGATTCTGAGGCCAGAGTGCGGTTAAGGACATCCATTCTGAGTCTGCTGTGTATCCCGCTTCCCATGTTGGGTTGTTCTCTCCCTTTTTGATTCTATCAGTTAGTATTAGCAGACTCTAGACTTGTTTGTGTGATCCCTTTGACTCTTAGACCTATCAGTGTGATCAATTGTGAACTGAAATTGATCGCTTGGACTAGTGAGATGGCATTGGTACATGCAACCTTGATGGGATTGTATTGGAATCCCCTGGCACATTTCTAATTCCACAATTTGGGGCAAGTCCGATTGAGCATGTCCCATATTGTACATCTCCTCCCTCTCTTATTCCCACTCTTATATTTAACAGGGATCAGTTTTCAGTTAAATTTAAACACCTAAGAATAAATTTGTTAATTACAGAGTTCAACCAATAGTATTAAGTAGAACAAAAAATACTAAAAGGGATAAATTATTAAATTTTACATCAATAGTTATTACATGAGCTGATCAATTCACTGTTTCTCATAGTGTCCATTTCACTTCAACCAGTTTCCTTTTTTGTGGTTGGTTAGTTGTCACCGAAAAAGGAGAACATATGATATTTGTCCCTTTGGGACTGGCTTAATTCACTCAGCAAGATGTTTTCCAGATTCCTTTATTTTGTTGCAAATGGCCTGGTTTCATTGTTTTTTTTACTGCTGTATAGTATTCTATAGAGTACCTGTCCCATAATTTCATTATCCAGTCTACTGTTGATTGGCATTTAGGTTGATTCCAGGTCTTAACTATTGTGAATTGAGCTGCAATAAACATTAAGGTGCAGACAGCCTTTTTGTTTGCCAATTTAATTTACTTTGGGTAAATTCCAAGGAGTGGGATGACTGGGTTGTATGGCAGGGTTATATTCAGGTTTCTGAGGAATCTCCAGACTGACTTCCATAGTGGCTTTACCAGTTTGCATTCCCACCAACAGTAGGTTAGTGTCCCTTTTTCCCCACATCCTCGCCAGCATCTGTTGTTGGTAGATTTCCGCAGGTGAGCCATTCTCACCAGGGTGAGGTGAAACCTCACTGTGGTTTTGATTTGCATTTCCCTGATTGCTAGTGATCCTGAACATTTTTTCATGTGTCTGTTGACCATTTGGATTTCCTCTTTTAAAAAATGTCTATTGAGGTCCTTGGCCCATCTCTTAATTAGGTTGTTTGTTTGGATGTTGTGGAGTTTCTTGATCTCTCTGTAGATTCTGGTTATCAACCCTTTATCTGTTGCATAGTTTGCGAATATTTTTTCCCATTCTGTCAGTTGCCTCTTCGCTTTCCTGACTGTTTGTTTTGCAGTACAGAAACTTCTCAAGTTGATGCAATCCCAAATGTTAATTTTGGCTTTGAATGCCTGTGCTTCTGGGGTGTTTTCCAAGAAGTCTTTGCCAGTACCTATATCTTGCAGGGTTTCTCCAATGTTCTCTAATAATTTGATGGTCTCTGGTCATAGAGTCATGTCTTTAATCTTTGTTGAGTGGATTTTTGTGTCAGGTGAAAGGTAGGGGTCTTGCCTCTTGCTTCTGCATGTGGAAATCCAATTTTCCAGCACCATTTATTGAATAGACTGTCCTTACTCCAGGAATTCGTTTTGGATTCTTGGTCAAATACAAATCGGCTGTAGATGTTTGGATTGATTTCTGGTGTTTCTATTCTGTTCCATTGGTCTATCCATCTGTTTCTGTACCAGTACCATGCTGTTTTGATTACAACTGCCCTGTAGTATGTCCTGAAATCTGGTATTGTGATGCCTCCGGCTTTGTTTTTGTTGTACAAGATTGCTTTAGCTATTCAGTGTCTCCTGTGTCTCCATATGAATTTCAGCATCATTTTTTTCTAGATCTGAGAAGGATGTCTTCGGTATTTTGATTGGCATTGCATTGAATGTATAAATTGCTTTTGGGAGAATGGACATTTTGATGATGTTGATTCTTCCAATCCATGAGCATGGAAGATTTTTCCATTTTTTGATATATTCTATTTGTTTCTTTAAAATTTTGTAATTCTCATCGTAGAGATCTTTAACGTCCTTGGTTAAGTTATTTCAAGGTATTTGATTGTTTTTGTGGCTATTGTGAATGGGATTGATCTTAGAAGTTCTTCCTCAGCTGTGGCATTGCCTGTGTATACAAAGGCTGTTGACACTTGTGCATTGATTTTATATCCTGCTACTTTGCCAAACTCTTCTATGAGTTCCAGTCGTCTCTTAGTAGAGTTCTTTGGATCCCCTAAATAAAGAATCATATCATCTGCAAAGGGGGATAGTTGAGTTCTTCCTTCCCAATATGTATCCCTTTAATTTCTTTTTCTTGCCTAATAGCTCTGGCTAGAACCTCCAGAACTATATTGAATAGCAGTGGTGAGAGTGGACATCCCTGTCTGGTCCCAGATCTCAGTGGAAATGCTTCCAACTTTTCCCCATTCAATAGGATGTTGGCTGTGGGTTTTTCATAAATTGCTTTGATTGTGTTGAGGAATATTCCTTCCATACCCAGTTTGCTTAGGGTTTTCATTATGAAAGGGTGTTGTATTTTGTCAAATGCTTTCTCTGCATCAACTAAGATAATCATATGGTTTTTCTTCTGCAGTTTGTTAATGTGGTATATCACATTGAATGATTTGTGAACATTGAACCATCTCTGCATACCAGGGATAAATCCCACTTGGTCTGGTGGATGATCTTTCTGATGTGTTGTTGCATTCTATTGGCCAGAATTTTATTGAGGATTTTTGCATCTGTGTTCATCAGGGATATTGGTCTGTAATTCTCTTTCTTTGCTGCATCTTTTTCCGGCTTAGGAATTAAGGTGATGCTGGCTTCATAGAAAGAATTTGGGAGGATTCCATCTTTTTCAATTGTTCTGAATAGTTTGAGAAGAATTGGAGTTAGTTCTTCTTTAAATGTTTGATAGAATTCAGCAGTGAATCCATCTGGTCCTGGGCTTTTCTTTGTTTGGAGGGCCTTTATTACTGATTCAATTTCTGTTTCAGTTATAGGTCTGTAGATTTGTGTGTAGCGTCATCACCACCACTATCTCCACCGCATTCTGAGATGGGATTCATCCTATCCATTCAGGTAGTTCAGACATATATGCGTAATTTAGAGAATATCATCATTAATTTATCAAAATACAGAAGTAAAGTGACCCCCAAATTTTAAATCCATGCACAGAGTGATGAGTCTATACAACCATGATATCATCCTTATTTTCTTCAGGATTCTTTTCAGAACTAATTTTTTCTGTGAGTTTTGTGTCAGGATTCTCCCACTAGTATTCTCTTAAAAAGGGAATTTGAATCGCATTCATTTTATTTTTTCAAACTCTGCTTATTAACTCTTCTTTTTTTTTTTTTTTTTGAAATACAGCAGGTTTACATATCCTCTCATGAAGGTACAGTGTTAGTAGGCATTTAGCCTTGTAGTTAAAAAGTCTGCTCTGGGCCGGCATTGTGGTACAGCAAGTTAAGCCAAAGTCTACAGCACCAACATCTCATATGGGATCCAGTTTGAATCCCAGGTGTTCCATTTTCATTACAGCTCCCTGCTAATGTGTCTGGGAAAGCAGTCAAGGATGGCCCAGTGGCTGTGCCCCTGCATCCATATGGGAAACCAGGAGGAAGCTATGGCTTCAGGCTTTGGCCTGGTCTAGCCCTGGTCTTGTGGCCCTGTGGGGTGTGAGCCAGTGCATGGAAGATCTCTTTCCTCTCTCTTTCTCTATGTCTCTCCTTTTACTCTATTTATCTTTGTATTGTAACTCTGACTTTCAAGTAAATAAAGAAATCTTAAAAAAAAGAAGCCTGCATCCACATTAGATTACCTGGGTTTGATATCTGGCTCTCACTGGCTTCTCACTGATGAAATGACTTAGTTCCTGTCACTCACATGGGAGACCTGGATTGCATTCTCTGCTCTTGTCTTTAGCCCCTGACCCTAATATTGGGAACGTTTTTGGAATGAACAGCATATAATATGGGAGCTCTCTGTGTGTATCTGTCTCCATTCTCTGCTCAAATAAATAAAATGAATTAAGTATATAAATAATACTTTTCAAAGAGTGGCATATTAAATAAACATTTATCTTGCTTTCTATGTCACAACTGCACTATAAATTTCTATAATAAATTATAATTTTAAATAAATTCTCTACTGTTCAATCATGATCAGTATATGGCTTAATGATTTCTGATGAAATATATTACAGTTAGACCCAATTATTATCAGCCATTTTATTACATTTTTTCAGACCTATTTGTTTTGTTTTTGCACCATTAATTTTCACTCAGTGATTTGATTCTCTGACATGAAGTAAATGAGAGAACTGAATGTTTAAGTATTTGCCAGTAAGAAAGATATATTTTGATGTAGTTTTAGAATTATGTTTTACAGTACATAGATCTACATAATTATGACATGCAGATTTTTATATGACAAAAATAGTTATTGTTGTGACTTACCAGGTTGGAGATTCAAAAACTGGTGTTACCATGGACCACTGAAATCAGTTCCTCAGAAATTGATGCATAGGATTTCTCTTGCACATGCACTGAAAACTATATGGAGTCCTTTACTACCTTTATATTAAATTCCTAAGAAACCTGAAATCACATTAAAGATTAAAAAGAACACTAACACCTAGAATATTTATAACATCTTCAATTTTTAACATATGACTAACATAAAATGATCTAGTTACTCTGGTATAAAGCAGCTTGGATGAGGGTTTGTTTGGTTAGAACAAATTAAATACACACACACAGACACACACACACAGAAAGAGAGAGAGAGAGAGAGAGAGAGAAAGGAAAGGATTGAGTATGCATCTATCATGGAGAACAAATTATTTTTGTCCTCATATGTGTTGTAATAAAGCAAAATTCTCTCAACATCTACCCATGTGTTTTGAAACTGGGATCCATAACAAATGATCTGCTACTTTAATGGGGATACAAAACAATCATTATTTTTGATACAGATGACTTCTTTTCTTACCTTAGCTGTATGTAAGCAAAGACCTTATGTGATATATTCAGTGCTGTTTCCATTCTTGCTTCTATCATTATATGTATAGTAACTTGGGTGTTGAAGAAGGAGGTAAACTAGGTAGAAATGAAAAGAAATAATAGGTTGGAGAAATGGCTAGCACCTGACATGAACCTATAAAATTATTTATATAATCAATTATTGTTGATTTGAGTAAGGGAACTATACAAAGGAGAAGTTGTTAAAAGAGAGAGAAAGCAAGCAAGCAAGTGAGCAGGTTATCAGAAAGTCAGGAAAGTCCTAGAGTATCCATCAAGGACTGTATACTACTAAAGGTTAACGTCTGTTGACTAAAAATTAAAAGGAAGAAGATTCAAAAACGTGGCCTTAGAAATGCAAGCACATATTTTAGCAGGTACAACAATAATATGTGTTATCCTAAGACAGAGGTCACTGTCAGAGACAACCATGACACTGTAGGCCAAGAGTGTACCAATGCTCATCTGTGTGGGGCCTGAAGGTTAGACTGTTTCATATTTTACATTCCTGAAAGAAATCAAAAGGAGAAAACATTTTTGAGACTTGAAATCTACATGAGATTGAATTCCAGTGTCTGTGACATTTTATTGGGAAACAGCCATGCTCTTGTGTTTACATATCATGTATGCTTGCTTCCACACCATAGCAGAAGGGTTGAGTAGCTGCTGCAAAGAACATATGGCCCAGAAAGCCTGAAATATTTACTCTCTGGGCCTTTAAGAAAAAGTATCCTCTCCTCTGTCTTAAGCCAATGATGCCAGAGTGACAGTCTTTCTGCTCCATTCTATCAATAAAAGGTGCTAGACTTAGCAAGGTGGCTGTCTTCACTCTTCTGTGATGTCTGTCAAGACTGAGAAAGTAAAGAGCAAGGCAACTTCACATACACATTCTGTTGTTCAGAGGACATTAAAATGCTGCATCATGTTTTTTCCCAAGGGACTTTTACCTTGTTAAAATAGAAAAAAAAATTACTGTATCCATTCCATTAAGTAATAAGTATAAAATCATAATATGGAAAAATAATTATCAAAAAAGTTTTACCTACCAAATATTATTTTTATCATCTATTTTAAAGTATACATTAAAAAAAAACAGAACTCACATACATTTCTAAAAATGTTAAAGAAAATATACTTGAGGGACTGTTTTCTTTCCTGCATGCATTTGATGTAAGAGTGGATGACAGCTTAAATGTCCCTTCTCTGAGATGTATAAGACATCCAACTTCTAACATATAGTTACTCTTTAAAGATACTTTACATCTCATAGAACAAAACATTAAAAAGTAATAGAAGTTCCAAAAAGTTTTTTGTTTGTCTGACTCCCATGCTATGCAGTTTAGTTTTGCATGATTTCCCCACAGCCTTTGCAGAAATGTTATTAACTTCAGAAAATTGTTTCTCCTCCTGCATATTGAGAGAAAAAGCAATTTTAAATGTTTATTTTATGTTTGACGTTTTTGTTCATAAAAGAAATGACAAAAATATTGTTGACTTCAGTTTGTGACTCAAACCACAAAAGCACACATTCATGCAATGATTTACTATAATTTGGGTCTGATAAATAAAAGTAATCTCACATTTTCTTCCCTCATTAATACAGATTGAGGTAAAACTTGCTTCGCATCTTCACGAAGAGAAAGGAAGCCCCTGTCCTCTCCACCTACCTCCAGCGGTGAACGAACACCTTGCTCCAAGGTGGAGGGCAAATGAGCTATTCCACCCTAATGGTGTGTAGTAGAGTTGGGCTCTTGCTCATGCACATTAAATGACCTGAGACCTATCACTAATTACCAAGTTTTGTGTCCTGAGACACAAAGAGACTCTGCATAAAGAAATAGATACACTCTCCTGCAAATGTCCTTTTCTGTACAGCTCGGTGGGCAGGCTTGAATGGGTCAGTGCATCTAGTAAAATGGCTTATTATGCATTTTAGTATGGTTTATGGGCTAAACAAGTAACACACAACACGTAAAAGCTATTGGGTATTGTACACTTCGGTAAACTGCAAACCCTAACACTCTCAATAAGGTAGTAAGTGTCCATTTCCACACAAGATTTCCACTGCCTCAGGAACTACACGTTCTGTGTATTGGTTCACACTCTGCTGACCTGATTAAACTTATAATTACACTGTATTGAATGCATGTCTATAATGTTCATGCAAAATAAAATCACTCCCTTTTATACCTGCAGTTATTAGAGCTGAAAAAGAAACTCAATAAACTCACTTTTTTTCAGAATTTCTATTGTATTACTCATATTGACACATCTGTAAGTGGTTCATTATAAAATAAATGAAGTCAGAATTCAGCTGCATCATAACCTTTTCAAAATCTAGGCACATATCAATGCAATAGAAAGGTTTTTTTTTGACCATTAATACATGACACCCATGAAATCACAATGATAACTGCAGTGGCTGGTAATACATGTCTACTAATTAAATGAATAAAAAGAAAATAAATAATTTTAATGTTGCTTGAATAAATATCTTTTCCATTTCAGTCATGTATTTTTTTCCTTAGGTCTGCTTTGTGTTCCTTATTTCCTAGTAATTACTACATGTATTTTAAAAAATGCCAGATATTTTAAGTACTAAATATTTGACTGAAATAAATTTAATATGTCATCTAAAATCAGGTATGTAAAATCTGCTGGATAATTGTCAACTTACTTCTAAAACATTCCTACCTTACTACTTTTGCATTTGTTGGCTACTTTTATACTGCTTTATTACTTTTGCACTGGGTAACTACCTGGGAGTATTGCTTAAACACATTCACACACACACATACACAAATCATCCAAGACTGAACCCTTCCTGTCACAGGATCTATTATGTAATTAGAGAGATCATTTTCTAACATGCATCTAAAAGTAAGTCAAAATATTAGAAAATGAATTGTTTATGTTGAATTTTTTTAAAAGCCTAAATACCACATTGATGAATAGCAATAGGCCAACATGCAGATATACTGATGTAAATGTTTTAATAAATTCTTATAAAGTGGGATAAAATGGGATATATGATGTACATATATAAATAAATCTTCTTAAATTCTTACTGGTACTTTCAGCTGATAAACATATATGTATTGGGGTTTCATTATTATCCCCCAGGTTATAGAATGCAGTGTTCAATTTTAATGCACGTGATTTTACAGAACAGCCAGCAAATCTGGAATGCAGTAAAAAATTTGAAACACATGGGTTTGATTCCCAATTATTCCATATTTTCTTATCTGAATTTATAGACAGAATTTAATCATCTTGAATCATTCACCTTGGACAATTATTGTATTTTTAGCATGTCAAAATTAATTATTTCTAAATAGAATGACAATTGTCAATTCTTACGTTGCCTCAATTTTTAGTTGTTTAGACAATTTGTTTTTGTTTTTGTGACTTCCGTAGTCATTTTATATGGCTAGCTCAGAGGTAAAATATATATTCTTATGACAAAGTTTATTTTTGGGTTGACTGTCTATGCTACAATCAACAAATATGAAAATCACTGCCTACTTTAAAACACATCTAATAACATATAATTTCATCTTTATAACCTAATATTTATATCACTTAATATGAAATAAATTCATTCTAAATGTTTTTCTTTTTGAAATTTAATAAAACAATGAATTAAAAGATTTTTAAAAGCAAACATATCAATGATCATAAGCTAAACATTTTTCTAAATTTTTTGCCTTTTTCTGTAATCTAGGATTTCTTCTATTGAGAATATAGCTACACAATGTGCCAAACTGCAGGAATGGAATCATTCATAATTACCCTCTCCACAACAACCACAGATAACATCTTAGATGTTGTCTCAGTGTTATTTTCCATTATTTTTCTCTTCATGCACAATATCTTTTCCAAAATAATCTTAAAGGTATTGATTCTGTAGTGACACTGTGTTCACAAAATCAAGAACTAAGAAGAAATCCTAAAGCAACTATTTAAGTGCTGAATGTGGGCACTCCTATGCCAGAAGCGAGTATAAAGCAGAGGCAGACACAAGAAAATAGTGAAATATTACCCTTAGAAACATCTGTAAACATTTCAACACTATAAGGACAGATGAAAACAAACCTAACCAATCAGTCTCTCACCGAATGTCTACATACCATGATGTATCAACAACACATGACTAGAACTTCTTGTTTTCAGCCGCTATCTTTCCATTACTGGTTAATGCACAGTACATTCACGAGCATTTTAATATTTAGTTGAAGTATTTCCAGGAAGAAAGCTGAATTCTCCCTGATCTGGAATATCCTTTCTTTCTTTTGGTGATTCTAGTTACTATTAAATGAGAACTTATTTATACTTTTTTCATTCTGAAAAGTTCTCTTAACTATTCCATGAAAAGAACTAACAATATGTGAGCCAGATCAATGCAACTCTGTATTAAAAAAATCGTTGGATTTGCGAGCATTACAGTAAGTACGTTAAGTATAAATGTTGGCCACATGCAAACCACAGTTATTTCAGAGATAAAAAACTGTGCTGTAGGAAGCATAGTTCAAACCAACTCCTCTTTCAGGACTACAAGAGTAAATCCAGCAACAGAACACCAAACATTTGGAAAATCCTATTGGGGTCACAGATTATAAAGCAGTTACTACTTTGTGGCCTGGGATAGGTTGCAAATTTGTCTTGATTCTTCCAACTATTTGACAAATTAGTGATGATTTTTATATTTAAATTTTCAGTTACTAAATATTTCTGACACTCATCTTCTGGATACCGAAGCACTCCTACCATTTTCAGCATTCCTAATCCTGTGTGTGTATGTGTGTTTGTATTGTATCAAAGATGTCCATCTTCAGACTCTTTCATTAGGGCATTTTCATTTCAGATAGTTTAGAGTATTTGATTATCTTTTAAAAGTATTTATTTATTTATTTGCCTTTCAAAAGGCAAAGATGGGCTGGAATTGTGGCACAGCAGATTAAGCCACCACTTGAGAAGAAGGCACCCTAAATCAGAACTCAGGTCCCAGCTGCTTTGTTTCTAATCTAGCTCCCATCATACATGCCTGGGAAAGCAGCAGAAGATAGCCTTGGTCCCGTGTTCCTGTCAACCTCAAAGAAGACCTGGAAGGAGTTCCAGGCTCTGGCTTTGGCCTAGCCCAGCCCTGGTCATTGTAGCTATTTGAAGAGTGAGATGGCAGATGGATGATCTCTTTCTCTCTCTGTCTCTCCCTGTCTGTCAACCTATATTTCAAATAAATAACATTAATCTTAAACAATAATTGCAAAAAAAAGGACAGTCAGGGAGCCTAAAGGAGACAGCAACAGACAGAAAAGGCAAAATCTTGGGTAGATTCCTGGACATGTGCAGTCAACCAAAATTGAATCATGAAGACATAGAAAACCTAAACAGACCAATAACCAAGATGGAAATTGAATCAATAATAAAAACCCTCCCAACAAAAAGCTCAGGACTGGACGGCTTCACTGCTGAGTTCTACTAGACATTTAAAGTAGAACGAATTCCAGTTCTTCTCAAAATATTCAAAAGAATTGAAAAGGAGGGAATGCTTTCAAACTCCTTCTCTGAGGCTAGTGTTACCTTAAGTCCAAAACCACAAAAAGATACAACCAAGAAAGAGAACTACAGACCAAAATCACTAATGAATATAATGCAGAAATCCTCAACAGAATACTAACTTATTGACTCCAACAACACATCAGAAATATCATTCACCCTGACCAAGTGGGATTTATCCCTGGTATACAGAGGTGATTCCCCATATGCAAATCAATACATGTGATACATCACATTAACAAATTGAAGAATAAAAGCCATTTGATTATATCAATATATAATGAAGAGAAAGCATTTGATAAAATAAAACATCCTTTCACAATTAAAAACATTAAATAAATTGTGTATAAAAGGGACATTCCTAAACACACTCAAGGTAATTTATGACAAATACGTAACCAGAATCTAATTGAATGGGGACATGTTGAAAGCATTTATACTAACATCTGACACCAGATAAGGATACCCACTTTCACCACTGTTATTCAATATAGTGCTGGGAGTTTTAGCCAGAGCCATTTTGCAAGAAAAAGAAATCAAAGGGATATAAACTGGAAAGGAGGAAGTCAAACTATCTCTATTTACAGACGACTTGATTCTATATAGTAAGGGAACCAAAAGACCCCACTGAGACTATTGGAACTCATAAAAGAGTTTGGTATAGTTGCAGAATATAATATAAAAAAATCAATATTTGGATACCTAGATAATGCCATAGCTGATAAAGAACTTCTAATATCAATGCCATTCACAATACTACACAAAACCCTAAATAATTTTAACAATTGAGGTAAAGTATTTCTGCAATGAAAATTACAAGACATTAAGGAATGAAATAGAAGACACAAGAAATGGAAACCTCCTTCTAGCTCATGGTCCCACCCTTCCTGCTTACTCTCATATCCTTTTTCTTAATTTTCACAATGACCTACTTTCAGTTTCCATTATTCTTTTTTTTTTTTTTTTTTTTTTTTTTGACAGGCAGAGTGGACAGTGAGAGAGAGAGACAGAGAGAAAGGTCTTCCCTTGCCTTTGGTTCACCCTCCAATGGCCGCCACGGCCGCGGATCCAAAGGCAGGAACCAGGTGCTTCTCCTGGTCTCCCATGGGGTGCAGGGCCCAAGCACTTGGGCCATCCTCCATTGCACTCCTGGGCCACAGCAGAGAGCTGGACTGGAAGAGGAGCAACTGGGACAGAATCCGGCGCCCCGACCGGGACTAGAACCTGGTGTGCCGGTGTCGCAGGTGGAGGATTAGCCTCTTGAGTCGCGGCGCCGGCCTTCCATTATTCTTATAAGAAGGAGGTTTGAGTGAGAAGTGTCACTATATTCCTAATTATTTTCTTTAACCTTAAGAAATTTATTCATATAAAGTAATAAACTTTAAAAAGCCAAACGCACACAAAAGAGCAACATCTTCCCTTGACTGGTTCACACTCCAAATACCTTTAATAGCTAGGCTTGGGCCAGGCCAAAGCCAGAAAACAAGAAATCCATCTAGTTCTTCCACTTTGATGGCAGGGACCTACGTCTTGAGCATCATCTGTTGCCTTCCTGAGGTTCACTTTAGCAGAAAATTGGAAATGGAAGCAGAGCAGGTATTCAAATCAGGCACTCTGACTTCGGACTAGGCTTTCACAACAGAAGAGTGAACAAAACAAGTCTTAGTGCTCATGGAGCTTAAATTCATAGAAGGAGGGGCATAAAAGGGGTGAGGGAATAAATAAATGGAAAGTGGAGATATGTTAAAACCAGTCAGAGCATTAAAAAGTCTCAGGCTTAGATATTACAGCATATAAAATATGTATTTTCAGAAATAAAAGAAAAGTAGTGAGGAAACAAGTATGTTAGGGAGAAAGGGACAAAAAGAAGATTGTGTCAACATTCCATTTTTTTGTAATTCTTGGTATAAAAAGGTAATTCAACAATGGAAGTTTCATGTTGCAGAAGTTTTGTGTCTTTCAGACTGTAGTCAGAGAAGCTATCAGACTGAGTTTCGGACAGCACATTTGTGACTACTTGAGTGTTTCAAAAAAATTTCATCTTGTAGGAATCATATAAACACAGCCTTGTAGAAAGAAAAAAAAATAAAGCAGAATCCTGGCTAGATGTGATTTTCTTTTTCTCAAGACTTTTTCTAATATAGATTAAATCCTACATTCTTAGAAAAGTATATTCTGGGCTAGCTGTGGTGAGGTGTATGTGTCCCAGACCTCAGGGCTAGAATCATCCTGAGGATTTCATACTCAATTGCACATTTGGGTAAATGCACTCACAGTTTCTACCATCACATGTATTTGAAAGAATGTGAGAATTTATTGAATTGCTTAATGGTTTTGTTGAACAAACTTATTTGCTAGCTTGATATTTTATTCTGTGTTCCCCTCAGGAAGTCCCTTTATAGATTGAGATGTCCTCCTGTCCTCATCCTTATTCTCAAAGCACGAGTGGGCCGTGTTCCAGGCATTTTGTATACCCATAAAGGACACTTTCTCCTTTGAATTATTTCACTTTTCTCCCACATAAGGGGGGCAGATGTTGTTTTTGAGTAAATGAATGTCTGTACAAAAGTTAATGTCCTTTGGGATAGCTGATTGGCTTTAATTGTGCTACACCTGCAGGCTACTGGATAATTTGCTGAATATAAGTTTTTGTAAGTCTGGACTCGTCTGCTGTGTTGTGTAAACCATCACTGGTTGTTCATCTTCAATATTGAAAAAGATGGTTGAGATGTTTTCAGAAATGTGAAGTGTTTACTTGTGGGATGTTTTCCATAGGATCTTCAGATCCAAACAGATGTGCTCAGCTGTATTGAGGACTTGAAATGGAAGGCCTTCTAAACTCCACTAGACAGTTGCCTGTTTTGTAGCTGGTATTGGGCACTCTCTCATGCACCTGTCTTTTTGACAATAGAAACTGACTTAACTTTCTCTTCAGTTCCTGACAGGAGCCCTTTGTAATCGGCATATTCAGGTGAATGGTAGGTGTCTTCTAAAGATTTGATTGGATACAAGGGCCCAGGGAGGGGGCCTTAGGCAGGAGATACTTCTTGAGTGAACAAGAAGAGCAGGTAATAGTGAGCAGATAAAGGATGTAAAAAAGAGATTCAAGATCTCAAGCAACAATCATCCCACCTATCTAGACAATGCAAAGAATTCATGTGAGTCATCTCAGACATTCTTAAAGCTAGTTCTCAAATGCTGTAAGGAGTGAGCTTTATGTAGAAATACTTTCTTTTTTTAAATTCATTTTATTTATTTGAAAGGGAGAGGGAGAGAGAGAAAGAGAGAGAGAGCAAAAGAGAAAGAGAGAGCACAGTCACATCTTCTGGTTTATGCCTCAAATGTCCACAGCAACCCAATTTAGCCAGAACAAAGTCAGGGATTGAGAACCCGATCTGGTTCTTTTATGTGGGTGAAAGTGATCCAATTTCTTGAACCATTGCTCACTGTCTCCAGGGTGCATGCACATTAGTAGGAAGTTGGAATCAAGAGTGGAGATGGAACTCAAACCCAGGCACTCTGGTTGTCGGATATAGGTGTCCCAAGCCATGCCTTAGCCATATTTCAAATGCCTACCCTGAGAAACACTGTATTAATCTGAATACCTACATCTTACATACAGCTGGTAGTAATGTTGCTCATCACCTGTCCCTTCAAGAGAAGCAATTCCTAGAAGTGAAGATTGTGTCATGTCCATGAGTAAGCACAAATGCTGGTTAACTTATGAGCCATTTCTCCTTACACAATTCAGAAATCCACAGTTCCAAATTGCCGGAGCACTTCTGAAAACCCAAGGCCCTTGTCTGCAGTTCAAGGAAAATGGTCTAAACAAGAGCGCTGGCTCCAATCTCAATAACCATTTCATGCCGCTTTTTATTCTTGTGAGTGCAATACATTTCTCAGAAGAGCAAGAAATAAAAAAGGGAGGCACAGAATACCAGCAATGTTATATAGTTATAATTGAAAAGCATTGGAAGTTCATGAGGAGCATTTTCATTTGCCATCAAGTAGAAAACTTATATATCACAGATGGTAGACATTTTCATCTGCCTTCTCATACCTGCTCAAAATACCTTAATATATTTAAATAGAAACTAATTGGTTAGTTCTTGATTTTTAATAATATTATTTTTATGAATACACATGGTGATCCTTTATTTTATACATACTTAAAATTATACTGAGGGAATAAAATTTAAATAGTGCATCTTAAGTATTCATTAACTTCAATAATGTTCAGATTACTGATATTGCAATTAATGACATTGACTCCATACTTTCCTCTCATGTTGTAGAGCTGGCTACTTCCAAACCAAGAATCACCCCTTTTCTTTTTGAGGTTTTTCTATTATTTGTTCTTTCAGTGTTTAAATTACTTGAACTAGATAACAGTGAACATGAGTATTTCTCTTGGCAAAAGTGTCTGTTAATAAGAAGAAAGCTCTTACAATGCTATTTTTTTCTCCTAATGAAGCATTTAAAAATTGATATTTATTAAATATTAGGATTATTATGAATCTTCGCATATATGGATCTTGTAAATCAAATATGATTAATGAATGATGGATCTATATCAAGTTTGTAAACAAAAAAGCCCATGTCTAATTTTATGCCTCACATTCCCAGTGAAATGAGAGGGAAGGGATTTAAATAATATGTGGGGCCGGTGCTGTGGCTCACTTGGTTAATCCTCTGCCTGCAGTGCCAGCGTCCCATATGGGCGCCGGGTTCTAGTCCTGATTGCTCCTCTTCCAGTCCAGCTCTCTGCTGTGGCCTGGGAGGGCAGTGGAGGATGGCTCAAGTGCTTGGGCTCCTGCGCCCGTGTGGGAGACCTGGAGGAAGCACATGGCTCCTGGCTTTGGATTGGCGCAGCGCCAGCTGTGGGGGCCATTTGGCAGATGAACCAATGGAAGGAAGATTTCTCTCTGTCTCTCTCTCTCACTGTCTAACTCTGTCAAATAAAAAATAATAATAATATGTGTGTGTTCACATAGGTACACAAGCAAGAAAAGAATTACACAGACAGTATCAAATGAATAGATTGTGTGTTATTTCTGGAAACTAGAAATTAACACATTGGAAGAATGAATAAATCAGAAAGAAGAAACTGTAAAAAAATGAATCCTTCTGTTAAGGATAATAGCATACTTCTAAATAGAACCTAAAGAACAAAATTGAAATTAAAGATAATAAAACCACAAACATGTTTTCAGGTAGTGGAGGGATAGAACTTCCAGAATGCCAGAGTACCAATCTGTTCATACACTTCAAAACATTGGCAAAGAACATCAAAATCCAATAAATCAAAACTCTAAATCGCCAAAGTTTACAAAGATGAGAGGAGTGGTTTTTTTTTTTTTTAAGAAAAATAGCCAAATCTTGGTAAGTATTTTAATATGCCTAGACTTTAAAAGCAGCATTCTTGGAACTATGAATTCTAAGAGTCGGGCTGGCAGCCACTGGTGGGAGAAGATGGGTTTAGAACACAATAAAACATTTTCAGAAAATTATCATTGCTTAACCTGCCTTGTGGACCCCTACGAAAGCCACACTCACTGGGCCTATCTTTATTTTACCTAGCTCAGATTATTGAAGGAAGTCCTCTCCCCAAGGGTATGTGTCAAAAATCATCAGCAGCAACCATTTTACATCATGACTGAAGGTCATGACCATGCTATGAAGTATGAAAAGAGGCTGCCCAGACACGTGAAAATGAAACTCGGGAAACTGAGATGTCTGTGGTAGGCTTCTGAAGTTCTAATAACTTTCTGAGAAACTGAAAGAGTATTTCTGTGAGCAGGCTAGGTGTGTGCTTATGAAATACCTGGACAGATCCTAGTCTTCTGCCTGCACGACAATGATGTCCTCCACACACAGAACGTGAAATTCAGGGCAGAGCTATGAAGTCCTTGATAGGCCATTGGACACATTGCTCACCATCTCTAGGAACTTACAAAGAGAAAATACAGCTAGACACAAAACAGGGAGGCGAAAAAGGAAACAATGAAGATTACAGCAGAGATAATGGAATAGGATATAGAAAATCATTGGAAAAATTAACAAAACATTTTTTTCTATTCAGACATGAACAACAAAATTGAAAAGCATATTATAGACAAATAAGAAAACTCAGATTACTACATTTAGGAATAAAAGGAAATATACAGTGACTTTAGTAAAATACAATAATACTTCAAATGTTCACGGAAATATGCCTGTGATAAGAAAACTGCATGGATTTCAACTTATTTCGTACCAAAATAACCATTATTTTTTAAAGTACATATGTATTTTAAAAGAGAGAGAAAGAGAAAGAGAGAGGGAGAGAGATCTTCCATGTGCAGGCTCATTACCCAACGGGCCTCAACAGCCAGCGCCAGGCTGAAGCCAGGTTCTGAGAACTTCATTTTGGTCTCCCATGTGCATGATAGGCACTCAAGTACTTGAATCATCATGTGCAGCTTCCCATGCATATTTGCAGGAAGCTGGATAGAAAGTGGAGTAGCCAGAGCTTGAGCCACCTCTTCAACATTAGATGTAAGTGTCCCAAGAAGTGATTTAACACACTATGTTATGTTTGACTGATCTTTCAATTCAATTTTTCTGTAATATTCTTGAAGTACACACCTAGAAAAGGATTGTAAGGAGATATGCCAAAAATTCAAATAACTTATATGAAATTAATAAATTCCTAGAAACAAACTATGAAAACTGACTCACAAATAAGCAATCTTAATAGACTTGTAAGTCATTCAATTCATGATTTAAAAAAAAAAAAAATCTCACAAAGACAATCCAGTCCAGTGGTTTCAATAATGACATCTAAAATATCCTAAAGAAGTAATATCAATTTCTTTTCTTTTCTTTTTTTTTTTTTTTTATTTTTTGACAGGCAGAGTGGACAGTGAGAGAGAGACAGAGAGAAAGGTCTTCCTTTGCCGTTGGTTCACCCTCCAATGGCCGCCATGGCCAGCATGCTGCGGCCGGCGCACTGCGCTGATCCGATGGCAGGAGCCAGGAGCCAGGTGCTTTTCCTGGTCTCCCATGGGGTGCAGGGCCCAAGCACCTGGGCCATCCTCCACTGCACTCCCTGGCCACAGCAGAGAGCTGGCCTGGAAGAGGGGCAACAGGGACAGAATCCAGCGCCCCGACCGGGACTAGAACCTGGTGTGCCGGCGCCGCTAGGCGGAGGATTAGCCTAGTGAGCCGCGGCGCCGGCCCTTTTTTTTTTTTTTTTTTTTTTTGACAGGCAGAGTGGATAGTGAGAGAGAGAGACAGAGAGAAAGGTCTTCCTTTGCCGTTGGTTCACTCTCCAATGGCCGCCGCGGCCAGCGCGCTGCGGCCGGCGCACTGCGCTGATCCGATGGCAGGAGCCAGGAGCCAGGTGCTTTTCCTGGTCTCCCATGGGGTGCAGGGCCCAAGCACCTGGGCCATCCTCCACTGCACTCCCTGGCCACAGCAGAGAGCTGGCCTGGAAGAGGGGCAACCGGGACAGAATCCAGCGCCCCGACCGGGACTAGAACCCGGTGTGCCGGCGCCGCTAGGCGGAGGATTAGCCTAGTGAGCCGCGGCGCCGGCCGTATCAATTTCTCATAAACATTTTCTAAAGATGGGAGAACAGGGAGTATTTAAAATACATATGAGGATGACATCACCCTGACATTGAAAAGTCACAAGAAAAAAAAATATGGGCTAATGGTTTTGACCATGGAGGTAGCAGCCCTCCATAAACATCTTGCAAACTGAATACAGTATAATACTTTATGATGAAAAATGCTTGCATTTGATGATAAGATTTACTCTTAATCTCACACAGAAAAATGTTTAAAAAATTTCAAGAATTTATGATAAGAACACTCAACATATTACGACTCAATAAGAATTTTCTCCAAGCCCCCAGCTGACATCAAAAAATGGTGAAATGGTGAATGCCAAATTAGGAACAAGAAAATGATGGCCATTTTACCACTTCTAATCAGCATTTTACTGGAAAGTTTGTCCAAACACTTAAGGGGAAACAAAAAGCTATGTGTACATATCATTAAGAGAAATAAGTAAAATTATTTCTAATTATAGGCAACATGTTCCTGTGTATATAACCTCTGATGAGAGCCACAGTGAAATTATTAGTGGTCATAACTAACTTCAGCAAAGCTACAATACACAAGAGGAATATCAGAAATTCTCTTCAGTCTCTGTACTCCAGCAATTATCAACTCAAAAAGGAAAATAAGAAAACAACTCTGTCTACAATTGCATCAGAAAGGGTATATTATCTAGGAATAAATTTAACAAAGGAAGTGAAGGACTTGTACATCTAAATCTATAAAACATTGTGGAAAGATATTGAAGAAAGTCCAAATAAATGGAAAAACATCCCATGTAGCTATACTCTATGACTTCATATTGTCGATACTACAATATTTCCATTATTGATTTATACAGTTAAGGATATTTCTTTCAAAATCTCTGCTGTTTTATTGAATTTTAAAAACTTCTTCTAAAATACTAATTGTAAATATTAGGAATTTAGAATAGCCCAAATGATGTTAAAAAAAAAAAAAGAACAAATTCAGAGGTCCTATGCTTACCAATATCAAACTTACTGCAGGCTATGCTAATTAGTACACTGTGGTACTGGCATGTGGATAGACAGATAGTGATGTGTGTTTGGAGCCCAAATGTTGGTGAGCATGTGGGGAACTGGGAACTTCATTCACTGCTTATGGGAATGTAAAGTGTTGTAGCTGCTTTCAAAAGTAGAATGACCCCAAGATGTTACCATCTATCTGAGAATTCTGGTCCTAGGAATAGACCATCAGAATGGAAATGCATATATAAATAAAAGCCTACTTATGGTTGAAAACTTACAGAGAATCCAAATGTCTATTAACTGATGAATGAATAAACAAAAATTGTGTTTAAATTCAGTGGAATATTATTTAGCAATGAAAGCTAGATAATGCTTTATCATATATATTATATAATATGATAATAATAAGAATGCTGATATGTGTTATATCTTGGATGATTTAGAAACATGAAGCAAGTCACTCACAAAGAGCCCAAAATTGCATGATTACATTCCTGTGAAATGTGAAAAGAGGGAAATGCATAGAAAAAGAAAGTAAATTAGCAGTTGCCCAGGTTTGGACACACATGCTTGTGCACATACACACACAAATACATAAATTTTCTGATTCTACACATTACACTTGTAAACATGGTTATTATATATTTTGCATGTTTTCTTAGTTGAAATGAATAATAAAAGAGTAAATTTCAAAAGGGTTTTCAGGTATAAGGATTTTCAGGACAATTGTTTCCTTAATATCCTTCAATATACCACAACTGCTAAACAGCCATACCCTTAAAAAGTCCCCTCCCATGTTGACCTTGGGATTGCTCATATAACTTGATCTGTCCAATGCGAAATTAATAAATGTGAGGCAGGTGGATGTATGAAAAAGCATTTTCACATTGTGATCTTGCATCATAACCCTCTGAGAAAAAGATTCTCTGGACCAGTCCTGGAGAAAGAGAGAAAGAGAGAAAGAGAGAAAGAGAGAAAGAGAGAAAGAGAGAGAGAGAGAGAGAGAGAGAGAGAGAGAGAGAGAAAAGCCATTGACTCTCAAGTGCTCCAGATGAGCTTTACCTGCCCAACTGACTTGTTAAGGAAATGCAACTATGAAGTGTACCCTAGTGAAACCAGCAGAATCATCTGGTCAACCAGTAGAATCATGACAAATAATAAATTGTTCTTGTAAGTCACTATTAGGGTGATTTTTTATGAAGCATCAGATCATTGAGGCCCCCCCTTACCTGCCTTTAATTCTGTTACTCACAGGGCAATATTGTAAAAGTCTCATGAACTCTCTGACTTTTTCTTATGAATGAAATCAGGATAAAAACTGTCAACAACGGTATACAACTTCCTATTTAATCATCACCACATTTAGTCTTCATTGCAACCCTATAAGCAATGCTGTCATTGTTCACATTTTTTGGAAGAGGAAATGGATGAAATATGTTCAAACTGCCATATCTACTAGAGTGGCTTTAGATTTTGTGTTTTCAGCTATTATTCAATTCAGCCTAATTTATGCCAGTCTTTAAAAAGATGATAAATTCTCTCTGTCCTCTCTTTATTTTCCATAAGTAGTCTGCTTGTCAGGTTTGATACATCTCATGAAGATTTTAAATGTGACCAGTCGTTCTTTCTGGTCAGTTGTGGGATTCTTTTCTTCTCTCCGGCTGCCTGTGGTTTTGCTAGAGGAAACCTTCACCCCTATAAAATCCTACATTATTCTATTGGACTCTGGAGAGCAGTCCAACAGCTTCTGCTGGTTTGCTATGTAACAAGCTCTGTTTAGGGATCTAAAAGAACATAAATCTGGAAGTACAGATCCATGCTTGTCAGGGCCATATAATGGAGCTCCAGCTCAGTAATTATGTATGATAAGCACCCTGATTATAACACATCTTATCTTCTGAGTTGGTCTGCAACACTCACATAATACTGGTTTACTGACATAAGTAGGCTATACACAACTTTTTAATGTGCTGTTTCCTGAACAGAGAGACTTCTTTTTATCCCTTTCAGGATTGTTCAAAAGATGGTGCCTTGCATACAGAATGCCCCATTTACATTCAAGTATATTTGAGTCCCCAACCTCTCCAAACCAATTTGCCCCAAATAAGGTTACTTTCTTTTCAGTGGCCCATCAGGAGTCAATGATTTTTTTTAGGCTCTACAGATTTATTAAGGACAGAATGAAAATTATACTACCAAATAACTTTATTCTTAGATTTTCTCCAAGTGTTCCCCCCCTCCCCATATATTAGTAATTTTTTTTTTCCCATCAGGAGTATGCTAAACCAGACTTCACGAAGGTGACAAGATGAATGTATGTCCAGTGCAACTAAAATCAAACTGGTTATTTGCACCCAGAAACAAGATATAAGCCTACCTGCTATGGGTACTTGACAGAGTAGAAAACATTTCTTAAAATTATGTCAAGGAAAACTGGTAATTCTTACTTTTATATGATTTTGTGATATTTATGAAAGGTGGATAAAGATTCTATTCCTTATGGCAAAACTTCAGAATATGTAAAATTCATCGAAGTGTTCAGTGAGCATTTTTTTTAATTATGTGTTTGAGAGAGAGAAAGAGAGAGCACAGTCTCATTCACTAGTACGCTCCCCAAATGCTCTCAGCAGAGCAGGGTCTGGAGCTGGAAGCAGGAGCTGGACACACAGTAGAGTTCTCCCAAATGGGTATCAGCGACTCACCAACTTGAGTCATCACTCCTGTGTCCCGGAATCTATAGTCGCGGGAAGTTAGAATCAGGAGCCAAGCTGGGTATTGAAACCAGATCTTGTATGAAGGATGCTGGCATCTTAACTGACTTCATAAATGCTAGGCTAAATGCTAAATCCCACTGTGTCTACTCTTAAGAGCATTTTTTAATCCCAGAAATATATGCCCATTAAGATACTACAGTGTCTGGTTATGACAGCTTACACACTTGAATTTCACTTTGAAAAAGTGCCAAAAGCCTTATGATTTTGAGGAATATATTAGAATTTAAAGTAAATGGATAATAGCTTCTTCTGGGAAAACTGAGAACTCCAACTCTAGGTAATGAGATTTTAGCAAATATTACACCAGATATCTTGTCCTTCTTCTTTCTGCTCTCTTAATCTCTAGGAGGTAATTCCATTTGCATGCATAAGAAATCTGACTTGTTCCCTTGGAGAAAGCTGAAGAATTTACATTCTGATTTTCTCTTTCATTGCAAAGAAAGACTAACCATATCAACTTGTGGTCTTTAATACCAAAGGAAATGCAGAAAGATAAATATTAGGAAAATAGCTGTGAGTTTTTAAAATACTATTTATATCTCTGTTTCCTGTTCTACCCTTAAAATGTTTATTTAAAAACATGAAATAGGTTATGTCTATTAAGATCTATTTACCTACCTATTTGTTTTTAAGAGAAAAGGTTTATTGTTGAGTGATAGAAACCTAACCAGGCTGCCTTTCTGCACAAGAGAACACAGCCTGTACTGGAAGAACAGGTCATTTATGGCTCTGCAGAGGTGAGGAAGTGAGAGCAGCAAATCCCGCTAGGGTTGGCGTGGAGCTGATGCTTGTCATTGGGCCTTATGGTCACCTGATTTCTAGTAAGCCAGGCTGGGCTTAGGAAGATGGCACCATTTTGCTAACCTTCTCCCCCTTTTTTTTTTATATAAAACAAGTGTTGTTTGGGATTGCATTGGCCCCAAAAGTCCAGGAGAGGTGGAGGGATGATGATCTATCTGCTAAGCTGCTTCCTGTTGACATGGGGCAACAAGTTACACTCTGCTGGCTGGCATGGAGTGACGTCAAAAGTTGTGATGTCCTAGGTGGGGAGCCAAGTATATCCCTGTAGTAGCATTTTGTTGACTACCTGGTTGGTGAAGGATTTGGTTCATTCCATTATCACTTCCTGTAAACACTTAAACAGACAATTTAGTATAAAGGCCAGGATGAGAATAGTAGCCAATGGTCCTAAAAGTGGCATTAACCAAGTAATAAGGGGGCTACATAGGAAGGGAGAGAGGAGGAGTTTGTATAAAAAGTTCTGAATAATCATACAATGTTAAGTGGTGGGGACTATCAATACACATGGGTCGGGAGTAGAGTCATTGATGTAAGAGTAAAGGGTGTGATTACAAAGGAATGAGGCCCCAAGTAGGCTAAGCAGGGTCTAAAACAAAGGACAAAGAGTCATCATTAGAGGACCTTAAAAAAAAAGGTATTAATGTCTAAATCGCAAGCAGATTTTCCCATTTAGGGGCAAATGAAAACTGACAGAACGGGCTTGATAATAATCAGGTGGGCTATAAGACCATGCCAGTCATAAGGCCCAGACCTATCACTTCACATGCAATACATCATAAAGTGGGTGTGACCCTCCTTGGGAAGGCACCCTATTGACTTCCATTACCTAGCTGGCCTGGGAGGAGAGCTGGTCATGTAAAGGCAGCTGGCATCTCTAACAGGAAATGTACAGTTCTGCCTGCAATGTTGCTGACTCTACGTGGCTGTCCCTTCAGCAGCAGTGGTTACTTTGGAACCTGGGCAGAGTGAAAAGCTTTTCAGCTTAGAGCAAACAAGTTCTGTGGCTCTGATCTGGGTGTCCTTCAAATCCAGGGCAGCTCTGTTTCCAGAACATTGGAGTAAGGGAAAAGTTTATTTGCGGTGGGGAAACACAGCAGGCTGCCTCCCCATGAACAAGAGAACAGCCCCTGCCTTCCTACATATTCACCTTTAAGCATCTCCACACTAATAATGTCCAAATCACTTCACACTCCTTTCGGGTTCCCACAAACTTGAAGATTGAAGAGTGATCTTGTAGACGATATGCTTTTATTAATACATAATAAGAATTATACTTCTAAGGTAATGTTGTTTCCAAAAAATGATCTTCACCCAGATTTTTTGTTAAATAGTATTTGTTCATTATTACTCTAAGAATAATTTAAATGTTAGAGAAAACATGTATATGTATAATTAGATTTATATGCTATCAGATTATGATAACTCAGATTCCCCAAAATGACAAAATTTGCATCCAACATAGCTAAACATAAATATGAAAATACATATTTATACCAATTTGCTCTTGTTTCAGGTTCTTCAGAGACCTATAAAGTAAAATCATTGTTGGCTAATGTTTCATAAAGGAAAGGAGATATCTCAAGATATTTTTATAATTATTAAATTATTTCCTATTTCTCCAGGAGAACTAGTGTTAGAAATATAACACATTCATATATATATATATATTTTCCATTTATGATGTGATTATTTAGTGTACTAAATGGGTTCTGACCCATTTCCAGGTTTCTTCTGCAATTTTGTTTCAAAGTGATTTTTTTAATAAATATAAATTTCCAAAGTACAGCTTTTGGATTACAGTGATGTTTTCCCCCATATAACTTCCCTCCCACCCTCAACCCTCCCATCTCCTGCTCCCTCTTCCATCCCATTCACATCAAGATTCATTTTCAATTATCTTTATATACAGAAGATTGATCCCATTCACATCAAGATTCATTTTCAGTTATCTTTATATACAGAAGATCGATTTAGTATATATTAAGTAAAGATTTCAACAGTTTGCACTCACACAGAAACACAAGGTATAAAGTACTGTTTTAGTACTAATTATACCATTGATTCACATAGTACAACACATTAAGGTTAGATATCCTACATGGGGAGTAAGTGCACAGTGACTCCTGTTGTTGATTTAACAATTGACACTCTTGTTTATGGCGTCAGTAATCTCCCTAGGCTTTTGTCATGAGCTGCCAAGGCTATGGAAGCCTTTTGAGTTCACCAACTCCAATCTTATTTAGACAAGATCATAGTCAAAGTGGAAGTTCTATCCTCCCGTCATAGAAAGGTACCTCCTTCTTTGATGGCCCGTACTTTCCACTGGGATTTCACTCACAGAGATCTTTCATTTAGGTGTTTTGTTTTGTTTTGCCAGAGTGCCTTGGCTTTCCATGCCTGAAATACTCTCATGGGCTTTTTAGCCGGATCTGAATGCCTTTAAGAGCTGATTCTGATCTTTACCATGGATTACTTCCTATCCCTTTGCTGATTCACTCATTGTTAAAACAGACTTTGAGAATATATCATATACACTTTTATCCAATTGCTCTATATAGAAATACTATATAGTTTGTCATTGTGAAACCATGCTTACTTCTCCTCCCAGGAGTGACATTCATGGTTGGCCAAGATGAGGAGACTGACAGTGTGATCATTGTAGGAAATTTCCAGGTGCCTTCAGGTGAAGAATGGAAGTTAAACAATTTCTGAATCCCTGGCATCTTGTGTGTAGCTTCTTGTCACATATCCATAAATGTGCTCCTCCCTATGAACATAAAACATTTATGTCTATCAGACAACCAGGAAGAATTGGAACTCAAATATTTAATCTAATTTATAAATTTATCACAAATGGTGTTTAAAGTATTCTACTTTATGTTGCAGTTAATATTAAGAAATATCACTTGAGAGATGCATTATTTGAAGTGATGATTGGTTACTTTATAATTTTCTCATAAAAATCAAAAGGCATTTAAGCATCCAAATATGAAGCCACCTCCTAATTATACCAGGAGACTCTATAAAATACAGCAATGACAGTAGAGTGGCCTTAGACGTCCTGAACGTTGCTCTGGGTTCTTCTGCTAATAATCAGAACCCAATTTCCTTTTTGTAAGAAATGAGGGCTGGAATAAAAGTACACTATCATTTAGTACTTGTGTCACATTCATTGTCTTTTGTTTCAGCTTTCATCATGATAATTGACACTATCAATACGGAAGGTTACAAAACCTTATCACCTAAGCAACACAGTTTGGGGAGGGAAAAATATGCTATTAAAATCAGATATACATCAAGATTCTGGAAAGAAGTCTGGGAGACACAGCCACCTGACCTTGAGCCTCCTCTGTCTTTTCTCATAATTGGTATTTTTTATCTCTAACACTACATCAATATCCATAAATTTATTTAATTTATCCTATTTCAAGTTGTTTATATAATTTATTTACCTACAAACTCTATGTATCTGAGCTCTGTGATTTTTCTGCCACCACAAATATTCTTATAATTTATCCTTAGAAATTCCATAATCCCAGTTAATCACAACTTTGGGGTTAGATTTTAATGCTCTCCATTGATTTATTTCATTGTATTCTACCTATTTTATATTTCATTTTTTAAAGATTTATTTTATTTATTTGATAGAGCTACAGAAAGAGGTAGGGGCAGAGAGGTATTCCATCTGCTGTGTCTATTTCGCTGTTTGTCACTCTACTTTCTCTGTTTGTTACTTTCACTAGTTACTATTCTTTCTAATAAAAACTTGCAGGCCTTTGACTCCAATTGGTAGGGTGGCATTGATGATATGTCACCCTAATTTATAATTGTTTCAGCTATTCTAAAGACACACACACACACACACACAATTATTTTCCTTTGAAAACAGCCCCTTGGGCCGGCGCCCTGGCTCACTTGGTTAATCCTCCGCCTGCGGCGCCGGCATCCCATATGAGCACTGGGTTCTAGTCCTGGTTGCTCCTCTTCCAGACCAGCTTTCTGCTGTGGCCTGGGAGGGCAGTGGAGGATGGCCCAAGTGTTTGGGACCCAGCACCCACATGAGAGACCAGGAAATGCACCTGGCTCCTGGCTTCGGATCAGCGTAGCTATGGCCTTGGCAGTCATTTGGGGGGTGAACCAACGGAGGGAAGACCTTTCTCTCTGTCTCTCTCTCTCACTAACTGTCAAATAAAAATTAAAAGAGAGAGAGAGAGAGGTTCTACTTGGAGGAACAGAAAATGAACTACAGTGGCATGAAAAATAGTGTGAAAAAATTAAAAAAAAAAAAAAGAAAACATAGCCCCTCAATTTTGTAAACACATTCTAGCCATGGCGTTTTGATTATTGACAAAAACAAAAAGCAAACAAATTTATAGATGAGGCCATCTGTTAACTGTCTTCCTGAGAATCTTCACTTTTTCAATACAAACAACATAATTCTATGAAGTCAGCATAACATTGATATCAAAATCAAATACATTGATAGGACAGCCAAGTACGGACCAAAATTCTCAATGAGCATAACTGTAAAACTCCTTCAGAATCTTATTATATCAAACCCAGTACTATGCAGAAAATATTATATATCATAACTCAGTGGGGCTTATGCTGGTTACTTTAATAACTAAAAAAATCCATCTGAATAGTCATGGCAGAAAAAAAAAGTAGAGTATGCACCTCAAAAAACAATCTTCTCTATACAAACAATAAGGATACCAGGAAAAATGGTCTCTAGATTTTAGCAATTGGTTTGCACTAATCTGGAAACATTTATTTAAGAAAAATAGCTGAATTTCTGTAAGCACAGTGAGATTTGTATTTTTTAAAAAATAAATAAACTTGCTCCTGCTCCATGTTCTCCTCCCTGCCCAGTTGCACCTCTAAAAACCAACAGTCTCAAAATTATAAACACCGGAATCCTGCAAGCCACTCGTGAGTACCAAATAGGAGTGGGAATACGCTTCAGCACTGTCATCACTTAACCTGTGTACTTACTCTCTAAAAGTTCTAATGGGGAAAGCAATTCTGTTTTTAGTTATATTTTTTATTTAAGTTATGTAATTTTTTTAAATCTTTTGACAGGCAGAGTGGAGAGAGATAGAGACAGAGAGAAAGGTCTTCCTTTTGCCATTGGTTCACCCTCCAATGGCTGCCGTGGCTGGAGCACTACAGCCGGTGCACCACACTGATCCGAAGCCAGGAGCCAGGTGCTTCTCCTGGTCTCCCATGTGGGTGCAGGGCCCAAGTACTTAGGCCATCATCCACTGCACTCCCGGGCCACAGCAGAGAGTTGGCCTGGAAGAGGAGCAACTGGGGCAGAATCTGGCACCCCGACCAAGACTAGAACCCAGTGTGCCAGCACCACAGGCAGAGGATTAGCCTATTGAGCCGCTGCACCGGCCAAGTTATAAATTTTAATATATTTCCTTTTATACCATTTTAGAAATAGTGGCACTTCTCCCCCTACTGTCCCTCCCACCCACGCTCCAAACCTACCTCCCCCTCCCTCTAGGATTCCCACTTTAAATTTTACAATCTTCTTTTTTCCGTAATCTTAAGGATCATATAGTTAACCTACCCTAAGAAAAAGAGTTCAACAAATAATATGGAGGGAAAACAAAACAAAACACTATTCCTTAATGAAAGAGACCAGGGCTATAAACAATCATTGGTTCTCAAGGTGTTTATTTCACTTCAATACATTATATTTCAGTACTGTATTAGTTACCATGGATAGGAGAGAACATATATCTGTCTTTTGTTGAGAGGACTGGCTTATTTCACTAAGAATAAATGTTTCCAGTTGTAATCATCTTATTACAAAAGACAAAATTTCATTTTTTACAGCTAAGTAGTACTCCATAGTGTATATATACCATAATTTCTTTATCCAATCATCAGTTGATGGACATCTAGGTTGATTCCATATCTTAGCTATTGTGAATTCTGTTGCAATGAACATGGGGTACAGATAACTCTTTAATATACTGTTTTCTTTTGGTTTGGGTAAATTCTCAGGAGTGGGATGGCTAGATGGTATGGTACATCTGTATTCAAATTTCTGAGGCATCTCCTTACTGTCACCCACAGTGGTTGTACCACTTTACATTTCCACCAACAATGTACCAGGGTAACTTTATCTCCACATCCTGACCAGCATTTGTTATTTGTTGATTTCTGTATGTGGGCCATTCTACCTGGAGTGAGCTGAAACCTCAATGTGGTTTTAATTTGTATTTCCCAATGGCTAGTGCTCCAGAGCATTTTCTCTAGTTTCTGTTGGCCATTTGAATTTCCTCTCTTGAAAAATGCCTGTTCAAGTCCTTTGCCCATTTCTTTTTGTGTGGGTTGTTTGATTTGTTTTTGTTGAATTTCTTGAGCTATTTATAGATTCTGGATATTAGCTCCTTATCAGTTGTATAGTTTGCAAATGTTTTCTCCCATTCTGTCAGTTGCCTCTTCACTTTGCTGACTGCTTCTTTTGCAGTGCAGAAGCTTCTAAGCTTGAAATAATCCCATTTGTCAATTCTGATTTTGATTGCCCATGCTTATGGAGTCTTTTCCAAGAACTCTTGGCCTATACCAGGATCTTGCAGTTTTCCCAATGTTCTCTAAAGACTTTATGGTATCAGGTCCTAGATTTAAGTTTTTAATCCATTTTGAATGGATTTTTGTGTAAAGTGTTTGTTAAGAGTCTAGTTTCATACTTCTGCACATGGAGATCCAATTTCCCCAGCACCATTTGTTAAAGAGACTGTAATTTCTCCAGGGATTGATTTTATCTCATTTGTCAAAAAATAAGTTGGTTATAGATGCTTGGATTGATTTCTGGTGTTTCTATTCTGTTCTATTGGTCTATTCATCTGTTTTTGGTCCAGTACCAGGCTGTTTTGATTATAACTGCTCTGTAGTATGTCTGGAAATCTGGTATTGTGATAACTCTGGTTTTGTTTTCATTACATAAATTTGCCTTAGCTAATCAGCATCATTTTTTGTAGATCTGCAAGAATGCCATTGGTATTTTGATTGGGATAACATGGAATCTGTAAATTGCTTTTGTAGTATAAATATTTTGATAATGTTGATCCTTTCAATCCATGAACATGGTAAACTTTTCCAGTTTTAATGTCTTCTTCTATTTCTTTCTTTAGTGTTTTATACTTTTCATCATAGAGTTCATTGACTTCCTTGGTTAAATTTATTCCAAATTATTTGATTCTTTTTGGAGCTATTGCAAATGGACTGTTCTTAAAAGTCCTTTCTCTGACATGATCTTGTCTGTGTATACAAAGGCTATTGATTTTTCTGTGTTGATTTTTCACTTTACCAAACTGTTTTATGATTTCTGATAGTCTTTAAGTGTAGTTTGTCAGATCCCCTATATAGAGATTCATGTCATCTGCCAATAAGGATAGTTTGAATTCCTTCCTTCCAATTTGTATCTTTTTGATTTCTTTTTCTTTCCTAGTGGCTCTGGCTAAATTGTCCAGTATTATATTAAATAGCAATAGTGAGAGTGAACATCCTTTTCTGGTTCCAGATCTTAGGGGGAATGCTTCCAATTTTCCCCATTCAATAGGATGCTGGCTGTGGGTTTGTCATAGATTGCCTTGAATATTTTGAGGAATGTTCCTTCTATACTCAATTTGCTTAAGGTTTTCATCAGATAAGGATGTTGTATTTTATCAAATGCTTTCTCTGCATCTATTGAGATAACCATATGGTTTTTATTCTTCAGTTTGTTAATGTGATGTACCACATTTGTTCATTTATGAGTGTTAAACCATCCGTGCATACCAGGAATAAATCTCTTTTGCTTTCAGGTGAGTGATCTTTCTTATGTGTTGTTGGATTCAATTGGCTAATATTTTGTTGAGGATTTTTGTATCTATATTCATAAGAGATATTGATCTATAGCTCTCTTTCTCTTTTGTATCTTTTTTCTATCTTAGGAATTAAGATGATGCAAGTTTCATAGTTTTCTGTCCTTTTTTTTTTTTTTTTTTTTTTTTTTGGACAGGCAGAGTGGACAGTGAGAGAGAGACAGAGAAAAAGGTCTTCCTTTTCTGTTGGTTCACCCTGCAATGGCCGCTGTGGCCAGCGCGCTGCGGCCGGCGCACCGCACTGATCCAAAGGCAGGAGCCATGTACTTATCCTGGTCTCCCATGGGGTGCAGGGCCCAAGGACTTATTGTTTTGAATACCTTGAGAAGAACTGGAAATAGTTCTTCTTTAAATGTCTGGTAGAATTCAGCGGTGAAATCATCTGGTCCTGGGATTTTCTTAGTAGGGAGGGGCTTTATTCCTGATTAACTTCTGGGTTATTGGTCTATTTAGGTGTTCTATGTCTTCATGGCTCAATTTAGATAGGATGTATGTGTCTAGGAATCTTCAAGTTTTCCCATTTTGTTGGCATACAGCTCTTTGTAGTTATTCCTGATGTTTCTTTTCATTTTAGTGGTATCTGTTGTTACATTTCCTTTTTCATCTCTGATTTTATTGATTTGGGTCCTATGCATCTTTTCTTTTTGGTTAGTTGTGCCAAAAGTTTATCAATTTTGTTTATTTTTTTCAAAAAATAGGTCTTCATTGCAGACTTTTTTTTGTTTCAACTTTTCTTTTCTTTTTTAATTTTTTGACAGGCAGAGTGGACAGTGAGAGAGAGACAGAGAGAAAGGTCTTCCTTTGCTGTTGGTTCACCCTCCAATGGCCGCCACGGCTGGCACACTGCTGCCAGCGCACTGCGCTGATCCGATGGCAGGAGCCATGTACTTATCCTGGTCTCCCATGGGGTGCAGGGCCCAAGGACTTATTGTTTTGAATACCTTGAGAAGAACTGGAAATAGTTCTTCTTTAAATGTCTGGTAGAATTCAGCGGTGAAATCATCTGGTCCTGGGATTTTCTTAGTAGGGAGGGGCTTTATTCCTGATTAACTTCTGGGTTATTGGTCTATTTAGGTGTTCTATGTCTTCATGGCTCAATTTAGATAGGATGTATGTGTCTAGGAATCTTCAAGTTTTCCCATTTTGTTGGCATACAGCTCTTTGTAGTTATTCCTGATGTTTCTTTTCATTTTAGTGGTATCTGTTGTTACATTTCCTTTTTCATCTCTGATTTTATTGATTTGGGTCCTATGCATCTTTTCTTTTTGGTTAGTTGTGCCAAAAGTTTATCAATTTTGTTTATTTTTTTCAAAAAATAGGTCTTCATTGCAGACTTTTTTTTTGTTTCAACTTTTCTTTTCTTTTTTAATTTTTTGACAGGCAGAGTGGACAGTGAGAGAGAGACAGAGAGAAAGGTCTTCCTTTGCTGTTGGTTCACCCTCCAATGGCCGCCACGGCTGGCACACTGCTGCCAGCGCACTGCGCTGATCCGATGGCAGGAGCCAGGTACTTATCCTGGTCTCCCATGGGGTGCAGGGCCCAAGTACTTGGGCTATCCTCCACTGCACTCCCAGGCCACAGCAGAGAGCTGGCCTGGACGAGGGGCAACCAGGACAGAATCCAGCACCCCAACTGGGACTAGAACCCGGTGTGCCAGCACCGCAAGGCAGAGGATTAGCCTAGTGAGCCTCGGCTCCGGCCTGTTTCAATTTTTCTTATTTCTTCTCTAATTTTAGTTATTCCTTTCTTCCTACTAATTTTGGAATTGATTTCTTGTTGTGTTTCTGAGTCCTTGAGATGCATTCATAGCTTATTTATTTGGTGGCTTTCCAGTTTCTTCATGTAGGCACCATTGCTTTAAACTTCCCTCTTAAACCCCTTTTGCTGTATCCCAGAGATTTTGATATGATATATTGTCATAATCATTTGTTTCCATATTTTTTTTTTTAATTTCTCTTTTGATTTATCCTTTGGCCCACTGTTCATTCAGGACCATGTTGTTCATTCTCCATGTGTTTGCATATGGTCTAGAGATTCTTGAGTCTTGACTTCCAGCTTCATTTCATTTTTTCAAAGAAGATGCATGGCATGGTTTCAGTTTTTTTAAATTTGCTGAGATTTGCTTTCAGGCCTAGCACATGGTCTATCCTAGAGAAAGTCCTATGCACTGATGAAAATAATATGTATTCTGACCCTGTGGGATGAAAAGTTCTGTTAATACCCATCAGGTCCATTTGTTCTATAGTGTCCATTAACTCTGTTGCTTCTTTGCTGATTTTCTGGCTGGTTGATCTGTCCATTGCTGAAAGCAGAGTATTGAAGTCCCCCATTAGTATTGTATTGGAGTCTGTGTCTCCCTTTTTATCCATGGACATTTATTTGAAATAGCTAGGCATCTTGTATTTGGGTATATATACATTTATTATAGTAATATCTTCCTGTTGAATTGATCCCTTCATTATTACATAGTGCCCTTCTTCATCTCTTTTAACATTTTTCACATTAAAGTCTATGTTGTCCAATATTAGGATAGCAGCACCAGCTCTTTTTGGTTTCTTTTAGCTTGGGATACCATTTTGCATCCTTTCACCTCAGTCTGCATGTATCTTTGTTAGTGAGATGTGTTTCTTGTATACAGCAAATAAAGGGGTCTTGTTTTTTAATTCATTCAGCCAGTCTGTATCTTTTAACTGATGAGTTTAGGTCATTTACCTTCAAGTTGGCTATTGATAAGGAACAAGTTGCTCCTGCCATTTTTACATAAATATTCCTATTGTTTACTTTGGATTTCTTTAATACTTCTACTGGGGGATTATCTGCCTTCTCATCCTTTCATAATGATGGGTATCTTTCTGTGTTTATGTGTGTGGCAGCTCCTTAAGCATCTTTTGTAAGGCTAGCCAGTGGCAATAAATTCTTCCAATTTCCATTTGTTCTGGAAGTTTTTTATTTCACTTTCATTCATAAATGAGAGTTTTGCAGGGAAAAGTATTCTGTGTTGACAGTATTTTTTTTTTTCTCTCTTAAGACTTGGAGCATATCTCACCATTTCCTTCTAGCCTGTAGGGTTTCTGATAAGTCAACTGTGAGTCTAATTGGAGATCCTCTGAAAGTAATCCAGTGTTTCTCTCATGCACATTTTAGCATCTTTTCTTTATGTTTTACTGTGGAGAATTTGATTACGATGTGTTATAGTTAAGATCTTTTCTTATAATGTCTGTTATAATATTCTATGCGCTTCCTCTATTTGGACATCTTTTTCTTTCTCCAAATTGGGGGAATTTTCTGTAATTATTTCACTAAATAAACCTTTGAGTCCATTCTCTTTCCACACCTTCAGGAACTCCTGAATTATATGTTGGGTTGTTTGATGGTATCCCATACATCTCCAACACTGATTTTACGTTTTTATTTCTTCTTGTGGTTTTTGTTCTAACTAGGATTTCCAAAGATTTATCTTTTAATTCAGATATTCTGTCTTGCTGAGTCTACTATTAAGGCTTTATACCACATTTTTTATTTGATCTGTTGAATTCTTCATTTCTAGTATTTCATTTTGACTTCTGTTCAAAATCTCAATTTCATGGGAAAAAAGTTTCATTCATGTCACATTTGGTTTTCTTTAGTTTATAGATTTTCTTCTTATTGCTTTTGAGTAATCCTATGATTAATTTTTTGAATTACATTTCTGTCATTTCATCAATCTCTTCATCTTCACATTCCAATACTGAAATATGTTTTTTTTCCTTTGAGGGGATCATGGTGTCCTCCTTATTCTTGTTGCTTGAATTTCTGCATTTTTTAGGCATTTGCGGCATTTATTTTTCTTTCCTCTGATGGCTTTTATTTGAGCTGTGCCTCTATAGCTTAGTGGAATGTCTATGCTTTCAATGAATACTAAGAGGTCTTTAGTGGATGCATCCAGGGAGCTCTGTTTAGTGCTCCAGGGTGGAGCTATTCTTATTTAAGTTCATTCAGAGAGAACAACATATTTCCTAGGGTAATTTGTCACAAATGATTAGAGGCAATTATTCAACATTATAGCTGCCTGATGTGATAGGTAACAATTGGGGCTAACCAAAAACCTTTTTATAAAAATACATATTTGTTTATTTGTTTGAAAAGCAGAGTTAGAGAGAGAGAGAGAGAGAGAGAGAGAAATCTTCTACCCACTGGCTCACTCCCCAAGTGGCTGTAATGCTAGAGCTACTCCAGGCTGAAGCCAGGAACCAGGAACTTAATTTGGATCTCCCATATGGGTGGCAGGGCCCAAGCACTTGCACCTCTCCCACTGCATTTCCAGGCACAATAGCTGGAAGCTGTATTGAAAGCAGAGCAGGTGGGACTTGAACTGGCACCCATATGGGATACCAGAGTCATAGGTGGCAGCTTAACCTAGCATGCCACAATATCAGCCCCATAAACCAAAATGCTAAAAGGGAATGTTACAGAGGAGAAATAATCAACATTAGTTGGAATATAAATGTATATCTTTCATATACAAAAATATTAGAGATATTCCCAGGAATCTGAAATTCCACACATAAGAGTAGGCCTGTGCTTATAAAACCAGTTTTGTCTACAGACTCATTCAAGGCCTGAAAAGCCACCAAACTCTCAATTCTTGCAAACTTTGCAGCCCTAGACACTCAGGAAGGGGGAAGTAGAAAGAGAAGTACCACTCTTGTTTTAAAATATATATGTAAATATATATTTTCTCCCAAAATAAAGACTATCTATAATGAGCTAAATATTATTTAAAATTTTTGCAGTTGAAAATTTGAAGAACTTTAAAGAATAGTTGTTTGGACAGGAATGACAGAATAAATATGAGTAGGCAGAAAAAAATCATCAACTTGAAGTTAGGTAAATTGAGATTACTTTTTTAATAATTTTAAGGAATATATTAATATATTCAAATTTCAGTGATGCAGCAAAAGCATCATAATTACTATAACAAAATTTTCATCAATTCTCATGTGAATTTGATATTAATAAAAATAACATTTTCCACATAATTCATTTACAATTCAAAGAATATAGTGGTACTTTTCTTCCTCCCTCTCCCTACCCACTGCCCTCCCTTTCTTTTCTCTCCTGTCCTCTCCTCTTCTGTCATCCTTTTCATCCTCCCTTTCTTCTTTCTTAATTCTTGAGATGACATATTTTTAATTTCTAGTATAGCCAAAGGCTATAAATAAAGAGTTGAATAAGTAAAAATAAAAAACACCATAGTTCTATGGGAATACATGCAAGGGCTATAAACCATAATAAATGAAAAGATATCTATTTCACTCATATACAGTAAATTTTAAAATAATCACAGATAATTAAAACTATAGAAGTATAACATTCTTAACCACGATAGGCAAAGATATAAAACAAAATTTGACAAAACAATATTTGCAGCAATACTGATATACACAGGCATTTCTTTCATTTTTATTTTCATTTAAAATGTTTTTTCCATTTTTAATTCTAGCTCCCATGTATATGGGGGGAATATGTCTTTCTGTGTCTGGCTTATTTCACTCAACACTATGTCCTCTAGTTGCATCCATTAAGAATTTTATTCTCTTTTTATAGCTGAGTGTGGGGAGCAACTCGGACTAGACTAAGTTACTGGAATTAAGACTTATTCTAGAGGCGGAGCCAAGATGGCGGAATAGTGAGGGCGCGCACCGATAGTCCGGGAAAATTTAGTTTAATAAAAGGGGAGTTACGGTAGCCGCAGAAAATAGAACCAAACAAAAATTGCAGGGGAAACCCTTCTGAATGGAGCAGGCGTGAATCGGAGGACCTACTGGGAGAACAAGGTCGCCCACCGCGCAGAAGCCAAGTCGCGGGATCCAGCCACAGAAGCCCCAGGGTCTGCGCGACAGTGCTCCAAGGAGAGTGCACGCCACACAGAAAACAGCTGGGAGACTTGAGACACTCAGGGCTCCGAGTCCACACATCCGGTGCTGGAAGGGGAGGTTACAAGGCTGCAAGACTTGAAGAATTCCCAAGAGACAAAGAGCAGGCCTCCTCTTTGGATTTACATATCAGTGGGGGAGAGTTAAGGAACTGAGTCACTACAATTCAGTAGCCTAGGCAACCCAGTGGGAGTCCAGAGGAGCCAAAGACTGGAAGCTAAATACCATCAATTCTGCACAGCCCTGCCCTGCAGTGTTACTTACCCCCTGAATAAATAAAATAAATAAATAAATAAAAAGAGAGAGATTTACCACGCATAACCTGAGGGTGTCACCTTTGCACACCCTTAACCAGGAGGAACCAGGCAGAGCTCTCAGGCCGCACCCATCTCAAGCCTCCAAGGCTCCTCCAACAGCAGGCAGTCCACTTAACAAGGACACAGTATAAAAAAAAAAAAAAAAAGAAAAAAAAAAAGCGCACAGTGACGCAAGAAGAATTAACTATGCCGAGTAACAAACACAGAAATAGAGGGAGCAAGATCAACGATGACACTATGATGCCTCCAAATAAGCAAAACACCCCAAGCCAAGAGTATGAAGATGATGAGATAGAAGAAATGCAAGATACGGATTTCAAAAAATTTATGATAAGAACATTTAGAAGTTTTCAAAAGCAAATCCTTGAACTACAGAAATCCTTAATGGACAAGATTGAAAATCTTTCTCGTGAAAATGAAATTTTAAGGAAGAGTCAAAATGAAACTCAGAAACTAGTAGAACAGGAAAGTGTAATAGTCAAGAGAAATCAAAATGAAATGAAGAGCTCAATAGATCAAATGACAAACACATTAGAAAGCCTTAAAAACAGAATGGGTGAAGCAGAAGAGAGAATATCGGACTTAGAAGATAGAGCACAGGAAAACATACAGTCAAACCAAAGAAAAGAAGAGGAAATTAGAAACCTGAAAAATATTGTTGGGAATCTACAGGATACTATTAAAAAAACCAACATTCGAGTTCTAGGAGTTCCTGAAGGCATGGAGAGAGAGAAAGGATTGGAAGGCCTTTTTAGTGAGATACTAGCAGAGAACTTTCCAGGTTTGGAGAAGGACAGAGATATCCTAGTACAGGAAGCTCATAGAACCCCCAATAAACATGACCAAAAGAGATCCTCACCACGACACGTGGTAATTAAACTCACCACAGTGAAACATAAAGAAAAGATCCTAAAATGTGCAAGAGAGAAACGTCAGATTACTCTCAGAGGATCTCCAATCAGACTCACAGCTGACTTCTCATCAGAAACCCTACAAGCTAGGAGGGAATGGCGAGACATAGCACAGGTGCTAAGAGAGAAAAATTGCCAGCCCAGAATATTATATCCTGCCAAGCTCTCATTTGTGAATGAAGGTGAAATAAAGACCTTTCATAGCAAACAGAAATTGAAAGACTTTGTGGCCACTCGTCCGGCCCTGCAAAAGATACTTAAAGATGTGCTACACTCAGAAACACAGAAACACGGCCATCAATATGAAAGAAGGGAAAGGAAGAACACCTACCAGTAAAAGAGCATGGGAAGCTCAAAGCATATATTAGAAAATATTTCCGGGAAAATGGCAGGGCAAAGTCACTACGTATCAATTGTCACATTGAACATTAATGGTCTGAATTCTTCAGTTAAAAGACACCGTTTAGCTGACTGGCTCACAGAACACAACCCAACTATTTGTTGCCTACAAGAAACACATCTCTCTAACAAAGAGGCATGCAGACTGAAAGTGAAAGGTTGGAAAAAGATATTCCATGCCAACAGAAACCAAAAAAAAGCAGGTGTAGCCATATTAATATCAGACAAAATAAACTTTAATACAAAAACTGTTAAGAGAGACAAAGAGGGACACTATATAATGATTAAGGGTTCAATTCAACAGGAAGATGTAACTATTATAAATGTATATGCACCTAATTACAGGGCACCGGTCTATTTAAAAGATATGTTAAGGGACTTAAAGGGAGATTTAGATTCCAATACAATAGTACTGGGGGACTTCAATACTCCACTCTCAGAAATAGACAGATCATCCGGACAGAAGATCAACAAGGAAACAGCAGATTTAATTGACACTATTGCCCAAATGGATCTAACAGATATCTACAGAACTTTCAACCCTACATCTACAGACTTCACATTCTTCTCAGCAGCGCATGGAACCTTCTCTAGGATTGATCACATACTAGGCCATAAAGCAAGTCTCAGCAAATTTAAAAGAATTAGAATCATACCATGCAGCTTCTCAGACCACAGCGGGATGAAGCTGGAAATTAGCAACTCAGGAAACCCCAGAAAGTATGCAAACACATGGAGACTGAACAACATGCTCCTGAATGAACACTGGGTCATTCAAGAAATCAAAAGAGAAATCAAAAACTTTCTGGAAGTAAATGAAGACAACAACACAACATATCAAAACTTATGGGATACAGCAAAAGCAGTATTGAGAGGCAAATTTATAGCAATAGGTGCCTATATCAAGAAATTGGAAAGGTACCAAATAAATGAGCTTTCAGCGCACCTCAAGGACCTAGAAAAACTGCAGCAAACCAAACCCAAATCTAGTAGGAGAAGAGAAATAATTAAAACCAGAGAAGAAATTAACAGGATTGAATCCAAAAAAACACTACAAAAAATCAGCCAAGCAAGAAGCTGGTTTTTTGAAAAAATAAACAAAATTGACACCCCATTGGCCCAACTAACTAAAAAAAGAAGAGAAAAGACCCAAATCAATAAAATCAGAGATGAAAAAGGAAACGTAACAACAGACACCACAGAAATAAAAAGAATCATCAGAAATTACTACAAGGACCTGTATGCCAGCAAACAGGAAAACCTATCAGAAATGGATAGATTCCTGGACACATGCAATCTACCAAAATTGAACCATGAAGACATCGAAAACCTAAATAGACCCATAACTGAAACAGAAATTGAAACAGTAATAAAGGCCCTCCCAACAAAGAAAAGCCCAGGACCAGATGGATTCACTGCTGAATTCTACCAGACATTTAAAGAAGAACTAATCCCATTTCTTCTCAAACTATTCAGAACAATCGAAGAAGAGGGAATCCTCCCAAATTCTTTCTATGAACCCAGCATCACCTTAATCCCTAAGCCAGAGAAAGATGCAGCACTGAAAGAAAATTACAGACCAATATCCCTGATGAACATAGACGCAAAAATCCTCAATAAAATTCTGGCCAATAGAATACAACAACACATCAGGAAAATCATCCACCCAGACCAAGTGGGATTCATCCCTGGTATGCAGGGATGGTTCAACATTCGCAAATCAGTCAATGTGATTCACCACATTAACAGACTGCAGAAGAAAAACCATATGATTATCTCAATTCATGCAGAGAAAGCATTTGATAAAATTCAACACCCTTTCATGATGAAAACTCTAAGCAAATTGGGTATAGAAGGAACATTCCTCAATATAATCAAAGCAATTTATAAAAAACCCACAGCCAGCATCCTATTGAATGGGGAAAAGTTGGAAGCATTTCCACTGAAATCTGGCACCAGGCAGGGATGCCCACTCTCACCACTGCTATTTAACATAGTTCTGGAAGTTTTAGCCAGAGCCATCAGACAAGAAAAAGAAATCAAAGGAATACAAATCAAGAAGGAAGAAGTCAAACTATCCCTCTTTGCAGACGATATGATTCTGTACTTAGAGGATCCAAAGAACTCTACTAAGAGACTATTGGAACTCATAGAGGAGTTTGGCAAAGTGGCAGGATATAAAATCAATGCACAAAAATCAACAGCCTTTGTATACACAAGTAATGCCCTGACTGAGAAAGAACTGCTAAGATCAATCCCATTCACAATAGCTACAAAAACAATCAAATACCTTGGAATAAACTTAACCAAGGACGTTAAAGATCTCTACGATGAAAATTACAAAACCTTAAAGAAAGAAATAGAAGAGGATACCAAAAAATGGAAAAATCTTCCATGCTCATGGATTGGAAGAATCAACATCATCAAAATGTCCATTCTCCCAAAAGCAATTTATAGATTCAATGCAATCCCAATCAAGATACCAAAGACATTCTTCGCAGATCTAGAAAAAATGATGCTGAAATTCATATGGAGGCACAAGAGACCTCGAATAGCTAAAGCAATCTTGTACAACAAAAACAAAGCTGGAGGCATCACAATACCAGATTTCAGGACATACTACAGGGCAGTTGTAATCAAAACAGCATGGTACTGGTACAGAAACAGATGGATAGACCAATGGAACAGAATTGAAACACCAGAAATCAATCCAAACATCTACAGCCAACTTATATTTGATCAAGGATCTAAAACTAATTCCTGGAGCAAGGACAGTCTATTCAATAAATGGTGCTGGGAAAACTGGATTTCCACATGCAGAAGCATGAAGCAAGACCCCTACCTTACACCTTACACAAAAATCCACTCAACGTGGATTAAAGACCTAAATCTACGTCCTGACACCATTAAGTTATTAGAGAACATTGGAGAAACCCTTCAAGATATTGGCACAGGCAAAGAATTTCTGGAAAAGACCTGGGAGGCACAGGCAGTCAAAGCCAAAATCAACTATTGGGATTGCATCAAATTGAGAAGTTTCTGTACTGCAAAAGAAACAGTCAGGAGAGTGAAGAGACAACCAACAGAATGGGAAAAAATATTTGCAAACTATGCAACAGATAAAGGGTTAATAACCAGAATCTACAAAGAGATCAAGAAACTCCACAAAAACAAAACCAACAACCCACTTAAGAGATGGGCCAAGGACTTCAATAGACATTTTTCAAAAGAGGAAATCCAAATGGCCAACAGGCACATGAAAAAATGTTCAAGGTCACTAGCAATCAGGGAAATGCAAATCAAAACCACAATGAGGTTTCACCTCACCCCGGTTAGAATGGCTCACATACAGAAATCTACCAACAACAGATGCTGGCGAGGATGTGGGGAAAAAGGGACACTAACCCACTGTTGGTGGGAATGCAAACTGGTCAAGCCACTATGGAAATCAGTCTGGAGATTCCTCAGAAACCTGAATATAACCCTACCGTTCGACCCAGCCATCCCACTCCTTGGAATTTACCCAAAGGAGTTTAAATTGATAAAGAAAAAAGCGGTCTGCACCCTAATGTTTATTGCAGCACAATTCACAATAGCCAAGACCTGGAACCAACCTAAATGCCCATCAATGGTAGACTGGATAAAGAAATTATGGGATATGTATTCTTTAGAATACTATACCGCAGTAAGAAACAACGAAATCCAGTCATTTGCAACAAAATGGAGGAATCTGGAACACATCATGCTGAGTGAAGTCAGCCAGTCCCAAAGGGACAAATACCATATGTTCTCCCTGATCGGTGACAACTGACTGAACACCAAAAAGGAAACCTCCTGAAGTGAAATGGACACTATGAGAAATGGTGACTTGATCAGCATAGCCCTGACTGCTAATGGACAACTTAATACATTATCCCTCATAGTATTTTTTTTTGTCTGTTCTACTTAATATGACTGGTTTAATTCTGTAATTATCACACAGTTATTCTTAAGTGTTGAAAATTAACTGAAATGTGATCCCTGTTAAACATAAAAGTGGGAATAAGAGAGGGAAGAGATGTATAATTTGGGGCATGCTCGGGCTGACTTGCCCCAATTGGTAGAGTTGGAAACATACTAGGGGATTCCAATTCAATCCCATCAAGGTGGCATGTGCCAATGCCATCTCACTATTCCAAGTGATCAATTTCAGTTCACAATTGATCATAATGAAAGGACTAAGAGTCAAAGGGAGCACATAAACAAGTCTAGTATCTGCTAACACTAACCGATAGAATAAATAAAGGGGAGAGTGATCCAACATGGGAAGTGAGATACTCAGCAGACTCATAGAATGGCAGATGTCCTAAATAGCACTCTGGCCTCAGAATCAGCCCTAAAGGCACTCAGATCTGGCTGAAAAGCCCATGAGAGTATTTCAGGCATGGAAAGCCAAGACACTCTGGCAAAAAGATCTCTGTGAGTGAGATCCCAGTGGAAAGAACAGGTCTTCAAAGAGGGAGGTGCCTTTCTCTGAAGGGAGGAGAGAACCTCCACTTTGACTATGACCTTGTCTAAACAAGATAAGAGTCGGAGAACTCAAGGGGCTTCCATAGCCTTGGAAACTCATGACTGGTGCATAGGGAGATTACTGATGCCATAAACAGGAGTGTCAATTTGTAAAGTCAACAACAGGAGTCACTGTGCACTTACTCCTCATGTAGGATCTCTGTCCTTAATGTGCTGTACACTGAGGCTTAATGCTATAACGAGTACTCAAACAGTATATTTCACTTTGTGTTTCTATGGGGGTGCAAACGATTGAAATCTTTACTTAATGTACACTAAACTGATCTTCTGTTAAAAAAAAAAAAATAAAGAAACTATCAATTCCCAACTTGACTCTCACTGGGATTAAACATGACAATAGGTCTGATCTGATTTCATCATCATTTAAAAAAAAATCATCTATTATTTTTCACTTTATGTTTCTGTGTGGGAACAAACTGTTGAAATCCTTACTTAAGGTATACTAAGCTGATCTTCTGTATACTAAGATAATCGAAAATGAATCTTGATGTGAAGGGAAGGGGAGAGGGAGTGGGAAAGGGGAGGGTGGTGGGTGGGAGGGACGGTATGGGGGGGAAAGCCATTGTAACCCATGAGACGTACTTTGGAAATTTATATTCATTAAATAAAAGATAAAAAAAAAAAAAACTCAAAAAAAAAAAAAAAGACTTATTCTATGCATCTGCTCTCCCACAATATGACGCTGGGAGAGGAGTAAACAGCTTCTGCGCAGCTGCCTCCAGTTCGACCAATAAACTGCAGGAGTTGCTCCTGATTGAAGAGAGCAGTGTGCTAAGCGTGTGGGCAGCCGAGTTGGGATTGGAGGAAGACGACTATAAAGGAGGAGAGAGACAACGTGCACCAGGAACATCCGGATAACATCTGAGCAGCCCCCGAGAGAGCCGGCTGGCGGTGTGCTGCTCCCCCGCAGAAGTGGGGAAAGTGGCAGGGGGAACCGCCCCTCCACGGAGGTGGAGGGGTTGCCAGCCAACCCGGGAAGAACCAGCAGCAAACCAGGGAAGGGCCGAGCAGACGAAAGAACAGCTCAGAGTCCTGTGTCATTCCTCCGCGAATGGGGAAGCGACATAATGGTGCCGTGACTCGGATAGGAAACCTAGGAGGGAAGAAGCGGGAAAATACCGGAGAGAGAGACTAGCAAAGAGCCTAGGGAAAAGCCGGACGGAAAAAGTGCCGGGAGAAATCTAGGGTTGAAAGTGAAAGTGAAAGCTAGAAGAAACAGACTGGGATACGGACTGTGGGGAGAAGCCAGGAGAAATGAGAGAAATATTGTTGGAAGAAACTTAGGGAAAAGTACCGGGTAGAGAAAGATATAAGCTAGGGAAAGTGAAGCCGCGGGGGCAGGCTGAAGCGGAGACGTAAGCTAGGTTGGAATTCGTCAAGTTAGCCCGGGGAGCAAAAGACAGGAAGCCAAACCGAAAAGCGGAGACGTAAGCTAGGCCATGATTCGTGGAAGCTGCCTCGCACAGAGAGAGCACGCGGGGCATGAGCAGAGAGAGCACATGGGGCATGAGTAGATACGCGAGCGCGAGGCTGGCACGGAGGCCATGGTGCGGGTGCAAAGGGCGCAGAGACCGCAGAGCGCGCGCGAAGCCGGGAAGCCACGCAGAGGAGAGAAGCGCTGGCTGAAGCTGCGCAGAGCCGGGAAGCCGCAGCGGGGCGAGGCACCGAGAAGCCGCCTCCGGGTGGGCGCCAGGAAGCCGCGGGGATAAGAGAAACAGAAATTTAGAAGTAAAATGAGAGAAATAGGAATGCTGGCAGATAGAAGTAAAATAGGAGAGATAGGAATGCCTGGAGATAGAGAAATAGAGAAAAATATGGCCTCCCCACAACATGGCAATGAGAGAGCTTGGATTTGTTCTGCCTGATTAGGCGATAAGCACCAGTAGGCAGCTCGAGCAGAGTACGAGCTGCAGGTCACCGAAGACAGGCACGTTATCAATACCAATAAGTCTCCCCACAATACGGCAATGAGAGGGCTTGGATTCGGTCTGCCTGATTAGTAAGGCGATAAGCACTTGCAGGCAGCTCGAGCAGAGCATGCACTGCAGGGCACCGAACACAGGCATGCATCAGCACCTAAAAACCTCCTCACAACATGGCGAAGAGAGGACCCAGATTCGGTTTGCCTGATTGGTAGGGCTTGTAAGCACTTGTGGGCAACTCCAGCAAGCAGAGCAGAGTGTGCGCCGCAGGGCACCGAAGACAGGCGCATATCAACGCCAAAAAATAAAAAGAAAGGGGGATCTGTGGGGAGCAACTTGGACTAGACTAAGTTACTGGAATTAAGACATTCTATGCATCTGCTCTCCCACAATATGGCGCTGGGAGAGGAGTAAACAGCTTCTGCGCAGCTGGCTCCAGTTCGACCAATAAACTGCAGGAGCTGCTCCTGATTCAAGGAGAGCAGCGTGCTCGGCATGTAGGCAGCCAAGTTGGGATTGGAGGAAGACGACTGTAAAGGAGGAGAGAGACAACGTGCACCAGGAACATCCGGATAACATCTGAGCAGCCCCTGAGAGAGCCGGCCGGCGGTGTGCCACTCCCCTACGGAAGGGGGAAAGTGGCAGGGGGAACCGCCCCTCCATGGAGGTGGAGGGGTTGCCATCCAACGCAAGAAGGACCAGCAGCAAACCCAGGAAGGGCCGAGCAGACAAAAGAACAGCGCAGGGTCCTGTGTCGTTGCTCCGCGAATGGGGGAGCGACAGCTGAGTAATATTCCATTATATACAAATATGTACGTTTGCATATATATAACATTTTCTTTATCCATTCAACTGATGATGACACCTTGGTTCATTGCATATTTTGGCTCCTGTGAATAGCACTTCTATAAATATGGTACTGGTATCACTTTGATACATATTCATGCTCTTTGAGTATATACCCAGTAGTGTGATTTCTGGGTCATATGGTGAGTCTGGGTCTAGTGTTTTAAGAAATCTCCATACTGTTTTGTGGTAGAATGAGAAGGCCATGCCAAGATGGCCGCTGGCAAGTGACAGTTAGTTACTCAAGAATGGCTTTGAAACCCATCTGGCAATGGAGCCTGCCTGGCAACAGGCTGTGATTAGATGACATTGGATACCACCTGGCAACAGGCTGTGATTGGTTAGGGCATAGACCACCCCTTGACTGGATTGGCTGCCTTTGCTATATAAGCTGCTGTACCAACTGAAATAAACAAGTCTGCAGGCTGCTCGCCTCTGGCCCACTTTCACCCGACTCCTGGGGTCTGTGTGGTGACTCCGCACCTCTTGCCCCCACCATGCTCCTCCTCTCAGAATGAATCCACAGCAACACTGTTTTCCATGGTTGATGTACTAATTTACATTGTCACCAAAAGTATATCAGTTTTCCCTTCCTCCACCTCCTCACATAGGCAAAATAATGATTCATATATATGTGAAATTTAAAAAATAAAAATTACAGTATAAGGCAGAGGTTACAAAATATGATTTTTAGCTTGTTCTAAAGTAATTCTAGTCTCCCCTTACTCTGGAGAGGATGAATGATTGATACTAGTGTTATTTAGGAGCTGGTAAAAGGAAGCATTTCTATGTAACTAAAAAAGTTACAGTTTCTAAGAAAAAAAACTTTTTTATCTTTTTGTTCATATTAAGTGAAAAATTCATTATTTCATATGTACAGTTTTAAGAGCATAATGATACTTCCCACCCTCATACCTAACCTTTACCCTTCCTCCTCCCATACCCTTCGTCTTTCTTATTTTTCAATTAGTTATTGCAATGACATATTTTCAATTTATTTTTTATAAAAGTTCATTTATTTATTTGAAAGGCAGAGTTACAGAGAGGCAGAGACAGATAGAGAGATATCTTCCATCAACTGGTTCACTCCCCAAATGGCTGCAACAGCCAAATCTGGGCTGATCCAAAGCCAGGAACCTGAAGCTTCTTTCTGGTCTCCCACATGGGTGCAGGGGCCCAAGGACTTCTTCCATCTTCTGCTGCTTTTTTAGGCTCATTAGCAGGGAACTGGATCAGAAGTGGAGCAGCCAGGACTCAAACCATCTCCCATATTGGATTTGGCACTGCAGGTGGCAGCTTTATCTGCCACGGCACAGTGGCAGATCCTTAATTTACTTTATAATCACAACCTGACGCTACACTCAATAAAGACTTTGGCAAGTAGTAAGTAGACAATCCTATTTTTTTTTAAAGGTTCATTTATTTATTTGAAAGAGTTATATATACACAGAGAGAGAGAGAGATCTTCCATCCGCCATTCACTCCCCAGATGGCCACAATGGCCTGGCTGAAGCCAGGGCCCAGGAGCTTCATCTGGGTCTGCAATGTGGATGGCAGGAGCCTTGGGCAATCTTCTGTTGCTTTTCCTAGGTGTACCAGCAGGAAACTGGATTGGAAGTGGAGAAGCCAGTGTCAAACGTGGGCCCTTATGGGATGCCAGCGTCGCAGATGGCAGCTTTACCTGCTGTGTCCAGCTATCCAGATGGAAAATGCTGGCTTCTGGATTCAGTCTGGCCCAACCCTGGCTGTTGTGCTTATCTGGGGAGTAAACCAGGAGACAGAATATCTCTTTCTGTCTCTGCCTTTCAAAAACATGAAATAAATTTTAAAATACCAATTAAATTGGTGCACGACATTTTGAAACCAATGCAGGGTTTTCATAATGGGCATTTTTTTGAATTTTTAAAGAACATCTTATATTTGACAGTTTCATTGTAGTACTTATTCATAATAACCTGAAAGTAGATTCAGTTTGAATGTCCAATGAATGTAGAACGGATGGATATTTTTCAAATTGTGTGTATTGGACATTATGGGTAATGAGAAAGAGTGGACCACAAATAAAGTCACAACATGCATGATTCTCAAAATATAACATTGGAAAGGAATACACCAGTGAATACATTTTCTCTTTTTAAATGTGTATATAGGTCAAAAACATACAACACGAATGTCTGGCATTAGAAGTCACGATAAGATAGTGTACTGAATATTGAGTAAAAATCAACCTGTGTGTTTTCTGGGATACTGGTAATGTTAGGTTTCTTGAATTTAGTTACTGATCAGAAGGATTTATAGTGAAAAATCACTTAGATATATGCTTATTATTCATATACTTTCCAATTGAAATGTTTGACTGTAAATAAAAATGTATTAAATAAACAAAAACCCTCCATCTCAAAGACATTTGTTTTATTAACATTTTCCAGCATATCCTCTTATGAATATTTTCTATAATAAAATATTTTTAGAAAAACAAAATTACATCTTATTCACATGAAATACCATGAAAAATGATATTGTCTCTAAGGAAAAAAATTGAAAATTCTAAAGACAACTAATTATCTCCAAAATTATGGCATAGCCTAAAATATTATATGCATAAGTACCATTAGTATTCTAGTATTCTAGACAGAGTAGCAAAACATCATAATTTTGATATTAATACAAAACAACCATTTTAGAAGGGCAAAATTACCTCAGTCAACTTTTGCATATATCCCTTTTTCCAATTTTTTATTATTTTTAGAAGAAATTCCTGAATTGCTGAGTGGTCATATTAATATCAGCACATTTTCCAACAGCTGGTTCCAATTTTCTTCTGGCCAACAATGCATGAAAACGGTTCATTCACTGTAACAACGAACATTACGTGTTGCCTTCATATCAGCTTTGCTAATATGAGATGTAAAAGTAGCATAACAATTCTATTGAAGTTTCACCTTGTTGTGGAGAACCAATTTTATTTTGTTCATGGTTATTTTTACACACGGAAGTGTTTATTATCTACATAGTAACATCCGTAGTTGCTTTCTTTTACGGTTTGTCCCATACTCAGGGAAGTTATCTACTTAAGTAACATGTAAACATTCAATGACAGAATTATTATTTGTAAAGAATTATCATTCTTGTTTTATATTCTTTCAAATAAATAACAAGATTATTTTGTCTTTTCTGTCCAATAAAACAAAACATGTTTGTTACAATTATTTTATTTTTTTTTAAAGACAGAGTTACAGAGAGAGGTAGGGACAGAGAGAGAGAGAGAAAGAAATATTCCATCTGCTGGTTCAATCCCCCACATGGCCACAAGGCCAGAGCTGCGCTGATCTGAAGTCAGGAGCCAGAAGCTTCTTCTGGGTCTCCCACCTGGATGCAGGGTCCAGCAACTTGGGCCATCTTCCACTGCTTTCCCAGGGCGTAACAGAGAGCTGGAATGGAAAAGGAACAGCCAGGACTAGAACCAGCATCCATCTGGGATGCTGGCGGTTTAGGCTGAGGCTTTAACCCACTGCACATATTATGTTAAATATGTGCAATACATTTGGGAGAATTGATTCATTTTAATTTGTATATTTGTCCACTAGAGACATGGAAAATTACTACATTTATTCAAAATGTATATTTTATCATTCAGTAAGGATTTATGGTTTTAGCAATATGTTTTAGCAATGTGACATCTTATTTTTTATTAATAAAATCATAAAAATGCTCACATTTATATTAGATATTTGTGTAAACCAGAAATTATTTATTAATTTTATTATTTCTTAAGTAATGGTGATTGTTAAGAACACACACATAGTAAAACCTATTCTGCATAAATCCATTGTTATTTATATATATTTACCTAACAATTTATTGTGGATTCTCATCATTTTAAATTTTTTTTTTAAAGATGCATTTTATTTTTATTTGAAAGAGTTACAGAGAGAGAGAGATCTTCCATCCTGTTGGTTCACTTCCCAAATAGATGTAGCAGTCAGGGCTGGGCCAGGCTGGATCCCGGAGCCCGGATCTTCATCTGGGTCTCCCATGTGGGTGCAGGGTCCCAAGCACTTGTGCCATCTTCCACTGCACATTAGCAGAGAGCTGGATTCGAGGTGGAGCATTCACGAAATGAACTGATTTCCATATAGGATTCTGGCATTGCAAGCAGTGCCTTACTTGCTATGCCACCGTGCCAACCCCTATCATTATTAATTTCTAAGACTAATTTTAGCTGATTATTTGAGGGTTTTATTCATTTAAATATTTAAATTTTCAGATGTATATTTTATCACTTTCTGGAAATTCGTGAGTAATTTAGTCAGATAATTGGAAAAAAATGAAATAATTCCCCGTTATGTGCCATATTATATAAACCCGAGTCAATTTTGCTTGTCAATAATATTCCATTTTTTACTTATTTAAATTTTTAGTAGTTTGACTATTATTTTTCCTTTGGATTATACTGAAAAATACTACCTTATCCCAAATTTATGTATATATTTGAATTTCTTTTCTTATTTATATCTTGTATCATTTTTTCACAGAACTTTAACATATTTTATGGAATATATTTTGTTACATAAATTAAGATAGGAATTAGAGGCCCAAATTTAATTTTTAATTTCAATTATTCTTTCTTCCTGCTAATTTGTAATATTTTTGTTGTGCATGTGTGTTTGTATATATGTGGGTTTGTGTATGCCACTGTGTGTGTGCAGATTCTTCTCGATATTTAATTTTTTCCGTGTAGCATTCTGATGGATCTTGTTCCAAGTCCACACCATTTAATCACTATAGATCTTCACAGTGTTCATTTGATGCCATTTATTTCCATGCACTGTTTTATTAGCCTTGATGTTGGGAATGTGTTAGTTTACCTTGGAGCTGGTAATCCTCAGCAAGATGAGGTACTTACCATCCTAAAACACGTGGTACCTTATGACAAAAATGGTAATGATCATTGGGGAGCTGGTGAAGAGAAGATTGAGACAAACTATCATAACACGAAATCAACATACTGTGACTTACATCTGATGATAAATGCATGATAAGTTGCCTGAGGTCACCAGGATCAGAGAAATAAGACAGGAGTTGTGTTTAATCCATCAAACTGGCACAATTTCAAATGAATTATAATATACACACAAGAGTATAGATTTGTTGTCCAAAATAGAAACCATCCCCTTGCTAATTAATGATCCACTGTCTAACTCATTTTTTTAAGATTTATTTTATTTTATTTCAAAGCCAGAGTTACACAGAGAGAGGAGAAGCAGAGAGAGAGTAAAATCTTCCTTCTGTTGGTTCACTCCCCAGATGGCCACAACGGCTGGAGCTGTGCCGATCTGAAGGCAGGAGCCAGGAGCTTCTTCCAGGTCTCCCATGCAGGTGCAGAGGCCCAAGGAATTGGGCCGTCTTCTACAGCTTTCCCAGGCCACAGCAGAGAGCTGGATGGGAAGTGGAGCAGCCAGGTCTCAAACTGGCGCCCATATGGGATGCTGGCGCTTCAGGCCAAGGCTGTAACCCACTGAGCCACAGCGCCAGCCCCCACTGTCTAACTAATAGTTCAACACACATTATAAGATGAAAATGTTCTGTTTGAGTGTAAGTGTTCACAAAATAACTGCACAGTCATAGCCTAACACTGCACTTGGAAATGGGAGATAAAGAGAAAATAGATACAAAAGTCTTTTTTTTATTATTTATTTTTTTATTTTTTGACAAACAGTGAGAGAAAGAGACAGAGAGAAAGGTCTTCCTTCCATTGGTTCACCCCCTAAGTGGCCGCTACGGCCAGTGCTGCGCCTATCTGAAGCCAGGAGCCAGGTGCCTCCTCCAGGTCTCCCATGCGGGTGCAGGGCCCAAGCACTTGGGCCATCCTCCACTGCCTTCCTGGGCCACAGCAGAGAGCTGGACTGGAAGAGGAGCAACCGCAGGCGGAAGATTAGACAAGTGAGCCTCCACAGCGCAGGCCAATACAAAAGTCTTAATGAACATGCGTGTGCAGATAATTCAGAAACATATGGAGAAATTTAACGCCAAGAAAATGAACATAATCAGTAACCAGAAAGGAAATCCACTCTTTGAAAATGATTTAATGATTCTCTGATAAAGACTTTAAAAATAGATGAATGACCAAAATGTTTGCTTTTATTTATCAAACTGGCAAGATGTAACTACCTTTAAAAATGACAATGCAATTTGGAAGAATGATCAAAACTGAGACTGACGGTTTATAAATGTTTAATTGCATAACTTTAAAAAACAAACAGTGAAATAAATTGAAACAAACACAAAGAGAAGAAAATAAATTAGAAATTACAAAAAACCATAGCTGGATTGAAATGAAAAGACGATGATGAAAACATAGAAACCAACATTTGCAACAGTAAGGTTAAATCAGGAAGTTCCTATAACAATCCAATGGAAGTTCTATATTGAGAGAACTAAGAGAATTACTATCAATATTTACTAGGGGGAGAGGGGGAACTGGCGCTGTGGCGCAGCAGGATTTACATCCTGGCCTGCAGCGCCGGCATCCCATAAGGATGCCGGTTCCAGTCCTGGCTGCTCCTCTTCCGACCCAGCTCTCTGCTATGGCCTGGGAAAGCAGTAGAAGATGGCCCAAATCCTTGGGCCCCTGCACCCGCGTGAGAGACCTGGAAGTAGCTCCTGGCTCCTTGGCTTCGGATCAGCGCAGCTCAGGCTGTTGCGGCTAATTGGGGAGTGAACCATCAGATGGAAGACCTCTCTCTCTCTGCCTCTCTTCTCTTGTGTAACTCTCTTTCAAATAAATACATAAAATCTTAAAAAAAATTTACTGGGGTTGTTGCTGAGAAATCACCTAAATTTGGAAAAATAGGTCTCTGACAAAATGTGCTCCTGATTAGGAACTAAATTGAATAAAAATAAAATTACATTTAGACATGCCAGTGGAATTTCAAAATATAAAATATAAATTTATTGTATGTTATGTATTATATAATTTACATTATTTACTTATGTAAATTATATATTTATATATTATATACATTTATTATATAAATTATCTTAAAACTACCAGAGGATAAGTGAATAGTTGCTAACAGCCTATATTTTAACATTAGCAGAATGAATATTAGATGGTAATATTGTGAAATACTACATAAGCACTCAACCAATAGTTGATTATGTACCCTTGCCATTGTTTATAGTTGAGCATAAAAGGTGTGTTCCTGTGTACAATAACTATTAGTATATTTTATAACTCCTTCAATTAAAAATAAATAAAACTACTAAAGAATGTATTTCCAACAAGGAAAAAAAAGTGAATTATAACAGAAAGTTATGGGTGAGTGCAGAAGCTGATATATATGTCAATAAGCTTGATTAAATATTGAACATAAAGTAATATTATTTTTTTAATTAAGCTTGAAAACACATTGCAAAAATTAGAAACCAAATTATTAAAATAGGCAATTGTGCAAAATTATTCAAAGATGCTAACCAAAAGAATAAATATTGATTGACTATAAGATTTTTTGAAATAAATTTGTTAATTAATGTCTTTTAAAAATGTGTTGTAAGATAATAGTAATTCAGTATACATCTTTCAAAACAGCATAGGAAACAAAATTATACAACTTGACTTGTATGTTACCAATCTGTTAGAAATTCGTTGAAAATCACTTAATGGCCTGGTAACACCACATTTTTATATGTGAATTTATTTTTCTTTAGCATACTTGCCATTCAATGCACTTCCTTTAAATGTCAATTCACATATTCAACATTTCTAGAAATTTATTAGTCATTACTTCTCAGTACCTTTACTGCATACTCTTCCTGCTTTTTGGCACACGAATGAGAGACATATTATACCCTCCCTTCCATTATCCATAATTCTTACTAACTTTGTAAACTTTTCAAGTTTTCCAATTTCTTCCAGTCTATGTTTACTAATTCCCTCCTCAAATTTTATTTTCTTAAACACCTTAAATATGAGGATATTTTCATAAAATTCATAGAAAATACTTTTGAAAAAAGCATGTTTGATGCCAAAATTTTTGCACCAGAATAAACTCATCATTTATTTTTTTTTTTCACAAACCTTTAGAAGTAAATTCATATGTACTTCAAGTGTATGTCTTATCCAGGAATATTATTTTCTTGCGAAGGTGTCAAGAGCAGTTATTTTTAAATATAAAAGTTTCTGTGACTGCTGATGATGCTGATGCCACCGATGACTAATAGAACACCTACAAACATCATCTGTTACTTGCTTTAGTAACGGTGCTGTGTGTAGTTCTGCAATTCTGTTCGTGAATAACTTCCCCATTACTTTCCTCCGAGAGGTACTTCATCAACTCCTTGGCATGATTCTTTCTGTGAAGTATTTCTTTCTGGAAAATAGTCCACATCTTTCTGTGTATTTTGTCCCCCCTCTTATTTTAAATTGCTCTTGATAGAGCAAAAACTTGGTCATTCTCAATGCCATATGGCTAAAACTAAAAGGAAGGAAAAACTGAACAGCACTAGGGTACTGACTAATGCTTTCACTAAGAACTCTGAAGCCAAACTCAACAACATGGCAAAACAGTTTTCTTTATAATCTGGATACAAATGTACATGTGACTCAGTATAAATACCACTTGGCACAGCCGCATAAATACATCATAGCTCAGACTCTGCCGTGTAGTTCACTTTGGTTTTTTCATGTCCCAGACTTGTCATCTGCCCACGTCATATTTTCATAGATGTGGATGCCTTTCTTTGACATTGTGTGTAGATTCGTGTGGTTTTTGTTTTCTGGGAGTAAAACAATCAGATTGATTCCAACACTTAATGGTAAACCTAGAGAACATGGTCAATAACACCAAATAAAGAAACGTTCAAGAGCGTGAATTACAACATGCTGTAGCAGGTTTTACTTTCAACTCACTGTTCCCTTTCAGCAGCTTGTCTTAAAATCACCTGCTTCCTATTGACAGCTTCCTGGTAATGGGCATCGAGAAAAGATTATCATAAGTCCCATAAAGTAGGACCTCATTTCTCTCTGGTGGTATAAATAGTTGGCTTGATGTTTTCAATAGAATATTTGGCAATGGCTGGTTGAAGTATATTATAACCCTAGAGTTTCATCATTTGAAATTTTACTGTTAAGATTTCATAACACTTTTATGTCTCTTCTCCAGATATATCAAAGGATAGATGATAAAATATGATGATGATATTGACAGATGATAGATATGTAGATAGATATATGATAGATATGTAAACAGGTAATAGACGATGGGTGATAGTTGATAGATGATAGATGGGGTGATTGATTGATTATAGGAGGGAGGTTTAGTTAGAGATTTCGCTCACAGGACTATGGAGGCTGTGAACTCAGTCCATGTTAGACATCTGCTAAGCTGGAGGCTCAGGTAAGCTGGTAGCAAGGCTCCGCCCAGGTTTGAAGGCCTCACAACAGGGAAGCTGATGGTGGAACTCACTTTCCAAAGTTGAAGGTCTCAAATGAGGCCAGTGGAGCAAGCCCCAGACCCCAAAAGCTGGAGGACCCAGAGTTCTGAACCCAAGGGCAGGAGAAGAATGGTGTATCAGTCCATATCTCAATCTCATCTGGAAACACAGACACAGAAATAGCACTTTACCAGTTGGCTAGGTATCCTTTCATTCTGTCAATTCGGCATCTAAAATTAACCATCATAATGACTTTCAAACCATTGTTAAAAATAAGTTATTGAATGAAGGCAAAAGCATTGCATTCATGGAAATGATAGAGTTCAATTAAAAAGTCTATCAGACAAACAATTTTCGTTTATATGTTTACACACACGGCCTTAGTCTGGAATGTAATTTTTTGGTCAACTGCTATTTTGTTTGGAAGTCATCTTTCTTGTCTCTGAAAATAAATTTCCGTATTACCATTTCTAATATAACGACTTCCAAATGTTCGGAAAACTTGGCGACCTTTAGAACCATTATCCTCACAAATTTCAAGTTAATTTGGATATTGTCAGACGAACCTGACTGCTACTTCAATGTTTTATAGAACAATTTGTAAGTAAAGTACAAAACCACTATCTTAGCATGAAAGAATCATGAGACACACTGTAGTGCTGCTTGGAAGCACAACAGTAGAACTCATTGTGAGCCAATCTCAGCTCATCAGCACTTCCAGGAATGCCATGCCTCACTTTGTTTTATGAGCAACCTAGAGCCAGATGCTATAAAGCTGCTGTGAGGGATTACCTACGAGGGACCAATGTAGGCCATGCCAGAAGCAAACAGAGGTCTTTTCATACTACCATCCACGTAATAAGAATTCTGTACGGCAGAGTTTGGAAATGTAGGAAGGGCTTTTTAAATTATGTATGAAGGAAGCATTTGCCCTAAACACTAATATCCATTCTGCCACACTGTTCCCCAGAAATCTCATTTGGCCTCACCACACATGTTTGCAATAATAGCACTTTAGCTGGCCAATGTTCTCTGCACTGATAGCGCAAAAATCCGTGTTGGCAAAGAAGGCTACCCTCCGTGTGTGTGGGTGCTCGATTCCCGGCAGCTTACCTCATTTTCTGAACAGGACCAATGGCCAAGAATTCTGGTTTGTGAGTTCTCGCACTTCATTTGGAAACATTTCATTCATTCTAACAGCCCGTCTGGTATACAGAAAGAAAAACAGAGTCATGAGCACTCTTAAAAGAAAGACATGATGCATCCTGCCTGTCCTTTGAGAAGCACATTCCATATTTTATCTCCTTTTTTTTTTTTTCTCATTTTCTTCATAGTTGAAGCAGATCTGCTCACATAGACACATGCAATTTAGGTGGAAAGCAATACTTCACCTACTTCTGTGGAAGGTTTGGGAAGCTCCTTCACAAAAATATCAATTTACTATCTTTTCATTTAATTTTTTTAAGTATCAGGCCTCATTTCACGAAACCAAATATCAAGGAAATGCATGTGTGTTTTGTACCAATATCACCCAAACATCTTGTGGTGAACACTCTAATTATTGTGCCCCCTCAACTTCTGCACAATAAAGCCAAAAGAAGCCATCTCTTTAATTTTTGATGTTACATTTTCTATTTGATTATATTTGGCAACAACTCAGTAATCTGAAATAGAACTGCACTTTTAAAAGTTACTTTCACTGTGGTAAAATATAATAAACAACCTTTTAATAACAGTTTCTGATTCCTACTTCCCAAACAACCTTCTGTAACAATACAAGCTAACTTCAAAATCCACCTCTGAACTCATTTTTAAAAAATGAACGAAAATAGGTCATAAACAATGGAAGTGCAAGAAATTAGAGGTTCCACTAAAAGAGTTATTTAGATGAGAAAATTATAGCTTCATATTAGCACATCTGCACCTTGACAATCAAATGCATGAGTGCATTATAATTTCAATGAATTATGCAAAATGCTAATTAAAAAGTCAAATTTACTAATCATCTCTTAGGGTCATATCTGGAATTGAATTTGAGTAAGGACAAACAATTCCATGATTTTCATTTTCATCAGGTAGTTTTCAAAGCTGTTTAGAAATGCATACAGAAAAACTATTTTTGTTTTTATATGGATACAAATTGATTTTGCTGTGTGCAACATATCAGTAATTATTGATTGCTCTCTTATAAATTATAGTGAAATACTTTAGCTGTGGTTTTCAGAAAATGGTGCATTGTAAATTTACACAATTATAATAAATATAGGCTTTGTGTTTTAAAGGGTAGTTAAACAGTAGAAATTTTTATTATAATTTATATTTTTCATTTAAGAATAAAGCATTTATGTGAAATGCTTTTATATGTTTCTTATTTGTGATATGTTCAAATTTAAAAATATTTCAAAAAATTACTTATGCTTACTTATCATCATTGTTTGGGGCATCTGGATATTTTCTAATACAGTGCTATATTGACTGAGATAGTTATATTCATGATAGTTGCATGGACAAATGGATAGGTAAATGGGCAGACAGACTTAAAATATAATTCTGCATAATTGTGTTATGAAAACAATGTTGTCACTTCAATGTCTCTTTCAAATGATACATAGCACAAAGTGTTCCATTTCTCTATGATCACAATTGCACCATTTTGTTTGTCAAACAAAAGTTATTAAGAACAGAAAAGAAGCAGTAGTTAAGGCGCCCATATCCCATGAGTCAAGTAATTGAGTTCCTGTCTCTCACATGGGAGCCCTGGACGGAGTTCTGCCTCCTGGCTCCCGCCTTAGCTCAGCCCTTGCCGTTGCAGGCACTCGGGGTGTAATTCGGCAGATAGGAGCTTTCTCTGTCTCTTTGCCTCTCAAATAAATAAATAATTACAAAAAGAAAACAAACACAAAGATGGTAAAAATAAGGTGATTCTGTCTTTCTTATCCTGTCCATGCAAACGCTTCCCCGTTTCCCAGGAGACAGAAGAAGCCTTACAACCTTATTAGCACCAGGATTGGAGGAGAGATGCTGGGGCAAAAATAGCCCCAATCACAAACGGATTGGTGCCCTCCATCTCCATTGGGGGCAAAACGAACATTCTGGCAATATTTTCCTTCAAAATACTAACTCAGTATGCTTCACATGAGAAAGCATAAATCCATTGGGGGCAAAACGAACATTCTGGCAATATTTTCCTTCAAAATACTAACTCAGTATGCTTCACATGAGAAAGCATAAATATACATGTTTTATTAAATTCAGATCACTGGATTTATTAAGTTCAACTTTGTTGCAGAACTTTGATGCCTCTAATTAAGTATCTGAAATGTACGATTAATTCTGAGATGCCTTTGGCAGTGGGTGTAAAATTATTTCTAGTATAGTCCTACTTTCAGGATTAATTTGGCAGTTCTTCTTTTGATTATTAAATTTAAGTGTTGATTACCCACAGTTCTATAAAATGCTTAGTGTTCCAAGACAGGTATTTGTAAAGACTCAAATCCTCTGTGTTGCAAGGACAAGGTAGACTCTGCCAGACATTTTGATGTCGCTGCTGGTCACTCAGGCTCTAATTGGCTCTAATTAACTCTCCTCCAGCTGTAACGTTCTTTACCTGCAGCTGAAAGGCACTTGGGAGAGAGAAAAAAACCGTCTCCAATTGAGTATTTGGAAATATCAGCTAAACTCCTGCCAATAGGATCATTGTAAATGAGCTGCCAACCCATTAGCTCTGATAGGAAATAGGTTGCTGAAAGTAAAATTAGATCCGAACCAGCTCTACAATAATAGCAATCAATGTCCAAGGAAAACACATCCCAGTGCATGAGCAAGACCCCTGCGCAAAGGCTGTATTTAAAACAGAAGCCTGGGCAGGCTGGCTGGGAATTCTGTTTTCTCTATGTATTCAGCTTACTTTCTCCTTACATATTAAACTTAAGAACTTTTGAGTTTCATTAATAAAATATCTTCCATAAATTCAAGTCCTTCAGCTTTCTATTGAATTTAGGATGTAATACTGTGATGGTATCACTTTTTTTTTTTGTTGTTACTTTCCTTCCCTAGCTAAATAAATGGTGCATACACACTCATCCAAAATCCTATGCAAAATCTGAGATTAATTTCTCTCCAGAATTTTTGGCTGATTTGAACTGATTTGAAGATATTTTTTTTCTAATTTCTAAAATGATAACATTTTATAAAATAAGAAGATATATATATGTGTGTGTGTATATATATATATATAATATATATCTTGATGGACAATGAAACTAGAGCTCAATTCCAAAGACAAACCAAAGAAAAATAGAAGTGCAGTAATTATTTTGTTACTTTTGCATTTTACTATCATCATTATTATTTTATTATATTATATATTATTATATTACATTCTAACTGGAAGCATACTCCCTAAAACTTTATTTTTGATCTATGTAAAATAAGGAATAAATCTTTAAAGAACTACAATATTGGCAATGTGCTAGTAAAATGTGGATTTGATGAAAACTCAAACTCCAGTATAACATTTCTGTTTTGTGATATGTCTCAGTCTTTGAAAGATTTGAGGGCCACAGACAGAACATGCAAAGACGATACTGTTACATGGATCAGGGAGTTGAGAGGGTTGGGCAATAGCTATATATTGTGTAGAATCATTGAGAATTCTTCCTGAAAAGTGTGATTAGGTCCATCTCCAAGGAATGGTGAGATTTAGACCCAAGTAAGAGAGGGTAGGAGGTATTTCCAATAAGATTGCCTTAGTATCTATGGGTTAGGAAATAATGGAAAACCAGTTTGCCTGCTCCAAAGGATTGTTGGAGGGCAGGAAGAAAGCATACAGTTATGATCTAGTTGTATATTCTCTACAGGACTTTGTGTAATTCTATGACATTATTCTTTCTGGAACCAATAAGATTAAGAAAAATTTCTTAAAAAACTGTTCAAGTCTGATATCTTTATATCAGGTCTCTTCACTAGGCATCTTTGTCCATTTATGTTCTCTTACATTACAATGATGAATAACACATATCTAATTAAATTTATAGGTATACTTTCCTGCTAACTGTTGCCATATTTTCATTGTTTCAGTCATTCCATTTTGTAAGTCATTGAAATATGGACTTATTTTTTATCATTTCTCATTGCTTCATTTTTTTCTTTTCTCTAAAAATCAAGCAAGTCATTTTCATAACTACTACTAATATGCGATCACTCCAGATTCATTGAAAATGGCTTGAACCAATAACATGCTTTCAGTTCAGTACTGATGATTATTTAGCCCAGAGGAATTTAAATGAGAAGAAATCTAGGGAAACAGTTAAATGAGTAGTTTTTAGTGAATGTGGTTTCAATCATCTGTGTTTTTATTGAAGTTAAAAAGACAATTAAGAGATATTTGGTGAAGATGTCACAAATTTTAACATGTGAGATGTTTAAGTGTGTAAGAATTGATGTTCTCAATTCATTTCACATTCTACTTAATTAATATCCTATAAAAAGAAAAGTTTAGTACTTCTAGATAAGTATGTATGAAAATATGCAGCAACATTAATTCTTTTAATAAAACAATGAAATGCTGCTATCTATAGCATTATATATAGTGCTATGAAATGAGAAAAACCTATCCCCACACTTCTTTCTCCAAGTGCTGTATTTTAATAATCTGTGCCTTTGATTAAATGAAAAATTTCAGAAAAGAGGAGATCCACATCTGGATTTAAAAACAACATTTTAAAATATTTGTTGTCTCTTATACTGAATTTTTAGCTTCTACACTGAACTGCCTCTCACTGAGGTTCTCAGTACTACATTCTGGGCTATTGAGCACATACAGCCTTACGCTCTGCTGTCAAAGCCTCCGTGGTATTGAATATCTTGCTGAAAAGGATCAGTGCCTGGATCATGGCTACTCTGGGCTGCCACTGTTGTATTTACTGATCCTCCTGTTGCATTACCTTTCGTAAGTGATGTGAAGGCTAGTGTAAAGACTGCTTATGGCTCTTTAGTGAAACTTGTTTTATCAGCTCACATCTATACATATATTTTCCTGAAAATGCATACACAGGCAGTTTCATTTCAGCTACAAAAAAACACAGAGCTTAGAACACCTCCCTCCTATGCTACATGAAGAGCATACGAACTGAAAATCAATAACTTCTCCTGGGCCCGTCAGAGAATTGAGGTCGAAGGGCAAATTGTCACTCCTCTAAAATTTGGAGAGAGTGCACAATCTAGAGATAGACAGCCCAAGAATTGTTTACCAGGTGCAGAAGCCACTGATGGCCTGAAACCGGAGAGGAAATATAAATGCTAGTGTTGAATTGCTGGGGCTCAGTGCAGAACCGTATGAAAGTGAGAAACTTCCTGGAAGTCTGCAGTCACTGGTGGAGTGGGCTCCACCCTGTCTCATCAGCAGCCCCACAATACGCTCATGATGACGACCTGAAGCAGAACTCCTCTTGGCCTTGTTCTTACCGCAGTGAAATCCTCCCAGACTCCATTCTGTGATAAAGGACTTGATTCCTACTGGGCAGAAATCTGCCAGCAAATAATGCAGGAGGATGGAATTCTGCCCCATTTCAGGCTGTTCCAGGCTTGTATCACCAAAGGAAAATGGCCATCAGGAAGGAAGAATTCAAGGAAATCTCCTGCGGCCCAGCAAAAGACTGAAGGGTAGAAAGAAAACCAACCTATCCTGGAGGAGACAGAGAAATACTTGGCCCACTGAATGATGAAGACTTGATCAAAGATTTTATCAACATCTCTGTCCCCCATAGCCTACCAGCACACCAACAAATAGTGGATTGCACCTCCAGGACACATCCGTTTTCTGAGAAGCAGTACAAAGGAAATCAGAATATCCATAAGGGAGAAAAATAAGGACATTAGAGGAAATTGAAGTCTCTTGTCCCTGTAACTACAATGAATATTAAATAATGCTCAATTCATTGCCATATGAACACAAATCAGCTGGCTGGAGGCCCATTAACGTCACACCTATTTTCCAATACACAATTCCTGATTTTCAGGGAATGCAAAAAGGCAAGAACAAACACATTCCAAAAGATTTAAAAAATATCTCAATACTAAATTAAGATGTGGCATGTAGGTTATCAGAAAAATAATTCAAATGAATATGACTGGGCTGGGGCTGGGGCTCAGTAGGTTAATCCTCCTGCTGCGGAATCTGCATCACATATGGGCGCAAGTTCGAGTCCCGGCTGCTCCACTTCCAATCCAGCTCTATGCTCTGGCCTGGGAAGGCAACAGTGGATGGCCCAAGCCCTTGGGCCCCTGCACCCACATGGGAGACCCAGAAGAAGCTCCTGGCTCCTGGCTTCGGATCAGCACAGCTCCAGATGTTGCGGCCATTTAGGGAGTGATTCAGCGGATGGAAGAAATCTCTCTCTCTCTCTCTCTGTACTTTTCTCTGTTTGTCTGTAACTCTGTCTTTCAAATAAATAAATAATATCTTTAAAAAATGAATATGACTAATATGTTAATCTATTATTGAAAATGGAATTACATCTAATATCAGATGATTTATATAATTAGAGAGATGAAAAATATAGAAGGAATCATAAAAATCTGGTAATGAAAATTCAGAATTAGGGATGTATTTCACAGGTTATCTATATAAAACCATATAATACAGGACCACCAAGTATATACAGCAATTACCTTTAGATTTAAAGGGAAAGATAGATGCCAATACAATAATAGCATGTGATTTTAATACCCCATTCTTATCAATGGACAGATAATTCAGACAGAAAGTCAACAAAGGTACAACCGAGTTGAACCATACTATTGAGTAAATAGACCTAATAGACATCTACAGAACATTTCATCCAACATCCAAAAAATACCCATTTCTCTCATCAGCACATTGAACTTTTTATAAGATAGTCCATTTATTTGGCTGGAAATCAAATTTCTTTAAGTTTAAAGTGATTGAAATCATACAGATACAGTGTATCTTCTCAGACCACAAAGGAATAAAAGAAGAAATCAAATACAAGAAGAACATAGAAGATTCTCAAATATGTCAAAATTAAACAGTATGATCTGAATGACCAATGGGTCATTGAAGAAATTAAAAACAAAACCAATAACTTTCTCAAAATAAATTAAAATGAAAACAGAACATTTCAAAACCTGTGAGATACAACAAAAGCAGCATTACAGGGAAGTTTATAGCATTGAGTGGTTACCTTAAGAGATGATTCAGTGATGCATCATGAAGACTTAGGAAAACAAGAACAAACCACCAAATCCAAAATAATTACAGAAATAATTAGGGTCAGAGCAGAAATAACTGAAATTAAAAATATGTATGTATATATAAAGTGCGACAAAACAAAAAGCTGTGTTGTTTTTTGAGAAGATAAACAAAATAGCCAAACATTTAACATGACTAACAAATGAAAGGAAAAAAAAAAACCTCAAGTACATTAAATTAAAGATGGAAAAGGAAATATTAAAACCAACACCATTGAAATACAATGGATTATAAAAATTACAATGAAAAACAATATACCAACAAAGTAGAAAACCTTAAAAAAATTCCTTCATACATATAAACTACCAAGTTTAAATCAATAAGATAACAGAAAATGTAAACCAATCCATAGGAAGCAATAGGATTCAAGCAATAATTAAGAGTGTAAGACCTAGCGGGTTTACCACTGAATTCCACAAAACATTCAAAGAGGAAATAACCCTATTTCTTTAAGAACTATTCCAAAATATTGAACAAGATGGAACTCTGCAAACTCTGTTTTTTGTGGCCAGGATCACTTTGATACCAAAACCCAGCAAAGACACAACATGAAAAGAAATGTTCAGAACTGTATCCTTGATGAACATAGATGTAAAAGTTCTCAATGAAATATGAACAGACTGAATGCAAAACCACATCAAAAAGATCATATATCACTATCAAGTGGGATCTGTCCCACTGATGAAAGGGTGAGTCAACATTGTCAAATCCATAAATGTCCCAATTCACACCAGCAGAATGTAGAACAAAAACCATATGGTCATATAAAAAAATTTAGAGAAAGCATTTGATAAGATTCCACATCTTGTCATGCTGAAAAACTTCCACATATTGTGTACAGTAGGAACATGCCTCAAAATTATAAAGGCTATATATGACAAACAACCAGACAAAATAATCCCAATCTGTAATTTATATTTTGTGAAATTATTTTTCCAATACAAAGGATAAATAAAAATTTTCTCAAAAAACTCCTGAGAAAATATACCACCAGCAAGCCTCACCTTAATAATAAAAATACATAAATAAATAAGTAAATTACAGAGGTATAAGGAAAAGTACCTAGGTCATAAACTTAAGTTTATACAAAAAAATAATGAGCAGTAAAGAAAGAATAAATAAAAGTAAATGCTTTTGGGCCGGCGCCATGGCTCACTAGGCTAATCCTCTGCCTTGCGGCGCCGGCACACAGGGTTCTAGTCCCAGTCGGGGCACCGGATTCTGTCCCGGTTGCCCCTCTTCCAGGCCAGCTCTCTGCTGTGGCCAGGGAGTGCAGTGGAGGATGGCCCAAGTGCTTGGGCCCTGCACCCCATGGGAGACCAGGAGAAGTACCTGGCTCCTGCCATTGGATCAGTGCGGTGCGCCGGCCATAGCGCGCTGGCCGCGGCAGCCATTGGAGAGTGAACCAACGGCAAAAGGAAGACCTTTCTCTCTGTCTCTCTCTCTCACTGTCCACTCTGCCTGTAAAAAAAAAAAAAAAAAAAAAGTAAATGTTTTCTTTTATTTTCCCAATTGATCTACATGATAACTTTAAGAAATATGGATGATAATGAGTAGAGTAAATGTATCACAAGGATAGCAATGAATGAAAACAATGCCATAGGCCCACAAGGGGGTAAAAGTAATATCTTTTTTTTTTTTTTTTGACAGGCAGAGTGGACAGTGAGAGAGAGAGACAGAGAGAAAGGTCTTCCTTTGCCGTTGGTTCACTCTCCAGTGGCTGCTGCGGCCAGCGCACTGCGGCTGGCGCACCGCACTGATCCAATGGCAGGAGCCAGGTACTTATCCTGGTCTCCCATGGGATGTAGGGCCCAAGCACCTGGGCCATCCTCCACTACACTCCTGGGCCACAGCAGAGAGCTGGCCTGGAAGAGGGGCAACCGGGACAGAATCTGGCGCCCCAACCGGGACTAGAACCCGATGTGCCGGCGCTGCTAGGTGGAGGATTAGCCTAGTGAGCTGCGGCGCCGGCAAAAGTAATATCATTTTAGGGAATAAATTCATTAACTCAAGAAATAACATAACATAGCTGTTTAAATGTTATTTTAGATTATTTAAAAATACATTTTATAATATCCAGGTAAATCATTAAAATTTGTTTTGAAAGAAGAATAAATAATATCCCAAGAAAGGAAACTAAAATCATATAAAATAATCCACAGAAAATTAAACCATGAAAAGAGCTGCAAAGAAAAACAGAAGCAACATATAGAAAAAAATGACAAATTGGTACATTGTAATCCAAATAATGAAAACATTTTTAACCAGTTTTTCATCCACATTTAAAATTCATATCATGTTATTAATTGAGTGCTTTGTGGGTTCTAGAGTAATAAGTACATTTATTATTTCGCTCAGTCATTAATTCAACAATTTATTTGGTTCTCTGGTCAATTCAGTTCAGTCCTAGACGATTCTATTCTACAAGAACAACCCTAATAACTATGAGGCCAACACAATTATGAGGAAGACTTCATTGAGCAAGATAAATATAAAATATATAGTGATAACTGGTAAGGATGCAAATTATTTTAGTTGCTTTGTCAAAGATTAGTTGGTTGTAGATGTGTGGATTAATTTCTGCAGTTTCTATTCTGTTCCATTGGTATGCAAGCCTAGTTTTGGCCAATACCAGGCTGTTTTGATTGCAACTGCCCTGTGGTATGTCTTTTTTTTTAACTTTTATTTAATGAATATAAATTTCCAAAGTACGACTTATGGATACAATGGCTTCCCCCCCATACCGTCCCTCCCACCCACAACCCTCCCCTTTCCCACTCCCTCTCCCCTTCCATTCACATCAAGATTCATTTTCGATTATCTTAATATACAGAAGATCAGCTTAGTATACATTAAGTAAGGATTTCAACAGTTTGCTCCCACACAGAAACATAAAGTGAAAAATAATAGATGATTTTTTAAATGATGATGAAATCAGATCAGACCTATTGTCATGTTTAATCCCAGTGAGAGTCAAGTTGGAAATTGATAATTTCTTTTTTTTTTTTACAGAAGATCAGTTTAGTATGCATTAAGTAAAGATTTCAACAGTTTGCACCCCCATAGAAACACAAAGTGAAATATATTGTTTGAGTACTCGTTATAGCATTAAATCTCAATGTACAGCACATTAAGGACAGAGATCCTACATGAGGAGTAAGTGCACAGTGACTCCTGTTGTTGACTTTACCAATTGACACTCCTATCCATGGCATCAGTAATCTCCCTATGCTCCAGTCATGAGTTTCCAAGGCTATGGAAGCCCTCTGAGTTCTCCGACTCTTATCTTGTTTAGACAAGGTCATAGTCAAAGTGGAGGTTCTCTCCTCCCTTCAGAGAAAGGTACCTCCTTCTTTGAAGGCCTGTTCTTTCCACTGGGATCTCACTCACAGAGATCTTTTGCCAGAGTGTCTTGGCTTTCCATGCCTGAAATACTCTCATGGGCTTTTCAGCCAGATCCGAATGCCTTTAGGGCTGATTCTGAGGCCAGAGTGCTATTTAGGACATCTGCCATTCTATGAGTCTGCTGAGTATCTCGCTTCCCATGTTGGACCACTCTCCCCTTTATTTATTCAATCGGTTAGTGTTAGCAGGTACTAGACTTGTTTATGTCCTCCCTTTGACTCTTAGTCCTTTCATTATGATCAATTGTGAACTGAAATAGATCACTTGGACTGGTGAGATGGCATTGGTACATGCCACCTTGATGGGATTGAATTCGAATCCCCTAGTATGTTTCCAACTCTACCATTTGGGGCAAGTAGCTTGAGCATGTCCCAAATTATATATCTCTTCCCTCTCTTATTCCCACTCTTATGTTTAACAGGGATCACATTTCAGTTAAATTTCAACACTTAAGAATAACTGTGTGATAATTACAGAATTCAACCAGTCATATTAAGTAGAACAGACAAAAAAAAAATACTAAGAGGGATAATGTATTAAGTTGTTCATTAACAGTCAGGGCTATGCTGATCAAGTCACCGTTTCTCATAGTGTCCATTTCACTTCAGGAGGTTTCCTTTTTGGTGTTCAGTCAGTTGTCACCGATCAGGGAACATATGGTATTTGTCCCTTTGGGACTGGCTTACTTCACTCAGCATGATGTGTTCCAGATCCCTCCATTTTGTTGCAAATGACTGGATTTCGTTGTTTCTTACTGCGGTATAGTATTCTAAAGAATACATATCCCATAATTTCTTTATCCAGTCTACCGTTGATGGGCATTTAGGTTGGTTCCAGGTCTTGGCTATTGTGAATTGTGCTGCGATAAACATTAGGGTGCAGACCGCTTTTTTTTTGTTTGCCAATTTAAAATCCTTTGGGTAAATTCCAAGGAGTGGGATGGCTGGGTCGAACGGTAGGGTTATCTTCAGGTTTCTGAGGAATCTCCAGACTGACTTCCATAGTGGCTTGACCAGTTTGCATTCCCACCAACAGTGGGTTAGTGTCCCTTTTTCCCCACATCCTCGCCAGCATCTGTTGTTGGTAGATTTCTGTATGTGAGCCATTCTAACCGGGGTGAGGTGAAACCTCATTGTGGTTTTGATTTCCATTTCCCTGATTGCTAGTGACCTTGAACATTTTTTCATGTGCCTGTTGGCCATTTGGATTTCCTCTTTTGAAAAATGTCTATTGAGGTCCTTGGCCCATCTCTTAAGTGGGTTGTTGGTTTTGTTGTTGTGGAGTTTCTTGATCTCTTTGTAGATTCTGGTTATTAACCCTTTATCTGTTGCATAGTTTGCAAATATTTTTTCCCAATCTGTCGGTTGTCTCTTCACTCTCCTGACTGTTTCTTTTGCAGTACAGAAACTTCTCAATTTGATGCAATCCCAATAGTTGATTTTGGCTTTGACTGCCTGTGCCTCCCGGGTCTTTTCCAGAAATTCTTTGCCTGTGCCAATATCTTGAAGGGTTTCTCCAATGTTCTCTAATAACTTAATGGTGTCAGGACGTAGATTTAGGTCTTTAATCCACGTTGAGTGGATTTTTGTGTAAGGTGTAAGGTAGGGGTCTTGCTTCATGCTTCTGCATGTGGAAATCCAGTTTTCCCAGCACCATTTATTGAATAGACTGTCCTTGCTCCAGGAATTAGTTTTAGATCCTTGATCAAATATAAGTTGGCTGTAGATGTTTGGATTGATTTCTGGTGTTTCAATTCTGTTCCATTGGTCTATCCATCTGTTTCTGTACCAGTACCATGCTGTTTTGATTACAACTGCCCTGTAGTATGTCCTGAAATCTGGTATTGTGATGCCTCCAGCTTTGTTTTTGTTGTACAAGATTGCTCTAGCTATTCGAGGTCTCTTGTGCCTCCATATGAATTTCAGCATCATTTTTTCTAGATCTGAGAAGAATGTCTTTGGTATCTTGATTGGGATTGCATTGAATCTATAAATTGCTTTTGGGAGAATGGACATTTTGATGATGTTGATTCTTCTAATCCATGAGCATGGAAGATTTTTCCATTTTTTGGTATCCTCTTCTATTTCTTTCTTTAAGGTTTTGTAATTCTCATCGTAGAGATCTTTAACGTCCTTGGTTAAGTTTATTCCAAGGTATTTGATTGTTTTTGTAGCTATTGTGAATGGGATTGATCTTAGCAGTTCTTTCTCAGTCATGGCATTGCTAGTGTATACAAAGGCTGTTGATTTTTGTGCATTGATTTTATATCCTGCCACTTTGCCAAACTCCTCTATGAGTCCAATAGTCTCTTAGTAGAGTTCTTTTGATCCTCTAAGTAAAGAATCATATCGTCTGCAAAGAGGAATAGTTTGACTTCTTCCTCTCAATTTGTATTCCTTTGATTTCTTTTACTTGTCTGATGGCTCTGGCTAAAACGTCCAGAACTATATTGAATAGCAGTGGTGAGAGTGGGCATCCCTGTCTGGTGCCAGATCTCAGTGGAAATGCTTCCAACTTTTCCCCATTCAATAGGATGTTGGCTGTGGGTTTTTAATAGATTGCTTTGATTGTATTGAGGAATGTTCCTTCTATACCCAATTTGCTTAGAGTTTTCATCATGAAAGGGTGTTGAATTTTATCGAATGCTTTCTCTGCATCAATTGAGATAATCATATGGTTTTTCTTGTGCAGTCTGTTAATGTGGTGAATCACATTGATTGATTTGCGAATGTTGAACCATCCCTGCATACCAGGGATGAATCCCACTTGGTCTGGGTGGATGATTTTCCTGATGTGTTGTTGTACTCTATTGGCCAGAATTTTATTGAGGATTTTTGCATCTATGTTCATCAGGGATATTGGTCTGTAATTTTCTTTCAGTGCTGCATCTTTCTCTGGCTTAGGGATTAAGGTGATGCTGGCTTCATAGAAAGAATTTGGGAGGATTCCCTCTTTTTCGATTGTTCTGAATAGTTTGAGAAGAAATGGGATTAGTTCTTCTTTAAATGTCTGGTAGAATTCAGCAGTGAATCCATCTGGTCCTGGGCTTTTCTTTGTTGGGAGGGCCTTTATTACTGTTTCAATTTCTGTTTCAGTTATGGGTCTATTTAGGTTTTCTATGTCTTCATGGTTCAATTTTGGTAGATTGCATGTGTCCAGGAATCTATCCATTTCTGATAGATTTCCCTGTTTGCTGGCATACAGGTCCTTGTAGTAATTTCTGATGATTCTTTTTATTTCTGTGGTGTCTGTTGTTACATTTCCTTTTTCATCTCTGATTTTATTGATTTGGGTCTTTTCTCTTCTTTTTTTAGTTAGTTGGGCCAATGGGGTGTCAATTTTGTATATTTTTTCAAAAAACCAGCTTCTAGCTTGGCTGATTTTTTGTAGTGTTTTTTTGGATTCAATCCTGTTAATTTCTTCTCTGGTTTTAATTATTTCTCTTCTCCTACTAGATTTGGGTTTGGTTTGCTGCAGTTTTTCTAGGTCCTTGACATGCGCTGAAAGCTCATTTATTTGGTACCTTTCCAATTTCTTGATATAGGCACCTATTGCTATAAATTTGCCTCTCAATACTGCTTTTGCTGTATCCCATAAGTTTTGATATGTTGTGTTGTTGTCTTCATTTACTTCCAGAAAGTTTTTGATTTCTCTTTTGATTTCTTGAATGACCCAGTGTTCATTCAGGAGCATGTTGTTCAGTCTCCATGTGTTTGCATACTTTCTGGGGTTTCCTGAGTTGCTAATTTCCAACTTCATTCCTTTATGGTCTGAGAAGCTGCATGGTATGATTCTAATTCTTTTAAATTTGCTGAGACTTGCTTTATGGCCTAGTATGTGATCAATCCTAGAGAAGGTTCCATGCACTGCTGAGAAGAATGTGAAGTCTGTAGATGTAGGGTTGAAAGTTCTGTAGATATCTGTTAGATCCATTTGGGCAATAGTGTCAATTAAATCTGCTGTTTCCTTGTTGATCTTCTGTCCGGATGATCTGTCTATGTCTGAGAGTGGAGAATTGAAGTCCCCCAGTACTATTGTATTGGAATCTAAATCTCCCTTTAAGTCCCTAACATATCTTTTAAATAGACCGGTGCCCTGTAATTAGGTGCATATACATTTATAATAGTTACATCTTCCTGTTGAATTGAACCCTTAATCATTATATAGTGTCCCTCTTTGTCTCTCTTAACAGTTTTTGTATTAAAGTTTATTTTGTCTGATATTAATATGGCTACACCTGCTTTTTTTTGGTTTCTGTTGGCATGGAATATCTTTTTCCAACCTTTCACTTTCAGTCTGCATGCCTCTTTGTTAGAGAGATGTGTTTCTTGTAGGCAACAAATAGTTGGGTTGTGTTCTTTGAGCCAGTCAGCCAAATGGTGTCTTTTAACTGAAGAATTCAGACCATTAATGTTTAATGTGACTATTGATAGGTAGTGACTTTGCCCTGCCATTTTCCCGGAGATATTTTCTAGTATATGCTTTGAGCTTCCCATGCTCTTTTACTGGTAGGTGTTCTTCCTTTACCTTCTTTCATATTGATGGCCGTGTTTCTATGTTTCTGAGTGTAGCACATCTTTAAGTATCTTTTGCAGGGCCGGACGAGTGGCCACAAAGTCTTTCAATTTCTGTTTGCTATGAAAGGTCTTTATTTCACCTTCATTCACAAATGAGAGCTTGGCAGGATATAATATTCAGGGCTGGCAATTTTTCTCTCTTAGCACCTGTGCTATGTCTCGCCATTCCCTCCTAGCCTGTAGTGTTTCTGATGAGAAGTCTGCTGTGAGTCTGATTGGAGATCCTCTGAGAGTAATCTGATGTTTCTCTCTTGCACATTTTAGGATCTTTTCTTTATGTTTCACTGTGGAGAGTTTAATTACCACGTGTTGTGGTGAGGATCTCTTTTGGTCATGTTTATTGGGGTTCTATGAGCTTCCTGTACTAGGATATCTCTGTCCTTCTCCAAACCTGGAAAGTTCTCTGCTAGTATCTCACTAAAAAGGCCTTCTAATCCTTTCTCTCTCTCCATGCCTTCAGGAACTCCTAGAACTCGAATGTTGGGTTTTTTAATAGTGTCCTGTAGATTCCCAACAATATTTTTTAGATTTCTAATTTCCTCTTCTTTTCTTTGGTTTGACTGTATGTTTTCCTGTGCTCTATCTTCTAAGTCCAATATTCTCTCTTCTGCTTCACCCATTCTGTTTTTAAGGCTTTCTAATGTGTTTGTCATTTGATCTATTGAGCTCTTCATTTCATTTTGATTTCTCTTCACTATCACACTTTCCTGTTCTACTAGTTTCTGAGTTTCATTTTGATTCTTCCTTAAAATTTCATTTTCATGAGAGAGATTTTCAATCCTGTCCAATAAGGATTTCTGTAGTTCAAGGATTTGCTTTTGAAAACTTCTAAATGTTCTTTTTTTTTAATTGCCATTTATTTTTTCTCTTTATTTTATTTTATTTTATTTTATTTATTTTTGACAGGCAAAGTGGACCGTGAGAGAGAGAGACAGAGAGAAAGGTCTTCCTTTGCCTTTGGTTCACCCTCCAATGGCCGCCACGTCCGGCGCGCTGCGGCCGGTGCACCGTGCTGATCCGATGGCAGGAGCCAGGAGCCAGGTGCTTTTCCTGGTCTCCCATGGGGTGCAGGGCCCAAGCACCTGGGCCATCCTCCACTGCACTCCCTGGCCACAGCAGAGAGCTGGCCTGGAAGAGGTGCAACCGGGACAGAATCCGGCGCCCCAACCGGGACTAGAACCCGGTGTGCCAGCGCTGCAAGGTGGAGGATTAGCCTAGTTAGCCGCAGCGCCGGCAACTTCTAAATGTTCTTATCATAAATTTTTTGAAATCTGTATCTTGCATTTCTTCTATCTCATCATCTTCATACTCTTGGCTTGGTGTGTTTTGTTTATTTGGAGGCGTCATTGTGTCATCGTTGATCTTGTTCCCTCGATTTCTGTGTTTGTTGCTTGGCATAGTTAATTCTTCTTTCGTCACTGTGCGTTTTTTTTTAATTTTTTTTTTTATTTTATACTATGTCCGTGTTAAGTGGACTGCCTACTGTTGGAGGAGCCTTGGAGGCTTGAGATGGGTGTGGCCTGAGAGCTCTGCTTGGTTCTTCCTGGTTAAGGGTGTGCAAAGGTGACACCCTCAGGTTATGCGTGGTAAATCTCTCTTTATTTATTTATTTATTTTATTTATTCAGGGGGTAAGTAATACCGCACGGCACGGCTGTGCAGAACTGATGGTATTTAGCTTCCAGTCTCTGGCTTCTACCCAAAGAGTCTGTGTAGGCTCCTCTGGACTCCCACTGGGTTGCCTAGGATACTGAATTGTAGTGACTCAGTTCCTTAGCTCTCCCCTGTTGATATGTAAATCCAGAGAGGGGGCCTGCTCTTTGTCTCTTGCGAATTCTTCAAACCTTGAAGCCTTGCAACCTTTGCAAGGTTAGGGGGAGATCTGCCATGCCCAACTTGGGTGTCAACCTGGATACCTACCCTACCATGGAGCTCTGTCCAGAACATACCTCTGGGTATTCACTGAAACAGAAGACACTCCACTAAGCCACAGAGGTATAGTTAAAAGAAAAAAGGCCATTGGAGGAGAAAACCAGCAAGTACTTCTTCAAATGCCTAAAAATAATTGCAGAAATTTAAGAATCAAGAATAAGGAAGACAACATGATCCCCTCCCCAAAGGAACATAGCAACATTTCAATATTAGACTATGAAGATGAAGAAATTGATGAAATGCCTGAAATGGAATTTAAAAGATTAATTACAGGATTACTCAGAAACCATGATAAGCAAATTCATGAATTAAATAAATCCACACAGGGCATGAATAAAAAATTTTCCCATGAAATGGAGATTTTGAAGGGAAATCAAAATGAAATATTAGAAATGAGTAATTCATATGTCAAATAAAAAATACAGGGAAAAGCTTTAACAACAGACTTGTGATGCAGAAGAAAGAATATCTGAGCTAGAAGACAAATCTGGAAATTTTTCAGTCAGGCCAAAAATAGAAAATTAAAGAAATCAGAAAAATTAAAACTAGTGTTGGATATTTTTGGGATACTATCAAATGACCCAACATATGGGTATTATGAGTTCCTGAAGGTGTGGAAAAAGAGAATGGATTAGAAGGCTTATTCAGTGAAATAATTACATAAAACTTCCCTAATTTGGAGAAAGAAAGGGATGTCCAAATACATGAGGCACACTGAGCTCCTTATAGACAGGACCAGAAAAGATCTTAACCATGACACATTGTAGTCCAACTTTCAAAAGTAAAACATAAGGATTCTAAAATGTGCAGGAGAAAAATGCCAGATTACTTTTAGAGTAACTCCATTTAGACTCACAGTTGATTTCTCATCAGAAATACTACAGGCTAGGAGAGAATGGAGAAATAAGGTTCAAGTATTTAGAGAAATAAAAACCTGTCAACCCAGAAAACTGTATCCTGCAATGTTCTAATTTATGAATGAAAGGGAAATAAAGACCTTCCATAACAAACAGAAATTGCAAGAATTTGCCACCACTCAACAAGCCTTATAAAAGATGCTTAAGGACTTGTTATACACAAAAACACAGAAAGATATCCATTATTATGAAAGAATGTGAAGGCAGAAAAATCTCCCAGTAAATATACAAAGGAAACAACAGGAATATTTACAGAGAAACGGCAGGGCCAAGACGTTATGTAGTAATAGTAGCCTTAGTATAAGAAATTGACAGTACTAGGCTGAATACAAGATGTGAATGATGACGGGATAAGCTTCACATGTGCTGTATCAAAAAATAATAACTGTACTGAAAATCAGAATGGGTTCTAGAGGTGGACATTTACTTTAGTGGTTATGATTCTGGTTAAGCTGCCTGTGTCCCACATTGGAGCACCTGGGTTTAGCTTCTTGCTGCTAATGCCAACCCTGAAAAGTAGCAGATGTTGGCTCAAGTAATTGTGTTCCTACCACACTCATGGGAGACCTTGATTGAGTTCCTGACTCCGGACTTCACTGCAGCCTATCAATTCTTTTCTGTTGTGGGCATCTGGGGTATTTTCCAACCTGTAGACATCTCTCTCTCTCTCTCTCTCTCTTTCTTCCTCTTCCACTCCTCCTTTTTCCTCCTTACACTCCTCTTTCTCCCTTTTAAATAAATAAATAATCGTCAAAACAACCAAGTTTATTCTCAAGCGAGCTGCATCAGGCATGGAGTGAGTTCAGGGGTCTCTACAGGCAGAAATTTAAAAGGGCCTACAAAGGACAGAAAGGGAAAAGAAAAACGTGTGAGAAAAAGACTCTGGTTGAAGCACATTTTCTGAAGAAGTCTAAGATAGGGCCAGCGCCACGGCTCACTAACCCTGCGGCGCCAGCACCCTAGGTTCTAGTCCCGGTTGGGGTGCTGGATTCTTTCCTGGTTGGCCCTCTTCCAGTCCAGCTCTCTGCTGTGGCCCAGGAGTGCAGTGGAGGATGGCCCAAGTGCTTGTGCCCTGCACCCCACGGGAGACCAGGAGGAAGCACCTGGCTCCTGGCTTCGGATCGGTGCAACGCCAACCGTAGCGGCCATTTGGGGGGTGAACCAACGGCAAAAGGAAAACCTTTCTCTCTGTCTCTCTCTCTCACTGTCCACTCTGCCTGTCAAAAAAAAATTTAAAAATTTAAAAAAAGAAGTCTAAGATGGGTCATAAGACTCCAGAAGGCAGTTGTAATCTTCGTTAGTTACACGTGGATACACGGACGAAGCGTAATTCTGCTTTTGCATTAAACACTATCAGAATATTTGCATATATAATAAGGTGTTGAAAATTGTTTAAAATGTGTTCCTTTTTTAAAAGATTTATTTATTTTATTTGAAAGGCAGTCACAGAGAGGCAGAGGGAGGGAGAGAGAGAGAGAGAGATCTGCCATCCATTGGTTTACTCCTCAGATGGCTGAAATGGTGGGGCTATGCCGATCCAAATCCAGGAGCCAGGAGCATCCTCCAGGTCTCCCACGCGGGTGCAGGGGCCCGAGGACTTGGGCCATCCTTCACTGCTTTCCCAGGCTTTAGCAGAAAGCTGGATAGGAAGTGGAGCAGCCGGGACTTGAACCAGTACCCATATGGGATAATGCCACTACAGGTGGCAATCTTACTTTGCCACAGTGCTGGCCCCACTGCTTTTTTTTTCTAATAAGAGAGAGAAGGGCGGGGGGGGGGGTTCTTCTATTAATTGTTTATTCCCCAAATGGCTGCAACAGCTTAGTGTGGACCATGCTAAAGCCAGGAACCAAGAACTCCATTCTGATCTCCTACATGGGTGGCAGGAGCCCAAGCACCTGGGCCATCTTCTGCTACCTTTCCAGGTATATTAGCAGGGAGATCAATAGGAAGAAGAGCAGCTGGGACTCAAATTGGCACTCTAAAATTGGATGTTTGTGTTGCCAGTGGCAGCTTAACACAGTGTGCAACAGCACCAGCCCCTGTGTTACTGTTTAACAGAACAAATAGTCTGGCATGTGCTGTTTCATGCTAAATTTACAAGGGCTCCATGGCTAGTTTTCTGAAAAACAAGTTACTATTTCCTGCTTACTTTTTAAAGAAAGAGAAACCATTTATTATATATGACAGTATATAGAATTCAACAAATCTGCACAATCTTCTGGTAAAAAAATACACAGAGAATTAAAAAAAAATACCACAATAAGCTGGAAATCTTTCCACAGTAAGGCTCTGAAATAAAATGGGAGTTTGTGAACTGTAGGAGAGTTGTTTGTACATTATGCCAACTTGATGAAAGGCAAGACTAGGAGAGTCGGAGTCATGTCAAGGTCACTGCAAATCCTAAATTCTTAAGCAACCATTGGCTTGTTCACTAAGAAAACTTTACGTCAAGTCCCCCCTCCCCTTTTTTTCTTCTATAATGAACAGAGAAATCATAAAATCTTACACTAAGAATCGAGTGCAATCATTTATTTATTTATTTATAAAGCTCAAATACTTACATTTTAACATTTAACATTTATATGTTCTTGAAAATTTAAATAGCGCATCAAAATTTCTTTCTATTGTAATTTAAATTTTTGAAAACCAGAAAATCTATTTATCGGCTTTAATTATTATGCTGTAGTCAAATTGTGTTCTTTACATTCCTTTCCCACAAGTTAATTTGCACTTCATTTCCTAGTGCTGTATTCCATCTCCCTGATGCTGGGTTCCATCTCATTGACTTCAGTTTCCTAAAACACATGGGAGTACTTGAAACCTATTGCTGCTCCTACTTTTGGTCCAATAAAAAGGAACTAATGTATATTGGAAGTGATTAAAATATATTCACACAAAAGATTCATTATAAATTACTGGTATTAAGGTAGGCAGATGATATCATGAAACTCATATCATAGGCCATCATAATTACTCACATACATACCTAATTTAGCATAGATAGCTTTGCTACATAAAATTAGGAAGAAGAGCAGTATAAGAATACAGCTTATGTGTAAACTGATTCTGGATCATAACCAATTCCGTAACCAATACTGTGGGGAGCAACTCGGACTAGACTAAGTTACTGGAATTAAGACTTATTCTATGCATCTGCTCTCCCACAATATGGCACTGAGAAGGGAGAAACAGCTTCTACACAGCTGCCTCCAGTTCAACCAATAAACTGCAGGACCTGCTCCTGATTGGAGGAGAGCAGCGTACTCGGCGTTGTGGGTAGCAGAGTTGGGATTGGTGGAAAAGGACTATAAAGGAGGAGAGAGACAACATGCACCAGGAACATCTAAGGGGAACATCTGAAGGAACACCTGTGCAGCCCCCGAGAGAGCCGGCCGGCGGTGTGCCGCTCCCCCGCAGAAGTGGGGAATGTGGCAGGGGAAACCGCCCTTCCACGGAGGTGGAAGGGATGGTAGCCAACCCAGGAAGAACCAGCAGCAAACCCTGGGAGGGCCGAGCAGACAAAAGAACAGCGCAGGGTCCTGTGTCGTTCCTCCACGAAGACAGGGAGCGACATAATGGTGCCGTGACTCGGATATGAAGCCTAGTCAGGGCTTAGTGTCATTCCTCCACGAAGAGGGGGAGCGACATAATGGTGCCGTGACTCGGATCGGAAACCTAGGAGGGATAGGAAATATAGGAGGGAAAAAACGGGAAGAAGTGGGAAATTACCGGAGAGAGAGACTAGAAGAGCCTAGGGGAAAGCCGGACGGAAAAGGTGCTGGAAGAAGCTATCGAAAGCCTAGGCATAGACTCGGATATGGACTGTGGGAAAGAAGTTAGGATTGAAAGCGAAAGTGAAAGCTTTCATAGACTCGGATGTGGACTATGGCGGGGAAGCTAGGAGATTGAAAGCGAAAGTGAAACCTGGAGGAGGCTTGGACTCGGATGCGGACTGTGGGGAGAAGCCGGGAGAAATGAGAGGGGAATATTGTTGTTGGAAGAAAAGTTAGGGAAACATATCGGGTAGAGAAAAATATGTTAGGGAAGTTGAAGCCGCGGGGGCAGGCCGAGGCAGAGATGTAAGCCAGCTTGGGATTCTTCAAGTCAGCCCGGGGAGCAAAAGGCGAAAATCTGGAACCAGAGGCAGAGATGTGGGCCGCCAGGTTGGAATCCGTCAGATTAGCCCGGGGAGCAAACGATGGGGAGCCAAACCGTAAGGCGGAAACGTGAGCTAGGTTGAATTCGCCAGGTTATCCCAGGGAACTTGGACTGAATGCCGGTGGTGGAAACGTGAGCTGTGCTGTGTGACTCGTGGAAGCCGCCGCGTGCAGAGAGAGCACGGGGCGTGAATAGATAGGGAACATGGGGCTAGTGCGAGGCCGTGGTGCGGGTGCGCGAAGCCGGGAAGCCGCGCAGATGAGAGAAGCGTGGGCTGAAGCCGCGCAGAGCCGGAAAGCCGCCGCGGGGGAGGCGCCGAGAAGCAGCCTCGGGGCGGGTGCCGGGAAGCCGCGGGAAGTTTAGAAGTAAAATGAGAGAAATAGGAATGCTGGCAGATAGAAGTAAAATAGGAGAAATAGGAATGCCCGGAGATAGAGAAATAGAGAAAAATAAGGCCTCCCCACAACACGGCAATGAGAAGGCTTGGATTCGGTCTGCCTGATTAGTAAGACGATAAGCACCTGCTGGCGGCTAGCAGTTTACCCGCTGCAGGTCACCGAAGACAGGCACGAATTAACATCAATAAGTCTCCCCACAAGACGGCAATGAGAGGGCTTGGATTCGGTTTGCCTGATTGATAGGGCTTGTAAGCACCTGCAGGCAGTTCTAGCAGAGCAGAGCATGTGCTGCAGGGCACCGAACTCAGGCACGCATCAGCACCTAAAAACCTCCTCACAACATGGCGAAGAGAGGACCCGGATTCAGTTTGCCTGATTGGTAGGGCTTGTAAGCACCTGTGGGCAACTCTAGCAAGCAGAGCAGAGTGTGTGCCGTGGGGCACCGAAGACAGGCGCGTATCAACGCCAAAAAATAAAAAGAAAGGGGGATCTGTGGGGAGCAACTCGGACTAGACTAAGTTACTGGAATTAAGACTTATTCTATGCATCTGCTCTCCCACAATATGGCACTGAGAAGGGAGAAACAGCTTCTACACAGCTGCCTCCAGTTCAACCAATAAACTGCAGGACCTGCTCCTGATTGGAGGAGAGCAGCGTACTCGGCGTTGTGGGTAGCAGAGTTGGGATTGGTGGAAAAGGACTATAAAGGAGGAGAGAGACAACATGCACCAGGAACATCTAAGGGGAACATCTGAAGGAACACCTGTGCAGCCCCCGAGAGAGCCGGCCGGCGGTGTGCCGCTCCCCCGCAGAAGTGGGGAATGTGGCAGGGGGAACCGCCCTTCCACGGAGGTGGAAGGGATGGTAGCCAACCAGGGAAGAACCAGCAGCAAACCCTGGGAGGGCCGAGCAGACAAAAGAACAGCGCAGGGTCCTGTGTCGTTCCTCCACGAAGACGGGGAGCGACAAATACCATTTTCAAAAGGATCCCAACCGCAATATAGGCAGTAACTCCACATACATTTGAACGGTTCACTTCTTGATTCACTCTGAAATCCCTTAAAACTTGTATCTCTGCACTGGTGCTCTCTTTGAAACTGAAGGTTATTTGTTGATTCAGAGGTAGGTCAATTTCAGCAGCCTTTCTCTCTGTTCAGATAACAATGCCCTAACTCTTCTCCTCCTATTGGACAAGCTATCTCTGATCTGGAATATCTTCAGATTCTTTCAGGTTGTTGAGGGTCCATCTTCTGGTACAGAGGAAGGGAATTTGGCACCAGACTGACAGTCAAGTTATCAGGGTCCTTTGTTAAAAGTTTTGAACAGGTAGAAGGAGAGGCTGCTGAATCCTGAGACTTTCCTTCAGTGGCCATCCAAATAGACTCCAGGGTCAAGGTTGGTTTAAGCTTTTGTGATGTATTTATAACAGTCTAGTTATAGCTCTTAGGAGTTTGGCTCTCAGAGAAAGATGTGCTGGAAACTCTGGTTACTCCAGGGCATCTATTAAGTATAGACAAGAAAGATCCTGAAAACCCAGCCTTCCACACAGAAATGAGCCAACTTGCTTTTGCTTTTATAGAAATTTGTAATGAAGGAAATATAATCTTGAAAATTTGCTGTGCTTCACAAGTAAATAGTGAAGAAACTGGAAATACTACCAGATTTTTTCTGAATCAATACTTAGTTATAACTTTTCTTCAGAGATGAATATGCATTACAGTTAATGGAAGAAAACTTTAATAACATAGGTTTATTTGTTATTAATTGTAATGTTGCAGAGTGCCTCTGAAAGAAACTTCTTTGGACATGATATTTCAGGATTTAATTGATGTCCTTGTGCTGCCTGGCTACTCCCTCCTTTTCCCCAAAATCAACTCAGCTGCGTTACCCCTGCTGGTTATTTTAATCATGGAAAATTTCCAAGGGAAATTTTCTTTATTCTCACCTCATTCAGGGCAGAGCTCCTGTAATGCGGCTTCATAGTTTCCTAAGTTTAGTCATTAACTCCTAGCAGAATTTAAATTATGTTATTTGTATGAATACTTATTTAATATCTGGTTCCCATACTGGGACATTACTTTAGCAGAGAAAGTAGTTCTTCTTGGTAAACTCACTGCTTCTCAAGCTGTCCAAAACATATCTGTCATTTGTTGATTATATAAATTTTTCATCATTAAAAGTAAGGACAGACTTGTTAAATATTTGAAATCTTGCTATTTTTCTGATTCTGTTTTCCTCTCGTATTATTTTTGCTATAATAGAAATGAAATAGAATTAAATGTATCATGTTTGATTTTTATAATACTATTATAAACAAATTACATATTTCACAGCATTTCTTTTCAAAAAAATGTGTTTTATTTGTTTTAATATGGCTAGGAGATTGACAAATGGTTCATAAAAACAATAAATTTAAACTCTCAACAAGAAAATACACTTATCAAAATGTACACCACTATTTTTCAAAAAAAATTGAGCCAAACTTTACTTTTGACATCATTCTAGACAAATGAATACAGTCATTTGCTTCTTATAATACATAATTGCTTTCAAAGACCTGCCCTAGCTTATAGTCACCTATCTTTATGTGCTTGTTATTTCTGAAGTATTATGTTACTAAGTCAGAAAATAAAATTACGAAAAGATAAAACAAAAAATTGAATCAGGTCCCCAGTTCTCCCATTTTCCTCATACTAGATAGAAACAGGATTAAGCAGCTAGATGGTAGGAATATTTTCCTACTTTTCTTAATGGTAATAAAAATGATTATGTTTTTAAACTCAGTGATGCACAATGGAAAATTTGGATAAATATCTAAAGTAAAACTTGAATCACATTTTCAAAAAACTCATATGACCAGTTTCTATTTGATTACCCTTTAAAAATATTTTGGTTCTAAAAGAGTTTTGAGACACATTATGTAATGCTTTTTTTAAAAAAAATTATTGATTTGAAAGGCAGAGTTATAGAGAACCAGAGTAGGAGAAAGAGATTGTCCATCTTCTGGTTCACTGCCCAAATGACTGCAAAGACCATGATTGGGCCGTGTCTAAGCAAGCCACCCAGGGTGGCAAAGACCTAAGCAATAGGTTGTCTCCCTCTGCCTTCCCAGGAGCATTAGCAAGGACTTGGATTAGAACTGGTATAGATGGAACTCCAACCAGTGCCTAAATGGGTTGCTGTGGGGAACCAATTTAACTCACTACACCCAATGCCAGGCCCCCGTCATGATGTGTCTGTAAGTTGTATTGTTCCACAGGGCAAAGAAAACCAGATTCTTCTCATAGACCACAGATGGCTGAGCAAGTGCCCACCTGAGTAGGCTAATTGACTCTTGCAATAGCAGATTAAGGTCACACTGAGCTAGCCTTTCTGTCTCAGGAAGAGGAGGAAAGCCATAGAATACAGCTGAGCAGGGTGAAGCTTCCCACAAAAGACTGAACAAGAATTGAATCTTCATGGAATCCTCAGAGGCATAGATCAGCTAAGACAAGACCAACAAAGTCAAATCTAGACTAGATGAACAATCATGACCAATCCATAGGCATAAGAAATGGTCCTTGGCCATTGAGTTTATGCTGATGTTTTGTAGTTATCACTGAATTGATATTTAATTGCTTGTCTCTGTGTATAAAATGTGCATAAAAATTCCAGAAGTCTCAGTGCTGTAATAAGTTTAATTGTGCATTTCATATCTTCCATACCTATCATTTCATTTGATCAATATGGATGCCTGACATAGTTTTCTGTCATTATAAACATCTTAGAAAACTGAATAAATTAGTTAGAAACTATGTTTTGCTAAGTGCAATTGTAACTTCTGTTGTATTCAATTGGAGGACAGCCTTTAGTTGTGTTGACAGTCAAGGAGGAAATGTAAAAGTAAAACACATTTATAAATTATAGCTACTTACAATATTGTTCTATTCTATAAAATGAAAGCTTTGCAAGATAACGATCCAAGAGACTAAAAGGGACTTAAAAAAGAACAGACAAATGCAAGTATATTTAATTTCAAAAACATAAGGTAGTGGCACTGAGAAAAGTTGAGTGGAAATAATTATTGTAAAACACTCCAGAATAATAAAAGTATTAAGACACAATTTCTTAGATCAGAGTCTAAAGAAAAACTCTATGAGTTTAACTCTATGTGTCTGTCCTATCAATGATAGAGATTATTTCTTGCAAAATATGCTTGCAGGCCTATGGGAAGTTGTCCTCATGACAATGACTTTTGGAAAGCAAACAGATGCAAACACACTTGCAAATCCAAGTTTCAAGTGATTATGGGAGAACATTTTTAAAAAAAATACCACTAGGCAAATTTCAAAGGATTTAAGTATCAAGTAATCAGATGTGTTTAACTAAAAATTGTTACTATGCAAGGAAAATTAGATGAATTGCTAAAAACAAATATTTAAAGAAAAATGTGGCTTGTATTTATCCCTTTGAATTCTCAAACTGATTCCCTATAGTTGGAAGATTGGTATATTATAAAGTATAAAAATCACTGAATTTTTACAAATTCTGTTTTTCAATTTGAGACTATTTAAATGGTTATGAGCAATGTATTTGCATTACACATATTTGGAAAATATAAAATGGGAATATTGCAATAGCAATCATTCCAACAGCCAAAGATATACAGTTTTAATTATCTAAATTTTGTGTGTGTGATCAGAATGGTTTATGACTTTGAAACCCAGTATGTTTTAGTTGGCTTTATTTAAGTATTTTCAATTTTATAGAATACTTTCTACAAACTTCCTAATAACTGCATATTATTTCATCTTATATATCACTGGGCAAACCTAACTTACTTGTTTAGGATACAAATAGAGTAATATGATTCCGTTAAATCACATTGACCGCCTACTGACCTTATTAGTAAGAAATCCATTATTTTTCTCTTGAGACTATCCTTGCCTGGAATAATTTAATCACCCCAAGCATGGTTTATTCAATCTAAAATACTCAGTGATGTGCTCAAGTATCAGCAGTGTGATAACTACAAAGTCAATATAGGTGTTACTTGGGTCATTGTCACAGGGCCAGCTTTATTTATTTATTTTAAAAGTCAGCTGTAAGGCCAGCGCCCGGGCTCACTAGGCTAATCCTCCGCCTTGCGGCGCTGGCACACCGGGTTCTAGTCCCGGTGGGGGCATCGGATTCTGTCCCGGTTGCCCCTCTTCCAAGCCAGCTCTCTGCTGTAGCCCGGGAAGGCAGTGGAGGATGGCCCAAGTACTTGGGCCCTGCACCCACATAGGACACCAGGAGGAAGCACCTGGCTCCTGCCTTCAGATCTGTACCATGTGCCAACCGCAGCGGCCATTGGAGGGTGAACCAATGGCAAAGGAAGACCTTTCTCTCTGTCTCTCTCTCTCACTGTCCACTCTGCCTGTCAAAAAAAAAAAAAAAAAAGTCAGTTGTAGGGGGATAGCGAGGAGAGTGAAAGGTCTGCAACTTGCTGGTGCATTCTCCAGGTGGCCACAACAGCCAGGGCTCTGCCAGACCTGATCCAGGACCCAGGAGCCAGGAGCTTCGTTCAGATCCCCGATGTGGGTGGCAGGGACCCAAGCACTCGGGCCATCTTCTGCTGCTTTTCCCAGAGATTGGATGGGTCTGGATGGCATACCATCCAGTGTTGTCAGTATTCTCTGGCTCTCTTAGGTCCACGATGAAAAAGTAAGTTCTCTGCTTTTCAGCAGGGAGATTACATTTACTTTTCCTTCAAGGTCTCAGACCTAGACTTTATTTTTTCCAAAGTAAGTTTGCTGGCACACCAAATAGATGGGTTTCCAACTGTAATCATAACTTCTGCCAAGAAATAGCACTTACCTCATGTACATTCAAGGTTTTTTTCTCCTAAGTTTTTACTTATTTATTTATTTGGAAATCAGAAAGCCAGAGTCACAGAGAAAGAGGAAGAGACAAAGGAAGGTGGCGGGGGGGAACATCCATCCACTGGTTTACTCCCCAACATGGCTAAAAGGGCCAGGATTGGGCCAGGCTGAAGTCAGGAGCCAGGAGCTTCTTCTGGGGTCTCCCATGTGCGTGCAGGGACACACATATTTGGGCCATCCTGTGCTGCATTTCCCAAGTTATTAGCAGGGAGCTGGATCAGAAGTAGAGCAGCTGGGACATGAACTGGGACCCACATGGGATGTCAGCATCACAGGCAGCAGATGTCAGCCCCAAACATTTAGGTTTTTGTGCTGGAACAACATTTACCAAGGCAAATGCTTTTCTCCCACCTGATGTGAGTTCACATACACTGCGTTGTTCTTGTCAGGGGAACAAAGGTTTTCGATACACAATTATGGGACATCTAAGAACATTTTTTTAACTTGAAATTCTAGTTGTTTTTGTTCCTTCAAAAAGGTGTCTAAGCTTTCCTATAATAATTGGGATTCTCTATCATTTGTTGCCTTATTTAGAGAAATATGAATCAGTGAAGAATAGCAATTCACCAAAACAATCCAATAATATTAATATTACTTCTAGTGTTATTTATTGTTTATGATATAGAAATTTATCTATAATATTTCACAACAGGTATGTAATATGCATACTGAGAATTATTGATTATATGCATCAAATTACTTGGCAAGATCTATATTGTTATAAAGTACTTTTAAAATTCATTAATGATTCCTAACTTGAAGTAATCCACTTGTAAAAGTCAAGAATAAAATCATCATGAAGCTCTATGAAAAATTTTTTGAAGTATTGTAAGATGTTTTCAAAGTATCTTAAAAATAAAAATTTAATTTGGAATTTTGGGGTCATTTAGTCTGATAAAAATATTGATTGCACATTTAGTTGTCAATTCAGATTTTGCTTAAAAAACACTACAAAAATGCAAACACAAAAGGAGAACAAATGAAAAACTACAATAATTCCTGTGAAATGAGATGTTTTCCATATAAAAGTAAGGAAACATGCCAGGAAAGAGTTAACTTGGTTTAAACTGCAAGAGTGCTTTCTTTCTTTCTTTCTTTCTTACTTTTTTTTTTTTTAATTTATTTGACAGAGTTAGACAGTGAGAGAGACAGAGAGAAAGGTCTTCCCTCTATTGGTTCACCCCCCCAAATGGCTGTCATGGCCGGAGCTAGGCCGATCCGAAGCCAGGAGCCAGGTGCTTCCCCCCGCCCCAACCTCCCCACCCTGGTTTCCCATGTGGGTGCAGGGCCCAGGCACTTGGGCCAGCCTCCACTGCCTTCCGGGGCCACAGCAGAGAGCTGGACTGGAAGAGGAGCCACCGGGACAGAACCCGGCGCCCATGTGGGATGCCGGCACCACAGGTGGAGGATTAACCAAGTGAGGCACGGCTCCATCCAAAAGTGCTTTATTTCAGTACAAGGCTAAAATCTTCAGAATCCTAGGCAACTTCATCCACAATTTTATCTTCTGTTTCCTATTAAATTCGCCTAAATTTCCCTATGCTGGAAGATATAGCACATTTATTTTTTTAATTTCACATCCTAGAGATCAAGCAGTGTTTAAAAGAAGACTCAAATTCCTAGCTCTATAAAGGTGCCATTCAAATTTGTAGAGTCCAATTATTATAAAATAAATAAGGAAAATACATGTTGTTGCATGGCAGTGTGTGTTGTGTTAAAAGTAAGCTAAGTAAATGGAGCAAGAGACTGTGAATCAACATGGACCCAATGTGGACAGCACAGTAAGCTAGGGAGGAAGATACAGGCTATGCCCGCAGAGTGATGGCATATAGATGTGCGCTGTAGGGCCTTGGAAGCCATCCTAAACTCTTTGCTTTGATTTCTGAGTGAAAAGGGAAAAACAGTGCATTTCTATAAGGAAGGGATATGAAATTAGTTATTTTTTTTAACATATTTTTTACTTTTATTTAATGAATATAAATTTCCGAAGTACAGCTTATGGATTACAATGGCTTCCCCACCATAACATCCCTCGCACCCGCAACCCTCCCCTTTCCCACTCCCTCTCCCCTTCCATTCACATGAGGATTCATTTTCGATTATCTTAATATACAGAAGATCAGCTTAGTATACATTAAGTAAAGATTTCAACAGTTTGCTCCCACACAGAAACATAAAGTGAAAAATACTGTTTGAGTACTAGTTATAGCATTAAATCTGCCAATGTACAGCACACTAAGGACAGAGATTCTACATGAGGAGTAAGTGCACAGTGACTCCTGTTGTTGACTTAACAATTTGACACTCTTGTTTATGGCATCAGTAATCACCCTAGGCTCTTGTCATGAGTTGCCAAGGCTATGGAAGCCCCCAGAGTTCACTGACTCTGATCATATTTAGACAAGGCCATGGTCAAAGTGGAAGTTCTTTCCTCCCTTCAGAGAAAGGTACCTCCTTCTTTGATGACCCGTTCTTTCCACTGGGATTTCATTCACGGAGATCTTTCATTTAGTTTTTTTTTTTTTTTTTTTTTTTTTTTTTTTTTTTTTTTTTTTTTTTTTTTCCCCCTTCCCCAGAGTGTCTTGGTTTTCCATGCCTGAAATACTCTCATGGGCTTTTCAGCCAGATCCGCATGCCTTAAGGGCTGATTCTGATGCCAGAGTGCTGTTTAGGACATCTGCCATTCTATGGATCTGCTGTGTATCTCACTTCCCATGTTGGATCGTTCTCTCCCTTTTTTATTCTATCAGCTAGTATTTGCAGACACTATTTTTGTTTATGTGATCCCTTTGGTTCTTAGTCCTATCATTATGATCAATTGTGAACAAAAATTGATCACTGAGACTAGTGAGATGGCATTGGTACATGCCACCTTGATGGGATTGAATTGGAATCCCCTGGTATGTTTCTAACTCTACTGTTTGAGGTAAGTCAGCTTGAGCATGTCCTGAATTGCACATCTCTTCCCTCTCTTATTCCCATTCTTATATTTAACAGCGATCACTTTTCAGTTAGGTTTCAGCACTGAAGAATAATTGTGTGTTGATTACAGTATTCAACCAAAAGTATTAAGTAGAACAAACAAAAAAAAATACTAAGAGGGATAACATATTAAGTTGCTCATCAACAGTCAGTGTGAGGGCTGATCAAGTCACCGTTTCTCATAGTGTTCATTTCACTTTAACAGGTTTCCTTTTTGGTGCTCAGTTAGTTGTCACCTATCAGGGAGAACAAGCGGTATTGTCCCTTTGGGACTGGCTTATTTCACTCAGCACAATGTTTTCCAAATTCCTAACAGGGATCACTTTTCAGTTAAAATTTAAACACCTAAGAATAATTGTGTGTTAATTACAGAGAAATTAGTTGTTTTTTTCTACCGAGGAATACTTTTGTTTTAATATTTGGTGTTGAGATTCAGCATTAGTCTGCTTATTTTCTCACCAATTTTCATTTAATGTGATATTAATACAAAGAACAGATTCCATGTAGTTCATAATATAATGTGGTACTTCCTCCCGTCCTCCCTCCTTTCCTTTCTTCCCTACCCTTTTTTTTCCTTTCCTCCTTCTTTACTTCCTTTTATTCTTTCATCTTTTACACCTTGTCTTTTTTAATATCTGACTCAATAGCAGAATAATGGACATTTATGGAAAACCTGGTACAATTCATATACAATGTATAGCACAGTACTGTAATAATACTAATTTCTAGTTTTGATGCATGCTTTAGTTATGCTGGATGTTAATAGTGGAAGAAGTTGAATAATGGGCATATGGAAACTCCACATACCATGTCATCATACTTTTGTAAATCTCAAAGAAAGACAGGGGCGGGAGACAGAGAGGAAAGTATTATAGTTTTAGAATTGTATCTATGAACTTCATTGAATCTGTTCTGTTTGTATTAATATCACATTAACATGAGAATTAACAAGAATTGTGCTGTAATGATTATCATGCATTTGCTGTGACACTAAGTATTTAAGTATTAATAAATTCCTTACAACTAAAATTTTCAAAATCGATTGTTAATTATCTTAGAAAAATTAACATTTTGACGCATTTTGTCATTGTTTTTGTTTCCTGTTTCACTTTTATATCTTCACCAACATCTTCCGATATCACATGTAATTTGACTATGAACTCATGAACTAACATCCATTTTTGTTCACTCCATGGTCAGAGTTTCTGAACTGGTAGGGAGAAAGACATAGAGTCAAAATTCTCTTTTTAAAAGTGTTAAGTAATTTTGCTTATATTCATATGTATATGTCTATAAGTTCACACACATATATATTTATTATATATGGGATATTATTACTCCTGCTTATGAGCATCCTTTATTGACAAATTCCATTATTACAGTGGAATATAGGTACAGTCCATCAACTCTCCTAACTTCCCTTTCTTTGATTGATAGATTCTTAGAAAAAATAAAAAGTTTTGCTAATATCAAACTGTCACATTTGACACTGGTTCACCTAGAGGTTAGTTCCACATTCCAGATTGAGACAAATGAAATGTATTTTGTACTAAAACTATGTTAGAGACCTTGAAAGGTTCAGAAGCTCATTTCAGATAAACTCTTCACCCTTGTGCAGACGTGATATGCTACAGCCACCACACTGAGCAGAGAATTTCCCGGGAACAATCTTTCCTACGAGATGCCTAGAACCATGCCTTTTTTCCACCTCGCAGAGCTTACGGATATTACAGAGCTTACATCTGGGAGTCTACTTCCAGGGGCAATGTTCAGGGCAGGTATTTCTTGTGTTTGAAGACTCATGAGCCTCTTTTGCTTACATAAGCTCTGTTAACTATTGCCCTGATTAAAGGCAGAGGTCAACACAGGCACCAGAGTTGCTAAGGAATCTTATTCTTGATGAGTTTCCATTTTTACCAATGCCTCATCCATAAGCTAATGAAGCAGGGGGTTTGGACATGAAATGACTTTACAAAAACTTGAAAACTTTCACTTCTCCTAGAGATGTGCTATTACTTTGTAAAATTCCCATTTCTATTTCTTCAGACTTCATAGTTATATTAAATTACACATGCATGTGAAAAGCATTTTGAGGAGAAAAAAGCTTCAGACTACGCTGGTGAATTTCAACCAGGAGTGAACACAGTCACAGGTTTGCTGATGACAGCTGTCTGATGCTGCTGTGTAATGCGCTGCATTCCTCCGTTTTGAACACAATTTCTTTCTTCCCATTTCATCTAGGTTTCCCCTCCTCTCTTCATTCAGACTCTTCTTACTCTTCTGATGATAATCTTCAAAGGTATGCATATATGTGTCCCTCCCAAATTGACATGCTGATGTCTGATTTCCAAAGAAGAGGTACTGGGACATGGGACCCTATGGGCACTGATTTGGTTACGAGGACAGAGTCCTCGCAGATGGGATTAATGTCCCTGCATGGGGGATTCCACAGAGGTGCCTATAAGGTACTACCCTGTGAGGACACAGCTAGACAGCACTGTCTAAGGATATAGCCTCCACCAGAAGATTGTAAATACTGAGAACAATTAGAGAAGGAAGTATCTTTCACATAAATCATACTTCACTAGTGGTATAATCTAAGTGTACAATAGCAAAGTAGCTCCTAACAAATGTCTCCTTAATAAAAATTCAGCTGAACTGAGGGGAGAAACACACAATATTACAAATGCATTACCAGCAGGTGAAAAAAAAATTGTCTCCCTTTAATTTAAACCCACTATGTATATGATACTACAAAGAGACGAGCTTAAATTATTTTAGGTAATCCTTCCAACAATGCTGCCTGCACATCTAGGTATATCACATTTTGTATATTCAACATTATTTCCTCTGTGATTGAAGTAGTGACCAGCTGACAACAAGGATGTGATAATTATTTATGGACTTAGTCTGTCAATCAATACTATTAATTTTAAACTCAAGGAAAGATAATAAAAACAATGACTATTAATTTTAAGTGACTTCTGAACAGTCACATAGGGAATAGCATACTTAGGCTCTGAACCACTCTGTCTATATCTGCATTTCTTGCTATCTCTATTGTCTTGCTATCTCTATCTTCATGGGGATAACAATAGCCATTTATGTTATTTGAGTTTTGCAATAAGTAGAAGAGGTAGAAAAGCTTCCATACCATTCTGTGTCAAGATAGGCTAAAGAACCTCGTATAATTTCATATAACTAAATAAAATATCTTAAATCATGCCTTATTATTGGTACATCAACCAAAAACCTTCAGAACTGTTTATTGTCTCTCTGCATTGTAAAAATTCTTTATGTACTTGAATATCATCTATTTATCAGACATATGATGAGGACATTTTCTTCCCTTCTGAGGTTTGTGTCTTCATTCTCTTCATGGTTGTCATTTAAAGAATGAAAGATTGTCATTTATGAAGTCCAGTTTATCTTGTCTTTATTTTAGTGCACACATTTGATGTGATATATAAAAATCATTTTCCTATCAACCCAACAACATAAAGATATACTCATTTATCACCTTCTAAGAATTATCAGCTCATATTTTGATCTGTGATGCATATGGTGGTCCAAGAATCCACCTTCAGTTTTTGCCTATAGCTTTCAGGTATCCAAAGACTGCTTGTTGAAAAGACTATTCCCCTCTGCACCTTAATTATGGCACCTTGTTGAAAGAAATTGAAGATAATTATAAGGGCTTATTTCTAGGCTTTTAATTCTGTTCTTGTTTATTATTTTTATCATGAATGAGTGCTAGATTTTGTCAAATACTCTGTCTGCCTCTATGGACATGGTCATGTGATTCTTGCCCTTTACTACAAGCTAAATATAACATTTAGTATTATAACTATATAAGGTCACTTTTACTTTGATATAGTCAATGATTGTGGATACTAGCATGAGCAAAATTCACATCCACTAACCAAATAAGAAGCTTAGCAAAGGTAGGCAGAATAATAGCGTTCTTCCCCTCCAAATGTCTATTGTCCAGCCACTGCAGCCTGTGAATGTGTCCCCTTACCTTGATCACAGCCAAGGGCCTTTGCAGATGAGCTCAAAGTCAAGGCTTGTGAGGGCAAGAGGATCCTGCAGCACCAGGGCGGTTCCAGGCATCTCACAGGTTGGAAATCAGCCTGCTATGGATGCATTGGACTTAGAGTCCTGCAGGCAGTTCTTCTGGCAGGGCCGAACCAAATGATTCTACAGTCCTTATGCAGCCTGTGGACCAGAGAGAGAGAGAGAGAGAGAGAGACTGAGACTGGACGATGTCATTTTTTTACTCTTTGGAGGAAGAGTCTACGAGCAATGAAATGCAGGTGACCCCATAGCTGGAAATGCAGTGGGAGGGCATACCCATAGTCCCCAGTGAAGTGACTGCTAGCAAAACCTGGATTTTAGCCCAGTGAAACCCACTTTGTTTCAGACCTCCAGGCCTATGGGATAACAAATGTGTGTTAAATTAAACCACTAAGTTTGTGGAAATTTGGAACAGTCTCAGTCAGAAGCTAGTACAATAGAACAGAATGGTGCTAAAGACACGATTTGGGCCACCACAACTTAAATGCACAGGCCTCAGAGATGATTTTATATGTGTCACAATTTGTAAGTTCTTGGAGCTGTGGTAGTTTTGTGCAGCTACTATTAAGTCATTGCAGTACTTCAGTACAGTACGCTGACCGCCTGTAGATCGGCAGTTTTATGCTCATCCCTTAAAAGTATCTGAGAGACAAAGGTAGAGAGAAAGAAACAGAAGCAGAGATGGCGACAGAGAGGGACAAAGACAGACACAATCTCAGAGGAGGTATATACCCTTCCTAACTCATTTTCTTAATTTAACAAATTTTTTGAATTTTTGATTTATTTGTATAAAAGGAACAGATTTCATGTTTTTCATATACAGTTTGTAAAATGTAACGATACTTCCCACTCTACCTTCTCTCCTGTCCACACTCCCACCCTCCCTACTCCTTTCTTTTTCATTTTTTCTTCTAATTTTGTTGATGACATACTTTCAATTTACTTGGTAGTCACAAACTTAATCCTCAAGTAAATAAAAAATTCAACTAGTAGTAAGTAGAAAACCACTGTTCTTCAGGAGCATCTACGAGGACTTTGACAACAATCGAATCTCAAGATGTCAGTTCCACTCATATACATTACCTTTTTGCATTCTATATATTAGTGATCACAAATCAGAGAAGACTTATGTGATCATAACTCATTTTTTATTTTTATTTTTTTCAATTTTTTTAACTTTTATTTAATAAATATAAATTTCCAAAGTACAGGTATGGCTTATATTGGCTTTTTCTCCCCATAACCACCCTCCCATCCGCAACCATCCCATCTCCCACTCCTTCTCTCATCCCATTCTTCATCAAGATTCATTTTCAATTATATTTATATACAGAAGAACAATTTAGTATATACTAAGTAAAGATTTCAACACACGGCACCACACAGAAACACAAAGTATAAAGTACTGTTTGAGTACTAGTTATACCGTTAATTCACATAGTAAAAGACAGAGATCCTACATGGGGAGTAAGTGCACAGTGACTCCTGTTGTTGACTAAACAATTGACACTCTTATTTATGACGTCAATAATCACCCGAGGCTCTTGTCATGAGCTGCCAAGGCTATGGAAGCCTCTTGAGTTTGCCAACTCCGATCTTATTTAGAAAAGGTTATAGTCGAAGTGGAAGTTCTCTCCTCCCTTTAGAGAAAGGTACCTCCTTCATTGATGGCCCATTCTTTCCGCCACTGGGATCTCACTCACAGAGATCTTTCATTTAGTGTTGTTGTTGGTGGTGGTTGTTTTTTTTTTTTGTTTTTTTTTTTTTTGTCACAGTGTCTTGGCTTTCCATGCCTGAATACTCTCATGGGCTGAGAGGTCAGAGTGCTGTTTAGGACATCTGCCATTCTATGAGTCTGCTGTGTATCCCGCTCCCCATGTTGGATTGTTCTCTCCTTTTTAATTCTATCAGTTAGTATTAGCAGACACTAGTCTTGTTTATGAGATCCCTTTAACACTTAATCCTATCACTATAATCAATTATGAACTGAAACTGATGACTTTGACTAGTGAGATGGCATTGGTACATGCCACCTTGACGGGATTGAATTGGAATCCCCATAACTCATTTTTTTTTAAATAAGTGATCTTTTAATTTGATTTTTCAGGACTCTTTAAAAATATTAATTTATTTATTTGCAAGGCAGAGTTATAAAGGGGAAAAGGTACAGAGAGAGAGAAAAAGTCTTCCATCTACTAGTTCATTCCCCAAATGGCTGCAATGGCTGGAGCTGAGCCAATCCAAAGCCAGGAGTCAGGAGCTTCCTCCAGGTCTCCATTGCAGTTCAGGGGCCCGAGGACTTGGGCCATCCTCGACAGCTTTTCTAGGCTATATCAGAGATTTGAAGGAAGTGGAGCAGCTGGGACTCAAACCTGCACCTAAATGGGATTCCGGTACTGTAGGTGGCAGGCTTACCCGCTATGTGACAGCGCTGGCACCCTAACTCATTTTTAAATAACTTATTTTTCAAATATTTGGTTCTATTTATTTTATTTAAAAGGCAGAGAGACTTAAACACTGGCTGATTCTTCAATACCTCCAACAGCCAATGCTGAGGCAGGCTAAAACCTGGGCCAGGAAATCAATCAAGGTCTCCCAAAAGGGTGGCAGGGACCCAGCTACTCCCTGGTGTCTCTCAAGGTATACATAAGCAGGCAGCTGGTACTTGGAGGTGAGCCAGGACTCAAACCCAGGCACTTGAGTGTGTGATGTGAATCCCAAGAAACAACTTAACCTATAGACCAATTACTTAAAAAAATAAATAAATAACTGCTTAGTATTCAAAATAGAGAACTGAAAATTCTAGAGGTTTGTTATGTCTTAACAAAGCAAGATGCTATACTATTTTATATGCATCAAAGAACTTCACATGTTCAATGGTAACAAATTGACTTGATTGCTGAGTTCTAGAGAAGAACTAAAAAAGGCATGTGGTCAGGCTCTACCATGATTCTGTTTGTGGGAACTTTTCTCTGCCAACTGAATTCATTCTGCACTTTGTCTACAGTGAGTGCAGAGACCTCTTCTTGACAGCAGCAGTCCGAGGCTGTCTGTTGCTGCCTGTGACTGTCTAATTCTAACCTAATTCTGCCATCAGGTCCATTTTGCATCTAGAGCACTGTATTCCCACTGACTGATTCAGTAAGAATAATGTTATTTTGCTTTCCATCTGTCTGACAGAGACTCTTGTGTCCCTCTCAATTTGTTACAAATAAGTGCAAAACATGTTGTAATACAAAAATAACAGGAATTTTTAAAGCTAAGGTATAATCATTGGATGGTAAACAGGAGTCTTAGTCATATTTGTCATGTAAAACTACCATTTTATTTGACAGTGGTTACTTTGAAACAGGCCAGCATGCAGATAAACAGATACTGACTATTGTGCACTGAATCCAAACACAATGAATGCCCCGCTATAGCAATGCAGTTATTATTATGCAAGAGGTGCATCCTTTTGGCTAAGGCAATAAGACTCAATTCCAGTGGAATCAGTAAAAGATTTCACCACCTTACCTCCTTCAGATTTCTCCTGAGTCCACAAGGAAGCTCTGCCCAGCTCCTAAGCTCCCAGAGTTCTGGCTTTGCCCTCTGAATGAACATTAAGCACTTGGAAATTTGCATTGGATATGCAGCCTTCTGAGATGTGTCTGATGTGCAGTCTGCTAATTAACTCTGCTACCACACCTGGGCCGACTGTCCATGACCATAAGCACATTTTCAAGAGGGAATTTGAAAGGCAGTTCATTAATTTGGTGTCATTCTCCAAAATCAACGACAATGAAAACATACAAAGGAGAGGAGATTTGATAACCAATTCAGCCTAGAACTAGAACATCTGCCATGAAGCTAAACTGTGTTTGTTTTGGCCTATGTTTTGAAACACAATTTTAAAACCTCCATCTAGTATCTTAGTAGGGATTTCAGGAGCAAGGAAAGATGGTTCAACATTAGAGTCCTGAGAATATAGATGGATGTTCAAACGTGGCAGAAGATAGAAAAAAACAGACAATAACACGGATTAAAAGCATTAAAAAGCACCAAAAAATTCAGAGCTCCAATCACAAGACAGCAAACCTCAAATCCTGGATCTATCATTTTTATTGCAATTTGTTCTTAGAAAGACCCACTTTCAATATCACTTTTCTCATCTATAAACTGGGTATAATAATATTTGCCATACAGAATTTTCTGAGGATTTCAATGCTAAAATGTTTGTAAAGAGCTTGGCATTGTGTCTGATCTAGAAATAGCAATGAGTATGCATTATATGAATATGAATCTAAAATAGTCAGTGATACATGTTTAACTTCAGCAACTGAACTCGCATACTGCCTGTATTAATGAAATTTCACACATAACCACCAGTCATAATGTTTGCATTATCTACTTTAAAGGCATAGTAAGTAGCTTCAGATTGGCACACATTAAGATGGTGAGAAAAACACTGAATATGTTTTATTCAATTTCTCCGAAGCCACACTAAATAGGCATCCACATAAGTGAAAAAGTGTTTCAGTGCAAAGAGATCTTCAAAAAAGGCCTTCAACCTTCTTTCAACAAGAATGCCTCCTCCATTATGAAATTTTAGAGGAATATTTGCCAAACGGTAGTGTGATTCTCATTAGATGTTAGTAAATTTAGTAGAATTCTTGTCAGTGAGTTTGCAAAACTCACCTACCCATACTGTACCCATACAGTAAACTCTATCTTATGTAGCAATATAGTTTACTTATGTAAATATAGTTTACATATTGTAAACCTACCCATACTGTACCCATACAGTAAACTCTATCTTATGTAGCAATATAGTTTACTTATTGCTTATGTAGCAATATAGTTTACTTAAGTGATGCGCAATTTCATTTGAGCAGCAACAAAAACCCACATAGATTTTCAGAATTTGTTAACTAATACCTTTTCAATCCCATGGCATACTGGGAGGGTTGGGCGAGGACAGGACCCAGATGGTACAGTGATGGTGAGAAGATGTCACCTTGGCGTAAGACACTATCCTCAGGATTCTTCCATCACAGGCTGTTTGCCCACCTTATTGCTGGAATCTAAACGTAAGAGAACTAGTGGATGAATCTCGCCGTTGGATTGGACAGAATCCACTGGTACTGCTCTCCAAGGTTGTTTGACTATGGGCAGCCACAAGGTCCCGCCTATGGCTAGGAGTGTTCCTCAGGGTCTGCAGGCTGGTGAAGGAAAAGTAGTTCTCCCGCTCTGCTACTGTAGACTTCACAGCAATCTGCCGCCTCTCAACTCGGCTTCTGACCCAATGGTATGGGAGCACTAAGAGCCTGGAATGAGCAATACACCTTTAAGATTTTTCTGCTGAGGATGCTGTCCTCCAAGTCAAGTGGTACAAGAAGCTAGGCTTTTTTTTTTTTTTTTTTTTTTTTTTTTTTTTTGACAGGCAGAGTGGACAGTGAGAGAGAGAGACAGAGAGAAAGGTCTTCCTTTTTGCCGTTGGTTCACCCTCCGATGGTCGCCACAGCTGGTGTACCACGCTGATCCGAAGCCAGGAGCCAGGTGCTTATCCTGGTCTCCCATGGGGTACAGGGCCCAAGCACTTGGGCCATCCTCCACTGCACTCCCGGGCCACAGCAGAGAGCTGGCCTGGAAGAGGGGCAACCGGGACAGAATCCGGCGCCCCGACCGGGACTAGAACCTGGTGTGCCAGCGCCGCAAGGCGGAGGATTAGCCTAGTGAGCCGTGGCGCCGGCCAAGAATCTAGGCTTTCAAAACAAGCAAAATTGTGCTTCTATTCCTGTTTCACTGCATACCTATCCCCAAAGTAAGCACCTTATGTGAGGACTTGTGACATTTCCATGTTTCCCAGCAAGGTGGCTGACTTTGATGAGCAATGCAAAAGTATATACTGTTTCTCTTCCTTTACCACTTGTCTGTGCCCAAATGACATCTATCAACCTCACCCTGCAAAGCCCCTGTGAAATGTTGAAATATCTATTCTATTTGTGAACACTAACAGCACTGAGGAGATACCTGAAATCCCAGGAGCTAGCGGGAATGCCCAGGAGGAGTGTAATCAATTAAATCCTGTGACCAGAATATCTGCAAAGGCTCACAGAGCATAGTGGAAGAGGCAGTATTTCTCTTTCCCGCTGTGTCTTCAGTTCCTACTCTCTGCCTTTGAACTCCATTAAATGATTTTGCAATTGGAAATACCTACGTATGCTCTTTGAATCCTGGAGCTTTGTACTTCTTATCTGTGAGAGATGTCTTTATATTCTACTTTAAATTATACCCATCCTTTGCCAGCTTGAAATAAAAATGGGGTTTCTGTTCCTCCCATTATTCTTATCTCCCCTGTGAGAATTCTGTCTTATCACAGGAATCAGATAATTTCAATGTACCTTTGTAAAATTTTCCAGTTTGTGCAAAAACAATTTCTTAGTTCTGATATCAAAATGATCAGGGAAGACAAACGTCTCTGACTCTACATTTCACAACTTTCATTTTTTCTTGATTATAATTTCAATCATTTTTTACTGAGTTTATGGACCTCTATCCCAGATATTTTCCTTGATCACATTTCTTATTGTCCTTTGGAAGAAGTAGGAGAGACATTGTAAATGTTGCCCTTGTTATGTCCTTGGATAGGGTACCAGTAAAGCAAGTACTCCACAAGATAATTTTTTTAAAAAATGTAGTTGAACAATAAGAATCAATTAGGAATTGACACTGTGAGATTTAGGATTACTTTCATTTTGAACATTTTTGTGGCATTTTGCTTTCCACATGGTGAGGGAACCATCCAAACTTCAGTGTTTAAGACTGCTAAATATCTAATTTGGTCCTGGGAACTTGATCCCCTCAACTGCTTCTCCCACTGCAGTTCCAATGTAGTCTATCCCATATGCTGGTTTCACACATCAGTGTTCTAGAAAAAAAATGTTCTTATACAAAACCTCTCAACACAACTATTACCTTCCAAAAATAAATTAATAAAACCACTCTTCCACATGGTTGGCATTGCCCTTGTAACCAAATTTAGAATACTTAAATCCATTTCATCTAACCCATTTCACATAGTTTTGACTTGACATACTGCATCATCCTTATCATCCTTCCATATTTATTTGTAAATAAATGTGTCTAGTCTTATATATCTTTGGATTATACATAATCATGAATCAATCTTTTCCCTTTCGTGACTTATCCTTGTGATAAATCTCTAGAGTCATATTTGATCCTCCTTAATGACAGCAGATTTATTTGTATAAAGAAATGCCAGTTTGATGCGACTATTCCACAGCTTCTGACCAAAGAAGAGCTCTTGATCCAGTTCTGTGCTCTATACCACATTCTTCTTTTTTAAAGTAGCCAGATTGAGTGATTTTTTCCTGTTTCATTTATCCCAAAACCTCTAGGCTGACATTTTATACAACTTCAAAACTAGATGAGATTTAAGTCAAAATTTTCAATGCCAAGATTTATTAGTGCATCCTCTGTCTTTATAATTTTAATTTTAATAAAGACATTTTCAACAAGTATTTACTTAAGAGGGAGGAGGACACACACACACACACACACACACACAGAGTTTCCACCAGCTAGTTTAGTTTCTATAGGGCCACACTAATGGGGCTGAGCCAAACTTTGAAACTGGGAACTCAATCTGGTTTTTCCACTTGGATGATGATTATCCAGTTACTCCAGCCACCTTCAGTATGTCTCAGGGGCTACATTAGCAGAAAGCTGTCTAGAGTGAAAAATAAAACCCAGGCACTCCAATAAAGGATGTGGGTATCCACTCTTGTAGTTTAATGTAAGCTATTAATGCAACTTTTGTCCAAAAGTCTTCATTAATACTCAGTAGGGTGGATGTCGTTGTTCAGCAGGATAAGACACCTCTTGGGACAACCACATCCCGTATTGTAGGCTCTGGGTCGAGTCATCAAGTCCCATCTGTGCCTTCCAATCCAGCTTCCTGCTAATGCTCCTGGGAGACAGTGGTTGATGCCCCTATTGTTTGAGCCCCTGCCACCCCTGTGGGAGACCTGGATGGAGTTCTTGGCTCTTGACTGTGGCCTGGCCCAGTTACCATGGCTGTTGCAGGCATTCAGGGAGTAAATTAGCAGATGGGAGAGATTCATTTCTCTCTCTCTTTCTTTCTCTATCTATCTTTCTCTCTCTCTCCTCTCACTTCTCTCCTCAATCCTCTCTATCTTTCAAATAAAATATCCCATCTTTCAAATAAAAATAAATATTTTAAAAATAATAGTAGTCAGCCTGAGCATGTCCCAAATTATACATCTCTTCCCTCTCCCATTCCCACTCCCATGTTCAACAGGGATCACATTTCAGTTAATTTTCAACACTTAAGAATAACTGTGCATCAATTACAGAACTAAACCAGTCATAATAAGTAGAACAGATAAAAAAACTACTAAGAGGGATAATGTATTAAGTTGTTCATTAACAGTCAGGGCTATGCTGATCAAGCCACCGTTTCCCATAGTGTCCACCTCACTCCAACAGGTTTCCCTCTTGGTGTTCAGTCAGTCGTCACCGATCAGGGAGAACATATGGTATTTGTCCCTTTGGGACTGGCTTATTTCACTCAGCATGATGTGTTCCAGATTCCTCCATTTTGTTGCAAATGACTGGATTTCGTTGTTTCTTACTGCGGTATAGTATTCTAAAGAGTACATATCCCATAATTTCTTTATCCAGTCTATCGTTGATGGGCATTTAGGTTGGTTCCAGGTCTTAGCTATTGTGAATTGAGCTGCAATAAACATTAGGGTGCAGACCTCTTTTTTGTTTGCCAATTTAAATTCCTTTGGGTAAATTCCAAGGAGTGGGATGGCTGGGTCGAACGGTAGGGTTATCTTCAGGTTTCTGAGGAATCTCCAGACTGACTTCCATAGTGGCTTGACCAGTTTGCATTCCCACCAACAGTGGGTTAGTGTCCCTTTTTCCCCACATCCTCAGCATCTGTTGTTGGTAGATTTCTGTATGTGAGCCATTCTAACCGGGGTGAGGTGAAACCTCATTGTGGTTTTGATTTGCATTTCCCTGATTGCTAATGACCTTGAACATTTTTTCATGTGCCTGTTGGCCATTTGGATTTCCTCTTTTGAAAAATGTCTAGTACCTGGTAACGCTAACCAATGGAGTAAATAAAGGGGAGAGTGATCCAACATGGGAAGTGAGATACTCAGCAGACTCATAGAATGGCAGATGTCCTAAATAGCACTCTGGCCTCAGAATCAGCCCTAAAGGCTTTCGGAGCTGGCTGAAAAGCTCATGAGAATATTTCAGGCATGGAAAGCCAAGACACTCTGGCAAATGATCTCTGCGAGTGAGATCCCAGTGGAAAGAACAGGTCATCAAAGAAGGAGGTACCTTTCTCTGAAGGGAGGAGAGAACCTCCACTTTGACTAAGACCTTGTCTAAATAAGATAAGAGTCGGAGAACTCAGAGGGCTTCCATAGCCTTGGAAACTCATGACTGGAGCATAGGGAGATTACTGATGCCATAGACAGGAGTGTCAATTGGTAAAGTCAACAACAGGAGTCACTGTGCACTTACTCCTCATGTAGGATCTCTATCCTTAATGTGCTGTACATTGAGATTTAATGCTATAACGAGTACTCAAACAATATATTTCACTTTGTGTTTCTATGGGGGTGCAAACTGTTGAAATCTTTACTTAATGCATACTAAACTGATCCTCTGTAAAAAAAAAAAAAAAAAAAAGAAATTATCAATTCCCAACTTGACTCTCACTGGGATTAAACATGACAATAGGTCTGATCTGATTTCATCATCATTTAAAAAATCATCTATTATTTTTCACTTTATGTTTCTGTGTGGGAGCAAACTGTTGAAATCCATACTTAATGTATACTAAGCTGATCTTCTGTATATTAAGATAATCGAAAATGAATCTTGATGTGAATGGCAGGGGAGAGGGAGTGGGAAAGGGGAGGGTTGTGGGTGGGAAGGACGGTATGGGGGGGAAGCCATTGTAATCCATAAGTCGTACTTTGGAAATTTATATTCATTAAATAAAAGTTAAAAAAAATAATAGTAGTTTTACATAAGAACATCATAAAGCTCAAGTGTCATGTTTAAAAGTAGATAAAGCATACTATAGGGTATATAGGACGTAATCAATGTGCATTGCACGGTTCCATACAGCATAGTTCTTAGAACAGCCTTTAAACTAAGATGGCTTTTTATTTAGGGGTTGGGGGTGGGGGGTGATTTGAAGCACAGTTCTGACATTCACTGATTTGTCTCATGCTAAAACAGCTCCTATCTGACAACAAGAATATAATTTTGTCTTGCTTACAATGTAATAACTGTGGAGTGAGAGTTTGGGATTTATGTGGCTATTTTGCTCTAGAACATAGAAGACATGTGATGCTGACACTCCTACTTTGGTTTGCTCCTCAGTGAAATGAGGATAAAGATGCACTTGCCTTCCAAGGTTCTCCTGAGGCTATGTATGGGTGAGCACATGTTCAGCGCCTAGAACATCCTCTAACAAGCCAGAAATGCTCAATGTGATCATGTCATCTATCAGAAAGTCTGGCTCATGGACGGCTCTGGGTGTTGACTTTCTCCACATTCCATGAGCATAGAGTCATATTTGTTTTTCTTTTCTTTTTTTTTTTTTTTACTTATTTGTCAAACCTTTGTAAATGTTTTATTCCCTCTTAATACCTTATGCTCTGTATGATTTTCTTTTTTTGGCCAGACATCCAACCCAATGTCTTAACCACTGCACAAAATGCCTACAGCTTATTTTTATATTTAAAGTTCATCTCTTTCAGCCAGCCAGTAGTTACTCACATTATTTTTTATGTCGGATAATGTATGCCCTTTAAGTGAAGTATTTAGTTCACTACATTTAACATTTAGCACAATTAATATTTATATTTTAATCTAAATACTTGCTCTGTGTTTGTGTGCATTTCCCATTCTTTTATTGTTTCTTTGTTTCTTTTTTCCTAGTTTTGGATTATTTTAATAATTTTAGATGAATTTTAATCTCTATATTGAAATTTTAGCTTAATTTATTTTTATTGTATAACTGTAGCTTATCTAGGGATTAAAAATATATATTTAATGTATTCATTATACTTAAGTTTACCAAAGCTCTCCATATTGCTTAATTTTAAAATATGTATACTTAGAATAGTATAATTCCATCTATCATCCACTGGGCTTGGGCTCTTTTCTTTTTTTTTAAAGATTTGTTTATTTATTTGAAAGTCAGAGTTACACAGAGAGAGGAGAAGCAGAGAGAGAGAGAGAGAGATGTCTTCCATCCAATGGTTCACTCCCCAGATGGCTGCAACGGCCAGAGCTGTGCCAGTCCAAAGCCAGGAGCCAGGAGCTTCCTCCGGATCTCCCAAGTGGGTGCAGGAGGCCAAGGACTTGGGCCATGTTCTACTGCTTTCCCAGGTCATAGCAGAGAGCTGGAAAGGAAGTAGAGCAGCCGGGTTTCGAACCAGCGTCCATATGAGATGCCAGCACTTCAGGCCAGGGCGCTAACCCACTGAGCCACAGCACCGGCCCCGGGGTTATTTTCATAATGTATTTTAGTTCTACAAAATATTAACTCCAATTTAGAACGATGTTATATTTGACTTCAATATCAATTTTTAAATATTTATTTATGTATTTATGTATGCATGTATGTTTGTATTTATTTAAAAGGCAGTGTCAGAGAAAATAGAGAGAGAGAAAATTGTTTCCATTTATTGATTCACTCCCCATAGGCAATATATTAAGGGTTGGACTGAGCCAGGGCCAAGAGCGAGGAACCCTATCCCAGTGTCTTATGTGGGTGGTGGGAGCCCACACATTTGGTCCATCTTCTGCTGCCTTCACACAAACATTAGCAGGAAGCTGGATCAGAAGTGGAGCAGCCAGAACACAAACCATTACTCCAATAAAGGATACCAGTGTTACCAGCAACAGCTTAATGTGCTGTGCCACAATAGTGGCCCCATAGTAATTTGTTTTCATATTACTAAGAGAAAGAAGAGTAATTTTATTTTTATTTTGATTGATCTTCATCCCTTCTTTTAGAACTTTTTATTTTTCTTGGTATTCTGATGTAGCTTATCTTCAAACAGAATAACTGCTTTATTTCTGGTGGTGCATTTTGCTAGTAATAATATTTTGTCAGCTGTCATTTATCAGAAAGTACTTTAATTTATGTTTATATTTGAATGGTATCTTTGCAGGGTATAAAATTCAGATGGGAATTTTTTTTCGTTTTTATCTTTTTTTAATTTATTTTGAAATGCTTCTTTGTTTGAAAGGCAGAGCAACAGCAACAGAGATACAAAGAGTGAGACAGAAGGGGAGACACACACATGCGTACACACACACACACACACACACACAGGAGAAAGAGAGACATTAAATCTGCTTGTTCAACTTCCCAAACAGCTGCAAGAGCCAGGTCTGGGCCAAGCTGAAGCCAGCAATTGCATGAGCAACAGGGCCCAGGTTCTTGAATGATCTTCTGCTTCCTAATCAGGGAAATTAGCAGAAAGCTGAATTGGAAGCAGAGTAGCCAAGATTCAAATCAGCACCCTGATTTGAGATGCCAGTGGTGGCAGAAGAAGCTGAACCCACTCTGGCACAGGGTTGGCCCATATTTTCATATTTTAATGATGCATTTTTCTTTATCCATCTGAACTGCATAGATTCTAAAGGGAAAACACACATAATTCACATTATTGTAACCCTGTTTATGATTTTTCTTCCTTCATTTTATTAGTCTGTCTTCAAGATTTTGTCTTTTACTGTCAGAAGTTTGACTCTGCTTTTCCTATGTGTGTTTTCCTTTGTTTTACCCTTCTTGAGATTTACTGAACTTACATTTTTAAGTTGTGTTCATCACAAAAGTTTGAAAACATCTCATCATAATGCACCTTTATTTTTCTGATTCATTTTCTACCTCTTGACCTCAATTAGCTGCTTGTGACATCTGCCAACATGTTCCCACTATGCTGTCTACGTTCATTAATTCACCTATTTTTATCTCACTCAGATTGAATAATTTCCACCATTTAGACCCAGATTTACTGATCCTTCTTCTGCCATCTCCAGTCTGCTTTCAAGCCCATCCAGGGAATTCACATTTTTACACATACCAAACATAACACACATGTATTTGTGAAATAGTGACATGGCAATAAAATGCCATCATCAGATGTTATGCTATGACTCTAGCCTTAGAGTTTTGATATATTGATGTGAGTAATGAATGGACCCCCATTCACGGGGGTGTGTTCAACAGCTGTCTTGGCCTTGGCACAACCTATGCCACAGCATCCACTTCCATCTGTTGTAACAAACAAAATTATGCTTAGTTAAGAACCACTGCATAATAAAACAAATTTCTTTTTTTTATTTATTTGGCAGGTAGAGTTATAGACAGTGAGAGAGAGAGAGACAGAGAGAAAGGTCTTCCATCCATTGGTTCAGCCCCCAAATGGCTGCTACGGCTGGCGCTGTGCCGATCCGATGCCAGGAGCCAGGTGCTTCCTCCTGGTTGCCCATGCAAGTGCAAGGGCCCAAACACTTGGGTCATCCTCCACTGCCTTCCTGGGCCAAAGCAGAGAGCTGGACTGGAAGAGGAGCAACCGGGACTAGAACCTGGCGCCCATATGGGATGCTGGCGCCGCAGGGGGAGGATTAACCAAGTAAGCCATGGTCCCGGCCCATAAAATAAATTTCTTAATTTATTTCTGTTCATACCAGCATTTTACTGAGAAAATATTATATTCACACAGAAATTAAATACTTTAATCAAAATTTGAATCCACAAATTGGTCAAGGCACAAGTTTGAAACACATATTTATGGAAGTAACTTAACTATATTGCATAAGGCAATTACTCTGAAATTGACTTCCCATGTTATGTTCAGCATGGGGTTAGAAAGCATATAACTGCATCTTTATACTACAATCAGTTTTAAATACATCAAATGCAAAAATCTTGCTAAGTACACATGTGCATTAAATTTGTAACATTTTCTTCATAATCTGCATTTGAAAATACTGTGCAAAGGAATGGCCTGGATGTCCAAACTTAGCATTTGACCTTCTGTAAACTGCTGTGCTTGCTGCCACGCTGTGCATCTGTGACTATGTCCAGATGGCTTTATCGGAGCTATTTAAATTGGGGAATCTATAATAAGAAGCCACTACTTATTTAACCTGCCTCTCTGGAATAGTTAGCATACAAATTTACTTTAAAATTCCATCATCTTTTTTCATCACTTACACTTTTATCTATTGTGCATATGCGGCAGGTGTGTGTAGCGTTATCTATTCTATCAGCTGTCTCCCAATGTTGGTCTGTATGGTTGGTACAGATTATCATTGATTTTGTTAGGTGGAAAGGTACATTAATTACCTTTTTAACTTAAATACATTTCTGGTAACTCGATTTGTATTTATATTTGTAGATGTTTGTTGAGGGTATGATAATAATAATGAAAAAGTAATGGGATTAGTTTTAAATTGTATCAGTTATGATTCTAGATAAAGCAAGCAAGAGATCAATTACAGGCAAAAGAGAGAGCAGGTTGCCTTCATGACTGTACTCTACGAATTCAACCGATACTTTGTTTTAAAACAATGAAAAATTTACTTAAAATCTCTAAATTTTATATTTTTATATTCAGAAATTAGATGGGAGCATATGTATTTGTGTGGTCTGTGAATTATATTGCAACAAAACTGCTACAACAATTAGAAAGTGTTATGCTTTCATAATTCTTAAGGTGCTATAGACAAAATAGCACAATTGACAACTTGTCATCTTTTTTGAACCATAAACCACTATCAAAAGGTAAAAAGACAGTGGCTTTGGCATTTTTCAATTGATTATTCAAAATATAGGCTTTAAATATTTTGCGAAAAACTTTGTACTTTTTGAACTACACTTTTTTTTTTTTTTTTTTTTTTTTTTACTAAAACAGTTCAAATACCTGAAGTTGAGATTGAAGGATGAAAAAGAGGACACTGTTTTCTGGGCATGCTAACCTGTCACTTTGATCCTTTCTTTCCCTGTGTTTGGGCATGTGTTCTTTCCCGAGCTGAACAGTCCGAGCCCTGAAAAGCAGCTCCAGCGCTGCATTTGCTGGCCTTTAAGCACATGTGTGTTAACATTACCATCTCTTAAGCAGAGATTATTTTGCAGAGAATCTGTTTATCTAGCTTTCGTACATGACAAAACCAGACGTGTAATAAGAATGCATATATTGCAAATGCCTAGTGCATTGCTGAATATTTGAACATGTCTCAAAGCTGTGGGGCAATTTGATCCTTATAATCCAGTTTACTTTTTTTTTCCCTGGGAGAAAAGGGCATGGTTATCCAGGATTTATTTCATCTGCAATTTTCACATGACAAAATTTGCTTTTAAGTTTAAAATGATGTTGTTTCAGTCCCTGGTGTCTGAGTGTGATGAGAGCTGCAAAAGCAGACAGAACAGCAAACGTCTAATCTTGCCATGGCATTTGCTTTCCATTTCCTGTAGTATGCACTGGTGGGATATTACTGAATGTTAAAACCTTGGCAGAGTCACTAGAGTGGATAGTCAATTTCTTTTGTGGAGGTGGAAGTGAATTTGAAGTCCAGTGATGTTTATCTTTTATTTTAAAGATTGTTATTTTAAAATGACTGTTGATGAGTTTTTATTTCTTTTTGTCGTTAAATGTTTTCTTTGGCTTTCTAGACCCAGAAAAACCCTGAATTTTCGGTACACTGAGGACACAGGAGTATACTATTTCTCCTAAGTAAGGGACTTTGTCTTTTATAAAATTAAGTGTACTTCAGAAAGTTCATGTAAAAATAGATTTAAAAATGATTTTATTTTGGTGCATGATAATTTTGAAATTCTTTCAGAGTTTTTCCATAACATATATTTCCCACAAATGTTTCAATGTTTCCCCATAATTTACAATCAGCCCATGAGAGTGACCCAAAATTAAATATTATTGTCATCCTGATCCTTCCAATTTATCTATTTTCATAAATACTGACTTTTCTGGAAACAAATCTTCTGCCTTCTTATAGGGGACTTATCCAAAGAGTGGGTATTCAAATATTTCCCAATATTTTATATCATGAGTATATTTGAAATATACTTCCAATACTTAATAATAAAATTATTGGCCCATATTCATTTGATAGTACATTTTCAAAAACAAGTAACATGGAAAAACAAATAGCTAAAAACAGCTTCAGATACACACTAATTTTTTATTCAATATCACCTATAATATTTTTCTGGGAAATATATGGATCACAAAATCTGCCTTACTCAGTGCTTTGCATATCCATGACAAACATAGAATTGTGAGAAAGGATAACAACCCTAAGAAGTACTCAGTTTTAATGAACTTTAAGTTTCCCATTCAGAGCCTGTGGAACTACTTCAGTAGGAGGTAAAATATTACCAGAAGTGAAGAAATTCCAGGACAAATGATGCATGGAGCTGCTGATTTTATCTCCTGTTAGGCACACTCATCAAGGCAAATAACATAAAAATCTTTTTCTACCCCATTTTATAGCTTCATGCTAGTTGTCCTTGAATGTTGCACTTTATTTTTCCCATCAGTTGAAAAAAATTATGTTAAATCTTTTAAATACTAGTTAAAAATAAAAAGTCATCTAAATAAAATTTTAAAATGATGTTACTCTGTCAAAAAGAAAAAAAAAATGATCCAATAGCTGTCTGATAAACATGTATATTAAGACATGTTCAACTGTGGAATTCTTTAGATTTATTTATTATATATTTTTTACATTGCTTATTTTCCTTCAAAGGTGCAGAGACTCAGAAAGAGAGAGAGAGAGAAGGAGAGAGTGCTTCCAACTCTGTTTCATTCTTCAATTTCTCACAATTGAGCCAGTCTGAAGCCAAGAGCCCAGAACTCAATCCAATTCTCCCACTTGAGAGGAAGGGCTCCTTGTACCTGAGCTATCACTTGCTGTTACTTTGGGCAAGTAGGAATTGGGAGCAGAGCCAGCACTCAAGCCCAGGCACTTGGATATGAGATACAGGTCTCCCAAGTCTCTAAACTCTATGCCAAACGAATGTTCCTATAGATCACATTTTAAAGCAACCTTGGGTCTGCAGTGTTTTATATGTAGAAACATGTTGAAATATAATTGCATTGTAACAGTGGAATTTAAGAGATGGATTTTTGAAAGGTGATTAGAACTTGAGAACTCTACCCTCTGGATAAGATTGGTGCTATTTTTAGAAAACCAGTTTGATCCCCTCTTTCTCTCTCTTATCTTCTTGCCTGCCACCATGTGGTGACACAGCAGCACACCATCATGTGGTGACACAGCCTCTCTAGGCACCAGTACCTTGATATTAGGCTTCCCACACTTCAGACTGTATGTACAAAATGTCCTACTCATTCTAGTTTACCTAGTATCGTGTATGCCACTATAGCAACACAAAGGGCACTAAGGCTGGGATTACTTGTGAAGCAGCTAACCATACTTCTTCAATAATATCACTGCTTTCAGAGAGGTGATTGTATTTATCCTGTGACTGGATCTGATCGTACAAGAGATCCATTTATTTCATACAACAACATAGTCTCTTATATGAGATCTGTTAAACTTAGATTTAGCAATCCTGTGTTATCCACTTACAAATTCTGGTCACTGTGCTGAAAAGAAGCTGCTTCTATCTTTCCTTCTCCCAGAATAAACTTGACTAACTCAACTTTGAGTTGAAATACAACTTCCAAAAGGAAATCTTCCTCACTGTGTCTCTGTGTTACCAATGGTGGCCTTTTATACTGACTTATCTCTACGACATATCTTTCCAGAATGCTGGTTTGTTCTTCTTTCTCTCCAATAAGTTAAAAGATCCTTGAGGGAACTAACTATGGCATATTTCTGTAGAGATAGCACCTAGAACAATATTTGGGCCAGAATAAGTGGTAGTAGTTTAAATGGATGATTATCATAATGTGGAAACTTAGAGAATTTCTACCCTTGAGAAAATGCATATTTATATCAACAGAAAGCAAACTATGTTACAGCATTTCTGATATTTTTATCATTGCCTAAAAAGTATTACAGATTATATAGTTAAAAAATGGAACAGTAGAATGATTTAATGCACTTAAACTTAATATCATGCACTTCTAAGAGTCTTTTCAGTATATTTTTTGACTCAAATAAAGAAAATTATTTATGTGACACTGAGATTCAGGAAGCTTGAATGGCTTTTCTCTTTCAACATCCCCACATCCCAGGAGTTCATATGCAATGAGACCTTCTTATCTAGATCCTATACACTGCTCCTATGACCAGGCACCAGATGTCTGTGTACAGGGATGAAATTATTTGCCTCTAGCGGCCCAAGATCAGTTTTGGACCTGCTTATTATCCTTCTTCTCTAATCCAAAGGTCATTCTTATAAAATGATCATTGGGTTTTTATATTCTTGTCATGGAAATCAGACCTCTTTAAATTGCTGAGTTCCAAAAAAAAAAAAAAAATTGGAAAACATTTATGTGGCCCTCATTTCTAATTTACTGACTTTTTCCCAGAAGCCTTTTATTTAAGGAATACAAACTTTATGCATTTCATAAGTATAACTTAAACAACATTGTGAATCTTCCACTGTACCCACCCATACTCCAACCCCATTCTTCTTCTCTCTCCTATTCCCATTCTTATTTTTACTAAGATCTATTTTCCATTAACTTTATAAACATATGATTAACTCTATAACAAGTAAAGAGTTCAACAAATACTATGAAACAAACAAACAAACAAAAAAAAACAACAACTATTCCTCAACAGTCAAGACAAGGGTTATTCAAAGTCATTTCATCTCAAAATGTCAATTTCACTTCTATAGATTAGCTTTTAAGCTCTCTATTAGTTATCACAGATCGGGAGAACAAATGGTATTTGTCCTTTGGGGACTGGCTTTTTTCACTAAGTATGATGTTTGCCACTTTCATTCATTTTGTTGCAAATGACAGGATTAAATTTTTTTTAACCATTATGTAGTGGTGTGGAATATCCTGTAATTTATTTATCCAGTCTTCAGTTGATGAAAATTTGGGTTAATTTCAAATCTTAGCTATTCTGAATTGAGCTAAAATAAACGTGGTGGTACAGATAATACTTTCACATGCTGATTTCATTTAACTTAGGTAAATTCCAAGGAATGCGATAGCTAGGTCATATGGTAGATCTATATTCAGATTTCTGAGGTATCTCTATACTGTCTTCCACAATGGTTGTACCAGTTTACATTCTCACCACCAGCAGATTAGAGTACCTTTTCCCCCACATTCTCACCAGCATTTGTTGTTTGTTGATTTCTGTATGAAATCCATTCTAACCGGGATGAGGTGAAGCCTCATTGTGATTTTGATTTACATTTCCTTGATAGCCTTGATGGCTAGTGATCCTGAGCGTTTTTCACATGTTTGTTAGCCATTTGGATTTCCTTTTTGAAAAATGCCTGTGTAAGTCCTTTGTCCATTTCTTAATTGGGTTGTTTGTTTTGTTGTTGTTGAGTTTCTTGATCTCTTTATATAATCCGGTAATTAATACTTTATCAATTACATAGTTAACAAATAATTTCTCCCATTCTATCTGTTGCCTTTTCACTTTGCTGAGTGTTTCTTTTACAGTGTAGATGCTTCTGAATTTGAAGAAATCCCAATGTCAATTTTTACTTTGCTTGCCTGCACCTCTGGGATTTTTTCCAATAACTCTTTGCCTATGCCAATGTATTAACAAGGTTTCTCCAGTAATCTCTAACAATTTGATAGTATCAGGTCATAGATTTAGGTGTTTAATCCATTTTAAGTAGATTTTTGTGTAAGGTGTAAGGTAGAGTTCTAGTTTCATACTTCTGCACATGGAGATTCAGTTTCCCCAACACCATTTGTTAAAGAGACTATCATTCTTCAGAGATTGATTTTAGTTCCTTTGTCAAAGATAAGTTATTTGTAGATGCCTGGATTGATTTCTGGAGTTTGTATTCTGTTGCATTGGTCTACAAATCTGATTTTGTTCCAGTACCAAGCTTTTTTGATTATAGCTGCCCTGTAGTATGTCTTGAAATCAAGTATTGTGATGCCTTTGGCTTTTATTTCATTGTATATTATTGCTTTATCCATACACAGTCTCTTGTGTTTTCATATGAATTTCAGCATCTTATTTTCTATATCTAATACCTGAAATTTAAAATGAAATCTGTCACAAAGGAAATGTTTAGATTAATCATTGTGAATCAGGGAAAAATACAATTATTTAGCAGATTACTGAGAAGGTGATTTGTAGATAGTATCAAATAACCGACCCTAAGAATAAATGGTCCTAAATTATGTGAAAACTATCAAATGACATGGATTATTTTCTTAAAGTAAAGAAAAACCTCAACCTAAACTAAAAAGAATAAGAACTGAAAAGAAATAACAGGTGAATAAAATACAGGACACTCCACAATATGTCCCATCTTGCTTAGCTTACTGGTGGTCAAAAATGAAGTCAGAACTCTCAGAAGAAAAGGAAACTAATTACACAGAGACAAAAAGCAGGCTGGCCTCAGATTTCTCACAGAAACATAATGTGATTCAATACTAAAATCTATGCACTTATGAAGAAGGTGTTAACCAAAAATACTATACACACTCAAGTAATGTCACATATATCAAAAGACAAATATTGTAAGAGATTAAAATGTCAGCACGTCTGTATTAGCTCCTCTTGGGGAGAAATGAAAGGAAAGAAAAAGGAAGGGAAAGAATGAAGAAAGGAGGGACAAAAGGAAAGAAGCAGTGGAATGAGGGAGGGAGTATTGATTAAGGAATCTAGTCACTTAAGATGAGCAATGTATCCACATACAGAAGTCCTAAGCAAAAATTGTGGGAAGTGTTAAAACTTAAAAAGATGTCTGAATTTAAAACTAGGTTAACCAGTTATTCCATTTAAACATTGAGCATAGAACAATTTCCAGAACAAATCTAGATAATTATTCAAATTATTGTTAAGAAAATAATAAAACAACTACTGGTTAACAATGAAAAACTGCTACTAGAATTAACACAAAATAGGACTGAGGAGTAGGAGGAAATATGAGAGTGTTAATGATGTCATGCAGCAGAGAGCAAAATAAATTGCCCACAATCAAGACACATATTTAAAGGAAATACAATGGTTGCAACCTTTTAAATGTAGTCATTCTTAAATTAATAGTTGAGGCAATCTTTTAGGAAACAGTATTCCTTCTCTTAAAGATATTACATGAAGTTTAGGATTTTTTCACTTTCAATTCGACTTTTTGTCTTTTGATAATATAAATAGAACCTTACAACTCATATTCAGATTATCACATATAATACAATAAAAATTGCATAGAAATATTTTGAATTATTTAAATCTCTCGATCTTTCCATAAACAAATACAAGTAAAAATGATTTACCCAAGTTTAATGATGTTGCCTATTCCTGATAGAAGTACAGCAATTATGTTCATATTTTTCTATTTCTTATCATACATTTTATTTACTACCAACATATGCTATTGTGACAAAAACAATAGCTTGATTTTTGTGATAATAATAATTATAACAAATAGACAGTAGAATTTCATTAAAGACGGCAAGGTTGAGAAAAAATTTAAGAGGAATTTAAAGAAGACAGTCATTGAACAATCTATACAAGAAGTCCTAAAACAAAATCTACATTTGTGTTGCAGAATAATTAGCATGTAGCAACAAGAAAATGAAGTTTCAGCCAAATTCCTATGCCATTTTCTCCATTTCTTTAATGGGCTACCAGATATTAGTTGTGCTTTTCCCTGAAATGTAGTTAGTGATGATCACATACACTTTATGATGGGAGGTGTAGTGTATATTACTCTAAGTACAATCAGAGTACTTTATAAAGAATAGGAACACACAGTTCTTGTGTGTACCGTGCAGAAGCAAGCTGGACCTCTTTAAACCTTCTAGAGAAAAATTGACAAACTCAACAGTAGCATTAAATGTTCTGTTTCTAAGGTTTAAAGACAGGAAATATTTTATTTATTGATGAGAAACAGTACTAAAACCATATCAAGAGGATTTACCAGCATGTTTTAAAAAAATTCTAGGGAGAAATAGACTGCCATTGAAAAGGCAAGTCATCACCTAAGCTTTGGGATTTGCCCCATGAAGGGGAAAGTATAATAATGTGTTTCAGTGTGTCGAAGCTTGCCCACTAATTCAAGTGTTGATTTGTGATTAGCGTATTGTGATTTTCATTTTTGTATTAACATCTGCTCATGCAGACAACATGTTGGTGTGGGAATAAGGAGGTTTAACTATATTCCCGATTGAGTTAATGGGTGTTATGTTATCTCCTAATAAAAAAATAGTTGGCTTTACAAATTTAGTGCTTATATCTATCTCACAGATTTGCCCAAGAGGGAATTCTACCGTGGTTTCCTGTGGGATATGGTAAATGCAAATAATATTTTAAACTGTTCCGTATGAACAGATGGCCCAGCAGTGGGTTTTACTCTAGAGATTCTGGCTTGATTCTGCCTTGTGCAGGGTGGGTGCAGATAATAACCATGGGAGCTGCAAATCTCCTTAAACACATGGAGGAGATAAGGGTACACAGCCATATCAAGATGTGGAGACTTGGGAAGATAGCAGCTGCATCTTGCAGCTACCAAATGGCATTTAGGGAGATTAAAGTGATGGTCTATGAAGAAAATAAAAGTTTATTCCTAAAGGCCACCAAGGAAGTCAAGAAAATTATCATAAGCATTCTCCACCATTAGGTTAGGTCAAAAGAACGAACTTTAGAGTATTAATTATGGCAATTTTAAGAAATTGGTTGTGTGTTGAAATTCACTATTTGGAAATCATTTAAATTCAATTCCTTTTTTTCACTCAAAAACACTTGTCAAAAGACCTCAGATGATCATTTCCTGAAACTCAAATCATTCCAAGGCTTAGCTTAATATTCACAGATATGTGTTGTATCTGTAATAATTATATATGTATAATTTACAAAGGTTTATTGATTGAGGTTTTACCATTTAAGGCAAAATGGAAGGCATACTACTAGGGCAGATTCAGATTATTCATCCTGTGTGTATAAGGAATGAGTAAGTAAACCCAAATCATGTTTAGTAGCTCAGGAAATTTGTTCTAAGATTTAATGATAAGGGGAACATACTCCTAATGATCACATCCACTGTTTCATCTTTTGGCCATTATCTGACAAAATTTAAGAGCCTATAAAGCCTGTGTTCAGAATTCTAATACAAAGCTATAAAAAGTTCTGTAACACAGCTTCTAACCTGACAAGAAAAGGAAGGATCTTTTCTAAACTTACAATTTCTGTTGATTTAATTTGATTCAATTAACAGTGCATCATGGGAACAATGTGGTTTATTCCTGACAGATGCTGTCCTTAGGATTCTAATAAAAGAGGGAAGAGCCAGCACAATCAGAAATTTCTTTAAGGTAGTGAATGGGGAAGCACGATGGAGCTGCTGATGGAGGACAGTGTAAAAGAGACAGTAATTTGGGGGGAAAAGGGTCTACCAAGCACCATGCAACATGCTTATTTAAGAATAAATTAATATTCAAAACAACTTCAACGAGAATGAAAGAAATTTAGGTACAGTAAATTATTTTTCCAGTATGTCACACTAAAGTGGATTTTATCCTAATGGCTTCCTTTTGAGAAAGGTACAAAAATTCATTTTACTTAAAATTTTGTATCCTTTATATATCCTTTGCTTTTGGTTATAACTTTAAAATTCCCCAATATCTCCAAAAGTTGTTAGACTTCAGCTTACTAACAAAAAATTGCACATTAACAAGTTAGTGTTCTCTCTGAAAAGATATTATCTTTTTATTGGGGATGTAGATTCAGCTTCTGGTAACTTCTAAAAAGCAGGTTAATCTAACAAAACTTACCCGGTTGAAGTGAAGACAGTCCCGCACCCATCTTTTAATAAGAAGTGATTGGTAGAGAGAGCAAAATAAGTTCCTATTATTAAAGAATCGAGAAGGTTACATGCTAAGATGCATACTTAAATGTTCTTGATGGTCATACAAAATGGAAAATGTTAACTAATTATAGAGAACACAGAAAGAAAAGAAGTTGTAGCTCACAATGGATTTGGTTCTTATCTGTAGTTCTTGGTTAGACTTCCAAAAGTAAAAGCCTTTGAATCAGAAAATATATTCTTAGTTTTAAAATTTTCACCAAATAGGATATCCTCAAATTAGAATTGTAGAAATTCCAGATTGGAGTTATGTTTAGTTTGGGCAACGTGATTCCACATCTAAAGTTTTCTATCCCTTGTGTCATCTTTGGTTGATTTCCCTAAACCCATCATCCCAATTTCCAAACCAGGTGAGTCTCAAAAAAGTTGGACAAGGATTAAGGAGGTTCATTCCAGCAGGAAGAATTGGAAACCGCACTGAGAGCTGGATTTCAACCCACACTTATCTGCACCAGAGCACTCTTCCCCCTGACATGATATCATCCAGTGAATCTGAAGAACCAGTGATCTTAAATATAGAGTTATAGAAAATTTGAATCTAAAAAAATAGCCTGGAAAAAAATAATTAGTCAAAGCTTCAGGAGCCTGACAGAACTACCATCTGTGTCGATAGAGCTCCGTAAGTTAAAGAGAAAAGGGGCATTGCTAGAAAAAAAATGGCTAGCAAAATACAGAAACTTACATATTCAAAAGCCGACAGAACCTTAAAAACCCTAAACTGAATAAACCAAAGTCATCTACATGATGAGAAGCCAAGGAAATGTGTTAAAAAGCAGTAAGAGAGAAACATAACCTCACCTACAGTAGAAGAATAATTCAAATGAGAGCAGATTTCTCATCATAAACCACGGAGGCCAGGGGGAGGTTGCATGATGAACTTCAAGTGCTGCAAGAACAGAACTGTCAATCCAGAATTTTACATCCAGGAAAAATGTGCTTGGGAATGAAAGGGAAATGAGGACATTATCATGTACAGGAAAGCTTAAATTTGTCTCTAGTAAACGCAGTATAAAGAAAGGGAATAGGAACATTTCTACACAGAGAAACTGATGAAAGGAAAAATCACTAAAATTAGTAAGGAAAGAAGATGGAAAGATTTATATAGGTAAATGCAATACATTTTCCATATCCTCTTGAGTTTGTCTTTATTTTGTATTTGATGGTTAAAGCAAAAACCGTAACCCTGTTTCATGTGGTTCTAAATGTGCATAGAATATTTGAGATAGATATACTATAAATGGGGAGGCATGAGGAGGGTCAGGCAAGTAAGTTTTCCATACTTAATTTAATCAAAATGGTGACACCAGTAGAATGGGATAACATAGGCATATTTGTTGTAACACCTGTTGCAATCACTAAAAACACCATACAAAACAGTGCCCTCAAAACTGTAAATCACTAAAAAAATTTAAAATGTAGGTAACATACAAACGAACAGAAAAATAAAACAGAAGAATAAAGAACAGAGAACAAAGAGAAAACAAGAACATTAGATGTAGCAGTTATCCCTAACATGATTTAAGGTGAATGGTTTAAATATGCTACCCAAAAGAGAGAGTGACAGAATGGATTAAAAATGTAAATTAACTATATATTGCATTCTAGAAAAAAAATCTTAAGATATTAACATGTAGGTACATTAGAATTAAAGGAATGGAAATATCTATTGTGAAAATATTAATCAAAGTAAATAGGTACAGCCACAGTAGTATCAGATAAAGTCTGTCCAGATTAAATAAATTACTGGAGACAGAAAAGCAACTACAATGATACAAGGACAAACCCACCCAGATGACATACACATCTGACATTCACACAATAAGCAGAGCTGAAAAATACATGAAACAGCTACCGAAAGAATAAAAAGAAAACATAGACCATTCCACACTCAATTTGAGTCTTCAAGATTCCTTTCTTAATGATTGAGACAACCAGACAGAAAAACAATAAATCTCTAGAAAAATGAAAAAAACAAAAGCCATCATCCCACAAGATGTAATACTAATTTACAAAATATGCCACCCTACAGCAGAAGACTTTACATTCTCTTCAAGTGCTTTCAGGGTGTTTCAAACATATCCTGGCCCAGAAAACAAATGTTAGCAAATTTAAGATAATAAAACCCATTAGGTGGTTGTTCCTAAACCACAATGGAAACGAACTAGAAAATCACAACAGAAAGACAATGCTAAAACCTCTGCATAAATAGAAACTAACAACTTATTTGTAAGAAATCTATAGCTAAAAGGGTTATCTCAAGAGAAATACATTGAAACAAATGAGAATGAAAATGCAACATATTAAAATTAGTGAGAAATAATTTAAACAATGATTGGAAGAAAATGTATAGTACTATATTTATTTATTGTTCTCACAGAGATGTAAAACAGGTTCAGTATTTGAAAATCAATGTAATCTACAATATTAACAGTGAGAGAAAATCTCTTAGAATAAAGGAAAATTCCAAATTTGTAATCTGAATTCCCACCTCAAAATAACCAAAGCATGCACAAGGAAAGAAAAAAAAATAACGATTATGATAGGAATAACTGTAACTGAAAACACACAGATAATGTAAAACATGGTTCTTTGATTAAGAGAAACAAAGTTCAGAAACAATTTATAGCAGATAAAGAACAAAGGGAGAAGAAAAATGATAAAATGGAATAGGGATGTCCTTAAGACCATTCAAGTATCAACAAATGCAGTAAGAGAATATTTAGATCACCTCTGTACACATAAATTTTATAGAACCTGAGATGAAATTCAACAATTCATTGAAAAGGACAAAATAACACAACTCACCCAATATGAAATGGATTTTTTATAATTCCTATATAATTATTAACAAAATTAAATATGTTAATTAAGAGCCAATGAAGAAAGAATCTCCACGTTCAGATGATTTCACTAGAATTTTGTTCAAATCTTAGAATAGAATTAATATCAGTTCTCCATGCCATCTCTTCCAGAATATAGAGTAGGGAAGTATATTTCCTCATTCCTTGTAGATTAGTTTTACTGGGTTTAAAAAACCTGACAAAGATAGTATAACAAAAGAAACCTACATATGGATATTTATGAAGAATTTAAATTCAACAATTTTCAGCAAATTTTACAAAAGAGAATAGTGTTGCACTACTGGAGGAACTGATAGTCATTCTAGAGATGAATTTACCAAAATTACAGGTTGAAGAAAAAAACCACCTATTGTTGTATAAAGAAAAGGTATTTCACAAAATTAAACAAATATTAACAATGAAAACTCTCAGAGCAGTATCAATAGAAGACACTTGTTCACTTTCATGAAAAATATCTATACAAATTTACACATAACAAAATAGATGGAATTGGAGATCATTATTCTAAGTGAAATAAGCCAGACTGAGAAAGACAAATATTACATGCTTTTACTCATTTGTGGAAATTAATATGTAGAGCAAGTATTAAAGTTGTGTGGATGCTATATCATTTGGTATTTAGTTAGAAATGCTTTACTGAATCATCACATGTAAATGACCATATATACTTCTTTCCCCAAATCATGATCACTGTCATGAATATCTTGCTCTGTGATGTTAATTTTTCTGTTTTCAAGAAAAAGTGGTATATATTTATATGTATATAATATCTACATTTGAAGTAACTATGGTGAAATGTTTTAAAAATGTAAAGTAATAAATTTTAAAAATCTGTACATAACATTGCCATTAAGGGTGAATACTGAATTTTTTACCCCTTAAAATTAGGAATAAGGCAAAATGTCCACTCTCAATATTATTATTTAGTACAGTGATAAAAAATCAATCCATCCAAATAATGCAAGAAAAGTAAAATGACATACATCCTGGAAAGTGAGAAATAAAACTGTTATTTTGTAAGTGACCTCATAGTTTCATCTACATAAAAAATCCCAAAAAAGTACCAAAAAATAACACATTGTACTATTTAAAATCATGCAGAAATGAAATGCTTTTATGTAAATCTAAGCATATTCAGAGCTTATGTGCTAAAAGCTTGACATTGAGAAAAGAAACCAAGGATCTGCCTAACTGGAGAGATACAATTTTATTTATGGGCTAGAAGACTGAACATAGTATTGTAAATTCTTTATCAAAGGATTATATGTGTTTAACACAGACCCTGTAAAAATACTGGTAAGATTTTCATCAACGAAGATGAAATTATTCTGAAATTTACATGAGTAGAAATATGGACTGGAATAGTTGAAGTAGAAGAAGTCAATCTCTATGATTATAAGATGTATTGAATAGTGGGACTGCGTGGCACTGGCAAAGCAATATGCACATAGATCAGTGGAATAAAATAGAGAATTCGGAAATAGACTCACATAGATATTCCCAAATGAAATTTACAAAGATAGAGAAAAATGAATAAAATATGGTCTTTTCTCAAATGCTGTTGGAACAATTGGATAATGAAAGACCAAAATTTTGCCTTACACTTAGTCTGTGGATCACACTCAATATATTACATCAACTGAAATTTAAATAGTAATAGTATAAAACATTTTAATAGAAAGAAGTATCTAATTTAGAGAAACATTTATTTTATTTGATACCAAAGAATTTGATAAATTTGACTTCATCAAAATTATTTTTTTCTCTCAAAGACCCTGTAAGTGTGAAAAAAGATAAATTGAAAAATAATATGGAAGAATGTATTTGTAAACATGCAGATTTAGTAAAGGACTAATATCTAAAATCTCTAATGAACTCTCAGAACTCAACAGAGATATTACGCCATTCAAAAATGGTCAAAAGGTACAAACATGGAAATGAATGAAATATTCAGAAAGCAAATAATCATGTGAAAATATTTGCAAGGTTATTAGTTGTTAGAGAAACGTAAATTAAAACCAGAAGGATATACCTCTACAAATCAATCAGAATTCTGAAAAAAAAAAAAAAAAACTGCATCAAATGCTGATGAGAATACAGGTAAATTGGATTACTTGTATATTTCTGGTGGGAATGTGAATTCTGACAGTCAGCTGGAAAACTTCTTTTAAAAACTAAATAAGCAATTATCATAAGATTTGACAATTTACTTTCTGGCAGTTTATCCCAGAGAAATGAACACAGCATTCACACACAACCTTGTATCAGATTTCTTTATAAAAGCCCAAAGCTGAGAAACAATGTAGATGCTTGTCAACATACTAATGGTATAATCATAACACAGGATAGTAACATGAAATAATAAGAAAACAATAAAAAGAAAACAGGTATTCATGCATGCGACAATTTGGATGAGTCTCCTGAATTATACTGAGTGAAAAAACCCACAATCTTAGATATTATTTAAATAGCATTAGTAAAATTATTGAATTATAGAAGTGGAAAATAGATTAGTGAATATTAGCAGATAAGGAAAAGGATCAGCAGTAGGGAAATGTGAGTGGCTGTGAAAGGGTAACAGAAATCCTAGTTATGGGAATTTTGTGTGCTTAGCTTTAATTTCATTCAAAAATTATGTTCTCATAATGTACATTCAGCAAGGAGTGAGATGGTGAACAAAAGGTTATTATGGTTGCATCTTTAATGAGTGATGTTGATACCATAATCTATTTTCTGGATTTATCTTGCATTTTCTACAATTAAGTGGTGAGTCACTTGAGAACTATAGATAAATTAGGGTTCCTTGCAACTACCTCTTGATTTCTAGAAATGAATAAGTAATTCCTTCATTTTTATTAATAATTTCTTACCTGAAACCTTTGCTCAAAAGGTGCTCATGAGAACAAAAATAACTTAAAAAAATACTTATTTTATTTGAAAAGTGGGTTTATAGAGAGAGCAAATGAAAGAGATCTTCCATCTGCTGCTCACTCCCCAAATGGCTGCAATGGCTGGAGGTTGGCCAGGTGGAAGCCAGGATTTGTTTGTTTGTGTAAGAGATTTATTTATTTATTTATTTGAAAGAGTTATACAGAGAGAAAAGGAGAGGCAGAGAGAGAGAGAGAGTCTTCCATCCCCTGGTTTACTCACCAGTTGGCCACAATGACTGGAGCTGAGCTGATCTGAAGCTAGGAGCCAGGAGCTTCTCCCGGGTCTCCCATGTGGGTGTAGGGGCCCAAGGACTTGGGCCATTTTCTACTGCTTTCCCAGGCCATAGTAGAGAGCTGGATTGGAAGTAGAGCAGCCAGGTCTTGAACTGGTGCCCATATGGGTTGCCGGCACTGCAGGTGGTAGCTTTATCCACAATGCCACAGTGCATACCCCAGGAGCCAGGACTTTTATCTGGGCCTCCAACGTTCATACAGAGGCCCAGGGACTTGGGCCATCTTCTGCTTTCCGAGGCATATTAGCAGGGTACTGGATTGGAAGTGGAGCAGTTGGGACATATGGGATTCTGGCATTGCTATGCCATTTCATAAATGATCTCTGACACTCATTTACTGCTCAAAGGTTATTGTCAAAATTCAAGAGACACTTGGCAAAGAAGCCCTGCATGGTTTTGGACTCTAAGGACATATTTTTTCCTGATATAAAATCACATTTCTTACCAAATGTGGGTAAACAAATACTCACCGATTGATTGAACTGACAAGTTTATTTTCACAGATATTTTCTTTTTCCTTCTATTAGCTATTATTAAAGTTCAGAGGAAAGAAATATTTATGAGATAACTGCTTAAATGTTGAAGGAAATGACTAATTTTAGGAAAGTATTAAATCTATTCCACAGCTTTAATATTTGATAATGTGCTTAATGCACTGTTATATAGAAGTTCAAATCTAAAAGTTAGTACTTAAATTTTACCTTAATTTAGCTTTTCTATGCACATTTAAACCAGCTTCTCCATCTGAAATTTTTTATTTGAAAATGAATGCAGTCACACTCAATACAAAGGAATGTTATTTCCAAATCTTTCGATGGTTGCTAAAATACTGACTCATAATGAGAAAAGCAATAAAGTCTTGGCTTAATTTTTTTTATTGTACTATTATGTACGATGGGATACAATTAAACAGAAAGTACAACATGATGAAAGTACAACATTATTTCATTGTTAGAAATATGTATTCACTGGCCGGCCCTGTGGCTCACTAGGCTAATCCTCCGCCTACAGCGCTGGCACCCTGGTTCAAGTCCTGGTTGGGGCGCCGGATTTTGTCCTGGTTGCTCCTCTTCCAGTCCAGCTCTCTGCTGTGGCCCAGGAAGGCAGTGGAGGATGGCCCAAGTGCTTGGGCGCTGCACCCCATGGGAGACCAGGAGAAGCATCTGGCTCCTGGCTTCGGACTGGCACAGAGCGCCGGCCGTAGCGGCCATTTTGGGGGGTGAACCAACAGAAGGAAGACCTTTTTCAAGTCTCTCTCTCTCTGTCTAACTCTGCCTGTCAAAAAAAAAAAAAAAAAAAAAGAAAAGAAAGAAAGAAAGAAAGAAAGAAAGAAAGAAAGAAAGAGAAAAAGAAATACGTATTCACCTATCATTGTCTGGCAGTCCGGAATAAATGGGTCATTATTTATTCAATGTTTTAATATTGTGGATAGAACATTTTTTCTTGAATTTCTGAAAACCAAGGATGACCTAAAAGTGTCACTGTAAGTATTGATAGAAATTAGTTTAATCAACATTCATTTTCAACATAAGTGAATTTTTACATTATCTTCTTTATACCTGTCTGTCTGGAAGAAATCAGTTGTGCAAAACAATTTCGTATACAAGGTCTCAAGGCCAGGACTTCCTGAAAGGACACGTCATGGAGGTTTGAGGGAGGCAAGCAAGCCAAAGTAAAACAATTGAAGTGCTAACAGTAAAAGGAATGTCTAACGTGTTAGCCACACAGTGTTGAATAGAACTCAGAGAACTGTATGAAAATAAGGCAAAGTGCAAGTATTATAAACAGACTAAGGAGAAAAAAGATGTCCAGGATTTTGACTGTCTGTTGGCTCATAAAGAACAATCGGTTAACCAAAATTTTTTATTCTCTAAATTTCCTTGGCAGCAAATGTTGGTCCTCTCTCATCCAGGCCATAGCACTTAAAATGTGACTGAACCGTTTTTAGTTGTACAAAGCTACTCACATACACAGCTGGATATGTTAAGTGGCCATGAAACAGTATACTAGTGCCCCTTGCTGAGGCAAGGAGATAGTCTTAGGCCATTTTATTATTGTTACATTTGTCAGATATTTTTAGGGATTTTTTAGATTTAAAATATGTAAAGCTGTTTTGATAGCCAGATGCTCAGTAGCTGCCGTGAAGTTTGTCCTTGAATGGTGGTAAAGGCACTTACAGTACTTTAGGGAACTGTTTTAATAAGGGCAATAATCAGGCAACCATGCGTAAGAACTCTTTCCACACTCTCCGGGCTGTATTTAATTCTGTTTAGGGTTGACACCAGTGATGTCACCTTGATTTTTATTTTCTCCTGATTAAATAGTTTTCTCTTTTTTTGAGCTTTTATTTAATAAATATAAATTTCAAAAGTCCAACTTTTGGATCATAGTGGCTTTTCCCCCATAACCACCCATAACCACCCTCCCACCTGCTCCCCCAGTCTGCAGTAGGTAAAATGCAATCCATTCCATCTCCTACTCCCTCCCCCATCCCATTCTTCATTAAGATTCATTTTTAATTATCTTTATATACAGAAGATCAACCTTTTATATACTAAGTAAAGATTTCAACAGCACATTGTTGATCAATCATCTTGTAGCTAACATTTGTCCCTCCTTGCCACGTTAGATCTGACCTGGTTGTTGATTTGATCTCACATAGGGAGAGAAGTATTTGATGACCAAGTGTCAATAATCCTTTTAACCACATTCAAGTAACCGTCACAGTTTAGAAGTGGTCTTAAATAACTGTATCTAAGAGTTTATTGATCTTAAAACTGTCAGAAAGCCTTCATTTAAGAATATTTGTTAGAGTCTTTTTCACAAATCCGTAAATTTAGAAAAGAATATAAAACTGGATGACAAAAGACTTTAAGTAGACATGGTTAAAATTATAAAACTCATTAATTGACAAGAATAGGCCCTCATGTTTTACTTTACACAGCATTTTAGAAATTACCAGAATTTTATAAACACTATCCCTTTTAGGCCTCTGGGCCTGTTTTATCAAGATAACCAACACAACAAGCTACTCAGACTTTTACTCAATGAAAACCTACTTGCTTTGACAGAAGTTCAGATTTTAATCTTATGTCGGTGTACTTTTGATATTAATGTTTATGGCTAGCACCGTGGCTCAGTTGGTCAATCCTCCGCCTGCAGCGCTGACATCCCATATGGGCATCCGGTTCTAGTCCCGGCTGCTCCTCTTCCACTCCAGCTCTCTGCTGTGGCCCAGGAGGGCAGTGGAGGATGGCCCAGGTGCTTGGGCCCCTGCACCCACATGGGAGACCAGGAAGAAGCACCTGGCTCCTGCCTTGGGATTGGCGCAGTGCCAGCCATATAGTGGCCATTTAGGGGGTGAACCAACGAAAGAAAGACCTTTCTCTCTGTCTCTCGTACTGTTTAATTATATCTGTGAAATTAAAAAATAAAAAATAAAAGATATTAATGTTTAATTTCACATCCCATACAAATTTTTCTTCTAAGATGTATTTCTCTCAAACTCTCAAACCTTCTACAACTTGCTCACATCTATGACTCACTTAAACATTGAGGCATTTTGCCCTCTCATTTTCCAATCTAGTGTAATGTAGCCATTTTAATTTAGGACAAGATAATTTTGATAAGCAAGGACTTTATTTCTCAAAAAATTATCATTTTCCTCTTAACCTTTTTTTAATTTTTACCAATAACATATTCTCATGCTTATAACTTTCTTTTTATTTCTTTCTCTCATTTATTGATTTTCTTAATTTATGCTTGAAATAATTCTTTAAATTCAAAATTAAGGCAACTTTTAAAATTAAAGAATCATTGTATCTCTCAAACTGTATGTTCAAACTAACTTAAAACTGTTAAACACTAATTAAAAATTAAAATAAACATTTTAAAGGAATATATCAAATATTAACTTAGTTACTTTTAAACAGTCTTGAATTATTTGCCATACATGGACAATTTATCAAAACATACATGCTAATAAACCCAAATAGTCCTTTTTTTTACATAGAATTTAAGATGCTAAGAGCACTTAAGTTAGTATTTAGAGATATTTATTTTATTTACCTTTAATGAGTTCATATTTAGTAATTACATCTGGATGACTTAAAAGACTAAGATATTAGACATGTATAACTGTCATTTTGAATTTTTTTTTGGTCAGAAAACTCTGTGGGATAGTTTTGCTTTACACTTAACACACAGAACACAATGAACACTATATGATTATTTGAATATTTTAAGATCAAAATTATAAACTAAAGTGTTTTTAATTTTATAAAGCACACCATAAATATTATAAAAATAGAGCTTCGATCCCCATTGTTATTTTGGCCAAACCTGTTGAACCCAATTTAAAAATAGTTTGACAAGTTACAAAGCAATTTTCTAAGGCAGTCTTTTTTTTTTTTTTTAAGCTACAAAAGGGAAAATTGTTTTTAAACCCAGTATCTAGCTATAGCTGAACCAAACTAGCATGCAAGACATTGAGACAACCAGTTTTCCTTCCCACCCCTTCCTCCTACCAAATAAAGGGGTGGAGTCAATAAGCTGCAATCTGGTTCTAGAATAAGAAATACCTGTGTAGCTGAGGGGTGTTGTAAGAGTCGGGCTTAACCCTTTGTGCACTTATCCAAGCACAACTGATAATGGATCCTTAAGCCAGCTTATGGGTAATGATCTGAGATGACAATATATTGTGACAGAAAGTAGAGCTAGAAGCTGGGTGAAATATTCAGGTAAAGAGTGGACTTTCTTTTCTTTTCTTCTTCTTCTTTTTTTTTTTCTGGTTGAGTGTCTTTCCTAAGAGTGTTCCCGTTTTTAAGGATACATCCCAGTGGGAATGTGATTGAAGTGGTTTTGGATTTGGGGTTGCCCATCTTTAAGGCACTGGGTAGAGAAAAGCATCATTCTCCCTGCTCCCCCAGTGTGCAGCAGGTCAAGGCATCTCTTGCCCATCCCTCTCCTATCTGTTTAAAGGCAGAAATCTCCTTGCTTGTGTCAGTGATGGTGACAGGGAGGCCCCCAATCCACGCCTACCAACCTGGGTTGTGATCTGGCACAGACAAGCCATTTGGGATTGGCCCCATTGGGCATTCCGTGGTTGGCTGAGCCAAAACAGGAATCCAATCTCTCCTGACCTTAAGCCAGATTTTATATGCCTGAAATTGGAAGTAAGCTTCAGAAAAGAGGGCCTCATTTGAAGTTTTTTTGTTTGTTTGTTTGTTTTGTTTTTTTGTTTTTGTTTATTTTTTTACTAAACAAGTTGGGCATTTAAATTTTGTTTTAAATGCAACTAATCAGCCTAAAAGACCTGACCTGTGGAGTCAGGGATTTGGATTTGGAGGATTGAGCAGAGTATGTAAAGAGAATTAGTGAGGCAAAGAGTTACCTGAAGCCATAGCATGGGAGTCTATGCATATGACAAAGGGAGAGAGACCAGCATTGTTGTGAGCACATTTGGGGAGCCTACAGGCTTCTCTGAAGACCACTTGAGTCACTCCAAAGGGCGTTCCACAGAGGATGTCTGAGGGCACTCCAGGGTTTCATCTTTCCCCCTCTGAGGATATGCTCATTCAAAAATGACAGGCGAAAGGGACTAAGCTCTCTGTTATTCAAATAGGCTGTTGACAGCTTTCATTAGTAGATTTTTGGGTCACACTGAGGACTAGTTTTGGCCCAAGACCTAGAGTTGCCACCAGATTCTTCTTCACCCACATATGTTCAAGGCTTTGTCCCCAAAGGAAATCAGAAGTGAAAGGAAAGAGAAATGAGATAGTAATTGCCTTATAAAACTCAGTACTATTTTAGTGGGAAGCAGAGTTCCCCACCAATCCAGAGACATTATGGCTGATCTGAACCCCAGGAACTTGCCTTATCTGTGATGAAGTATGAGGTAGGTGAACCATCCAGGAGGGTGATCAAGCTAAAGTGTTTAATTGAAAAGACTAGACAGGTAGAAAGAAGAGCTGGAAAGCTCCTGGGAAAACATCCAGAAGGGGCTTCTTCAATGGGAGTAAGTTATTGAAAGGAAGGGATTTGAGGGTTTTCTATTCTTTGGAAAGATTGTATGATGGCCTTAAAGTGTTCCTTGTGTGGTGAACTCATCCTGCCTTCTTATCTTCCATTCACCCCATTTGATTGTGACTTTTTATAAGACAGAGAAAAACTTTTATCTTGGATCTGCTGAGGTGGGTGGAGAGGAAGCTGTTTATATTTACCATATTGCCAAGACTGGTCACAGACAACTCCAGCTGTGTGGCCTTCTGCTTGGACTTAGGACCAGAGCCTGCTCTTCTTCTGACTGATCAATATAATTCTTTATGTTTCTTTCATTATCACCCTTGATTTCTAGGCCAGTTTCCCACCTAGGTTTAGAAAATGTTCAGTAATCCTGGAGGGGCTCCTTTCTCCTCTCTACCAATTACCATACCCTATCTAACTGACTCCTTTCAACTCCACTGAGAGACTACTGGAACTCAAGAGAGTTTGGCAAAGTTGCAGTGTATAAAATTAACACAAAAAATCAATAGCATTTCTATATAGAAATAATGCCATAGCTGAGAAAGAACTTGGAATATCAGTCCCACTCACAATAATCAAAACAAACCAAATATCTTGGGATAAATGTAATGAAAGACATGAACAATCTCTATAATTAAAATTATTAAACAGTAATGAAGTAAATATAAGATCCTCAGTGCAGTTGCTTTCAAAATATCAAGGATGATTTCAGAAAAATGACCCTAAAATTTATGTGGAAACACAAGAGACCCCAAATAGCTAGAGAAACGTAAACAATAAAAACAAAGCTGGAAGCATTACAATACTAGATTTCAATACAAATTATAGAGCAATTAAAAATCAAAACAACTGGAAGCGCTGGCATCCCATGTGGGGGCCAGTTCTAGTCCTGGCTGCTCTTCTTCCAATCCAGCTCTCTGCTGTGGCCTGGGAAAGCAGTGGAAGATGGCCCAAGTCCTTGGGCTCCTACAACCACGTGGGAGACCCAGAAGAAGCTCCTGGCTCCTGGCTTTAGATGGGCGCAGCTCCAGCCATTGCGGCCATCTGGGGAGTGAACCACCAGATGGAAGACCTCTTTCTCTCTCTCTCTCTCTCTCTCTCTCTCTCTCTCTGCCTCTCCTCTCTCTGTGTAACTCTGACTTTCAAATAAATAAATAAATCTTTAAAAAAAAATCAAAACAGCCTAGTACTGGCACAAAAAGACATAAGTGGACCAATGGAACATATTAGAAACCGTGGGAATAAGAGAGGGAGGAGATGTACAGTTTGGCATATGCTCAATTGGACTTGCCCCAAATGGTAGAGTTAGAAACGTGCCAGGGGATTCCAATTCAATCCCATCAAGGTGGCATGTACCAATGCCATCTCACTAGTCAAAGTCATTTGGATCTGGCTGAAGAGCCCATGAGAGTATTTCGGGCATGGAAAGCCAAGACACTCTGGCTTTCCAAAAAAAAAAAAAAAACCTAAATGAAAGATCTCTGTGAGTGAGATCCCAGCGGAAGGAACAGGCCATCAAAGAAGGAAGTACCAGGGAGGAAAGAACTTCCACTTTGACTGTGATCTTGCCTATAAATAAGATTGGAGTTGGCGAACTCAAAAGGCTTCCATAGCCTTGGCAACTCATGACAAGAGCCTAGGGTGATTACTGATGCCATAAACAAGAGTGTGCCAATTGTTAAATCATCAACAGCAGTCACTGTGCACTTATTCCCCATGTAGGATCTCTGTCCTTAATGTGTTGTCCAATGTGAATTAATGCTATAACTAGTACTCAAACAGTACTTTACACTTTGTGTTCCTGTGTGTGTGCAAACTGTTGAAAGCTTTACTTAATATATGCTAAATTGATCTTCTGTATATAAAGATAATTGAAAATGAATCTTGATGTGAATGGAATGGGAGGGGGAGTGGGAGATGGAAGGGATGCAGGTGGGAAGGAAGCTATGGGGTGGGGAGCCACTGTAATCCAAAACCTGTACTTTGGAAATTTATATTTATTAAATAAAAGTTAAAATAAAAAAGAAACCGTGGAAATTAATTCACACATTTACAACCAACTACTCTTTGAAAACTCAGCCCAAATGACATCCTCGTAAAATGACAGTCTTTTCAACAAATTATTTTGGGAAAATTGAATGTCTTCAGAAAGAAGTATGAGACAAGACCCTTATACCTCATAAAAAGTCACCTCATAATGGGTACAGGATCTAAACCTAAGACCTGGAGCCATGAATCTACTAGAAGAAAATACAGAGAAAACACTACAGGTCATTGTCCTAGGCAAAGACTTCTCTGATAAGACCTGAGAAACACAGGCAATTACAGCAAAATTAACAAATGGAATTATATCAAGCTTCTGCACAACAAAGGAAGGAATAAACAAAATGAAATGGCAATTGATAGAGTGAATGAAAATATTTGCAATTTAAACATCTGAAAGTTATTAATATCCAAAATATATCATGAACTCAAGAAACTCAAAACAAGAAAAAAATGCAGTTAAGAAATAGGCAAATAACACGAACAGGCATTTTTCAAAGGATGAAATATAAATGTCCGATAGACATCCGAAAAATGCTCAGGATAACTAGCCATCAGGGAAAAGTGAAATTTTGGACAGGGATGTAGATGTCAGTTCCCAAATTACCAAAACACCCAGCAAGTAGATGAGGAGAATAAGAGTCCAAGAATCAACTCTGCACTTGTGTGTGAGTATAACCACAGGAAAAAACACACGTCATACACTTATTAAGGTGTTAATATTGCCAAGGGCTTCTGAGATGGCAAGAGTTGGAGTCTGTAGGGAGGTCAACAGGCAGAGGTCACTAGAAAGTGTGGATACTACCTGAAACGATGCCATTTCCTCTCATGCAGGAGTGCTTAGCTACAACCCTGGGTCATCCAGCCTATGTACAATAATCTCCCTTACTTAAAGTCAATTGACCTTGGGCTCCTACCACATCTACAAGATATCCTCTCAGTAGCACCTAGACTATGTCTGATTGGATAACTGGGTACTATAACCTATATCTATCTATCATCTATCTATCTATCTATCTATCCATCCATGTGTATATATATATATATGTGTGTGTGTGTGTATATATGTGTGTGTATATATGTGTGTATATATGTGTATGTGTGTGTGTATATGTGTATGTGTGTATATATATGTGTGTGTGTGTATATATATGTTCATATATATATATATATATATATCAAGAGTTAAAGAGAAAGAAATTTTCCATCTGCTGGCCCACTCCCCAGATAGCCACCATGGCCCAGGGCTGGGCATGGCTGAAGTCAGGAGCTGGAATCTTCATTCTGATCTCCTACATGGATAGCAGGGACCTAAGCACTTGGAGCATCTTCTGCTGCTTTTCCTAGGCCAATAGCGGGGTTGGAAGCAGAGCAGCTGGGACATGAGCTGACACCCACATGGGATTCTAGGTGGTAGCTTTACTAGCTGTGCCTCAGTGCTGCCCCATTTCATGACCCTTAACCTAAGGGTTGACACTAGAAAATGTTTCCTATGGCTTTAATTGGAACACTGTAATCTCAGGTTCTTCTTATTATTTAGCAAAACTTTTCTATCCCTTTAACAAAAAAAATTACAATTTACAAGTTCTACTTTCTGTAAATCTGTTATAAATATAAAAAGGCAAACTGAATGTTTACATAGGTAGGGCCCTTTGTTTTATATAACTCAAAATTCCCTTTTTTCTTTAAATTTTTAAAAAGATAATGTATATTTCAAAATGCTTTGGCAGAACTTGAAAAACAATTTAGGGTACCTTCTTGTTTATTCCAAGTACAGTTTTAATCTATTTTTCATAGAGTTTGGCTAAAACATACACGAAAAAAAGCCAAATTTGCACATCAAGACCCGAGGAATCTGGAAAAACAACCCAAGCTTATTATTTCACCCATCTATTTTGTTTTGTTTCCATAAAAGATATTTTTCTAGAGATGGGTATTTTTGAGTATTCTCTTTTCCAGTTAACTCTTACTTTTGTATGTTATTTCACTGTAGTCTGAATTCTGTTCCTTTGTCCCTTTTAGAGAAGTTCAGAGAGAAGTAAATTGAATAAAATCTATTGTCTATTATGTAAATTAATTACCATTGTTAATCATATAGTACATTGGCTCTAAGGCACCTAATCTTTGCAAAATTGATAAAAGATGTAGGTGTTTATCATCAATCATCTTTCTCAATGCACACAAAGTATACTTTTACAAAAGGAAGACTATCTACAAGAAGAAAATGAATAATTTGGGATTGATAAAGCTAGTCAGAGTCAAGAGAATTAGCCTGGGGAACTGAAACTGTTTAGTCAGTCCATGATGAAAATTTAAAAATCAATCTACTGCTTTTTTGTGTAACAGAACGACTCATTTCCAAGATAAGAGAGCTTACTTTGAGTCTTGAGGGTAGAATCCTCCCAAATGATATCAGTACTCTGTGTAAAGACAGAAGAGAAGGGCACATCTGTGAATCAGGAAAAGAACCCCCCCTTGATTGCAATCTGTTGGCACTTTGGTCTCTGCTTTCCCAGCCTCTAGAACTTTGAGAAACACATCCATGTTATTTACAAATTATCAGTCAAATCTCTGGTACTTTGATACAGCAGCTCACATGGAGTGGGATGCCACAATTACAAACTGAAAGATAGAAATTATATGAATACATTCATCTCAGTAGATGCCAAAAAAGAATTTGAGAAAATTTCACATTTTCCCGGATAAAAACTCTTTAAAAACTTGATGTAATAAGAATGTAACTCAATATAATATAAACCATATATGACAAGCTCAAAGCTGATATTAATTAGTGGAAATGTTTTTCTCTCAGATTAGGAACAAAACAAGAATGTGCACTCACATTAAATCCATTCAACATAATACTATATGTCTTAAACTTCCAGTTAGAAATAAGTCAAGAAAAAGAAAGAAAGAGCATTGAAATCAGAAAGCAAGAGGTAAAATATTATTTGTCCATAGATGGACTAATCTTAAAAACAAACTACCTCAATATTCAACAATGTTGTTGGATGAAGAAAAGTTGCAGGATACAAAATCAATGCATAAAAATCAGTGGAGGCCGGCGCCATGGCTCAATAGACTAATCCTCCGCCTGTGGCGCCAGCACACGGGGTTCTAGTCCCGGTTGGGGTGCTGGATTCTGTCCCGGTTGCCCCTCTTCCAGTCCAGCTCTCTGCTATGGCCCGGGATGGCAGTGGAGGATGGCCCAAGTGCTTGGGCCATGCACCTGCATGGGAGACCAGGAGAAGAACCTGGCTCGTGGCTTTGGAATGGTGTGGTGCGCCGGCCTTAGCGGCCATTGTGGGGTGAACCAACGGAAAAAGGAAGACCTTACTCTCTGTCTCTCTCCCTCTCACTGTCCACTCTGCCTGAAAAAAAAAAAAAAAAAAAAAAAAAAAAAAAAACACAACAACAGTGGTGGGGGCAGATGCTTGGAGCAGCAGTTAACATGTGACTTGAATATCCACATCCCACCTCTGAGTGCCTGCTTCAAATTCCCACTCCTCTACTTCCAATCCAGCTTCTTGATAATGTGCACCTTAGAAAGCAGCAGATGATGACTAAAGTACTTGAGTTCCTGGCACCTATGTGAAAAACATGGATGGAATCCGGGCTCCTGGTTTCAAACTGGCCCAGAAATGCCTGTTGAAGGCATTTGGGGGAGTTGCCATCAGATAAAAATTACCTCTGTGTCTCTGCTTCTTGGCATCTTTCTATATATCTCTGTCTTTCTGCATTTCTTTTTTCTTTTCTAAGATTTGTTTTTATTTATTTGAAAGACAGAGTTACAGAGAGAGGTAGAGACACAGAGAGAGAGGTCTTCCATCCGCTGGTTCACTCCCCGGATGGCCACAATGGCCAGAGGTGTGCTGATCCAAAGCCAGGAGCCAGGAGCCTCCTCCAGGTTTCCTGTGTGGGTCAGGGGCCCAAGGACTTAGGCCATTCTCCACTGCTATCCCAGGCCACAGCAGAGAGCTGGATCAGGAGAGGAGCAGCCGGGACTAGAACGGTCACCCACATGGGATACTGGCGCTTCAGGCCGGGGCGTTAACCCACTGTGCCACAGCGCTGGCCCCTGTGCATTTCAAATAAAGTAAGGGGGCAGATGTTTGGCACATCAGCTTATGTTGCAGTTTGGGAACCCCACATCTCATATCTGCAGTGCCTGATTGGAATCCTAGCTCCTCTACTTCCCCTCCATTCCCTTGATAATGTGCTTTCTGAGAGGCAGCAAATGATGTCTCAAATAGTTGAGTCCCTGCCACTCAGGTGGGAGACCAGACAGAGTTCCGGATTCCTGGCTTCAGCCTGGCCCAGCGCTAGATGTTATGAGCATTTGTGGAGTGAGCCAGTGTATGGAAGATCTCTGTCTCTTTTCCTTTCTGATAAAAATGAAAGTAAATAAAGTTATTTAAGAATTAAGTAAAAAAAATAATTTTTTGAAAATTAGTTACATGTCTCTACACTAATAGGAAACTACTGAAAAAGAAAATAAGAAAACCATCCCATTTATAAAAACATAAGAACAAATAAAATACCTATGAATGAAAATGTAACCAAGAAACAAAAACTTTGCACAATAAAATCCATGGAACACTGATGAAAGGAACTGAAGAAGACAAACACAGGGAAAGTTGTGTTGTGTTTATGGATTGGAATAACTCATTTTTGAATTATATACATTCTACAAATAATCGTATAGATTTAAATACAGATTTCACAGAAATAGAAAAAAAATCATCAAAACATTTATATGTAATCACAAAATCCCTAATAGCCAAAGCAGGCCTGAGCAAGCAGAGTAAAGCTGGGAGCATCATTCTTCCTGTGGTTAAAATATACTACAAAACTACAACAATCAAAACAATACAATATGGTATAAAAATATAGACATCAATGGAACAGAATAGAGAACTCTGAAATAAATTGCTATGTTCACAGTCAATTGATCTTAGATAATAATGCCAAGAACACACAAGGAGGGAAAGGATAATCTGTCCAACTGATAATATTGGGAAAACTGAAGATCAACATACAGAGGAAAATATAAAATTGGACATCTATTCAACATGGGTTAAAGACTTAAATAAAACCTGAATCCATAAAATTTCCTAGAAGAAAATATTGGGAACAACATTCTTGATTGACCTTCACAATGTTTTTCTTTTTTTGCATATGACCCCAAAAGCACAGACAACAAAATCAAAATTAGGGGGCTAGAGTTCTGGTGTAGTGGGTTAATCTTCTGTCTGCAACACCAACATCCCATATGGGAGCTGGTTCAAGTCCCAGCTGTTCCACTTCCAATCTAGCTCCCTGCTAATGCTGCTGGGAAAGCAGTGGAAGATGGTTCAAGTGTTTGAGCCCCTGCACCCACATGGGAGACCTGGAAGAAGCTCCTGGCTCCTGGCTTCTGATTGGCTCAGCTCCAGCCACTGTTGCCATTGGGGAAGTGAATCAGCAGATAGAAGCTCTCTCTCTCTGCAGCTTCCCCCTATAACTCTACTTTTGAATTAAAAAAAAATCTTTAAAAAAAGCAAAGTTAGACAAATTTGTTTAAAATGAAAAAAAATCACATCAAATGAAACAATAGAGTGAACTTAAAATTTATAGAATGAGAGAATTTGCAAATATTACATCTGATAAGTGATTAATGATATCCAAAATACATAGGAAACTCTGTCGCGTCCCTCGACCAGCAAGGAAGACACGACCCGAACTCTTCTTCAAGCAGTTTATTCAGGAACCTTGAACAAGCTTCTTCTTCCGCCTCCTTCCCTCTCCCATCCCTCTTATAGCCATCAGCACACCAATCAAAAGCAGCCAAGTGGCAAGGATTGATAGGTACAGCAATGCGGAAGCCGGAAGGGAGCTCAGACATCTCCTTATTAGGAGATGTTTGTTTCTCGCCAGTCCTTCCGGGAGAAAGGAGCCGGCGCCATCTTTAGGGCGCGGTGCAATGGCTCCCCACAGTTCCCCCTTTTTGTTTTAGAACCAGGCATCTAAGGATTACAGGAGAAGGTAGGGGTCTGTCCCCCACTGCCAGGCATCCACCTGGAACAGCATCCTTTTCACGGGGGTGGGATCTGGGATGCCAACCCACATGCAGACAGACTTGCCTTCCAGAGAACGTAATGGCTCGTTCTCTCTGCAGTGCTTTGCCTCGCACCCTGCACCCATGCCTAGCATTCAAGGAAGGCCAGCCATGCTTGCGGCGATTGTCCAGCCTCAAGGGCATAAAAGGCTTGAGCTATCATGGCCAATTCCCGCCGATGAGCTGTCCTCATCCTGCACAAACACCACAGGCAAAATAACACAACAAGTAACAACAACCCCATCAAAGCTCCAAGTCCCGCCCACTCCTTCAGGCTGGAGACAGCTGTGCAGATCCAGGATGACAATCCAGATGTGAAGGAGACATCCACACGTGTGGAGTTGATGGTGACCACGGCAAGGCACAGTTGCTTCAAGGTGTAGTCAAATTCTGCGGACCAATTCTGCAAGAGCATCTGAGACAACTGTTTAGAGTAATTTGCTGCCTGAGTCATGTTATCGTACTGAACAGAGGTCACACACAACCCTGAAAATTTCCACTCACATCCTAGCTGAGCAAGCTGCCAGAGAGTATCCACCTGCTCCTGTACCAAATCCACACGCTGATTAACAATCATCAAGCCTCCCTTTATATGTACATTTAAGGATGTCTGAGTATCCAAAGCAGCAGCCACAGAGGCCGTCAGATTATTCAGGGTATTAGCAGTTTGAACTGTCCCTGTGAGCGCTATAGCAGCTGTTGTAGCGCCCACAGCTGCAATGGAAATGGCGGTTATAACGGCTGCAGTAACGATCCCAATCAGCAATGTTATAATGAAGATAGAGGGGCTGCTTTGTGACATTGTCTGTTTGCCGCACCAGTCGCTCAGGTAACCATCGAGAATATAGAAACATGTCCACGTCCCCATATTAAAACAGGGTCAGGTCCATACCATTGAGCAGTTAGAGGGTCTTTCCACTTCACATAGACTTGTTGTCTTTTGGTTTCAGGATGCAAGTGATGATGAGCTGCAGATTTCCCTTGATTATCCAGTATTAGAAAATTTAAAATGAAAAGAGCATGTGATAGCCATTTTTGTGGGGAATATGCCATGGTTCCGTATTCCCCCTTTTTTATTTTTTGTAAATAATTTTTTAATGTGGCATGTGCTCGTTCCACAATACCTTGTCCCTGGGGATTATAAGGAATCCCGGTGATGAGAGATGTGGAAGCCAGCACAGAAGTGCTCAAAAGAGTTGGAAGTATACGCTGGGCCATTATTAGTTTTTATCTGTATAGGGGTTCCTAGAACAGCAAAGGCCTGAAGGCAATGAGAGATGTTTGGCAGCCTCGCCGCATTGCGGGGTGGCAAAAACAAAACCTGAACATGTATCTAAAGAAACATGTATGTATTTTAGTTTACCAAATTCAGAAAAATGGGTAACATCCATCTGCCAAAGCTTAAGGTTTGGACATTGAGGTGATGCAAATCATGACCATGGGATGCTTCTTAGACTTTGTCAGTCCCTCTTTAAAGGATCTGGCTTCTGAGCCAGAGACTGGAGCAGCTAGAAAGAAACACGTTTATAACTGAAGTTTAGCATCATTTCACATCTTGGCACCACTTTTAATCTAAACAGCCCGATTGGTTATTATCTCTGCAAGATGAGAGATATATCTTTTGACATCTCCAGGGGCCTTCTGGAGATACCAAAAGTCCAGAGAATTTAGAACTTTGATTTTCAGAAAGTCTGTTAAAGGTGCCAAGAGAACTTAGAGTATCTGGTCAAAATAGAATTCCTTAACATTTAGTCAGGGTGATTTTAACACTTTTAGACCAGATCTGATCATAATATTTAACATAACTTTTTAAGACAATACTTTTTATCAATCATAACTTAACAGACAGTAGTGTTAAAAAGAGACGTTACAGTTTTTGCAACAACAGATTTTAAGATTTACAATTGAGACCATTTCCAGACAATTACTAACATTAGTACACATTTTTAAAAAATCCCATTGTTATAACAGAAGATCAGACTTCAACTTTAGGTTAGTGTAATTTTGGCATTAACATTTAACTTATAGAAAACTCTGTAAAAAATGCTTTAAAATCGTAAACTTTTTACAACTTTTCATGACTTGCCCACACCTTCTGAAACTTTATACCTGTAGTTACTTTTACAGTCTTGAATTATCATGTATGGACAACCTATGAGAATACATGCTGGCAAACTTAAAAGTCTCTCTTATCAAATTTAAGATGTTAAAGGTACACATAATACATTTTCCATATTTTACTTAGCACCGATGCCTGGATAACTTAAAACACTGAGCTATTAATGAATACCACACCATTATCTGAATTAAAAGTCAAAATTACATTTCCATGCTTTTAAGTAACATAAGGATAACACCACTTGGGCAGCAACAGTCACTAGTGCATATTTACAACTTTGAAAAGATCTTCATCCTTAAGAGAAACAAGTTTAAAGCATATCAAAGACATGTAAATGTAAAACTGAGCAAGTAAACCAAAGGGCGTTTGCATTAACCCAATTTTCTGAACCAATCTGTATTGGCTTACTTGAGTTAACAACATAAAGGCTTGTATACACAGAATTTACTCTCATTTTTATAAGACTACTCTAGCTGAAAAGCAAAAACATGAATACAACATAGATTTGACATCATTTACTACATTTTAATACACTTTGTATAATTTGAATTGACTCAAACAGCTGTTACTTTAACAAATTTAGAGTCCCATCCTTTGAGAGTTCCAGGGATCCGACTGGAAGCCCCAAAGTTGAAAGACTCGGTTTAGAATTTAAACTATCAGAGAGTCAAACCATTTTAGTCAAAAATTAGTACGTTTAACCAAGGCTGTGGACTAGATCTGATCAAAGTTAGGTACTCACTCAAACATTAAAGATATAACGTAAACAGCTTCATGATGCAGTTTTTCCAATCAAGACTCATACTGGCAATAGAAAAATGCGAAACCTTCAAGACACATGAAAACTCTCATTAGATAAGTTAGCTACAGCAGCACAGAAAAGAATTATCAGCGTATGAGCCCATTGCTTAAGTTTTTATTAACTGTAAAGAGAAAAACCCATCAAGTTGGAAAGGGTTATCGAATTAAGACTTTTCTCTAGGTCAAGATACCTGTGGAATTTTTCCTCTCTCTTTCTCCTGGCCTGTCACGTCCCCCTTTTTGTTTTAAAAGATATTCTTTCAGTGTGCGGTGTGCTCGCTCAATTATGCCCTGGCCCTGAGGATTGTACAGCAATCCATGGACAAGTTGAACCTCCATTTTTTTGGCAAAAGGTGGTAAAGGTTTGAGATGTATAGGCCGGGCCATTATCAGTTTTTAGCACCTGCGGTCTCCCCCAGGCGGCCCATGCATCCAGACAATGAGCAATCACCTGACATTAGGGATACAATTGGGCTAGAAGGTTTAATCGGTCCTGCGGTTTCCAATATCTTTAATGCGTTCACCACATATAAGGAATCTGACAACAAGTTAAAGGCAAAAGAGCACTGCTTAAGGACTTCAATAACTATTTTTAATTCCACAACTTGAGGTGAGCCTGGCTGAAACTGATGAAATACCGGGTCATTACCCTCTACCATATAAACCCCACAGCCTGTTTTTGACCCATCCGTAAATATATTTGGAGCACCTAGTAATGGCTCAGTGGCTGTAATTTTTGGAAATCCTCATTTGCCGATTCAATTCCCGTACTTGCTTTATACCAGACTCTTTGTTATCACCACACTCTTCAGACTCACTGCTGCTTTCTGAGCTACTTTCTGCACTAGTACTACTTACTAAGGAGGGGCTGCGCAACTCGGAAAGATCGGGGTACAGTTTTTTCCTAGTTCTTTTCTGACTCTCCTTCAAAGTTTTCCCTTTTTCACTGGCAGCTCTCTCGGAGCGCTCTTCCTGAAGCTCCTCCAAGGCAGCCTGACCGCTCAGAATAGCTTCACTACACTGCTCATCCTCGAGGCATGCTCGCACTAACTTCCATATTGGTCTCACTCCCCCTTCAAGATTACCCTGTTCGAATGCAAAATCCAAATCCCTGCCTAGTTTGTCCCATGAAGGGATAGTAAGGCTTCCCGAAACCCCATACCAGGGTGCAATGGTATCGCAGTTACGTAAAAACCTATGCAATGTACTAGGCTTAAGTTTCAAACCGTTTTCCCAAAGCAGCGCATTCAGCGCCAGAAAAATTGGATGGGACTGTGAATTACCCACCGTCAAATATTGTACTCTTTCCCTGGCCACGGGTCAGAGCTCCTTCTGCTTTTGTCACAGAACTTCCTCTGCTTTAATCGCAGAGCTATCCTCCTGCTATTGTCGCAGGACTTCCCGCTCTTATCGCGGATCCCCACCTTATTTTCCTGGGGGACTTACCAGCGCTGCCCTGACTGCAGGAAGTTCTGAGTTCGCGTTCGAGATGTTTCCCCGTACGGGCCACCAGTTGTCGCGTCCCTCGACCAGCAAGGAAGACACGACCCGAACTCTTCTTCAAGCAGTTTATTCAGGAACCTTGAACAAGCTTCTTCTTCCGCCTCCTTCCCTCTCCCATCCCTCTTATAGCCATCAGCACACCAATCAAAAGCAGCCAAGTGGCAAGGATTGATAGGTACAGCAATGCGGAAGCCGGAAGGGAGCTCAGACATCTCCTTATTAGGAGATGTTTGTTTCTCGCCAGTCCTTCCGGGAGAAAGGAGCCGGCGCCATCTTTAGGGCGCGGTGCAATGGCTCCCCACAAAACTCAACTTCTTTTACCAAAAAAAAAAATAAAAACCTTAGTGAATAAAAGGGTAAAACACCCAAATAGACGTTTCTCAAAAGAAGACATAGAAATAACCAAGAGTTACCTAAAAAATGCTTGACATCACTGATCATCATGGCAATGGTAGCACAGATATGGAGGAAAGTGAAACCTTGTGTAATGTTGGTGGTTGTGTAATCTAGTAAAGGCATCGTGGAAAACAATATGGAGACTCCTCAAAGATTCAAAAGAAAACTACCATATAATCCAGCAATTCTATTCTTGGCTATAAATACACACATATAGACACACACACACACACACACACACACACTGCTAGGGATACGTACATCCAATCCCACTCTGGAGAGCCTGGGAGCGAGTCCTGTTTCTCCTTGTAATCTGGCTTTTGCTATTACATACCTTGGGAGCCAGCAGAAGATGGCTCAAATGGTTGAACCCCTGCCACCCGTGATGGTTATCTGGACAGAGGTCCAGGCTCCAGGATTTGGCCTATCACAATCCCAACTATTGTACCAATTTTGGGAGATAACCAGCAGTTGAAAGATCTATCATTTATGGATCTACCTATCCACTTATCTATCTATTTATCTACATATCTACCTATTGTTCTATATCAATCATGTCATCTATTATCTATATAATGGTCTATATCTATTTATCATTTATATAATATATATTTGCCTTATGTATATAATATGTATTTGCCTTTTCTACAAATAAGTGTGAAGAAAGAATTCATTATATCAGTAATGTTACAGTAGGCTTTGTGATTTATTTTTCACAACTATTATCTTTTTAAAATTCATTTATTTATAAATGCACCATCTTTTATAATGTAATCACCACTAAAATAGTGGCCTTGTCTGCCCTTTCTTCAACAGTGTCTCCAATATCTAAAACTGTAGTGCACAGCACTTAATACACAGCTACCCACACAATGAAAGTACTCTAACACTGAGGAGAGTAACCTAAGCTGGAATGAAATCCTCAAATTGTGAGTAGACACAGCTTCACTACTTTTTAGTCACACAGTTTCACTCATAACACTTAGTTGTGGTTTTCTTTAATGTCCTAATTTGTTTATTTCTCTATAGTTCCATTTTTGGCTCAGAAAAAATTACCTGGGTAAATTCTTTAATTAAAACAGCAACATGTTTATTTCTTAATGTGGGAATATCAATTCTTGTGCAACCAATAATACATAGAGTTAGATATAATTATATACTTATTACAACTGAATGTATATAAATAAAGTATTTTTAGATGGTTTTAAAATTGTCTAACTTTGGGGCCAGCACTCTGGCATAGTGGGTAAAGCCACTGCCTGCAGTGCTGGCATCCCATATGGGTGCCAATTTGAGTCCTGGCTGCTCCACTTCCTATCCAGCTCTCTGCTATAGCCTGGGAAAACAGTAGAAGATGACTCAAATCCTTGGGCCCCCACACCCACGTGGGAGACCTGGAAGAATCTCCTGGCTCCTAGCTTCTGATTGGTACATCTCCAGCCATTGCAGCCATTTGGAGAGTGAACCAGCAGATGGAAGCTCTCTCTCTGTTTCTCTCTCTCTCTAACTCTGCCTTTCAAATACATAAATAAATCTTTAAAAAATTGTCTTTTTCCAAATTAACAGGCGACAGAGGGAATGAGAAGGAAAGGGAGGACAATGACAGTGATAGTGATGTTGAATGTACTGGAGGGAAGTAATGGTGGGTAGAAAGTGGGGCTAGAAAATCTGTTCTCTCTCTCTGGCTCCTTATCTCCCACGGTCTTGGGTAGTTGAAAGAAACTGATGAAATTAAACCTGTGATTTAAGATGATCAAATCACTCCCATCATTTTCATCTTTCTCCCTGTTGTACCTTAGAGAGAAATAAATAAGTAATAAACCAGAGTATACGCTTAATTGGGTAGATCTAACATGCCTGGAAGTAGCAATGCCAGAATGCATAGCAGTTAAGTGGCTCCTTGCTTCTAATAAAGCTGTCAGGACTGACATCTCCAGGATTCATGGTCTCCTCCTTCCTCCTTCTTGAGCTTGGTGAAGGGATTATGCAGATGAGCCACAACAGTGCGTCTGCCTAGGAGACCTTGTCTTGTGGGCTTGGCATATGCTGAATTCATTTCTATACCACTGAATGCTCACAGCTCAGAACTGTGTCTAGGGGATAAACACCTTAACAAAGCTGTTTACCAGCTCAAATAAATGGCTCTGGCAGGCACAAACTTTTCAGCGCATGGGAGAAAGTTTTCTCTTGCACTTTGTCCTTCTATACATCCTCATTCTCTCTCTCTTGCTCTCACTCTCTCTCCTTTCTTCTCTCCTTCCTCTTTATGTTTGTCTCTAACTCGATGTTTCCTATAAATAATTGGATTTTTTATTTTATGCAAACATAAAGATAATTTTGTTGAGTTCATTTCCTTAAAATCCCAAGTCTATTTGAACTAGGAGTGAATTAGCCACCAGTCATCATAGGGCACATCACAAAAGGCCTTTTTTTATGATGATTCAGAGATTAGGGTTTATTCTGGGTAAGATGGAAAAATCTCTGGAGGATTTTGAGTAGATTCAGGGTTTTATTTACATTTAAAATATCAAATGTTGCTTTAAATTGTATGGAGAGGGGCTGGCACCTTGGCTCACTTGGTTAATCCTCCACCCGTGGCACCGGCATCCTATATGGGTGCCGGGTTCTAGTCCTGATTGCTCCTTTTCCAGTCCAGCTCTCTGCTGTGGCCCAGGAGGGCAGTGGAGTATGGCCCAAGTGCTTGGGCCCTGCACCCGCATGGGAGACCAGGAGGAAGCACCTAGCTCCTGGCTTCGGATTGGCACAGAGCGCCGGCCATAGTGGCCATTAGGGGGGTGAACCAACAGAAGGAATACCTTTCTTTCTCTCTCTCTCTCTCACTGTCTATAACTCTACCTCTCTAAAAAATTGTATAGAGAATACCCTGGTTCTTTGGTGGTGGTGGGCAGTACTTGAAACTGGAAACTTGGAGAAAACTGAAATGCTAGTGTTGAAGTCTAACATAGACAAAACTATGGCTTGCAACAAGAAGCTATCTTCTGTGCTGGTCTGTTTTGTCTTTCCTTACCTTGAAGTAGTCAAATGTCTCATAAGTCAATGTTTTTGCCTTTTTTTTTTCTCTTTTAGAATTAGAAGAGAAGCCACTATTAGTAGATGTTACAGTTATCTTTTCCTGCTTTCCCATTGTTTCAGGGTAGTTACTGGACAGTGTGTGCTAGGTTGGTCAATTAAGTCCTTAAAGTTGCAACCATTTCTTCAGGATCTCTTAGATGTTGTCAGCAAAAGGCCACCAAAAAACACACCAAACACCAGAGTTAAAGGAAAGGGTTTATTGTCAGGTTGGGGAAACCTGACAGACTGGAGAGAGAAAGTGAGAGAAGATGAGAAGAGAAAGAGGGAGGGGTCAAGAGAAAGCACGTGTGTTGGGAAGCATGTCTTGGTATAGCTTTGCAGAGGATAGGGAAGAAGGAGCAATGAATCCCTTTATGGTCGGGGTGCAGGGGTGAAGCTGACGCTTGTGGTTGGCCCACTTGGTCACCTGACTTCTAGTAAGCCAGGCTGGTCTTGGGATTGAAGCTTACTGTGTAAGATGGAGACTGGGCCAGGGCCTAAGATGGCCTCTGGGGCTTAGATGGCACCTTGGATAAGACAACACCATTTTACTAACATTCCCTCTTGTTTTTTATAAAGCAAGTGTTGTATGGGGTTACATTAGCCCCAAAAGTCCAGGAGGGGTGAAGGGATGATGGTCTGTATTCTAGAGCTACTTCTTGCTGACATGGGGCAATGAGTCACTCCCCACTGGCATGGGGCAATGTCTCAAGTCACAGTCTCCTGGGTAGGGAGCTGAGTATATCCCTTTAGCAGTGTTTGGTTGACTTGCTGGTTGGTGAAGGCTTTGGTTCATTCCATTATCACTTCCTGTAGGCACTCAGATGGCTTTTAACAGTAAGAAGTCAATCTCCATGAAGATGAAAACTGTATCAGCATAAAAGAGATTCTCAAGTATCCGTTAAGAAAGATGAGACACTGAATTCACACTACTCCGTATGAATTGTATTTAATCCTTTTTTTACTTTAAAACTAGCAACTCTAAATCCCCATCACACCAGCAGCCTGTAGAAAGCACAGTGAGAAGATGATGAACTTTTTAAAAATAAAGTTCTGATTTATTTTTCAGGCTTAGACATAATTAATAGCATACAAAGTAGAATTCATTATATGAAACACAGAGAATTTTTGAAAAGTGATTAAAAAAAGCACACTAAACACCATGGATCTTTATGCATCCAACAGATTTAAAATAGATAAAACAAGTACTCCAGGAAAGAAAAAGAGAAATCAACTCATCCACAGTTGTGTGGGCAGACCAGCATGCTTCTCGAGATAAATTGAGAGGAACAAAGTCAGAGCTGACGCTGCCTGTGTACTTCTATGAGCAGTCCTGGGTGCGGACTTGCTGTGAGTTCAGGCTAGAGAAAGTGGCATTGACTTTGATGAGTGAACACATACACTGTTCATATATTTGCACCCTAATACCCGCTGGACAGGACACGTGGCTGGAGAGAGTCCAACGAGGTGATCACCCTTGGTTTGGCAACTGCTTCTGAGGAATTACAAGTGCCTCTCTGTAGCAGGTGCCCTTGCCTAAGTCATTGTTTTTCTGAAACTCTCTCCTAGTAAAGTTGTACACTCAACCCAGCCATTCTACTCCTCAGAGTCGACCCCACTGAGATGAAGACAAAAGTCACAGCAGCAGCCCCCATAAACTCCCCAAGCTGGAAACCATCCAAATGTCCACCAGTAGGAAAGTTGACAAGATGTGGTGCCTCTATGAAGTGGAATATGATTCAGAAGCCAAAAGAAGGCACCTGCAGATGAAACTCAAAATGGTGTACAACATGGAAGAAGCCAGACATGGGAGAGCATGGAGTGCAAGATTCTAGCTACTGAAAATTCCTTGAGTAACGATGGTTTCACTTGATGGTGATCTCACTGAAGTCTCTGAAGTCTCCTGTGATACAGGCTTCTTAATCATCCTGAGTTCACTGTTTCCAGCCTGTATCTTGCTCCGGTGAGCAGACATGGCAGCAATGGCACCAGGATGATCCCAAATCACGTGGCCTCTGTGGAGTGTGGAAGTACAAGCTGTCCCTCTGAACGTGCAGAGATGTCCTTCTGTCAGATTGGATCTGGCCTTCAAAAATAACTTCCATCTGCAGCAGTACTGGCTCAACAGTGGTTATTCCCAGATGAGTTTTGCCAACTTATTTTTCATTTCTGATAGGCAAATAAATGTCTATAAAAGCAATTCTATCTGTATTGTCTCAGGTACATTAATAGTTTAAGACATTTTATCTGTTTGAAAGTCAGAATGACAAAGAGGTAAAACTAGATAATGTCTGAAAGTATCTTTGATTTCTTCTGAAGTTTAAATCCCAAACCAAAGCTTCTCTTTCTGATTGCAAACAAATGTCTATGTATATCTTTAAGAATTACAATATCAGAGACTGAGTTAATTCAACAAAAGACCATGTCTATCTGTTGAGGATTGACAATATGCTTTGAGTTCTTTCAAATAAGCAAAAACAGAACATGTAAATCAGCAGTGGTTATTTTCTTTCTAAATGTATATTTATATTCAAATTCAGCACATTTGGGAAATCAACTGTTTGCACATAGAGAATTCACTTTTGGTATTCAGCATCAAAAATTTTTTGTATCTGTTTTAGCATTTACTAAGATTTTGTGTGGAAGAAACAAGTAGAATATTTGCCTGTTTTTGTAAGCGTGCCCATGACCCACACAAAAAAGGATGAGTGACAATCAGGAAGGGCATAGTTCTGTGAAATACGAGAGAAGAACTGTTGAAAAGGTACAGTTTCACAAATTGCAGATCAAATGAAAATGACAATTGTGAGATATTCTAAAATACCATAAACTTCTAAAACTTCTAGAAGACTGTAAAAAGTGGAAGGTCTAAGGCACACACATGGTGCCAAATGAGTGAAAACTCATTTGTGCACACTTATATAATTGTATGCATAACTTGGGGGTCATGCCATGCTGGTGTTGTGAAGCTGCTCTCAAAAATTGTCAAATCTAAGCTGCAAAGCTTTTGCTTATCAACACATTGGATTGCGTATGTATCCTAACCTCTGTCTGCTATTGATTTCAGCCACCTTTGAATTCACTGTAACTTTCTCTAATTTGCATTTTGCTTGGTAGCAACAGCAGAACTGACAATATTTACTAAAGTGCATGAAATTTTTCCATAAAAAGGCTTAAAATAAATTGCTCAGATTTTTGGTATTAGTTTTTATTACTATATGTATGCACCTCTAAGAATATTAGGTCAGTTCCCTGAATTAATGATCTTCTCTATTACTACAAATGCCCTACAAGTGTGCAAGGGGTGAGAATGTGCCACACTTGCAATTTTGCTTACAGGAGAGTGATGCTGCATTCAAGGGTAGACATCTTCTCTGTGTCATGTGCTGGCTTTTGTGTTCTGTTGCATGCTTTGAGAAATCTTCCTACCTTGTAGACACAAATGTATGTGATGGGGGTTCACTCTTTTGCCCCAAATCTAGTTACTGGAAATTGAAAACTAACACTGCTTTCCTTATTGATTTTATCTTTTTCAATGTATTTAATGTGTGCTTCCCATAACCCATTCTAGTCACAGCCAAAATGAGCATGGGAAGTAAAGCATCTTAAATGGGAAATACTATAACTGGAAATCTGGAGAGCTCCCGTTCATGAAAGAGACTCAGGTACTAAATCTCCAAGCAAAAAAAAATAATAATAATAATAATGACACCAAAACTTAACTTGTTTATCCATGCCATGGGGACAATAATATACTGATTTCAGTAGATTTTACTATATAATTATGGTAGCATGAGATAATAGACAGTTATGTTTCAATCTCACATATGTATGTTAGCTTCTATCTATCTATCTATAGCATTTTTTTTGTTGCGTCTGCTGTGGACTCGCTTCTGCTACACAGATCTCTTTGTGGAAGAGATTCATCAGGAACTAGCTTTTATGGTGGAGCTTAAACACATCAGAAGAATGAGCAAAATCTCAAATTGTTTCTTTAGACATGGGCTGAAAATGGGCCTTCTATCACTTCATCCACATTGTGTTGGAAAAAGACAGCTACACAGTTAAGACCATCATTGACAGGGTGTGAAGACCTAATTGGGGAGCAAGCAGGCCAGAATAATACTGAACAGTGAGTTAATCTATTATAGCAGACACCAGGAGAGAGATCAAAGCAAACCCAAGGGTTGTTTTATAGAATTCTCATACCAAAGCAGAACTAATAGTTTTAGGGGTTGGTTGCCTTCAACATCCCTAGAGAAAGTATTTCTTGTTTCTTTTTCTTCTATTCTATACTCCTTTGCCATAGTAGAGGGGAATAGGGGACCTAGCTTGGTCCCCAAGCTATTTCCATTAGGTAATTTCAAATCTGTGTGACTAATATTCTAGGCAGATGGTCACAGACTTGATTTCCTTGAAGTGTAATCTAAGAAAGGATTAATCCTCAGTGAAATAAAATCAACAGAACAAAACTATCTCCAAACTGACTCAATGTCATAAGGAGGGAGGAGGACCAGCGCTGTTGCGTAGCAGGTAAAGGCACTGCCTGCAGTGCTGGCATCCCATGAGTGCCGGTACAAGTCCTGGCTGCTCCTCTTCTGATCCAGCTCTCTGCTGTGGCCTGGGAAAGCTGTAGAAGGTGGCCCAAGTCCTTGGGCCCCTGTGCCCATGTGGGCCTGAGCCCTTGTGGGAGACCTAGAAGAAAGCTCCTGGCTTCTGGCTTCAGATCGGCTCAGCTGTGGCTGTAGCAGCCATTTAGGGAATGAAACAGTGGATGGAAGACTATGCTCTCTCTCTCTCTGCCTCTGCCTCTCTGTAGCTCTGCCTTTCAAATAAATAAATAATTTAATAAATAAATAAATCTTTTAAAAAAAGGTGGGAAAAATTTTGAGTGTTCCCTGTTATCTGAGACTCTGACTTTTGCTCAACTTGTGTCCATTGAATTTTGCAGAATGGAGGGTAGATAATAGGTGAAAATGGAAAAATCTGATTTGGACAACACTTCAGAATGGGGTTGGGAAATAAGGCATCATTTACTTGCGAGGAACTTTCTCCCTTAGTTAACTTCAAGATCCTGTGGCGTTATGGTCTTGGAGGTTGATAGAGCCATGGCCAAGGAGGAGCCCCGCTCATTTCCTTCAAGGTGTCCTGCTGCTAATAGAGCAATACATTCATACCCACTCATAGTACTCACTACAAGTACCATACTTCCTCTTTGCTGCTCTCAGCTAATGAATGATCATAGTGGGAGTGGAGGAATAAAAGATCTGATTAACTCAAACCAGATTCAAGACTATAAGCGGCAACCTCTGCTGAAGTATACTTTGTGGACCTGATCAAGACATTCTCAGTACTGTGTAGCTTCCAGGAGACTTTCTACCTAAACTTTGTTTCCCTACCTCCTTTCAAACGGGTTGCATACACGCAGGTTTAAGATTCCCACCATGTACTTGAGCACCCTCCTACTTTAACAGCATTTCCCCCAGTAAAATTCATATATGTGTGCTTCTATTTGATCCCACGAGAATCCAACCTGACACAGCAATCAAAATCTATAAAAGTGGAAAATAGAATGGTGGTGGTCACAGACTGGGAGAGGGGACAGTGAAGAATCAAGTGACAGTCCCAATAAGAGGAGTAAGTTTTACAGATCTGCTGTGCCATAGAGTGCCTATAATTAATAATACATCAGTCTGCAGTGGCCACTGTGGGGGAACCAACAGTAAAAGGAAGACCTTTCTCTCTGTCTCTCTCTCTCTCACTGTCCACTCTGCCTGTCAAAAAAAAATACATCAGTGTGCAGTTAACAACCTAATGTTATCAAATTCTATACATTAAATGCATACTAGCTTTTATATACACATTTTACTTAATACCCCTGATGGATATAATGTGTAGGTCAAGTTGGATCATGCAAAATGAGGTGGTATAATCCAGTGGAGGGAAAAGTCACACTTGACAGGACATGCGCTGCTCAGTGAAAGTGGCCTTGTAGGCTGAGGTGGCAGTGATGCCTGGGAGCAGTGTTATATTCAGAATAAGTGGCAGCAAAACCAGGGAAAGGGACCTACTGAAAGCCAAGGGGAAGTGACTTTTCTGTAGGCACCAGAATCATCTATCAAGACATCTTCATACAATTTAGCACATGTTGGGACCCTTGGATCAGAGGTGGGGCAGGAAACTGAGTAGAGAAGAGAGAGAAGGAGAGGACTGGCAGACACAATGATGCATAATTCATTAGCACACAGTAAGATACTTGACTCAAAGGATCTCTGGGGAAAAATGTAAAAACCATCATAGCAGTCAATCAATGACCCATCAAAGTAGGTTGTCAAAAGAACCACTGACATATGTGTTTTAAAGTCATTCTATTTAGACCCTAGGGCACATTACTTTGAGAAACATAGTTTATGGTATTGCATTAACATCTCCAAACCCATATCAGCCCACAATCCATCATATATTCAGAGTGAAAATGATTCAGTGCATAAACTAAATTCTCATTGCAAAGTAGTCTTACATAGGAGAATACTTGATTCTCTAATACAACCAAAATTCCAAATCCATCCTAGCAGTTAATGGTCCGCAAAAGTATTAATTTTGTTGGTGTTTTTGTTACCATTTCCATTAATACTACTATTGCTGAGTGAGTGCAGAGCACCTTGTCCTTTTGAAAAGAAAAGAGTGGGCTAAATAAAATAAAGAATACTTAGAAGTTCCAAGGCAATTTGGATGGCATGAATCAATCAATAAGGACTATTTTCTAGATGTGGGATCAGGAAGCAGTGCTGGACTTACAGAAGAGAGAAAACTGAATGTCTGGGAGGGTATGAAATCAAGTTACAGATGAAGAGTGATCTGAGTACTGCTATCATGAATCACTGCTGTTTTGTTCTTAATTTTCATATATTTTGCAATTTTTAGGGCCAATAAATGTTATTTTTACAAAAGCAAATCAACAAAAGCAGTACAGGCTGCCATAATAAAGCTCAACACAGAAATTCACAGAACTGAATGAATAAAATTTGGAGGTTTAAAAACTGAATGTAGAATAAGTAGATTTTGAATGAATACACCTGACATCCAACTGTGTTCTGTTACCCAGCTTCCTAGTTATGCAGGGCTTTTCCTTTCAGTGCTGAAAGTGTTTAAAATCACTGAGTTGCTTCTAATAAACACAGGGAGAGGAAACTGGATATTAGACTATTATAATTGTTGACACTCAGCATCTGAATGATGGTGATAGTGTTGAGAACTGAGGTAAATGTCATGGTGAGACAGACATTGCAAATATTAAATAAAATTTCTGTTTGGAATCTGAAACGCCATGCTTTCTTTCTCAAATTCAGGTAACAGATTTATAAACAAAATGTTTTCTACAGCCTGAAACCATTTCACATTTTAATGGAAATCATAAAAATATTAAAATAATTGGAAAGGAAATGATACTTTTAATTCTATTTTGTTTGAACTTTCTGAAGTACCCTCATACAAACTCATCAAACTCGTTTAATCTTTGAAATCTTTAAAGGTGAGAAATTTAAAGTGCAGATCTTCTAGACTAATCTAGGCTTATGTAGGAGAAAATATATTAAAGCATTCAGAACAAACACCAATTTTGACAATTGTATTTTTAGCATATGTACTTTTTTGACCACTAGCTTATTTGCATAAGTGAATTCAAATACTGAGATTTCAATCTACTGAAATTTCTTTAAAAATTTCAAGAATATTTCATAGACACAATTCTGTTGAAACTTGTCTTTTTTTTTTTTTTTTTTTTTTTTTTTAACAGGCAGAGTGGACAGTGAGAGAGAGATACAGAGAGAAAGGTCTTCCTTTGCCATTGGTTCGCCCTCCAATGGCTGCCGCGGCCGGCACACTGCGGCCAGCACACCACGCTGATCCAAAGGCAGGAGCCAGGTGCTTCTCCTGGTCTCCCATGGGGTGCAGGGCCCAAGCACTTGGGCCATCCTCCACTGCACTCCCTGGCCACAGCAGAGAGCTGGCCTGGAAGAGGGGCAACCGGGACAGAATCTGGCGCCCCGACCAGGACTAGAATCCCGTGTGCCGGCGCCGCTAGGCGGAGGATTAACCTAGCGAGCCACGGCGCTGGCCTGGAACTTGTCTTACATCCTCTTTATGAGTGTGTTTTAAATAAGCCAGTTAGAAATTAATCAATTACAACACTGAATGTTTATGACTTTGATTTCCTCATTGCTTTACAACTTTTTTAGGATCTTTGTTCAAAACTTTTATTTATATGAGGGTACTTTAAAAAGTTCATGGAGAAATGTTATTAAAATAAAAGTTTATTTTCAAAACGAATCTTGAAATGCATGCATACAAATCACCACCCTAAATATCCTTAGAAAATCCATACTATGATAAAAACTATGCATGGATTTCAAAATTTTTGCATCAGAACAAGCTTATCATTTAATTCCATTTTCTATGAACTTTCTCAAGCGCTCTCATGTTCACAAATTGTATTCACATGTTTCCTTAAGGACTGTGTCGCTTTGTAAGAATTGTTGGGCTCTCTTTGTCAAATTTTTGCCAAGGAGAGTGTTCAGATATATTTTTAAAAGCCAACACACTACTCTAGACTACAAAAAACTGTCAGTATTATGTTCCATTAAATCTCCCAACTTTATGTAAATTTGTGAAATAGGATAAGCAGAAATCTCAAATTGAACAAGACAGTAAGGAAGAAGGGAATTTTCCATAATGCATTAGCTAACACTCAATGTTTTAAAATGACCAGGTTTGTCTTTCCCTCATTTATTGTCTTTGGCTTTAATTGATGTGTATGCATTTCCCATTTTTTTTTTTCTTTTATTCTAGAAAATAAAGCAATCCTGGAAGTCAGCTTTGGCTCTGAAAATCATCACCATACTAGGAACACACTTCCAGGCTGTCACCAACATCCCTGTGTCATTGCTTTATCATGGATAATTTGATTACCTTATGAAAAAGGGAGCCAAACCCATTGTATTAGAATTTGATATAAAACAGCAATTCAACATGCAGGCTTCCTCTCCAAGGCAATAGTTTGCAAGAGGTTCTGCCACAACTTAATTAATCTCTGTTTTATGCTTAAGATCTTTAAGATTCGTCTTTCCATTTTTTTCAATAGTAACTTCTCTTCCCTTTTCCCCTTGGATAATTCTTGTACTTAAAAACATACTAAAACACTTGAGACATTACTTTTTATCCTCTACATGTCCCATTTAGATTAAGGTGGAAGTGTCTCTCTATTCAACATGGAGACTGCTTTCTCAGGCTGCTATCAGTATCAAGTATTATCATCTGGCTTGTCTTATGGTAATTTTTCAAGGTTAATGTAATTTTTCCTTTTCATAAACAGTAGCAAGGATTCAGTATTTTTGATACAGTACAACATATTCTTATTCAATTAGACGTTTACTGCATGTCTACTAAGTGATAAGCACTGTGCTCAGCACAGAGGAGAGGAGGTATGATAAGTCCTGGCCCTCCATAAAAACCCCAAGAGTCTTACTGTAAAGATAAACAACTAAAAGATAAAGTTCAATTTAATTGTTTTTGCAGAAGGAAGACAAGCTAAGAATGCTACAGAGAAGTAAGTGCTGATTAGCAGTCCTGGAAGTTTACAACGAGACAGGAAGCTTTATTGGAGAAAGTAATGGCAGGATGAAGTGAAGAGAGAATATGCTAAGGGTCAGATATGTCTCAGTGTTCATCAGGCCATTTCCTATACATTCCTCCTCCTTTGTATGCGTGGAATTGTTTCACTCACTGTCCCAGGGGTAAGGGTCTCTGTTGTCTTCTCCCCACCCCCAACTCACACAAATTAGAGGAGAAGAGAAGGAATACAAAGGAAAGGGTGTGGGAGGCAAAGAAAGGGAAGGGAAGTGGAGGGGAGGGGAGGGAGGGAAGGGAAGGGAAGGGAAGGGAAGGGAAGGGAAGGGAAGGGAAGGGAAGGGAAGGGAAGGGAAGGAAGGGGAAGGGAAGGGAGGGGAGGGGAAAAGAGATAAAACAGAGACACAAAAAATGATGGAAAAGGAGGATGTGATGTACAGAATACTTAGAAATTACGTGGAAACTGTCTTGGAAGTTGACATCATCACTGCCTATATCCTAGAAAATCCTTAAACCATCAGGGCTCTCCCAGGGCCTGTTGGTCATGTAGCCTTAAAAGACAATAATTGTCCTTAAAGATTCCGCAAAGGCTCTGACCCAATAATGTAGATTTTTGATCACTAATTTATGCTTTGAATTTGTAGCAACACTAATTAGTGTTTGAATTTGTGCAAGTCACAAATAATCAAATTGCAGGTTATGAACTGCACTTTTCTAATGAGGTCTAGTAGAAAATAATAATCTAGCAGAAAAAACAGCATACAGAATTATAGACACATGAGAAAATATTTGATGAAATGTGTTATTGAAACATAGGTTAGGAAATTGAAAACTTTAGGACTGATATAAAATATCTGTGTAGCCAAAGTGCATGAATATTATATGATAATGCCCATATTTCAAACATCTCCACTATGGTGCCTTGAGATTATATGAAACATAATGGCATAGGAAAAAAATTCCAGTATTCAGGAAATGTTGATGCAAAAATAGCATTTATTTTTAGACTAATTTACTTATTTGTTCTTAATTATTCAAAATGCAGAAAGGCAGAGAAACAAATGGAGCCATCATCGCTGGTTCACTCCCTAAATGTTCATAACAACCAAGGCTGGCTGGGCAGGAGTCAGGAACTCAGTCCAAGTCTGTTAGATGGATCGCAAGAACCCAGTCACTTGAGTCTTTACTGCTGTCTCACAGCGTCTGCATTAATGGAAAGCTGGAATGTTCAACAGACCAGGGACTCAAATTTAAGTGCTCTCTGTGGGATGCAAGAGTCCTTGGCCAGAATTTTCTCTCTCTCTTTTTTCTAAGATTTATTTATTTATTTGAAAGTCAGAGTTACACAGAGAGAGAAGGAGGGGCAGAGAGAGAGAGAGAGAGAGAGAGAGAGAGAGAGAGGTCTTCCATCCACTGGTTCACTTTCCAATTGGCCACAATGGCTGGAGATGTACCAATCCAAAGCCAGGAGCTAGGAGCTTCCTCTGGGTCTTCCAATGTGGGTGCAGGGGCCCAAGGACTTGGGCCATCTTCTACTGCTTTTCCAGGCCATAGCAGAGACCTAGATCAGAAGTGGAGCAGCCAGGTTTCTAACTGGTGCCTATATGGGATGCTGGCACTGCAGGCAGTGGCCTTACCTCTTACTTCACAGTGCCAGCCCCAGCCAGCATTTTCAATACTAGGCATTATGCCTGATCCTAGAATCATAGTTTATCCTTATAATGTTTGCATATTTTCATGCTTGTTTCCTAATATATGCATAGAATCTTTACTATTAATTCCTTCAAAAGGTTCTGAGTTGACAGTTTTTTTTTTTTCTCTTAAGATTTGGAATGTATATCACCATTCTCTCCTAGCCTATAGGTTTTCTGATGAAAAGTCTGCTATGAATCTAATTGGAGATCCTCTGAAAATAATCTGGCATTTTTTCATGCACATTTTAGAATCTTTTCTTTACATTTTACTGTGGTGAGCCTGATTACAGGGAGTCATGGTGAAGATCTTTTCTGGTAATATCCATTAGGAGTTCTATGTGCTTCCTCTACGTGGATGTCCATTTCCAAATGAGGAAAGTCTATAACTATTTCACTAAAAAGGCGTTCTAATCCTTTTTCTTTTCCACACCTTCAGGAACTCCTAGAACCCATATTTGGGTCATTTAATAGTATCTTGTAGATACCCAACAGTGTTTTTTAATTTCATAATTTCCTCTTTTTGATATTGGTTTTGCTGTATAATTTCCTGTGCTTCATCTTCTAAGTTGGATATTCTTTCTTCTGCTTCACCGATTCTGTTGTTAAAGCATTCCACTGCATTTTTTATTTGTTCTATTGAATTTTTCATTTACTTGTTATTTTTCTTTAAGATCTCAATTTCATGGGATAAATTTTCTTTCATGTCCTGTACATATTTCAGTAGCTTGTACATTTGCTTTCGATATTTCTATGTAATCTTATGATCAATTCTTTGAATTTCATTTCTTGCATTTCTTCTATCTCATCATCGTCACAATCTAGTATTGAAGTGGTGAGTTCTTTTGGGGGCATCATGTTGTCTTCCTTATTCTTGTTTCTTGAATTGGCGCATTTGTTATTTGGCATTTGTGGAGATACTCATTGGTTTCTTCTTCTTTTTTTTTTTTTTTCTGTGGTGGATTTTATCTTTGTACTATGCCTTTGTATATAAATATATATCTGCTTTCAGTGAATATCTAGAGGCTTGTAGTAGGTGTGGCCAGGGAGCTCGGTTCAGTTATCTAGGGTTAAGGGCTTGCTCAAGGCGACACATCCAGGTTTGGGATGGTAAATCTCCTCTTTTTTTTGTTTTTAATCAGAAGGGAAGTTTATTCTGCTCAGCTGAGCTCTTCTCCTTAAAGGAGACCAGTGCCTGAGCACTAGCCCCAGTGGGTATAATATCCGTCTGTTCTGCCCCAAGGACCACACAAAGGATGGTGCAGTCCTCCGTTTCAGCTCAGCTTCCCAGCAATATCCCTCACCAGCTAACCAGGAAGCCTTGAGCATGTAGAGTCTCCCACAGTGACTGCCCAAAGTCCAGCCACACCGTGAGTCCTCCCACAAAATAAGCAAAATTGATACAAAAATACACTATGGTGATCCTCTGGAATAACATATACATGCGTATACATTATCTCTCAAACCTTGAATTACTAGGAAAATACTGATGGGATTTAAGAAAACAGTCACGTGACTGGATTTACAAATGAAATCTTCCTGACATGAATTTCTATATGATTCAACCAATTCCATTTTTCTACTTCTATTAAAATATCATTGGGACTTTGACAGGGATTGTGTTGACTCTGTATTATGATATGAGTAGGATGGGCATCTGAATCATATTAATTTTTCAAATACATAAGCTCAGAATCTATCCATTTATTTGTATCTTCAAGTTCATTCATCAATATTTTATAGTTTTCAATACATAGATCTTTTACTTCCTTGACTCAGTTTGTTCTTCAGTATACTTTTTGATATTATTGCAAATGGGGTTGTTTTCTTAATCTCTTTTTTGTATATAAATTTGGATATATATCTAGAAGTACAACTGACTTCTGTAAGTTGATTTTGAATCTTGTTACTTTACTAAATTTGTTTATTGGTTCTTACTTTTTTTTTGGAATGAGGAAAGGAGTGTTTTTATACATGAGATCAGATTGCCTGGAAAGAGGAATCATATTACATCTTTTTTTTTTCATTTTTGATATCTTTTATTTATTATTTTATTTTGTCTGGTTGCTCTTGCTAGTACTTCCAGTACTATGTTCAATAGAAATGATATAAAAGACCTTCACAAACTCCAGAGTCAATGGTCTTTGAGATTCATTGGCTCTAAATATTGCATCCTGAGTTGAACTTTCTCAGAACCGCTCTCCTCCAGTACATGAATGGGACTCTTTGTAAGTGACCACTTAGTTTCCAATGTCTTGTTACTAGTTTTGCTTTCCATTTGTTTTAATTTATCAATGTCACTTAATATTGCCAGCAAATACTTGATGACCCTTGGACATATTGTTTGCTCTTCCTTATACTCTTCAACTCCTGAATCACTGTTTTGGAAGACAGAATCTTTGGAACATTCTTCTTAGTATTTGAAAGCTTAAAGATTATTTAGTTTGGAAAATTTGATGATTTAAATACAAAGTTGTGAATTTTCCAACTATTAAGAAGTTCACCATTATGTGTATGAAAAAATAGCTAACAGGCATGTCAAATATTATTCCTAGTTTTGACCAAATGTAAAATAATTTCCAAAAATACATATTTTCTGTGAGTGTAGCAATAGAAACAATGAGCTAAGTAAGAAATTTGTTTGAATTTGTGTCTACTATTAGAATATAATTACAAATTCAAAGTGAAAGACCACAGTAATTACCACGAGTAAACTATAACTTATAAGTAATTAGGGAACTCAAATTTTAGTAGAAAAGAATTGTGGTTCTTAAAAATACAAATTCAAATACAACTAAGACTCTATTTGTCATATTATAACAAAAACAGAATAAAGTCCTTTTAGTGTGAATTATATTCTCTTTTTAGATATATCCTTGAATTCTTGGAATATTAGTGTAAAATATATTTATATAAAAAGGATGACTACATTATATTTTATCTGAAAATACTTTGTATATCTGAAAAAACAATGTATATGATCACATATACATTACTGGATTATTGCAGAAGCATATATCTTTTTTCTGAACTTTGGAGATGTTTTTGGTAATGACCAACATGAGAAAGAGGAGAAGATGAACAAGAGCAGGAGGAGAAAGAAAAAGAAACTAAAAGTAAATAGACAAAAAAGAGAGGAATGGGACCGTCTTGTAATAATACTTTCGTTGCCTTGATAAGTAAAATATGAAATGCTCATTAATAAAATTGATGACATTAACTAAAGAGGTTAAACTGATTGGAAAAACAGGAAAGTCTCAGTTATAGGTATTTATCTATAAAAATGTTGCCATCACATATTAAATACAATTATTTTTTCAAGTTAAGAATCAAAATGAGATTATTTGAGAAGGGGAGAGTTTGAGAAAATACAAAAAATTAGCTCATAAAACTCTTTCACTTCAATGCTATCCTATGTATTCAAAATTTATTAAATATTTAGCTTTACCAGTTTTATCTAGTTTATGAATTCTAAATACTTTTGAACTCTTAAAATTAATATAAATTAGCACTTTATGTCATAATCTCTAGTTTATTATGAATTCTGTGTATCTATAAACTTAATAGTAAAATCTATTTTGTTCTGCTTTTAAGTCACCCAAGGAGTGGCACAAGTTGCAATGGATGATTCTACCCACAGTGATTTAACGCATAGACATGCTCCAAATTGATATCAATGGAAGCGGCTAAATATTGGCCAGATGATAGAACAGATATTCACAGTCATCCTCTACTCATTACTTGAAGTTCAGAAATCTTTTATTAATAAAAACATATCTAGTATAAATTTAAGTATTCTGATATTCTTGGGAAGAGGTTATTTCAAATTAAAATGGGTTTTTTTCACTGTTTATGTAAATTTATTAAAATGGTTTTTTCTGCCTAAAATTTTTTCCTTCTGGATAAGCATTTATTGCTTTTCTTTTCCTATAATAACATGATGAATACATTACTGTTCAGCTCTATTATAACTTTACAAAAGTAACAAAATGTGAGGATTTAGACACATAGCAGTAAAGGTCTCCTCCGGTGAAACACAGTTTAAGTGAGAACCACATAAGCAACTGTTACAGTTCAAGGCTATGAGTGCTGTCAATGTCTCTGAGAAGGAAAATATGAAGGGGAATGGGGAAAGTGATTGTGAAAGATGTGATCAGCAATGGCTTGTAGGAACTTCTCTTAGGGCCTAAGTTTCATAAGCAAAATAGTGAAACAAATAGAAGTTTCATATTTGGAAATAAAATGAAGACTAACCCAGCTAGATACAGTAAAATAACTTTAAGTGGTACAAATATAAAAGAATTAAGGAGCTGGAATAAAATGGTGTTGTGCCAAAAACAAATATGTTCAACTTTAAAGACAGAACAATTTTAGGTTCTGACTCCAGCTTCCTGCTAATGCAGACCAGGGGAGGCAGAGGTGCTGGTTCAAGTCATTGGGTTTCCACTACCCCAGTGGGAGACCTGGATTGCATTCCTGACTCCAGCTCCCAGTTTTGGATAGCCTTGTCCCAGCAGCTGTGGGCATTTGATAAGTGAACCAAAGGTACACTTTTTCTCTTTCTCTCTTTTCTTCTCTCTCTCTCTCCTCTCTTCCTCTCTCTCAAATAAATAAACAAAACTCAACTTGTCACGTTGGAAAACAACATTGCCGTCTACATCAGAGACCCTCCTGTCTCTATGTTCCAGTGTCATATCTCCAAATAACTATTATAAAAGTCCTGTGACCAATACTGTGGTATGTCCAAGCTTTTTAACCTTTTCTTCAATCAGGCTCTGGCTCTTCCAATGGGTATCTCTTTTAACAATGGCCTCCTTTGCTTCTTATTATCCTTAAAGCCAATTCTTCACTGCCTGTAATTTTTCAGTCAGAGATACATCATTTTCCTTCAGATTATGCATTCTTTTACCAAATTTCTATCCATTTTTCATGTCACCATCTTAACTCATTTACTTAACCCTGCATCTTACATTATTAAAATAGTTTTCTGTGTAACTTTCTAGACTAGATTTATCATTCACTCCCTAGGAAAAATCCCTGGTCTTACAGATTTGAAAATTGTAGTCAGATCTTAACAGGCTTGAATTTTGTCCTCTGAATGTTAGCTCCTCTTAATATCAATATCCAGTTTGATTAGCATCATCACATCCGTAGTTAGAGGGATTTCTGTCCCTCTCTGAAAAGGAATTTTGAAAGCAATATGACGAGGAATTATTTAGAACAATTAAATCAAAACCTTATACCGATTTGGTGATAGTAAATTACAAATAAACACTGAGGAGGATGGATGTAGATCTTCGACTTTTGAACATTTAAAACATTGTTTTTAAAGTGGAGTGTTCCAGGCAAATACTTCTCTGGTACAGGTTCTGGCTGCCTCCACTTTGGAGCTGCTTATCTTCAACACAGTACAGTAGTAACTTGACCACATCCAGATTCCTCAGGATTGAGTCCTCAAACATCAAGTCCAGGAATTCTTACCAACTGAAATCTCATTTCCTGAAACACGAAATTTCATTTTTCTTTGATGTTCAGAATCTGAACCACCTTTTTGTTTTAAAAAAATGTCTGAACTTGTGATTTAAACTCCTTCTCCCTGTTATCTTGTAGCTAGAAACAACAGCTGGGATAGGCTTTGGTCAATGAAAACAGCTTTTTGGTGATGAAATCACAGAATAGTGGCACAAAATACAGGAGATGTTTGTGGTTGTTTGAAGACAGAATTTCCAGGAGCAGCAGTAATGTCAGAGTTTGGCAGCAGCTTTTGCTATTCTAGGTCCTGCTAATGTAAAATATCAGGAGTAGTTGTTAAAGGCTGATAACGTGCTTTAGTTCAAGATAGGCTTGTGTTTCTTTTCTTTTTTTTTTTTTTTGTTTTGTTTTTAACTTTTATTTAGTAAATATAAATTTCCAAAATACAGTTAATGGATTACAATGGCTTTCCCCCACCATAATTTCCCTCCCACTAGCACCTCTCCCATCTCCCGCTCCCTCTCCCATTCCATTCACATCAAGATTCATTTTCAATTATCTTTATATACAGAAGATTGATTTAGTATATAGTAAGTAAAGATTTCATCAGTTTGCACCCACACAGAAACACAAAGTGTAAAATAATGCTTCAGTACTAGTTATAGCATTACTTCACATTGGACAACACATTAAGGACAGATCCCACATGAGAAGTAAGTACACAGTGACTCCTGTTGTTGGCTTAACAATTTGACACTCTTGTTTATGGCGTCAGTAATCTGCCGAGGCTCTAGTCATGAGTTGCCAGGCTATGGAAGCCTTTAGAGTTCGCCGACTTCGATCTTATTCTCACAGGGTCATAGTCAAAGTGGAAGTTCTCTCCTCCCTTCAGAGAAAGGTACCTCCTTCTTTGATGGCCCCGTTCTTTCCACTGGGATCTCACTCACAGAAGCTTGTGTTTCTAAAGTGGATTTTCTGCATCACCAGCAACAATATTATCTGGGACTTATCAAAGACGCAAACTCCTAGACTCTACCCAAAACCTACTAAACCTGAAGAAACTGTGAATGGTACCTAACAATTGCATTTCAGCAAGATCTTGAGGTGGATGGATAGTAAAGGTGGGCGATCATTACTTAGGACGCTATTTCAGGCTTTTCTAGCTACTCCATTTAGCCCTGACATGAGCATTTGTTGCTAACACCTTTACTTCTGCATAATGTCAGCAACTTTAACTAGCCACGACATGGCTAAAGCAGTAGCTGCAGACATCGCAAGAAAAAAATCATGAAAAGCACCTGAACTTCACCCTCAAGGACTTTTTTTTTTTTTTTTCAGATTTCTTTGCCTTCAGTATGTGATCAGCATACAAATCAGTTCCCCTGGGTTCTCACTCACTTTCTTTGAAGTTCAACTCCTTATCTAATCCTGTTTTAATTTGGTAATTTGACATTTTGTTTTGTATCCCCTTCTGATTTGACAACTGTGCAGGTGCTGGTGACTAATGCCCTGGTGAATACACTATTAATAACATGCCCAGGCACCATGCCACTAAAAAGGAAGTTTGAGCAATTTAATGTATTGTATATGTTCTCTTATTAGAAATTAGAAAACCTGTGTGGTCAATAATTTCTCTTTATGGTTTCATAGTCTGCTCGTTGAACAACATAGTTCGGCTCAGTTATACCTATATTTAGTCAATGTGTAGATAATTCTCCACCTTGATTTGACAAACCGTTTCATTTACATTTTGCTTCATCTTCTTGAAAAATAAATCATAGAACTACGTGTCTATAGAAAAATGAACTATGCAACTTGAGCATCAAAATAGATTGACTATTCAAACTTACATTAAATCTTTCAGTCAGTAACCCTTTATCTACAAATTTCAATGCTGTTACAAAGTCTTATTAAGCACTACATCTGTGTCTAAGAGCCTACTGAATAAAAGCTAATTTGATGAAATAATGTGTTACCTTGATAAGTTAAATATGCTCATGGAGTCTATGCAGTTTCTCTTGTTAAAAATTGAGCTGTTTTGTTACCCACTGACCCTTGGCAGCACCCATGCCATGTGTTGACCAATCAATGGGTGGTGGATGTGATAAGGGATGAGCTCTTGCTCCCAAACCACATGACGTTTTGGAGTTCCCACAGTTACCCTCGTGGATCACTTTGATTCTATTATTAGGAATTCCAGTCTAATATCCTGTGAGACGAGTGACCCCTGTAGAGGAGAACCAAGGTGCCTCAGTTGAAGCCATCCAGAAACTTCCAGACATATAACTAAAACCATCATTGATCTCCCAGGATAACTGACGGCCTAACAAAGTAAGCACACATGCAACCAATGGAAGACATATCCAGCCAAGGAGAAAGGACACGTTGCAATTTTAATCCATTGTGATTTTTGGTGGTAGCCATTACAATAATCAACTAACTAAATACAATTTAAAAATACTAGCCCGTATTCTTGGACTTGTATAATTTTATCTTCTATATTTTCTTTTCAATTTATATTGCCAGTAGTGATTGATCAGGTATTTAAGAATGAGCCTTTGTAATTTTCTTTCACTGAACTTATTTTTAAACCATTAAAGCTTGAACATTAAGAAATTTGTTATTAATTATCTAGGAAGATCTGGTGTCAATGCCAACTGTAATTCCGAAGAAAAATTATATCATTCAAAAAAACCACTGTTCTCATGTTTTCCCTCCATTTAGATCGTATTTAATGGGGCTCTCATGGTGCCTGTTAAATATGACAACGACTAGAAAGAAATCTCTCTGCAAAGGCAAGTTGCCTTGTAAAAATGACTTGTGAATAATAAACTGACAATAAACACATAGCAGTTACGTTGTTCTTTCCTCAACATTATGAATTGATGAATCTATTAGAAGCTAGTAAAAGTGTAAAAATCAGGAGTAGTCATTTATCCTAGTGATTTAGATACCTATATCTCAAATCATAGTATCTAACTTCAGTATATGGCTCTGGCTTCTGACTATAGTCCTTATTATTGCAGACCATGGAAGGTAGCGATGATAACTCAAGTAATTGTGTTCCTGCAACCCACAAGGGATAATTGGATTGAGCTTCTGGCTCCTGGCTTTGGCCTTGGCCCGGTCTGGGCCATTGAGGTCTTTTGGGGAGTGAATTTGCAGAATGGAGCTTGATGTCTCTCTTTCTCTCTATGTGTCTTTCTTTTCTTCCTTCTCTGTCTCTTTCTGCTTCTCAAACATAAATAAATAAAATTTTAATTTACATATTTTGTTCAAGTTATCCAAAATAAATTGCAATTCTTGTCATATGCTAGCTTTCTGTAATCTGTCTTAGCATAACAGAATAAACAAAATGGGACAAACTCTGTTGTTGGAGCTTTCATTTTAGAGGGGAAGAAGAAAGATAATAAATAAACAAAATTAATAGAGAAGCTAAACTAAATGTGTATAGTTATAACATGGCATGCATTTTGAATGGTAAGACAGGTGGTGTGTTTGATGTTAGCAACCAATTGAAGAAAAGTACACTGACAATGGGAATAAAACTAGAGTCAATGTCATGGAGGGTGGGACAGTGTCCTTTTACATGGACTCATTACTGACTGCTCCATTGAAACTATGGCACATAAGCAAGACTGAACAAGAAGGAATACATCTATTTAGATATCTATGAAAGATTTGATTTAGAGGAAAGAGAAGCCACAGAGCCATGTAACAGGCCTTGGCTTTTTTTTTCCAGGAAATATTTGGGAGGCCAGTGTAAATAAAAAATAGAAAAAAGATGATAAAGGTAGTAAATGTATTTGGAGAGCTAAGGTGAGACCAGATCATCTATATAGCTCTATGGGGGAACTATAAATATGTTTGAGACTTTGTAAAGCTTTTTACTAGGCATGAGAAGAAAAGTGATTTAGAACACTCATTGCAGAGTGGTTGCTGTGGTCTGAATGTCTGTGTTCCCCCAAATTTATATGCTGGAATCTAATACCTAGTGTGATAAAAACTGAGGAGAGATCTCTTTTTACTGTAATTAAGTCATGAGGACCACCTCCCCATATTTATAAATTACTCAGTCTAAGTTTTGCTTGTATAGTGGGTGAATAGACTAAAATAGTACTCTTTTTATTTTATTTGTATTTGGGGAGACTAGTTTGAAAAGTTTATATACTGACCAAGTGGAAGAAAAGCAATTTTTGCAGCTGTTTCAGCAATAGATGATAGGGATTGGACTAGGGTGATGGTGCAAAGAGTAGGGTGAGGGGTAAGATGTACTGTATTGTTTAAGAACTGATCCTAGGCTGGCACCGCGGCTCACTAGGCTAATCCTCCGCCTTGTGGTGCCGGCACACCGGGTTCTAGTCCCAGTCAGGGCACCGGATTCTGTCCCAGTTGCCCCTCTTTCAGGCCAGCTCTCTGCTGTGGCCAGGGAGTGCAGTGGAGGGTGGCCCAAGTCCTTGGGCCCTGCACTCCATGGGAGACCAGGATAAGTACCTGGCTCCTGCCATCGGATCAGCGCGGTGCGCCGGCCGCAGCGCGCTGGCCGCGGCCGCCATTGGAGGGTGAACCAACGGCAAAAAGGAGGACCTTTCTCTTCTCTGTCTCTCTCTTTCACTGTCCACTCTGCCTGTCAAAAAAAAAAAAAAAAAAACTGATCCTACATGATCTACTAATATAATGGTAAAATACGTGAGAAGCAGGGAAAATGAGGATGACTCAAAATTTTAGTTTAACATGCTGTGGATATTTTTCCATGATATGACCAACTGTATCATCATTTCTTATATAACACTACATTGAATGGTTTCACCATAATTATTTTAACATTCCCATATGGCTGACTTCTTGTCACATTTTAATAAACATATGGGTACTGAGAATCTACTGTGAGAAACTATATTAGACTCAAAAATGGATGAGACATCTTCCATGTCCTTGAGTAGCCTATAAATCTAGTGTGAGAAACAGACGTATATTAAAACACTTCCAATTTAGTGTAGGAAGTGATAGTTGCAGATTTGAATATGATATGTACTTTGAGTGGAAGTAAAATGCACCAATCTGCTCTGGATACAAGGAGGGCACGGGAGTAAATTTCAAAGTGAATGAAAATTTCCAAAAGAAAATTGCTTAAACTTACAGAGAATAGAAAGAAATGTTGAATCAATGTGGAGTCATATTATGGTCATACAGACTGGAAAATTCAAGATTGTAAAAATGAATGCTTTTTATAAATAGTCATTCATTACAATTCTACTAATGTGATCCACAAGATTATTTTTTCTTAGTATACTGTTAAAAGCCAGTTTTAAAAGGAAAGTAATAATCAAAACAATTATTAATGAAATGACAAGTTTGAAAATTTACCTTGTAAATAGCAAAAAAAAAAGACTAAACTAATAATAGTTAAAACCATTTTATAATTGATTAAAAGAAGTAAATGACCTATCTAAATAAAATAAAGAGTTGATCCATGCATGTACACAATGTATGAGCAATATGTCATGAATAACCACTAGGAAAGATGATCTTCATGTAATGTTTAATTATTTAATTTCATCTACATGAAAGTGTGATGGAGAGAAGAGAATGAAAAAGAGAGAGAGAGAGAAAGTGGGAGAGAGAGAGAGAGATACTTTCCACCACTGGGTCACTCACAAATCGCCTGCAACAGCCAGGACGGAATCAGGCCAAATCCAGGAGCCTGGAACTCCATCTGGGTCTCACACATGGGCAATGGAAATCCAAGCACTTCTGGTTTTATCTGGTGCCTCCCGGGATGCACTAGTAGGAAGCTGGACAGACAGTGAAATAGCCAGACTTCAACCAGCACTCTGATGTGGGATGCTGGCATTCCATGCAGCTGTACTGCACCATCCATCACAAATTGACTTTCAAAATAAATAATAGTAAGTCAATGGGCTATTTCTGTAAAATAGAATTGAATCACAGCTTCTGCTTCTGCCATATTTAATGATCAATTCCAAATAAAGAAAAGCTAATATTATAAAGTTTAGAATGTAATACAGGGTAATATTCCTCTTGCAAGAAAAAAAAATTATTAAACAACACACATAAAGCCAGGACAATAGATTAAAATGGCTAGTAAGGAATTAAATTGACTAAAATATTATATTAGGGAACTTCAAAAATACATGGAATATTGAATACAAAGATCAGGTTATAGGTCTGGTACTGTGGCATAGTAGGTTAAGCATTGCCTGCAGTGCCGGCATCCCTTATGAGAGCTGGTTCAAGTCCCAGCTGCTCCATTTCTGACCAGCTCTCTGCTGATGGCCTGGGAAAGCAGTAGAAGATGGCCCAAGCTGGGCCCTTGCACCCATGTTGGGGAACTGGAAGAAGCTCTTGTTTCCTTGGCTGTTGAGGCCATTTGGGGAGTGAATTATTGGATAGAAAGCTAACAAGTATCAAGTACCCTAAAGATGAAAATTTATAATCAGCAAGAAAAATATAACAACTCATTTAAAAACATAAAATAGTCCAAAGATTTTTAAGGGTGCTTTTTGAAGTAAGAAGCTGAAATAGAAAAGAACCATGTTGGAAGATGTTTAACGAAATTAAGAATCAGGGGTGCGTGCTTGAGCTGCTGACTGACACTTCTTGGGATGCCTGCATCCCCTAGTGGAGTGCCTGCGTTTTAGTCCTCACACTGTTCCTGTTCAGTGAACACGTCCCGGGAGACAGTAGGAATGGCTCAAGTTGTCGGGTCCTTACTACTCACGTGAGAGTCACAGACTAAGTTCTAAACTCCCGGCTTCAGACTAGCGTAGCCTTGGCTGTTGCGGGCATTTGGGTAGTAAAATATGCATACAAAATTATTCACTATATTACATTTACTTATATTCTAAATATATGTACTATTCACTTTTCTATATGGGCATTATATTGCAAACAAAATGTATGCAAAGTTAACATTTGACTATGAATCTCTTCCAAATATTTTCAGCTTTCTCTTTTCAAATAGCTAAAAGAAAAAACATCCTTACTCATGGATAACATAAAACTGAGAATACAGTCTCTTAAAGTCATACTTTTAATGTATTTTGTCACTATGAATATAATAAAGATATGAGAGAAATTATGAAATGCATAAAATATCTTTTTTCAAAAAGGTTTATTTTAAAATCAGAGTTACAGATAGAGAAGAAGAGACAGAGAGAGAGAGGGAGAGAGAGAGAGAGCATCTTCCATCTACTGGTTCACACTCCAGGTGCTGCAATGGTCAGAGCTGAGACAGGCCCAGCAGGATCCTAGAGCTTCTTCCAGGTCTCCCACATGGGTGCCAGGGACCATCATCGGTTGTTTCCCAGGCACATTAGCAGGGAGCTGATCCAGTTGAGTCAGTAGAGCAGCCGGGACACCATCCAATGCTCATATCGTATGCAGGTGTTGCAGGCAGAAGCTTTACTTGCTGTGCCACAATGCTGGCCCCTAAAATATCTCTTAATATTGCAGAATTAAATAAAAATGAGTAGCTAACTGTACTTCCAGAAATGACAACATGAGAAGGTCAGGAATAGCTACTCTAGAGTAAAGAAGTTTATAGCCGAGCCAAATCATCATAGACACAATATCAGAACAGTGGAAAATAATCACGGATGGATGACAACTTGAATTCTTGATTCTACAAATGTGCTGGGAGCATTGAATTAGTGAATATTGAATCATTTGCCCTAAGGGCAATTCATGATTAGTTTCCTGCTTGCCTCTGGTTACAATATTTTTCATCAACCAATCAATAAATAATCTTCTTTAATGTGTATTTCTATTCAAAGACATTTTGTTTAATACATGTTCTTGACTTGTCCTTATTGAACTGATGGTCAACGACACTATAACTCATGCCTGAATGAGCTTGTGTAACCCATGCATTTCTTCTCAAAGGCACATCACAGCTTTATTGTTCTTGGGGACACCACCCAACACTATAGCACTGTACTTGGTGGTCAATTTAAATAGCAAAATCACTACCAAAAAGTGCAGATATGACAAATGTGGTACCAAGTGCATGGTGAGGACACTTACAGTATGGGAGCTAAACAGGAATGCACAACATTGCCTTTTTTTGTCTCAGCTGGAAACTTGTGCTACCCACATTTTTCAGCACTCTGCACATCTCTGAATGACAAAGCCAGAGTCTCTGAGCATCAATTTGGGGAATACAAATAAATTTTAGCCAATAGGTACATTTAAACACATAGAATCTGTGAATAATGATTAACTGTATCTGCGCATAAAAAGTTACCACTGTGTTGTGTCACATGAGTGATTTTGTAACATTCTTACCTTCTAGGCTTTCACTTTCCCCACCAAAGGTGGCAAAATACATACCACTAGCAGTAGAAGTGAATTTATGACTGGTGATGATAAAGCTAGAAATTCAATGACAAGGGGCAGGTGTAGTTCAGCAGGTAAAGCTGCTCCTTGGGATGCCCACATCCCATATTATATGTTCAAGTCATGGCTGCTCCTTACTTCTTTTTTTTCAGGTTTTATTTATTTATTTGAAAGTCAGAGTTACACAGAGGAGAGGCAGAGAGAGAGAGAGAGAAAGAGAGAGAGAGAGAGGTCTTCCATCTGGTGGTTCACCCCCCAGATGGCCGCAATGGCTGGAGCTGCGCCCATCTAAAGCCAGGAGCCAGGAGCTTCTTCAGGGTCTCCCACAGAGGTGCAGGGGTCCAAGGACTTGGGCCATCCTCTACTGCATTCCCAGGCCATAACAGAGAGCAGGATAGGATGTGGAGCAGCCGGGTCTCAAACCAGTGCCCATATGGGATGCTGGCGCTTCAGGCCAGGGCGTTGACCCGCTGCGCCACAGCATGGACCCCTGCTCTTTATTTCTGATCCAGCTTCCTGCTAATGCATTTGGGAAGCAGCAGATGCTGGCTCATGTACTTGGGTTCCTGCTAGCAACATGGGAGATCACAATGGAGATCCAGCCTCATGCCTTTGGCTCGGCCTAGGCCTCACTGTTGTGGGAACTTGGGGAATGAATCAGCAGATGGAAGATATCCTCTCTCACTCTCTGTGTCTCTTTCTGTCTCTCCCTCTCAAATAAATAAATAAATGTTAAAAAAAAAGAAACTCAATGAAAAGATTTTGAAAGTGAAAGAGTCATAGTAAGGGTATGACGTATAAAGTATCTACACAGCCCTAGTTCACCGGTAAGGTACGTAAGCAGAAGGTAGACTCCAGGAGTCAAGAGACAACTTACAGCCACAGGAAAGTTGCAAATTAGCTGTCTCCAAATGTGACCCTTGACTCACACAGGGCTCGGGCTACAGAGGCTGAACTTCCTACTGTCTTTGAGTGTTTGAGCATAATCTTTACCCATGCCACTGCTCCAGTGATTTTAAAAAATTGCCCAACTCTAGGGAGTGAGGAACAAAAGTAGGATTAGTACAAAGAAATCCACATAGAGCCAGATTATACTAAGACTATTGAAAGCCAAAAATAAAGAGAAAATTCTGAAAGCAGAGAGAAAAATGATAGGTTGCAGGGATCCAATGTGACAACTAGCAGCTATCTTCACATCGCAAGTGTTGGTGTCAAAATATGTGAAATGACATATTGAAAGTGGCAAAAATAGAAGTTTACGAATGGTTCTATATTTAGCAAAATGTCCTCCAAGTAAAGGAAAATAAAGACATACTCACATAAACAACAATCTAAAAGGTTGAAAAAGACCTCTGCAAAAAGAACTCCTTTAGGCTGAGATAAATTATACCAGACAGTAACTTAGGTACAGAGAGTATATTGTGGAACAATATACATGATGTATAAATATAAAAGATGAATGTCTACCTGTTCAACTAGATATGGATGTATAATTGTTTATATTTCTCTCTGAATTTCTCCAGAGGACATATGATTGCTTAAAGGAAGAATTGCAACCCTACAATGTAAAATTTATGACATATATAAACGCAATATGTGTTTGAGAAAGAGTACAAATGCAGGGGAGAAGTTACAAACATGAAAAATTGATTTGAAAATAAATAAATCCTTTAAAAAAGAAAATTGATTTGAATAAATATGTGTTAATTTGAAGTAAAAATCATGTCAAATAAAAGCTGTATATTGAATTCTTACAGTAACTACTAAAAATAGCAAAAACTAAATAGCTAAAATGCAAAAGAGAGTTTGAGAAAATATTTGTTAAAGAAGTACCTGATAAAAAACTATTAGCAAAATACATAAAAACTCTCAGAAGAAGCAATAAGAGGGGACCGGTGCCATGGCTCACTTGGTTAATCCTCCACCTACGGCGCCGGCATCCCATATGGGCACCAGGTTCTAGTCCCGGTTGCTCCTCTTCCAGTCCAGCTCTCTGCTTTGGCCCGGGAGGGCAGTGGAGGATGGCTCAAGTGCCTGGGCCCCTGCACCCACATGGGAGTCCAGGAAGAGGCACCTGGCTCCTGGCTTCGGATCGGCGCAGCGCCAGCTGTTGCCGCCATTTGGAGAGTGAACCAATGGAAGGAAGACCTTTCTCTCTGTCTCTCTCTCTCACTGTCTATAATTCTACCTCTCAAAAAAAAAAAAATAAATAAATAAAAAATAAAAAATAAAAAAACACCTGGACTAAGAGACTTGAACATACGCATCACAAAGAAGATATATAGAAATAAATAAATACAGGATGCTCACATCCTATGACATTAAGGAAAGAGAAATCTAAACATGAATAATACACTCTGCAAGCCTATTAAAATGGTCAAAACATACTGTAAAGTGTGTGAGCCATGAGGGCACGAGGGACTCTCATTCATTGCATTGGGAACACAAACAGTAAAACCACTTTGGAAAAGATTTTTGTCAGTTTATTTAAAATCTATTCATACTTTTATCATGTGATCCAGTAATCATGTTCTTGGTATTTCCAAAAAATATATGAAAACATACGCTTATATAAAAAACTGTCCATGAAAGTTTATGGCAGCTTTATTCATTACTGTCAAAACTCAGAAGCAACCAAGGTGTCCTTTAGCAGTTGATTGGATAACTCCAATACCTCCAAACAGTGGATTATTATTTAGTGTGAAAAATAAATGAACAATCAAGCCATGAAAGGGAAAGAAGAATTTTAAATGCATGTTGCAAAGTAAATGAAGTCAATCCAAAAAGACTACATACTATGAGATTCCAACTATATGATATTCTGGTAAAGGCAGTGTCTGAAGACAGTAAGAATATGAGTGCTATTCTTATAAGAATATGAGTGGTATGTGCAAGTAATTTGGGAGAGGCAGAGATGCATAGAAAACAGCAGACGTTTAAGGCAATAACCCTATTTTGTAAGATATTATAATGGAGATACATGTCATCATATATGTGTCTATAACCACAGAATGTACAATGCCATTTCAGGTTAAGTCAGCTTAATCAGAAAGAAAATAAACACAGCCCGAACAGTTCAGAAAGAAAGATAGCAGATAAATAGGTCTTCAAAGATGTAAACATCTGTATTACAAAATATTTAAAAATATAGAAAAGTTCCTAAGGTATAAAAATTTGTAGGACTCAATATCAGTATGATACATGTACATATGAGTAGACTTCAAGAAGTTTGAGGAAAAAGAATTAAAATACGGTTATTTTGGAAAAAAATTGCTAAAATCCATGCATAGTTGTGTTTTGATATGAATATTCCATGAACTTTTTGTAGTCCCATTGCAGGTTAATATTCATGTTCTAATAGAAGAAAATTACAAAAGTTAGTTTGCAATTCATGGTTTTTCCATTTTTGTCATGGAGCTGAAATTCAGACTTAATTTTTTCATAGGTTTATTTATGACAATTAATTGAGCACTCATCCAAATCAAATAGTCACTAACTTATCACTATTATAAAAATGATGCATTAAAACTACTGTTTGTGAATTCTTGTTCACTTACCTATTTACCTGTTTTTAATAAAGTCATTGAAATGGAATGCCAAATTGCAAGAAAATGTACATTAAAAAATTTGAAAATAGGGAGCAGCATTTAATCAAACAGTTAAGATAGCTCTGTCCCACATTAAAGGGTTCTGTGTTGGTGCTGGCTCTGGGGTTCGGTTTCCTGCTGATGCACACCCCGGGGGTGCTGGCTCTGGGGTTTGGTTTCCTGCTGATGCACACCCTGGGGGTGGAGGCAGCAGTGATGGCTCAAGTAATTGGGTTCTTACCACCTTGTGGGAGATCTGGATTGAGTTCTGGCTCCTGGCTTTGGCCTTGGTCCACTCCATGCTATAGTGGTCATTTGTATAGTGAAGCAGCAGATAGGAGTTGTGTGTGTGTGTGTATGTGTGTGTCTTTATACTTAGCTTCCTCTGAGATTCATACATCATAAAATATTTTAATTTGGATATGCATTGCCTCAGAATGATGAAGTCAATTTTCTGTTTTCTCCAATAATATCTTAAAACTACCCATTTCCCTAGAATCTTGACAATTTTGACAGTATTTTAAATTTATCACAGTAAAACAGTCCAAATTGCTGTGCTTTTACTGTCTTACTGGATTTTCTTAACTTTTAGAAAGAATAGGCATTAAAGTAGTCAAAATTGCTAGATTTTTATTGTCTGACTTTTTCTGACTTTGTGGAATATATATGTTAAAGTGCTTTACTAAAATGTTATTGTTTATATTGATACATAGGAATGCTGTTATTTTTATTTGTAAAGGAATAGTAAAAATTTCATGTCACTGAGGGCAAATCTTATACTATTCACTCAAGTGTTTTTGAATTGCAGTTTTATATCTGACATTGATTCAAATAGGTGAAGGATACTTGAAACTGTAATTTCTTTTTTTTTTTTTAACATTAATTTATTTATTTGAAAGTCAGAGTTACAGAGAGGGAGAGACAGAGAAAAATCTTCCATCCATTGTTTCACCCCCAAGATGGCTGCAATGGCCAGCACCCGGCAGATCAGAAGCCAGCAGCCAATATTGTGATCTCAATCTCCCACGTGGGTGACAGTGGCCCAAGGACTTAGGCCATCTTCTGCTGCTTTCCCAGGCCATTAGCAGAGAGCTGGATCAGAAGTGGTGCAGCTAGAACACTAACCAATATTTTAATGGGAAGCTGGCATTTCAGCCAGTACCTTTACCCACTACCCCACAAAGCTGGCTCCCTAAACTATAATTTCTTACAGACTTGCCCTAGTTGATGATCTGTGCTATGATATCTGCATTAATTACACTATCAATTGATGAAGAGAAGGCATCACAAAAGTTATTGTTTAGACAAACTGTGGATGAAAGAGATTAAATAGCCAACAGCATACAGTAAGGAAGAGCCAGAACTAGTTTGTTTGACTCCAAAGCCAGTGGCTTTGTGGTATCAAATTGTGGTAGGGCATCAAATACTTAATTCTATTAGTACAGTGAGATCAGAATTATGACAGGAGAAATAGAGAAAACTATGAAGTCTTTACCTGGCACTGTCTGGGTGCTTCAAAGCAATATTTCTAATGAAAGCAGGATCTAAGCTGAGACCTCAGGGATGAAGAGTAGACGGGCAAAGGGGTTGAGACGTACGCTTCAACAGACAGAATGACATATGCAAAGATTCAGAGCCAAAGATGTACGGAATTTTGAGCAATAAAAAATGTAGATTAGTCTGTCTAGACTGCTATAAAATTAGCACTAGATAATGTGTTTTTAATTTAATTTTTATTGTCAATTGGGCATTTTTTCAAAACAACTTAGAGATAAGTAAGATAACAGAGGTAAAGGGAATTTCAGAAATTTTAAAAAAAGGAAGAATATTATGGATCTAGAATTTGAACTCAGGCTGGTTTCTGAATTTGGGCATTTAACTAACATTTCATGCCTAGCCATAGTAAATGACATTAAAGGGTTTATATTTAAAGTCATGGGAAATACATTTAAAAGTTTTAAGCAATGAACAATGCATATTTGTGAATTTGCATTTATGAAGTTGGCATATTCTGAGCTACTTGTGGACAAATAATTAGATGGAATTGCTGGAAAAATTATCTTATAAGAGAAATAAATATGGCTATGCAATTTTCCTTTGACTTTAAATTTTGCAAGTAGATAATGGCAGGATTGTTTGCATTATATTTTAAATTATATAAGTAAAACATTTTTACATAACGTTCATTTACAATTTTTATTTTACTTTTAAAAGATTTTTAATTATTCAATAATGTATCTTTTTTTGCCATGAGTAAATACTTAAAAGTAATTTATCTTAAAGGTAATTCACTTAAAAGTAATTACTTAAAAGTAATACTTAAAAGGAATTTATCAACACTTGTGTGTAACTTTCTCTCTAAGCAAGATTTAATAGTGGTTATTGTTCTTACTTCAAAAGACACTGAATTTGTAGTCAATGAGACCTGAATTAGAACTTTGATATTTGTCATTTATTAATTATATTATATGATTTTAACAAATTATTTATCTATGATTTTGGGAAAAAATGGAGCTGTTTTAGGAATTAAATGAAACAGCACATACAAACAGTACCTGGGAGAAAAACAGTATATTTGTTTCAGTTTTTCATGTCTGTACTTATTTTCTAAATAAAAATTACATAAGACTATATAGGATGTGTGTCATGTGGCAAAGGTACATAAGATATTTTAATTTTTAAGTGTTTAGTTTAAGTTTTTATTGTAGTTTATTTTACAGGCAAAGAGAGAGAGATCTTCCATGTACTGGTTTGTTCCCCAAATGCTGGCAACAGCCATGACTGGGCTATGTGGAGTCCAGCAGCCTGCAACTCAATCTGAGTCTCCCAGGCAGGTGGCAGGACTCCAGTACTTGCGCAATCATCTTCTGCCCCTACGGTGGGAATCAGTAGGACTGTGGATTGAAATCAGTGCCAGGATACAAATCTTGGCCCTTTGATATGGCATATAGTCATCACAAATGGGATCTGAACCACTGAGCCAAACGTCTGCCCTCCATTTGAATTGTTTAGGAATAACCATGCACTTTTCACTCTTAAACTGAATGTTCTTTTCTTATTAAGATAAGTTTGTATTCTACAGTATAAGTATTGCATCAATATTTTCATTTCTTGGATAATGTAACATTTTTCTATATAGAATTTTCAAAATTGACAAAATCTAGAAATATTTTATTTCAGAATTTTGATTTATGTTAAACATTTTGTACTCCATGGTATTTTAAAAGCTATCCTGGGGCCAGCGCCATGGCTCACTTGGCTAATCCTCCACCTAAGGCACCGGCATCCCATATGGGCACTGGATTCTAGTTCTGGTTGCTCCTCTTCCAGTCCAGCTCTCTGCTGTGGCCCAGGAGGGCAGTGGAGGATGGCCCAAGTGCATGGGCCCCTGCACCCTCATGGGAGACCAGGAAGAAGCACCTGACTCCTGGCTTTGGATCAACGCAGTGCCGGCCATTAGCGGCCATTTGGGGGGTGAAACAACGGAAGGTTTCTCTCTGTCTGTCTCTCTCTCTCACTGTTTATAACTCTACCTGTCAAAAAATTAAAATAAAAAAGTAATCCTACACATATTCCCATATTTTTCTTTTTGATTATATATGGGTGATTCTTTATCATTCTAGAACATATTTTCACATGTTTGTATCATGTACATATTTAATTCTATTGCTTTATAAAGGAAGAGCCAATTTGAAGTTAATAAATTATATTAGACAATATAAGAATGCAAAAATTCATTTGTTAAAACATGTAAGATCATCTTACGTCATCTGAATTTTTATTTTTTAATTTATTTGAGAGGCAGAGAGATAGGAAAAGAGAGAAATGGAGTAAGACAGAGAGTGTCTTTCTGCTGATTCATTGCCCAAAAGCCTGTAACATCTAGGGCTGGGAACTGAATCCAGGGCTCCCACATGGTTGGCAAGAATGCAAGCATTTTAGCCATTATCTGTTGCTTTCCAGAACACACATTTACAGTAAACTGTAATCAGGAGTCAAAATCAGTATTAAAAACAGATATTTCAATTTAAGATGCAGACATCTTAGCCACTAAGCTAAAACTCTTCTCTCTCCTACAATTTCAGCTTGGCTATGTTTAAATTTTCTACATTTTCCATTGCTCAACACATGTTGAATTTCTACAAATGTTGTTCTTCTATGTAACAGCTTCTTGATTATCTCATTGACTCACAGAGTAGAGGTTACTCTTACGTTTATAAAATAAAAGGCAATGCTGTTTTTATTTACCGATGCTGTGAATACAGATCTAACTTATGTCTCCATCAAACTCCTTATTTACCCCCCTGATCACAACACAAATTATTCTATTCAGTTTTGTCAGGAAGATCAATCACCCAGAATTAGTCTGGAAGAGTAGGTAGTAGGTAGGGATTTCTTTTCCAATACCTGTAGTACCTGTTTGTCATATTCTACATAAATCAGATATTGATGTCAGCTGTATATCTCTGATTAACTTTTAGGTCATTTTATTTTGAATTCTCTCTCTTTTCTCTCTCTCTCTCTCTCTCTCTCTCTCTCTCTCTCTCTTTCTCCACGCACACACACACTGCCCCCTCCCTACCCCCTCTCTACTCTGTCCAACGTAAGAATGGGGTCTGCCTATTGATCCTTTATTTTAGTAATATTGTGGGTAGAGGAACTCTGAATCTTGCTGAGTGATAATGTTAAGGTGATGAATCACTCTGATCTCAATAGATTGAAATAGAAAACTAAATACTAATGTAAATTGCACAGCACGTTCAAATATGCACTAAACAGCTTTTCCCTCTTCTCTTACACCCATGTCTAGAGGATTACTGGAGCTGTGTTTCAAATGGTTACTCAAATTTTGCACAGCCTTCCAACAACATGTTATGGTTACCAAAGACAAGAGGCAATAATAGATTAATTCAGCAAGGGCTGAATATGCCATTAATAGCCATGCAATAGGCTTATCTGGGCCGACAAAGTGGCCCCTTTTCATGTCTGTTCAATTAGAGATAATAGTTGAAGGCATTAATCACACATATTTTCAACAAAACTTTTCTCAGTTAAAGACACCCTGCAAATGATGTGGTCCAATGCACATCCGCCTATTAGGGTTGCTATGACTATGGTGAGTCTGATCTGAAAGACAGGATACAATCAAGCCTGAGACAATGAGTGGATTTTCATATTTAATGGCCTTGGTTTTCAGCTTGGCACAGCAAACTGAATAGCAGTGACCCAAAGATGACCTTCTATTTTTCTTCTTTGATTTGTCCCCAGGAATGGACAAGGCATTGGGATCCTGGGAGTAGTCAGAACTTAAGCATGCTCTCTTATATAAAGGAAAGCACCAGGGGAAAGTCTGCCTCGAAAAAACTTTTGTTTTGTTACTGATACAGGAGGATCCTCTTGTTAGTAAATTATTCTCAATTTAAAGGTATTTCTCAAAATACAACAGGGCAAAAAAGCACCCCGACAGATGTCATGAAACTAAAAACTGACTCTGCTATTAACTGTCATTAGACATACACCTGTACTTCCTAGGTTTGTGGTTTGCCCAACTACATAAGTTTTTGAACAAGAATATCTGAATGGTTCCAGATGTAACATTAAATTTGTTTTATTTCATAAACTGAATGTGGTATAGAAATTAGAATCAGTGAGCTACACGAGTCTCCTGTCTGAAGAGGAAATGACATGATCCAAGGATCTGGATCAGCACAGGCTGGGTGTGTTTATATTATTATTTCTTTCTTTTCCCATTTTTTGTTAAGGTAAGTGATTTCCCTTTCAGCTTTGAGAATGTTGGTGCACTTATTTCCTAGAAGGTTCTTAGAAAACTTTAAAGAAAATATCAGCTATAAATTATTCATCCTTATGGATTCAATTTCATACATTACTAGTCTTGTTCCATGGATGCTGATAACAATGCTATCATTTACTGAAACCAGCTGTAGATGCCACTGAGTGCTGTGTGAAGAACAAAAGACCCGGTTACAAAGAGTCTTCGCTTTTTAAATAACTGTTCTGTGCTTATGTACACATTTATATATGTCAACTTAGTCATTTATACATAATTATCTATGTTAAAGATATAAAACATGTGATTTGATATTTACATAGTTTTAAAACACAAAGATGTGTATATTTGCATATATAAATACTTTAAGAGATCTTTTTTAAACTTTTAAATTATAAACAGTTCACTAATGATACAGAGGTTGTCCAAAGATGAAAGTTACCATGGGGAATTAATTAGAAGATGGTGTAAATAAAGCAGTCAGAGAAAATGAGTGGATGCAGTAAGGAATTTGATTTTTCATCCAGATAATTCCTTATTATTTCACATTTTTATTTTAAATTAACTCATCCATTTAGCATTTCCTGGTCACTAAGGTTGAAATCCTATTCCTTTTTTGCATTCCCACTTCACTTTCACAACATTTAAGGCATTTATATTATTTGCCTTTTTATAGAGTTTTGTTTTTTTGAGCACAAATTGTATTTTTTTAATCTGCATTGCAGTACCGTGATGTTTTTACCTAATTTTTAACCTTTTATTTACTTTATTTTTTTTAAAGATTTACTTATTTATTTGGAAGTCAGAGTTACATACAGAGAGGAGAGACAGAGACAGAGAGGTTTTCCACCCACTGGTTCACTCCCCAATTGGCCTCAACTGCCGGAGCTGTGCAGGTCCGAAGCCAGGAGCCAGGAGCTTCTTCCTGGTCTCCCACGTGGGTGCAGAGGCCCAAGGACTTGGACCATCTTCTACTGCTTTCCCAGGCCATAGCAGAGAGCTGGATCAGAAGTGGAGCAGCCAGGTCTCAAACTGGCACCCTTATGGGATGCCAGCACTGCAGGCAGTGGCTTTACCCACTATGCCCCAATATTTACTTTAAAATTATTTTAATGAAGAATACATTTCCACATGAAGGAACAGTTAATGGGAGCTATAAATAAGTGTTTGAATTGATAAGGACTTTGACTAAGTTCTGTGGTACTTTAAAAAGACATAAGCTGAAAAGAGAGAGATGAGCATTTTTGGTAGAATAAATTACAAAGATCTATACATACATACTCGTTTTCAAGGGGATTGAGCACATTATATCCCTCTGAGATACAGAAGTTTGGAAACAATTATTTTCCCAGAGGAAAAAAAATAAACCCATTAATCTAAGCAAGCAATATTAGAAATTGTTATACACCAAAGTCCAAGAGTATTCAAGTATTCTTCAGGCATAAAGTTTGCAAGATGTACAATTTACCTTTAGTTTGTAAATGAGAACTCAGTCCACAATGTCTGGGTTTCCATGTAATAGGTACCTTAACCTATTTTGCTTACAGAGTATTTCTTATAAAATGTGTGTAAACAGAAAAAGGTAGAATGAGATACCACGTAAACATATAAACCAACATTGACTGATGGGTAGCTAGAACAATAAATAAAAACCACTCCTAGTGAGTAAACATTCTTCATTTATGTTACAGGAATTTGTTAATAATTTAAATAAATTTTGCAATAGATTTACTTAAGCCTAAAAATGCTTTTCATTTCAGGGTTATTCTACACTTTCTTTTTTTGTTGTTGTTGTTTTTTTATTTTATTTATTTATTTATTTATTTATTTTTTTTTTGCACAGAGTGGACAGTGAGACAGAGAGACTGAGAGAAAGTGAGAGAAAGATCTTCCTTTTTCCGTTGGTTCACCCCCCAATGGCCGCCGCGTTGCACCAATCCAAAGCCAGGAGCCAGGTGCTTTTCCTGGTCTCCCATGTGGGCACAGGGTCCAAGCACTTGGGTCATCCTCCACTGCACTCTCAGAGGCCACAGCAGAGAGCTGGACTGGAAGAGGAGCAACCGGGACAGAATCCGGCGCCCCAACTGGGACTAGAACCTGGAGTGCCGGCACCGCAGGCAGAGGTTTAGCCTAGTGAGCCATCGCGCCAGCCCAACACTTTCTTGAATAAGACTATCAAAATGCCATGAAGTATTTAAGTGTGAAGTAATGAAATACACTATGTGTATGTATACACAAACATATGCATATATCTGAAAATTTACATGCAAATAGATGTTAGAATAATAATATTTTAATGTTTTACATGTGTTTGATCATTTAAATAACTTTATATGGAAATAATTTCAAACACATAGAAAAGTTGAAAGTATAAGCATTTTCAGTATAATAATTTCAAGTAAAAGATTTCTAGATATGTATACTGTTGTATTAGGTTTTCCAAATAAAGAATCAATGTGTATATATACATATACAGGTAAAAACAGGGCTAGAAAATAGAGTGTTGGAGAGAAAGAAAAAGAGAGAGAGAGAGAGAAAGAGAGAGGCCGGCACTGTGGCATAGCAGGTAAAGCCGCCGCCTGCAGTGCCAGCATCCCATATGGGTACCAGTTTGAGTTCCGGCTGCTTCAATTACCATCCATCTTTCTGCTATGGCCTAGGAAAGCAGTGGAAGATGGCTCAAGTCCTTGGACCCCTGCACCTGTGTGGGAGACCCAGAGAAAGCTCCTGGCTCCTGGCTACAGATCAGCACAGCTCCAGCCTTTGCGGCCATCTGGGGAGTGAGCCAGCACATGGAAAATCTCTCTCTACCTCTGCCTCTCTGTAATTCTGCCTTTCAAATAAATAACTAAATCTTAAAAAAAAAAAAAAAGCTATTTGCGGAAAAATATTTAATAAACTTAGTACTTAAAAAAAGAGAGAGAGAGAGAGAGGAAGAGAGGGAGAGACAGAGATAGCTTATTTTAAGGAATTGGCTCACACATAGGGGTTGGTAAGTTTGAACTCCTTAGGGCCGCCTGACAGGCTGGAAATTCAGATAACAGTTGATGTTGTAGCCTTGGGCTGAATTTCTTCATCTTCAAGAAATGTGGTCTTTGATCTGAAGACCTTTGAATAAGCTCTACTGATTCAAATGTTAATCATATTAACAAAAGACTTTGACAATAACATCTATACCAGTAGGCTTTTGTAACAACCAGACATCACATACTAACTCAATTCATACTATCACAATTCATTTTTAATATTTCTTCTATGTATGTGATGACTTTATAAATATTTGTGATTAACCTGGATAACATGACCTTTTGTCTTCAAATAATTTAAATATAAATTAAAAGCAAGAATAGTCTGTAGCATAAGTCATATGCATATATCAAATAAACCTAATATTATAATTTTATGTAATATATTATCTGTCTTTCAAATGATGCAACACCTTGATTATATAATTTTTGATTATATAATTTTTGGCCACATCAGCATGTTTGATACAGTCCAACATCAAATACAACATTTGATTTTCATGCCTATTTAGTCTCCTTTGGTTTGCGATATTGGCATTTTTTTAAAGAACACAGTTCCACACCACTTTTTCTTAAATGCTTATTTGTATATTTTTATTTACCTGAATGGTTGAGAGAGAGAGAAAGAGAAATCTTCCATCCACTGATTCAATCCACAAATGCCCACAACAGCCAGGACTGGGCTGGACCAAACCAGCCGGTCAGAAGTTCACTTGTGTCTCACAGGTGGGTGATGGTGGTCCCAGGACTTGAGTCTTTTCTGCTGCCTCCTGGGATGCAAGACCAGGAAGCTGGGATTGGAAATGGAGCAGCCAGTACTGAAATCTGGATCCAGTGTGGGATTCGGAAGTACCAAGCTGTGCTATGTGCCTACCTCAACACCTTCTTTTTTTCAAAAGAACTTTCCATATTCTGGTTTTATCTATTTCCTCATGACTATATTTAGACTACTAATTCCTAGGTTTTATCTATTTCCTCGTGACTATATTTAGACTACTAATTCCTAGCAGTGATTTGGTATGTATAGGATCGTGTTCTCAGGTCATAACATCAGGAGACATACATCGTCCATCTGCTCTTCATTGGTAATGTTAATCACTCAGTAGCAATGTGTCCCTGTAGTTGGTATTTTTCTTGAAAACGAGAAATATGTAGGTAGACCTTTTGAGTTATACAGATATCCTCTTCCTCATTAAATTCCCCTTATATGTCATTCATTCTGATTTTTATTTTTAAATTTATATAAAAGCTACAAATTTCATTTATTTCATATATACAGTTGTGTTTTTTTTTGTTTTGTTTTTTTTTGTTTTGTTTTTTTTTTTGGGGGGGGGGGACAGGCAGAGTGGAGAGTGAGAGAGAGGGACAGAGAGAAAGGTCTTCCTTTTCCGTTGGTTCACCCTCCAATGGCCGCCGCGGCCAGCGCACTATTACCAGCGCACCGCACTGATCCGAAGGCAGGAGCCAGGTGCTTCTCCTGGTCTCCCATGGGGTGCAGGGCCCAAGCACTTGGGCCATCCTCCACTGCACTCCCTGGCCACAGCAGAGAGCTGGCCTGGAAGAGGGGCAATTGGGACAGAATCCGGCGCCCCAACCGGGACTAGAACCTGGTGTGCTGGCACCGCAAGGCGGAGGATTAGCCTAGTGAGCTGCAGCACCAGCCTCATATATACAGTTTTAAGAACATATTGATACTTCCCACCCTATACTCCCTCCTTTCTCCTTCATTTCTTATGTTTCTTTTAATTTTTGCAAAGACACACTTTGAATTTACTTTATAATCACAAGCTTAATCCTCCACTAAAGAAAGAATTCCACAAGTAGTAACTAGAAAAACCACTATTCCTCAGAAGTATAGACAAGGACTTTAAGCCATTAGTTCTTGCTGAAACTAATTATTGCCATGATGCTTAATGATTTTCCATTTCCAAAACTCTACCAATTGACTACTGTAAGCAAGAGTTCTCCCTTCTCTGGAGTCATTTGTTAGAACTCATGAGATTTTTTTCATTGGTATATCTTCAATTACTATGTTTCTGGTTTCTTACATTCAAACTGTCCTAGTGTTGACCTCTGGGAGCTCTTCTAGGCTATATTTCCTGTGCTTGTGACTGTCTTTACCATGACTGAGAAGGCTGTCTCATTTCTGTCATAACGAGGTGTCCCAGGATCAGCTTAGATGTACAGAGTCCCTTCTTAGAATCAGCCGTTTCAGCAAAGAGCTCTGGTTCCTCAAAAGTCCGAATTGGAATTCTTAAAAGCAACCAAAGAAAAATACACATTATTCTTGAAGGAGTAATATCAAGTCAGCAAAAATTCTCAACAGTATTTATTGCTATCTGAAGACGTAAAGTGCTCAAGAGAATGCAAGAAATATCTGTATATATATGTGTATATATATATATATAAATAGATCCATATATATATGTATGGATTGAAAAAGAAAGGCGCAAAATACCAGTAGCATTGTTGTGGCTTTAAAACTGTTTGGAACAATAACCTAAAAAGTGGTTGGGACTTAGTAGTTAAATGTTTCTAGCAGTATTAATAAAAATGGTAATCTATATTAAACTATAATAAGGAAAAGTTAATAGAATGGGTTGCATAAGATGTACATAGTAAGCAGAAGGAAAATTAATTTAAAATTATTTTCAAAAATCTGAAAGTAGGAAAGACAAAAGTAATTTGAATATTAAATAAGTGAGTCTAACCACAAATAATGTGTGTGGGGTATAAAATAAGCCATAAGAATGTATGCTTTTCATTAAAATAAATAAACACTAAAACATAAAAAACATTACATATTTAAAATATGCAGGAACTTTATAGTTACCATTTTAAAAAATCAATAATATCATTAAGCAGAAATATTTTGTATTTATAGGTAGATTAGTTCTGGGAAGATGGGTTTTTTTTACAAATCTGCCTAATTATGAGAGGATTTTAGCACAAAAATAGTTCCTAAATTATTACTTAGGTCATTGATAGCTATATCTATGTATATTTGTTCCTTAACAAATTAAGTAAAATAGTTAAATAAGTAACTCAGAAATCACAAACCAGTCCCAATTTAACGCAACTATAGAAAATTCACGTATTACCACTTTTCATCATTAAGTCAAATATAAAGAACTCTTTTTTGTTTTGTTTGTTTGTTTTGAAGCTATTTCTTTGAGAGGCAAAGAGATAAGACACACACAGAGAGTTCCTTTCTCCTGATTCACTCCCCCAGATGTCTGCACTGGCACAGGCTGGGCCAAGCCAAAGCCAGCAGCTGGGAACTCAATTCAAGTCTCCCATGTGAGTGTCAAGGACTCAGTTACTTTATCCATTACCTGCTGCACTCAGGATCTGCATTGGCGTGAGTCGGAATCCAGAGCTGGAGCAGGAAATTAAGCACAGATACTCAGAAGGAAATGGTAGACATCTGGATTCGTGTCTTACTAACTCGGCTGAATGCTGGCCTGGAAATTCTGTCTTCTGGAGTTGCTGTGGAGTCTAGTGTTTGAGTCATTTGAAAACTAACATGTTTCTCCCCAAAAATGTAACTAGATGTCATCTAAGACACTGATATTATGCGAGATTAGGCTTTCTCAGTGTAAGGCCGCCACAAAACACAACAAATTCCGGAGTTAAAGGAAAGGTTTATTATTGAGTGGGGGAAGCCCGATGGGCTGGGGGAGAGGGCGAGAGGGTAAGAGAGAGGAGGAGAGCGTACAAGAGAGATGAAGAGAGGGTGTGGGTTCAGGAACCGGTCCTCTTCATCCTTTGCAGGGGGGCAGGCAAGGAAGTAGGAGTAGTGAATCCCATTAGGGTAGGGGAGGAGCTGACACGGGTGTTTGGGCCATGGGGCTTAGGACCGAAGCCTGCGGGCATAGATGACGAGTGAGGCATAGATGCCTCACTAGACTGAGCCATGTTACTAACACTGTACACTATTAACATTTTGAACTGGATGACCCTTGATTATGGGGACCTCTTCTGTGCATTGTATGGTGTTAAGCAGGTCCCCTGGCATCTGCCCTCTAACAGTTACTAGCATACTCCCAGCAGTGAAAAAAAAAAAAAAAAAGCTAAGTATGCCTCCTAACACTGCCAAAATTTCCTTTAGGACAAACTGTCGCCAAGTGGGAACAACTGAAACAAATTATGTGCGTTCATTTCCTACAATCCTGAAGATAATTAGGGTTTTCAGTTCTGGAATTGACTGCCTTAATTCAGGGTGTGCTAATTCTCCAAAAACATTAGATATCATCATGAAAACAGTGTAAGTACTAAAACATCCCTGAAAAATCCACGAACAAATATTGCTTATTTTGGGAATACCTGTTGCTATATTGTAGGAAGAATAAGAGGATATCCAATTCCTAACCTATACAGAAAACGTTGTACAAAAAGAAAGGGAGAATTGAAATTTTTTTTCTGCAGCAATTCTTGGGACTTTCCTTTTCTATTTTTGTGCAAAGATCAATTATGACAGGCTAGGATGAAATTTGACCTTTATTTGGAAGAAATCTGTCACAGGCTGTCATTGATTACATGAGAAATTATAAACATTCTGTACTAAACAAGAACATTATCAGCCTTCAGAGTGACTGCACATCTGCCTAGTGAGATTCCAGCCAGAAGTAATATCTGATGCTTGAGTTTGAAATAATTTCACTCTTTCCCCTGAAGCAAAAACAAAGCATTTGTTATAAAAATAAATTTCCTGAATTATGTCATATTTTAATTCCTCATTGATAATTTTATTTCAAACATAACCTATATCAATGGTATGCATGGATTGTATATGTATGTTTTTCACATACTAATTTTCAAATGCATATGAATAATTTTTAGAAGCCAAGTGCTCTGATACGTTGATATAAACTGAGAAAAGTAAAATCTCTCAGTTAAATGGAGGACGCAGATAAGTAAATTGTCATGTCTGATGAAATATTTAAAAGTATAAACAATTTTTTCTTTTTTTAGGAACAATTCTGTCTGATGTTTAATGATATGTTTTTCATAAAATGAATTATAAAGGGGATTACAAATACAAAGAGATTTGCATAGTGAGTGGAATATATTAGTTTTTCAGCTGGGTATGTGTACACCTGTGGGTCAAGAAGATATTCATGGAAAGGCTAAGAGACATTCAGAAAAGGGCAGCTAATGGATAGTCTTCAATGAAAGCTAACCTGTGATCAAAAGGTGCACTTTCATAATTGCATAACATCTATGAATGAGTGAAGCAGGATTAAGCAGTGAGAAAATTTGAACTTCAATACACCTGCCACATAAGCCTTAGCTGAAAGCACTTTAGAGATATCCGAAATTAACATGAGAATACTGGAGCTTTATACCTCTGTGTGGACTCGCTGTTTCCCTCATCCATGGTATCCAACAGTCTCATCTGTTGACTCTATGCTGCCACCAGTCATTGCAGGTAGAGTATTAATGACTTTGGTCTTAGAACTGGATGGGGAACAAATCCAAAACATCAACTACAGACCACCTATTGACTACTTAGGATCCCTTTGCTTTGTGCAATATGTTCACTGCGTTTGGGAACCTGGTGTCCAAAATTTCATTTGGTTTGGTTACTGAAAGTTACATGTGAAGGTTTTGAAACCATGGAATTTTACTCAATTTTTTTGCCATATATTTAGATAAGAATTCTAAATATTGGCTGCTTATAAATGAATCAGGCAACATGGTACACTTTTTAGCATTTATTCAGTGAGAGAAATATGCAGGGAAGTGAGGGCTTTATTTAGGGGAGAAAGAAGTCCAGAAACTAAGTTGGGTCCGCACCAGGCAGAGAGCAAGCTAGGAGCCAATTGGAGCCAGAGTGCAGTTAGGAGCAGCCACAGGTAGTGTAGCGTGGGCAGGAAAGCAGAGAGAGCGGCGCTGGGAGGCGCAAGACAGCAAGGATAGGCCCACCCTCACCGTGCTCCAGGCCTTTTACCCATTTCCAAAGGGGAGTGTTACCTAGTCTGATTGGCAGGGGGTGACATCACGAAAGGGGGCAGGGTGAAGGCGTGGTCTCCAGCTCAGAAATCGAATCGATTTAATCTATCTGCCTACATCATTTTCACCTTTCTATGATTCCATCTGCTTACATCTTTTTTCAGTCTTTATTCTTCCCACAATTGTCATTTTTTCTTCCTTAGTCCCTGATCAATCTGCAAAGCCATTCACTAATCCTCATGGAATACTTTCTAATTATTACATCCCCCACATTTCGATATCTGGAGTGATATTCCAGCCAATGCTACCTCTTCCACAGTGATCCAGGGCATCCGGAGTCAGCCTGTGCAAAGCTGTAATCTTCAAAGCCCAACTATGCGTCACTGGCTGTGATAATTTGCCGCATGGGAGTCACCGTGTCCAGCGTTCCAGCTCTCATTTGGGTGGTACAGTGCCAAGATCTTAGAAGGAAGAATGTCACCAACTCCCAAAACTTGGGATCCCTGGGAAATCGATTCTGAGATTAAGATGTTGGTTTAGCTATATTTTCAGGAACAACAACAGAATAGCAAGGTTGGGACAAGAAAGAAGTTGCATTGCAACACAGTTTAGAGCCCTCAGGCAATTCTAGGAGAGACTTTACAGGAATGTCTCTAGTACAGGCACTAATCAGTTAATAAATGCAGGTTACCATCTTGCTCAGTTCCTGAAAGCCAGTGGCCACAAGACAGAGTCTTACCATGCTCATTCATTTCCTAGGAATGCTGCAACAAGTGATCACAAATGTAGTGGCTGAAAACAGAATGTTTTTCTCTCAATCTATTTCACCACTCGCTCTTAGCTTCTGGTGGCTGCTGGCAGTGTTCAGTTTATAGACTTTACAACCCCAACCTCTTCATCTGTCTTTACATGGCTTTCTTCTCTGTACCGGTTTTCTCCTTTTCTGTCACTTGCGAAGATATCAGTCATTGGATTTAGAGCTCACCCAATCCAGGATACCTCCTCTTAATGACATTCAAAAAGAATCTTATTTGCAAGAATTTCACATTCTGAAGTTCTAGCTGAAGAAATACTTCAGAGACCAGCCAAAATACAACCCACTACACCATAGATGTGTTCTCTGATTTCAACACAAATGAAAATCCACAGTTTATTCATTATAAATGCAAACTGCCATACATAGAGGTTTTTATCCATTGATGTCTGAGGATCTGGATGTAATGGTCCTTCAAAAACACTTTATATAATATCAATCTTGAATATCTATTCAGCCCATACAAACATAAGACAGTGCTTTTTGCCTCATGTGTATTATGATTGTTTTTTATATTCTGATGGTTGATAATAATATACTTTCATGTCCCTCTGCCATCATACAAATATAGACTGCAATTAATACTGCAAGGTTTGCTTCTGTAACAAGCACTGTATTGTAAACAATGAAGCTTCCTGTGGTGTAGAGCTTTTCCTAAAGATTATTAGAAAGCATGGTTTAGGTGGTGATGCTATTTGCTAATGACAGAGAAATGTTTGCTAGCAAGTATGTCCCACTGGCTAAATTAACACACAGATTTTCAGGTTTATATGTTATCACATAAGTGTGACAAAGTAGGACTCTCTGAATTGAGTTATTGACACCAAGTCATTGAATTTAACATATCAAAGAAATTATATGAGTTTATGTGTTATACCTCACTCATGAAATGGAATACGACATCAGTTCAGATAATCAGGAGAGCAACTTTCTTCCAATTTTTAGAGAGAATCTAATGATAAATTTGTGTCAGAATATGTTTTTGGATTGAAATCTTTTCTCTTATTCTTTAACAGGACCCTGATTCATGGTTCTAGTCCCTAGCAGATGTCTCAGTCACGACAACCCTTTTTTTCTTTTTGTTCCACGTATTTGCAAACAGAATTGGCCACGTGGCCTACCTCTCAACTAAACCCTTGTTAAACCTAAGCAGTGATGTGCTGGAAGAAGCGTGCTCTTGCAATTTCTTCTGATGAAAGCGGGGAGCTGTACCTAGAACAGGATTACTCACTGCTTTGGACGGCCTTGATTATAAAAGTGACTTGTAGAACAATGGCAAATATCCTGTAACCACGAGGTCACAGATAGTAAAGACAGGCTAAGAGAAGTGCAGAAATAGTGGCCCTGATGCCAACAGACTGAAAATCTCTGCCTGTAATTCTCTCCCTCAGACCTTCTGGGTTTCTGTCAGTTATAACTCAATACTAGCTCCTACACTCTTCAAAAATATTTTGAAATTTATAAAGCAGAGGATACATGAGCTAAAAAAAGTAAACAGCATTTAAATGCAGTCCTTTGAGTTGAATGTCCCTTCTCTTCCTAGAATTCCTAGCAATCTTTTTTTACTTCGCATATAGATTTTAAAACAAAAAATGACCAAAGAAAAAGTAGTAATCAACAAATGAATCAGAGGTGATTGCAGTGTTTTTTTTCAAGTTCTTTGGACAATTCATTCATGCTTTGCTACATATCCACTCTAACCTAAATTGTCCATCCACATTGTACCAATTTTTTCCTAGATAATATTTAGACCTAATTTATTCTTTTATTTTTGAACTGTGTGACACTATATATAGTACCAAAAGTTTATTAATATGCATAAAGGTAAATATGTCTTCATATGTCCATAAATATCCTTGATTAACCTTTGTAACAGTTAATTGGCTGATTACCAAAACTTTCTTTCTTTCTTTCTTTTTTTTTTTTTTTTTTGACAGGCAGAGTGGACAGTGAGAGAGAGAGACAGAGAGAAAGGTCTTCCTTTTGCCGTTGGTTCACCCTCCAATGGCCGCCGTGGCTGGCGCGCTGTGGCCGGCGCGCCGCGCTGATCCAATGGCAGGAGCCAGGAGCCAGGTGCTTTTCCTGGGCTCCCATGGGTGCAGGGCCCAAGCACCTGGGCCATCCTCCACTGCACTCCCTGCCACAGCAGAGGGCTGGCCTGGAAGAGGGGCAACCGGGACAGAATCCGGTGTGCCGACGCCGCTAGGCGGAGGATTAGCCTAGTGAGCCGCGGCGCCAAAACTTTCTTAAAGTATTTCCTCTTATCATATATGTTCTATGATAATATTCTCATTTTAAATATATGAGAATATTTATAAAATGTGTGTAAGGACACTTTGTAGCTATAAATAAGCATGTTTTTAGTCGTGTACTATTATTCTGCTGCCATCTTCTTTACACTAATTAATTCAGTGGTTCTTCACCATTTTGTGAAGCTTGTCATGTACAACCTACAACCTATAAGAGGGGACCTTAAAATGTTCATGGAAAATTGGATTAACATATAAGTTTATTTCAGTAAGCATTCATGAAGTCTTTTCAGAGTATTCACTTCCATGACATTTTGCAGGTTTCACACACTCATGGATTTTAATTTTTTGCACAAAAGTGAACTTTTAAATATACTTTACATGAACTTTTTGAAGAACTCACAGACAAATGGACATTTCTGCCTTACAGAGACATTGTATAAAAACCCTAGTATTTTATTATCAAGGACTGGGTGCTTGGAGCCCATGTTGTGGTGCTGCAGATGAAGTAGCCACCTGTGATGCAGGCATCCCATATGTATGCCTGTTGAAGTCTTAGGCTGCTCAACGTCACAGCAATCTCTCTGCTAATGCACCTGGGAAAGCAGTGGAAGAGGGCCTACGTTCTTGGACCCCTGCATCCATGTGGCAGACCCAGAGGGAATTCCAGTATCCTGGCTTCTGACTGGCCTAGCCTTTGCTGTTTTGGCACTTTGGGTGAATGAATCAGCAGAAGGAAGATCTCAAGATGTCTCTGGATAAAGAAATTATGTGACATGTACTCTATAGAATACAATACATCAGTCAAAAACAACGAAACCCAGTCATTTGCAACAAGATGGAGGAATTTGGAAAACATCATGCTGAGTGAATTAAGCCAGTCCCAAAGGTACAAATATCATATGTTCTCCCTGATCGGTGACAACTAACTGAGCACCAAAGGGGAAACTTGTTGAAGTGAAATGGACACTATGAGAAACAGTGACTTGATCAGCTCTTGTCCTGACAGTTGATGTACAATGTAATACTTTATCCATTATAGTATTTTTTTTTGTTCTACTACTATTGGTTGAACTCTGTAATTAACACACGATTATTCTTAGGTGTTTAAATTTTAACTGAAAAGTGATCCCTGTTAGGAATTTGGAAAACATTATGTTGAGTGAAATAAGCCAATCCCAAAGGGACAAATACCACTTGTTCTCCTTGATAGTTGACAACTAACTGAGCACCAAAAAGGAAACCTGTTAAAGTGAAATGAATATTATGAGAAATGATGACTTGATCAGCCCTCACCCTGACTGTTGATGAGCAGCTTAATATGTTATCCCTCTTAGTATTTTGTTGTTGTTGTTGGTTCTACTTAATACTTTTGGTTGAATACTGTAATCAATACACAATTCTTCTTAAGTGCTGAAACTTAACTGAAAAGTGATCACTGTTAAATATAAGAGTGGGAATAAGAGAGGGAAGAGATGTGCAATTCGGGACATGCTCACGCTGACTTACCTCAAACAGTAGAGTTAGAAACATACCAGGGGATTCCAATTCAATCCCATCGAGGTGGCATGTACCAATGCCATCTCACTAGTCCCAGTGATCAATTTCTGTTCACAGTTGATCATAATGATAGGACTAAGAACCAAAGGGATCACATAAACAAGACTAGTGTCTGCAAATACTAGCTGATAGAATCAAAAAGGGAGAGAATGATCCAACATGGGAAGTGAGATACACAGCAGACCCATAGAATGGCAAATGTCCCAATAGCACTCTGGCCTCATTATCAGCCCTTAAGGCATGCGGATTCGGCTGAAATGCCCATGAGAGTATTTCAGGCATGGAAAGCCAAGACACTCTGGGGGAAAAAAAAAACCTAAATGAAAGATCTCTGCGAGTGAGATCCCAGTGGAAAGAATGGGTCATCAAAGAAGGAGGTACCTTTCTCTGAAGGGAGGAGAGAACTTCCACTTTGACCATGGCCTTGTCTAAAAATGATCAGAGTCAGTGAACTCAGGGGGCTTCCATAGCCTTGGCAACTCCTGACAAGAGCCTAGGGTGATTACTGAGGCCATAAACAAGAGTGTCAATTTGTTAAGTCAACAACAGGAGTCACTGTGCACTTACTCCTCATGTAGGATCTTTGTCCTTAGTGTGCTGTACATTGAGATCTAATGCTATAACTAGTACTCAAACAGTATTTTTCACTTTATGTTTCTGTGTGGGAGCAAACTGTTGAAATCTTTACTTAATGTATGCTAAACTGATCTTCTGTATATAAAGAGAGTCGAAAATGAATCTTGATATGAATATAAGGGGAGAGGGAGTGGATAAAGGGAGGGTTGCGGGTTGGAGGGATGTTATGGGGGGGAAGCCATTGTAATCAATATTCTGTACTTTGGAAATTTATATTCATTAAATAAAAGTTAAAAATAAATAAATAAATAAAAGATGTCTCTAACTCTACCTTTCAAATAAATAAGTAAATCTCTCTCTAAAAAAGAGCTACATGCCTGACAAAAGTAAAAATAGTGTTTTAAACTCTTAAATTTGTAGTTTACAGTAATAAGAGCACAGATTCTATGGAATTTAGACTACATTTAATGCAAATATTGAGAATGCATTCATGACAGTGCAAGAGATTTTTAAAAATTATTTGGAACTCTACAATTAAAGTACAAACTATTTTTGTACTTAGAGGTAAGGTTTAAACAAAAGGAAGATAGAAAACAGAAAATTCATTCATAGAGATTTCTAGTCCTTTTATCTCCTAAGATTTTATCCCAAAATTGAATCAGAGACCACAAAATCCTGTAATAATTTGAGGTAATTCCAGTGTTCAGAGAGAATTTAACTCATTTCTTAGATGATAGGAGAGATAGACAGCAAACCATTTAGCAGAATTTTATAAACTTCATGACCAAAGAAGTCAAGGAAGAGTGAGATATCTACAAACATAGGTTTGAGAGCACTTTTATAAACGTTCAATATCCCAGAAATCTGGAGATTTTGAAATTTTAGGAAGAGCAACTGAAATGCCATATGCCAAAAGAAGAATTCAAGCCCTGATAAGGGGTCTCCGAGCACATTGTGGAAAGTTGGACATCAGCTATGGAATCAACTTGAGTTAGAGTTCTACTGCCAAATACTTTAGAGAAGAAGTTTCACCTCACAGCACAGCCTGCAGTACCAACGGAACATTAAATATTTAAGAATGTGGCCCTCGGTTCCAGGTTTATACTTAAGTTCCAATTCCATTTAAGTTTTGCCCTGTAGGAGAACGTAGGCCTTGAAACTTGGATCTTTTTTATTGATCAAGGGACACTATGATTTCAACTAGAAGTGACTAAGACTTTGAATTGCTAAGAATAAACTTTCTGACTCTATGGGCATTTAAGGATTAAAAGTTTGGTTGGGATCATTTATAAAAAAGAAGGGTGTTGTATCACTGCACATTTCAGTGTTATGACTGTAGGTAACTTAAACCTAAAGTGAAGATGCTGAGTTTCCAATATAGGTTGAATATGAGTAGTTTTTTTTTTATTGGCTGTGTTATTTTTTTTAGAGAGAATAGAGTATTTTAATGAAATAATACTTTGTCAGATAGTCTTGTTTCAAATTCTGTTTTTGATATATACAAGACACAATGACTAGGTGTGGGGGTTATAAACTATTAATGTCTCTCCTAAAAGTCATAGGTTGAAAGCTTAAACCCCAAGGTGATACTGATGGTATTCAGGGGCAGGCCTTTGGGAAGAAATTAGATCAGGAAGGTGTGATCCTTGTGAATGAACTTAGTGCCCACACAAATGACACAAGAGAGTTTCTCTTTTTCTGTTCTCCCCCATGTGAAGAAACAAGGAGAAGGAAACAATCAGCAAACCAGGAAAAGTGCCCTCATCAGATACACAACTGTTGGCTTGATGCCCTTGGACTTCCCAGTCTCCAGAACTGCAAGAAATAAATGCTTTCTGTTTACACTTCAAAGTTGGTAGTATTCTCTGAAAGCAATCCAAACCGAGTAAGTAAATTACTTATAATTACTTTACAAACAAATTAAGAGAAATATCATCTTGCCTAGCATTTACTATAAATACAAAAAGTATTGAAAGGTATATTTTATGAAGTATTTTTGCAAATGTTAAAACATTAATTTATCAGCTATTAAAAATTGAAAATTTCATATGACATAGTACATTCTTATGCTTCTTTTGTTTCATGAGCTTTAACCATTTCTACCTGTTTTGTATTCCATGAAATGCTTATCTCTAACTTTGTATATGCTCTTTTCTCTGATATGAACATTTTGTCAGATGCCTAATTGTCCCATTCCTAACTATTTGGCATATCTTCTATGCTCAAAAATAGACATCACTTCCCTAAGTATATCACCTCATCTTCACCAGGTCTATGCTAACGTTTCCACTACCCTGCAAGCACAGACCTATAGTTCATTTGTTATTAAATTTAGTTCATCGTTGGAGACCTACAGTCATCCATATCCGTGTGTTCCAAATTCATGAACTCACCAATCGTAAATTGAAAACATTTGGAAAAAATTGTGTCTATCCTAAATACATGCAGACGTTTTTGTTCTAGCCAGTATCCCTTAAACCTTAGTCACATAACTAATTTCATAGGATTTGCATTGTATTTAGTAGGTATTATAAGTAATCTAAAGATTTAAAACATACGGAAGAATGTGAGTCCTTTTTATATAAAAAGTATGTTATTTTACATAAGGGACTTGAGCATACGTAATTTCGGTATCAGGAGGGGTTCTGGAACTGACTCCCAGTAGATGCGCAGGAAAAACTGTATCTATTTGCCTGGATCAGTCATTCAATGGCAAACACCAGAAGCACAGGAGGATTGTGTGATTAACCTTTCTTCTTCTTCTTCTTCTTCCTTTTTTTTTTTTTTTTTTTTTTCCCCACTATCTAGTCTGGGATACAGAAAGCACACAATTCATTCAGTGCATCCTAGTAAGCACTAGCCTAAAATTTGGTTAGCCTATTTTTCATTGCCTGCTTCATCGTTACTCTAAGAAACAGTAACTTGAATATGCTGGTACTCACAAGACTTGTCATGAGACAGCAATGAATTGCACTGACGAAGCTACCTTTCCAAGGTGAACTGGATCAGTATCAAAGCATATTTCTATGTTCACACATATTTTGTTGAATTCTTGCCAAAAGGGAGTCCTTCATATTTATTTGTAGGTTTCAATTTACCATGAATTCGAACCCAATTATGTAGTGAATAGAAGAGAAAAATATAGAATGTTTTCCTAAGGGTAAATATAATAATGTATTTGCAGACCACAGGGAAATTTTGTATAATAAATCAGGGGTAGCTTGAAAGATAGCTTGTAATGGAAATTTTTATCACCATTTAGATACAGTCAGACCTCTACAATAAGCTAGGTGACTATTCCTTGATTAATTAAGCTTTGCAGGGCAATCTCTTTGTTCACTTTTGAAAATAGATTTAGACATGGTTACATAATGACTGTGAATTTCCACTCGGATGTCGGCAGGTTAATAACTAAGCCCAATTCCTAGATGCAGTGAATTTCAGAGTGGTTAGTAAGAGGGTTAAAGCACATACAATTCCACAAATGACAAATCTGTACATCAAGTGTGGAAAAAAAGGCTATAATGTTTTTCATCAATTCTTATTATATTGGCTAAAAATCAAAGAACAGCATGCCTAATCAAAATGGGAGACTGGAATTAAACATGTCAGGCTACACTATGAAATGTTGTAGACATTTAAATTTTACTTACCAAAGTTTTTGCACTTTCACCCTTTTCTGCTAATAGGGAGTTTAATTTGACAAAATTATCAGACTGGTACAGAGTACAACCTTCTTCAAATTTTAAGTGCTTAATCATTTAACTTGTAAATTTTTATGAAAACCATACAGTTAAGTTACTTTTTATAATATGCTTAAAAGAAGCAATTTTGAAAGAGTTGATTATATAAGTAAAATATGCACATTTTTAGCAGAAAATACCTTTAAAATAAAATCTATCCAAAGAACCACATTCAGTGACCATAGTTAACTGAATTTTGGCAAATTTCCCTTTTTTATTGTACAGTATGTTTTTATAACAAAGGGAATTTCGCATAAATAATTTGAAATAATTTTACTTAATATGAGGTACGTGTGTCTAATGTTAACATTTTTGTATCCACTTCAAAATGGCTGAATGATTCCATTTATGAATAAGCCACAAGCCAGAAAATCAATTATTTTATTTTATTTTATTTAAGGTATACAGTTTTATGTATTTCATATATGATATTGTTACATAATAACTTAGTTTTCCACTTTATTTTTCTGGTTAGTTTGGCTAACTGAAATAATGTTCCAATGAATATTTTGGTGATGTTAGACAATACCAAAGACTATTTTTTCACATAGTTAAAACAATTGGAGACTCATACCGTCTACGGCTGGGCATATTTTGTTTCCATTTTATAGCAATGTATCCTTCATCAAAAGAAAAGACCCCTGGGACATTGCTAGCCATATTTAGGAACAGATTCAGTAGCTATGAAATCTTAATCTTTGGAAGCAAAGTTGAGCAAAGTCTCCATTAGGGTAAGAAGAAACTCAGAGTATGTGTGTGTTTATAACCTCAAGCACAGAAGATGGTATGGTAATACATGATGATTTTACATTAATCCTGATGTTCCAAGACCAGCTTCAGGCAGGAAGCAGTAGCATTACTATATAAGGACTACTTTTTTTCAAGCCTATTGACCAAAAGTAAGATTTCTTGTACAAGTGACTACATCTCTCAAGAATATCAGTTTCATGGAGTGCTGCAGGATTAATCATCATTGTGGGAAAGAGAAAACTTACTTTATTATAGCCTAACAGCTATGGCTTTGCATCAAGGAGTAGATTAAAAATTAGCTGTATTTATTCGCCATATGACTAAACAGGAAAAAAAGTATCTTCCTCTCATTAAAGCAAATAGGCCTGTCTCTCTCTACAACCTTAGACATTGATCTCTTTGGGATAGTTCAGCTCACACCATGTGGTCATAAAAGGTAAATGTGCAATTTTACATGTTGTCTTTGATTCTCTTCTCATGATCTTGCAAAAATTCATGGTGGGGGATGGGGAGTGTTGTTATTACTCCCTCGAGATGCAGGATTTCCTATTCACTTTAATCTTTCTTCCTTCTACTTGGCAGAAATTAGGGAAAGCCCAATAATAAGATCACCAAGGATGAAGGTAAGTTTAAAATCAAGCCCTGTGACACACCTAGGATTATTAAAAAGATCTGAGATAGAAGAAACCTATGTAATAATTACATTCTTGATTTGTTATTTTTCTCTTTTTAAAAGTTGATGATGTTTAAAAATTTTAAAATGGATGGACAATTAGAATGATATAATTGAACGTTTATGGAAATATTATGACAACAAAATATAATATTCTCAGCTGTTTAGGATAATAGTGAATTAATATGTGAATAATTTTCTCTTCATACCCAGTGGACTAAGATTTCAGACCATTGAAAACTTTGTTTTTCTGAATAGGCACAGATGGTTTGAGGGACTGAATAAAGTGGTTGTCATGTATAACAATATCTTCATACCAATCATAAATTTTCTAGGGCATAGTAATCTTTTGTAGGAGAAAGATCAAATTGAAAATTTCTTTACTGCAAAAGAAATATTCAGGAAAATGAAGAGGCAACCAACAGAATGGTGGAAATTATTTGCAAACTATGCAACTGTTAAAGGACTAATAACTGGAATATACAAAGAGATCAAGAAACTCCACAACATCAAAACAACTCAGTTAAGAGAGGACAGAGATCTTCCATCACAGATTTACTCCCCCAATTCCTGCAACAGCCTGGGCTCAACTAGGCTCATGCCAATATTCTAGAATTCAGTCCAGATCTCACTTGGGTGAAAGGGACTCAATGTTGGATCTAACATCTGCTGCCTTCCACAGTATGCATTAGTATGGAGCTGGATTAGGAGTGGAGGAGCTGGGACTGAAATCAGGTACTCTGACATGGCACAGGGGTGTACCAAGTGACATCATAACTGCTATGCTAAGTGCCTGTGCCACACTGTACCCAACAGCATTTTATTCTTTTCTAGCATTATCTGAAATAATGACATCTTACATTACATAAGATAAAGTGCAGAGAAATAATTTGTATATGGAATGTGGCTTTACTAAGAAGAATAACACTTTATTAGCTATCTAGATTTAAATATACCATAATTGGTCATTAAGGTAATAAAACCACATCTGTACTGAATTTTCTAATGAGTTTTTCAAGATGTTTCCATTTTAAAAATTTATTTCCTTTCAATATTTGTCAAGTTTTGTACCAAAAATTGGAAAAATAATATAAAATAGATTTGACCATCGAGAGGATTGTGATGAGTTGTACTTCTATTAAAAATTCAAATTAGTGTTACAGGCTGGCTCACTTGATGGTGAGTAAAAATGAGTTGGTTGCTGATGAAAAAAAGAAATGGGATAAAAATGTAATAAATGAACATTGGAAGACAATTTAAAACATTTTCGGTGATCTATTGTTTTTTATAAATGGCATAAACTACATCATCAACTTTTTTTCTGTTAGCAATGAAAGAGATTATTTTAGTGATGTTTGTTATATAAAGCCATTTTGAAGAAAAATAATGAAAACCTTTTCCTCATTAAACTAAAAATATATCATTTGGTAATCGATTGTTTAAGAATAATAGATTCTGAGTTGTTTCCATTTGTTTCTTATAGAATTCCAAGGAGCATGTATGTTTTAGGGGTAAAGGGCATGGTAACAATCAGAGGGAACTAAGTCATTGTATTTTCTCTGTCTGATTTTTCCTGTTTTTTTTTTTTTTCTAGCTTAAAATCATGTCTGTTTCTTCTCTTCCTTTCTATCATTATCCTATCCAGATTTCCAGATCAAAATGTATATGCTCTTTCATGGAAAGCTAAGAGACTGTGGCAAAATGTCCTACATGAAGGACTTTGGTGGGTGAGACCCCAGTGGAAAGAAGTGGCCATCAAAGAAGGAGGTACTTTTCTCTGAAGGGAGGGGAGAACTTCTGCTTTGCTTATGGCCATGTCTAAATACTGATGGAGTTTGTGGATTCAAAAGGCTTCCACAGCCCAGGCAGCTCATGGCAAGAGCCTCAAGTGATCACTGATGTCATACATAAGAGTGTTAATTGTTAAATTAACAGGAGTCACTGTGCACTAACTCCCCATGCAGGACCTCTATCCTCAATACTATGAGAATTGACTGTAAAAGTAGTTCTCAAACAGCTTTTTTTGTGTGTGTATTTGCATGTGTATGCAAATTGTTGAAATCTTAACTTAGTATAGAGTTGGTCTTCTGTGTACAAAGTTAATTGAAACTGAATCTTAATGGAGAATGGGACTGGGAACAGGAGAGGGAGGAGGAGGAGGAGGGGTGGGAGTGTGGATGGGAGGGAGGGCATGGTGGGAAGAATAAGTATTTCTAAAGTAGTATGTATGAAATTTTTATTTGTTAAGAAAGGAAGAGAAGGGAAGGGAAAGGAAGGGAAGGGAAGGGCAGGGCAGGAAGAAAGGAAGAAAAATGAATTCTTCTGTAGGGCCAGCACTGTGCGCAACACTGGCATCCCATATCTTTTTTTTTAAACTTTTATTTAATGAATATAAATTTCCAAAGTACGACCTATGGATTACAATGGCTTCCCCCCCATACCGTCCCTCCCACCCACAACCCTCCCCTTTCCCACTCCCTCTCCCCTTCCATTCACATCAAGATTCATTTTCGATTATCTTAATATACAGAAGATCAGCTTAGTATACATTAAGTAAGGATTTCAACAGTTTGCTCCCACACAGAAACATAAAGTGAAAAATAATAGATGATTTTTTTTTAAGTGATGATGAAATCAGATCAGATCTATTGTCATGTTTAATCCCAGTGAGAGTCAAGTTGGGAATTGATAATTTCTTTTTTTTTTTTTTTTTTACAGAGGATCAGTTTAGTATGCATTAAGTAAAGATTTCAATCGTTTGCACCCCCATAGAAACACAAAGTGAAATATATTGTTTGAGTACTCGTTATAGCATTAAATCTCAATGCACAGCACATTAAGGACAGAGATCCTACATGAGGAGTAAGTGCACAGTGACTCCTGTTGTTGACTTTACCAATTGACACTCCTGTCTATGGCATCAGTAGTCTCCCTATGCTCCAGTCATGAGTTTCCAAGGCTATGGAAGCCCTCTGAGTTCTCTGACTCTTATCTTGTTTAGACAAGGTCATAGTCAAAGTGGAGGTTCTCTCCTCCCTTCAGAGAAAGGTAGCTCCTTCTTTGAAGACCTGTTCTTTCCACTGGGATCTCACTCTCAGAGATCTTTTACCAGAGTGTCTTGGCTTTCCATGCCTGAAATACTCTCATGGGCTCTTCACCCAGATCCGAATGCCTTTAGGGCTGATTCTGAGGCCAGAGTGCTATTTAGGACATCTGCCATTCTATGAGTCTGCTGAGTATCTCACTTCCCATGTTGGATCACTCTCCCCCTTTATTTATTCTATCGGTTAGTGTTAGCAGGTACTAGACTTGTTTATGTGCTCCCTTTGACTCTTAGCCCTTTCATTATGATCAATTGTGAACAGAAATTGATCACTTGGAATAGTGAGATGGCATTGGTACATGCCACCTTGATGGGATTGAATTGGAATCCCTGCTATGTTCCTAACTCTACCATCAGGGAAATGCAAATCAAAACCACAATGAGGTTTCACCTCACCCCGGTTAGAATGGCTCACATACAGAAATCTACCAACAACAGATGCTGAGGATGTGGGGAAAAAGGGACACTAACCCACTGTTGGTGGGAATGCAAACTGGTCAAGCCACTATGGAAGTCAGTCTGGAGATTCCTCAGAAACCTGGAGATAACCCTACCGTTCGACCCAGCCATCCCACTCCTTGGAATTTACCCAAAGGAATTAAATTGGTAAACAAAAAAGCGGTCTGCACCCTAATGTTTATTGCAGCTCAATTCACAATAGCTAAGACCTGGAACCAACCTAAATGCCCATCAACGGTAGACTGGATAAAGAAATTATGGGATATGTACTCTTTAGAATACTATACCGCAGTAAGAAGCAACGAAATCCAGTCATTTGCAACAAAATGGAGGAATCTGGAACACATCATGCTGAGTGAAATAAGCCAGTCCCAAAGGGACAAATACCATATGTTCTCCCTGATCGGTGACAACTGACTGAACACCAAGAGGGAAACCTGTTGAAGTGAAATGGACACTACGGGAAACAGTGACTTGATCAGCATAGCCCTGACTGTTAATGAACAACTTAATACATTATCTCTCTTAGTATTTTTTTTTTGTCTGTTCTACTTAATATGACTGGTTTAATTCTGTAATTAATACACAGTTATTCTTAAGTGTTGAAAATTAACTGAAATGTGATCCCTGTTAAACATAAGAGTGGGAATAAGAAAGGGAAGAGATGTATAATTTGGGACATGCTCAAGCTGACTTGCCCCAAATGGTAGAGTTAGGCATCCCATATCTTTAGCATTAGCTTGGGCCCTTGCTGCTCTGCTTCTAGTCCAGCTTCCTGATAATGAACCCGGGAAGGGACCAGAAGATGGCCCAAATGCTCGTGCCTTTGTCACCCACATAGGAGACCCAGATGGAGTTCCTGCCTCTTCACTTCAGCCTGGCCCAGCCCCAAACATTGAAGTAATTTGGAAAGTGAAACAGAGATAGAAGATCTCGTTCTCTCTGTCTCTCCCACTCTGTCACTCTGCCTTTAAAATAAATGAAATGAATCTTTAAAATAAAGAACTAGCCTGTACCTCCAGCAGGACAACAGCACAAGATTCATAATCTCAAAGAAGTGATCTTGCAATGGTGGTAGAAGACCTAAAGCTCCTTTTTTTTTTTTTAAGATTTTATTTATTTATGTGAGAGAGAGTTACAGGAGAGAGGGAGAGACTGAGAGAAAGGCCCTCCATCCACTGATTCACTCCCCAATGGCCTCAATAGCCAGAGCTGAGCTGATCCAAAGCAAGGAGCCAGGAGCTTCTTCCAGGTCTCTCACCTGGGTGCAGGTACTCAAACACTTGTTCCGTCTTCTACTGCTTTTCCTTTTCCAGGCCATAGCGGAGAGCTGGATCAGAAGTGGAGCAGCCGGGACTAGAACTGGCACCAATAGGGATGCCAGTGCCACAGGCAGAGGATTAACCCACTGTACCACAGCAGTGGCCTCAGACCTAAGGGTCTTAAGAAATGTTACCAGTCAGGCAGTCATCAAACTCATGTACTTACTTTTTATTTTATGTCTAGCTAATGTTTATTCTATAAAATCTTACTCATCGTCAAAGTCAGGAAAACATTTTGTTATGTGTTATGATTACGGCCTAATTTCTCCGATGAGATTCCACCTTCAGAAAGTAAAACAGCAATTTTTTTTGTGTGTAACACATTTCTCTTTCTTAAACATCTTTTCCTTCAAAAATAGCTACAGTGCTCTCATGAAGGAGCTCTTTCTCACTTATATCTATCTTCTCTCCTTCTCTGTTCTCTCTCCCTTGTTCTCTAAATTAACAGAAGGTAAGTGAGTGACTGTGTATATTCAGTGCCAATATTACTATAAAACAATTTAAAATGTAAATTCCAGTATGAGTCTAAATTCTCTCATGAATGATGCACAAAGCTGTGACAGAAGTTTTGGCTTGTAGGTGAGGAATTAATTGGTTATGACAGATATGAAGGGAGTTTCATTTTTGTACTTTTTTGCATTATCTAGTTATGTATGTGATATTTATTGAAATTCAGTTAAATAATTTATTTATTCTAAGTACTGGGCTTTGACAGCAAAGGGTCTAGATTTAAGACCTGGATCTGTTACTTTATAATTAGAATAATATTGGGAATGACATTTCATCTTTCTAGAGCATAAAATGCATCAAGTAATCCTGATAATTTTATAGCTGTTCTGAAGGTAAATCGATATTTTTAGTTTGGTTGCAAGTCCAAAGAATCACCGTCATCTTACTAATGAAAAAGCCTCACAGGCAGTGGGTCATATCAAAGCAGAGGGAACTTCAGGTGAGGTAATCCCAATCTAAATGTTGAGTAATCCCGCGTGAACTTTGCTCCAATGGAGACACTGCCATTATTATCTTGAGTACTAAAAGAAGCAACACAAAGCAGAAAAGATTTTATCCTTTGAACAGAAAGGAGATGTTATGTCATTCCTGCTAGGCTTTTTGCCATACACATATCCTTGAAAAGATAGTAAGGAAGCCATTACTGTCCCTGCTCCCGAAGTCTGCAGAAAAGCAAGATATGTGCTGCAGTTGCAGATATATGTGAGTCTGTGACTCTCACGGCCAGCTGAGAAGTCAGCAAAACAGGAAAACAGTGAATAATGCTGCCATGCAGTTACCAGAAAATGCTCCCATCTGTCGCAGCAATGGAATTTTGAATGAATGTTGGGATCGTTCCAATCCTAATTGATTGAAATTTAAAAGCTATTACCACCTGGTTAAGTCAGACAAAGGGAGTAGGTAGCTTTGCAAAAATAATAAAACTTTGGTTTTGTTACTGACTACCCTCTGTGAGAATTTGGCAATTCAATTTATTGGGAATGATTTACTGTCATAGTAATGTAAAAACTTTTAAATTTCTATTTATGTGATGTATATTAAAATACCATTTTATCATAAGTTTTTTTTTCCATTTTGGCTACATTTTAGACTATACATTATGTATTTTATATGTATATAATATATATATTTATATACATAAAATCATTGTTCTCTAATCCACCTAAACAGAAGCAAACCATGTAATGATTTTCAGAATAATTTAGGAGAAAATAATAACATATTGCACATTGATTTCCAAATTCATTACTTAATACATTGAATGTCATATAAATTACTGAAAATCTTGACTTTTATCCAGAGAAATTATGTTCCTTATAAAATGTTTATTGAAAGCTATGTTTTCTCATATTAATGTTAAATTTATCTGGAAAATAAACCTACCATTAATGGATAATAAAAACAATAAAGCCCTCTCAAAAAATATCCATAAAAAATTTTAACAAATATTTCTTCTAAGTCTTTCTTAACCTCAATTCAAGTAATAAAATTAATGAGTTGTCAGAACAACTTTTTATTTTTTTTTATCTTTTATTTAATGAATATAAATTTCCAAAGTACGACTCATGGGTTACAATGGCTTCCCCCCCCCATACCGTCCCTCCCACACACACCCCTCCCCTTTCCCACTCCCTCTCCCCTTCCATTCACATCAAGATTCATTTTCGATTATCTTAATATACAGAAGATCAGCTTAGTATACATTAAGTAAGGATTTCAACAGTTTGCTCCCACACAGAAACATAAAGTGAAAAATAATAGATGATTTTTTTAAATGATGATGAAATCAGATCAGACCTATTGTCATGTTTAATCCCAGTGAGAGTCAAGTTGGGAATTAATAATTTCTTTTTTTTTTTTTCTTACAGAAGATCAGTTTAGTGTACATTAAGTAAAGATTTCAATCGTTTGCACCCCCATAGAAACACAAAGTGAAATATACTGTTTGAGTACTCGTTATAGCATTAAGCCTCAGTGTACAGCACGTTAAGGACAGAGATCCTACATGAGGAGTAAGTGCACAGTGACTCCTGTTGTTGACTTTACAAATTGACACTCCTGTTTATGGCATCAGTAATCTCCCTATGCACCAGTCATGAGTTTCCAAGGCTATGGAAGCCCCTTGAGTTCTCCGACTCTTATCTTGTTTAGACACGGTCATAGTCAAAGTGGAGGTTCTCTCCTCCCTTCAGAGAAAGGCACCTCCCTCTTTGAAGACCTGTTCTTTCCACTGGGATCTCACTCACAGAGATCTTTTTGCCAGAGTGTCTTGGCTTTCCATGCCTGAAATACTCTCATGGGCTCTTCACCCAGATCCGAATGCCTTTAGGGCTGATTCTGAGGCCAGAGTGCTGTTTAGGACATCCGCCATTCTATGAGTCTGCTGAGTATCTCACTTCCCATGTTGGATCACTCTCCCCTTTATTTATTCTATCAGTTAGTGTTAGCAGATACTAGACTTGTTTATGTGCTCCCTTTGACTCTTAGCCCTTTCATTATGATCAATTGTGAACTGAAATTGATCACTTGGAATAGTGAGATGGCATTGGCACATGCCACCTTGATGGGATTGAATTGGAATCCCCTGGTATGTTTCCAACTCTACCAATTGGGGCAAGTCAGCCCGAGCATGCCCCAAATTATACATCTCTTCCCTCTCTTATTCCCACTCTTATGTTTAACAGGGATCACATTTCAGTTATGTTTCAACACTTAAGAATAACTGTGTGATAATTACAGAATTAAACCAGTCATATTAAGTAGAACAGACAAAAAAAAAATACTATGAGGGATAATGTATTAAGTTGTCCATTAGCAGTCAGGGCTATGCTGATCAAGTCACCATTTCTCATAGTGTCCATTTCACTTCAGGAGGTTTCCTTTTTGGTGTTCAGTCAGTTGTCACCGATCAGGGAGAACATATGGTATTTGTCCCTTTGGGACTGGCTGACTTCACTCAGCATGATGTGTTCCAGATTCCTCCATTTTGTTGCAAATGACTGGATTTCATTGTTTCTTACTGCGGTATAGTATTCTAAAGAATACATATCCCATAATTTCTTTATCCAGTCTACCATTGATGGGCATTTAATGAGTTGTCAGAACAACTTTTTTGACAACTATTCCTTCTCAATTCCTCTATGGTGGTCTAGCCACAACTCATTTTGCAATTTTGTGTCTATGATTTTCATGCCTTTGCTAAAACAAAGATAAAGAGTCTAATTTTAATTCTACAATCATTTCATTTCATCAACTAACATTTGACCATTGAATTTATGGAGGAAATCTAATTTTTCAATATTTATTTTTCATCCATTATATGAAAGGCACCAAGAAAATGCCATAGAATAGTGATATAACTGATGACTTCCAAGAGATTATTCACTGTTCAGTGATCTCTCTTTCCTTTGTGGTCACTTTGTTGTGTTTGCACATGTATTGTGCATGAGTCTATATCATTCAGATTGTACTATATTATAAAGTACTAATAAATATTTTATTTCTAGTCTTTTTATGGCTACATACGTTTCTTAGATTTTAAAACTCTCAAAAGAAGAAATCATATGTTAATTGTTTCCTATTCATACAGGGAATATATCATTCAAAATGGAATAAGTATTTTTAACAAATTAATTACTATATTAATTCAAAGTGCTTCTTCTTTTCTAGGAATTTTGAACTCTGGTTTTATAACAATACACGGGAAATCCCTTTTTCTCAGTAACAATTCATTATTACAATTTTGTTTTAAACACTTTTTGTTTTACTTTTCTTCTTCTCCCTGCTTTTCTCAATATAAAACCAGGCATATAATACCAGGAATTAAGGGGAAGTGCACTGATTATAAATATCTTTATACTCTAAGATGCATGAGGTAATTAATTCAACTGGAATTTGGTTAACCCCTACTGGCAATCAAGCTGTGTTAAAGAGCCTAATTTATAATTTAGTTTTCTAAGAGGTTTCACCCAGAGGTGGCCTCTCCCTACCAGTATACCTACAAAAGTTCGACTCCTGAACAAATTGATGGAAGACCAGAGAAAGTAAATAGGTTACTAGAAAGAAATCCCTAGGCACCATTCTGCCTCCTGACATCTCTATGCTGAAAATCTAATTAAGAAAAAAGCTAAGGCAAACTCCCTCTCTTTATCTCTCTCTCTGATATTAAAAGCTGAAACCTAAAATCCCCAAAAAAGGGACAAGTAAGAGGAAATGCTAAGAAAGTGACACTTCTCAGGAATACAGAACATGCAATATTGCTTTTGCAATTCTTAAAACATTGACTATATTTAAAAAATACCAAAAAGACTCCAATTTAATCCCATCAAGGTGGCATGTACCAATGCCATCTCACTAGTCCAAGTGATCAATTTCAGTTCACAATTGATCATAATGAAAGGACTAACAGTCAAAGGGAGCACATAAACAAGTCTAGTACCTGCTAATACTAACTGATAGAATAAATAAAGGGGAGAGTGATCCAACATGGGAAGCGAGATACTCAGCAGACTCATAGAATGGCAGATGTCCTAAACAGCACTCTGGCCTCAGAATCAGCCCTAAAGGCATTCGGATCTGGCTGAAAAGCCCATGAGAGTATTTCAGGCATGGAAAGCCAAGACACTCTGGCAAAAAAAAAAAAAAAAAAAAAAAAAAAAAAAAAAAAACCAACCCTAAATGAAAGATCTCTGTGAGTGAGATCCCAGTGGAAAGAACAGGTCTTCAAAGAAGGAGGTGCCTTTCTCTGAAGGGAGGAGAGAACCTCCACTTTGACTATGACCTTGTCTAAACAAGATAAGAGTCGGAGAACTCAAGGGGCTTCCATAGCCTTGGAAACTCATGACTGGAGCATGGGGAGATTATTGAGGCCATAAACAAGAGTGTCAATTTGTAAAGTCAACAACAGGAGTCACTGTGCACTTACTCCTCATGTAGGATCTCTGTCCTTAATGTGCTGTACATTGAGACTTAATACTATAATGAGTACTCAAACAGTATATTTCACTTTGTGTTTCTATGGGGGTGCAAACTGTTGAAATCCTTACTTAATGTATACTAAACTGATCTTTTGTAAAAAAAAAAAAAAAAAAGAAGAAGAAGAAATTATCAATTCCCAACTTGACTCTCGCTGGGATTAAACATGACAATAGGTCTGATCTGATTTCATCATCATTTAAAAAATCATCTATTATTTTTCACTTTATGTTTCTGTGTGGGAGCAAACTGTTGAAATCTTTACTTAATGTATGCTAAACTGATCTTCTGTATATAAAGAGAATCGAAAATGAATCTTGATGTGAATGGAAGGGGAGAGGGAGTGGGAAAGGAGAAGGTTGCGGGTGGGAGGGACGTTATGGGGGGGAAGCCATTGTAATCCATAAGCCGTACTTCGGAAATTTATATTTATATTCATTAAATAAAAGTTAAAAAAATACCAAAAAGCACAGGTTCTTGGAACTTTGGTATCCTGAATTATCCTGCTACATTCATTCTGTATCTACTCTAGCAATTTGCCTAAAGATAGGGAAAACGAGACAAAGTCTGATGACCAATTGAAACAAGTGTACATTAGCAGTCTAAAATATCTCTGAAAAACTTGATTCCTTTAGTTAAACTAATAAAACAGTATTTTCTTTCTCACTTACATGTTTCATCATGTAGCTCATGAGAACTGCATTAAAGATAGAGTTTGATATGTTTAAATGTATTCATCTTGAATAAGCATTAATATGTTCCTAGTACAAGTAATAATTTTCATGCTGCTAGAACAAATACTGCAGTTTTTCTAAAAAGATCTTTTATTCCATGTCCCAATCCTCCCTTCACAATAAGGCAGGTATTTCCTTTATACATTCAAGTCAGAGGGGTATCTACAAATTTTCTTTGCTTAATTGCAGTATAATTGACAAATACAAATTACATATGTGCAAGCTGTACAAATGATGCTTTAAATACATATATATGTGAATTGATTACCACGATCAAGATAATTAATGTCTATCACTCACATAGTTACTTTTTATGTTGTAAAAATACTCATATCTACTTCCTTAGCAACTTTTAAAGATTAAATTATTGTTAACTATCATTGCTATGCTGTACAGTAAGCATGCAAAAGATACTCATTTTATAGCTGCAAATTCATACCATTAGATACATCTTCCCATTTGCTCTATGGCCTAACCCTGGTAAGCACCCTTTTCTCCACAACCATGAGTTTAGTGTGTTTAGGTTTCACATATGAGGGAGACTCCGCAGTTCTTGTTTTCTGTCTGTGGTTTATTTCACTTATTATAAGGCTCTCTAAATTTGTCAGGATTGCCGTGTGTGTGTGTGTGTGTGTGTGCAGCGTTATAAAATTTTTTCTCATCATGTATTTGTTGATGATTACTTAGGTTATTTACATATCTTGACTATTCTGAATAGTGCTGCCAAGAACACAGCAGTGCATATACCTCCTCAAGGTAGTGGCTCTATTCGCTTTGATTGTATGCCTCAAAACAGTTAACAGAATCATATGGTGGTTCTATTTTTAACTTTTGAGGAGTTTCCATTCTGTTTTCCATCGTGCCTGTACCAATTTACATTCCCTCCAATAATGTTCACGGGTTCCCTATGCCCCACATCCTCACTAACATTTACCCTTTAATTTTTGGATAGTCATCATAACATTTGTGAGGTGACATCCCATTGTGATTTTGATTTGTTTTTTCATTTATAATTAGTGATATTGAGCACCTTTGGATATAGCTATTGGCCATTAGTATGTCCTCCTTTGAGGGATTTCCATTCAAGTCTTTTGCCTGTATTTTAATTTGATTTTTTTTCCACTATTGAGTTGTATAAGTTAATTTTGCATATTATTTATCAGATAGGCTTGCAAATATTTTGGCTTTTCACTTAGTTGACCTTTTCTTGCTATGCAGTCAGTATTTAGTTTAACGTTATTCCATTTATTTAGTTTCACTTTATTTACATATATCATTTTTTAAAAATCATTGAAAATTAATAAAAAGTAAAAAAAAAAAAACCTAATTAAGAGCCCTGTCCAAATTCAATGTCATGGAACTTTTTTGCTTCATTTTCTTCTGGGAGTTTTATGATTTTAGGAATTATCAAAGTTTTAAATAACTTTTATGTATGGTGTGAGATAAGGACGCAATCCCATTCTTTTGCATGTGACACCAATAATTGAAGGGACTCACCTCCTTTTTTGTATTGTTGGCACTTTAGTTGAAGATTAGTTGATTGTAATGTGCTCCAGTTTATTTCTGTGCTTTCTATTCTGCTCCCCTGGCCCACATGCTTGTTAGTTCTATGATGTTTCGAGTATGATAGCTTTTTTATTATAATTTGAAATCATGGAGTGTGATGCCTCCAACTCTCTTCTTGCTCAAGATTGTTGTATCTATTTGGGATCTTTGGCAGTTCTATACAAATTTTATAGTTATTTTCTCTATGTGAAAATGATATTCTAATATTTATAGGCATTCCATTGAATAGTTAAATAGTGTAAACTATGACAATTTTAACAATATTGATTCTTTTGATCCATGAGCATGGAATATAGTTTAATTTATTTGACTCATCAGTGTTTTATCATTTTCAGTGTATAGATCTATCACTTTGCATGTTAAATTTACTCTGAATGGGGCCAGTGCCGTGGCTCACTTGGCTAATACTCTGCCTGAGGCGCTGGCATCCCATATGGGCACCGGGTCCTAGTCCCGGCTGCTCCTCTTCCAGTCCAGCTCTCCACTGTGGCCCGGGAGTGCAGTGGAGGATGGCCCAAGTGCTTGGGTTCCTGCACCCACATGGGAGACCAGGAGGAAGCACCTGGCTCCTGGCTTCGGATAGGTGTAGTTCCAGCCGTAGTGGCCATCTGCGGAGTGAACCAACGGAAGGAAGACCTTTCTCCCTGTTTCTCTCTCTCACTGTCTAACTCTACCTCTCAAATAATAAATTAAAATCTTTAAAAAATTACTCTGAAGTATTATTAATGATATTATTTTCTTTTTTCAATTTTCAAAATACTGTACTTAAGAAAATATTTAAACTGTTTTCATCAAAAATAGTTGTAAATAATTATGTTGTTTAGTGTGACATATAAATACTTGTCTATAATATATAGTGATCAATTCAGAATAACTGATGTTTCCTTCTCTGTTAGTAATTTATTTCTGAAGCCTTGGGATGACTCTATTTTGTTTACTCAGAGAGCATTTAGAGGCTATTGCAAACTGTAGTCACTGCACTGTGTAACATTAGGTACTTACTACTTCAATCTAACTGACTTGTAACCTGTTATTCAATCCCCTTCCACTTGTTGATGAAAATCTTTGATGATCCCATATCTTGACTTTTGTGAATAGTGCTGCAACAAACATGGTATAATAGGTATCTCTGGCCAGCACCGCAGATCACTATGCTGGTCCTCCGCCTGCGGTGCTGGCACCCCAGGTTCTGGTCCCGGTCGGGGCGCCAGTTCTGTCCCGGTTGCTCCTCTTCCAGTGCAGCTTGTGCTGTGGCCCAGGAGTGCAGTGGAGGATGGCCCAGGTCCTTGGGCCCTGTGCCCACATGGGAGACCAGGAGGGGGCACCTGGCTCCTGGCTTCGGATCAGTGCAGAACGCTGGCCACAATGCTCCGGCCATGGCGGCTACTTGGGGGGTGAACCAATGGAAAAAGAAAGACCTTTCTCTCTGTCTTTCTTTCTCACTGTCCACTCTGCCTGTCAAAAAAAAATAAAAATAAAAAAATAGATATCTCTTTAATACAATAATTCTATTTATTTTGGATACCTAACCAATAGTGGAATTTCCAGATAATATGGTGGTTATATTTCTAGTTTTTAGGAATCCTTTTACTTTTTTCCCCTTGGTGACTATTAATTTACATTCCCACTAACAGTCTATGAATTCTCTTAAAATGAGATTTAGTAACTTCTTTTTCAGATGGCTTTCCGTGTGTTAAATGACAATTTTTGCAGGTTGAATTTCTATCCCACAGTGATACACAGATCACACATTAGTTCCAACAATGTTTAGTGGAGTCTTTAGGTTTTCTACATATTAAATTATGTTATATGCAGAGAAAATTAAAATTCATTCTTTCAGATTTGGTTTTCTTCTATTTCTTTTTCTTGCTTAAGTGCTGTGGCTAGGACTTCAAATGCTATAGTGCTATACTGAAAGGAAGTAGTAAGAGTGGACATCATTATCCCATTCCATCATAGCTAGGATTTTGAAGAATAAAAACCAAGTGACAGAAACTGTTAAAGGATCTGCTCTAGTGAAGACAATAAGACTCATAAATATTTGAGAAAAGCCTGTATCAGATGAAGAAGCAATGACTTGGACTGTAGGTCAGACACATGTATGTATCTCTGTTAGCCCTATGATGATAATGGCCAAAGCAAGAAATTTATGATGTAAAAAAAGTCTAGAGTTGAGGAGTAGGCGCTGTGGTATAGCGGGTAAAGCCACAGCCTGCAGTGCTGGCATCCCACATGGCTGCTCCACTTACTATCCAACTCTCTGCAAAGGTCTGGGAAAGCAATGGAAGATGGCCCAAGTCCTTGGGCCCCTGCACCCACGTGGGAGACCCGGAAAAAGTTCCTGGCTCCTGGCTTCAGATCAGTGCAGCTCCAGCTGTTGCAGCCAATTAGTGAGTGAACCAGCGGATGGAAGATCTCTCTCTCTCTCTGCCTCTCCTTCTCTCCCTGTGTAACTCTGACTTTCACATAAATAAATAAACCTTAAAAAAAAGTCTAGAGTTGAATACAGTATTGAATATCCTGCTAGATGTAGATCATCTAAATTATTTAATAATTGTTATTCACCATACAATGTGAAAGCACGTGCTGAGTCTATGCGTGCTGATGTGCAGGCTGCTAAAGAATTTTTGGAATCTCCAGATAAAGTGATGTAGAGAAATATTATTTGCCAGAGTAAATATTCAATATGGCTGAAACCTTCATGTTCTGGAAACAGATGCCAGGGTGCGCTTTCATCCATTTAGAGGCCAAGAAATGGCAGGTTTCGAAGCTTTAAAAGACAGGGTAACTGTCTTGCTTGGGGCAATGTGGTAGGTTGCAAACTGACACTGTGAACTGCTGCAATGAAATCACCAGGGCCTTGAAGCAGGACAGTGAGCACACACAGCAGGTGCACCACACAGCAGTAAGAAGGCAGGGATGGGTCAGCCCCTGTTACAAGATGCCCTCCTGAACCGCCAGGCCAGCCAACTGGAGACACACTGTTTGAAGAATAACATGCCTTTCACCTTTCTACCTGCAGTGGATAATGTTCCCACATATTCTATTTTTATTGGCTGACTTAATCCAATATCAAAGTTGTGCTTCTCATATGAAGTAACACCTATTTGATCTAACCGATGTAGCAAGGACTTTTAGCAGTTTTGAAGGACTACTACCTGCAGAGTGTGTGTGCCCAGGCTGTTGTTTCAGCTGAGAGTGACGCTGAGAAAACACAAATGCAATTCTGGAAAGATGAGAAAGATGAGTGCATAAGAACCTTGCCTGGACTTGGTGTGATGTCATCTAGGGAAAAAAAAAAAAAAAACGTACTTATGCGGTTCTTCTACGATTTAAAAAGATTTATTAAGAATGAGGAGATTCCAAAAACCACCAAAGCTGAGGTCGAGTTGGCAAACAACTGAACCTGGGTGTAGCTTAGGCTGACACCGAGGAGCTCCTAGAAGTGCTTACTGAGCAATTCAGTAACAACGGGTTGTTGGAACTGAACAGGACCATATAGCTGAAGAGGAGACAGGAGAAAAGATTTGGGGAGAAGAAAAACAATTCTCAAGAAAACTCAGTGAAGGGTTTAGTTGATGCTTTTGCGGACCACAGCAAGCTCTTTATTTATTTATTTATTTTTTTATTTTGACAGGCAGAGTTAGACAGTAAGAGAGAGAGACAGAGAGAAAGGTCTTCCTTGTTGGTTCAGCCCCCAAATGGCTGTCATGGCCAGCACTGCGCCAATCCAAAGCCAGGAGCCAGGTGCTTCTCCTGGTCTCCCATGCAGGTGCAGGGTCCAAGCACTTGGGCCATCCTCCACTGCCCTCCTGGGCCACAGCAGAGAGCTGGCCTGGAAGAGGAGCAACCAGGACTAGAACCCGGCGTCCATATGGGATGCCGGCCCTGCAGCTGGAGGATCAACCAAGTGTGAGCCATGGCGCCGGCCCCCACAGTAAGCTCTTTAAAAAGTTTAAAAATGTGCACCCTCAACACCAAAAGGTTTTGTAACAGTGGGAGCTTGAGTCCTGGTTCTTGACCTCTTTCCGTATAGAAATAAGGGAAGAGTCCAAGTTGGAGTGTGAGTATTTTATTAACCAAGTGAGAGAACCAAGGGAAGCCGGAGAAAACAAGAGCAGAGCTCCCTGGGTGATAAGACACGGAGAGGGAGCCCCAGAGCTGGAAGTCTGGTGGGGTGACCCTCGGTCTCTAATACATATCCTAACTTCCCTCCATCTATGTCACCTGGTGTAACGTCCGGACTAGGGTCCCCGTGAGCCTGGAAGGGGCTGGGGCCGGCTGGATCCAGCGTTTCCCAGGCACTTTCAGAGCATGAAAGGGGGCATGATTGGCCCAATCCAGCGGGCGCGTGCAATGAAGGAGAAGGGGGAAACTTGCCCACTTCCAGGAGCGCGCCTGTCCCTGCCGACATCCCCCACCCCTGCAGTTTCATTAAAAACAGGAATGTTGATGGTACACTATCTGCTTACAGTCAACTCTAGGATAAATAGAAGAGCCAAACCAAGCATATCACCATGGACATACTTATGAAAAGAGTGATAGACCAGGGTTAATGTGTCCACTGTGTTTCAGTTATTAACAAAAATTCCAAAAGCAGAGAAAAGATAAAATAACAATTTACAAATAGAAAAAGCTAATAGAATATCAAGAAAGAAAATATGTATACACCTGTGCGTTGTGCTTGTATTTGAAGCTAATTTTTACTACAAAATAGTCAAAAAATTAATTTTAGTTTATAAACACAAAATAGTCAACTAAAGCTAATTTATGATTAAATAAAATATTTTTATAAACTTAATGCAGCCTAGGTAACCAGTGTTTATAGCATCTACAGTAGTGCACATTAATGTGTTAGGATTTCACATTCACTACCCAATCACTCACTAACTCATCCAGAATAACAGTTTTAAAAACGCCATTCATGGTAAGAATCCTAATAAGTGGCCTTCTTGTTTTGAAATTTTGTGCTATATTTTTCTGTACCTTTCCTATATTTAGATATGTCTAGGTACACATGTACTTGCTATTGTTTTGCAGTTTCAATATTCAGTCGAGGGTTCTTGCCGGAAGTGGAGAGCGGCTGATCGCAGTACTGAGGTGGTCCATTAGGGCTGACATGCAAAATCTGGTAGAAAGGCTGGAGAGAGCAGTGGGCCGTCTGGAGGCGGTATCCCATACCTCCAACATGCACCGAGGATACGGAGACAGCCCTTCAAAAGCAGGGGCAGCTCTCTATGTGCAGGCATTTGACTCACTGCTTGCCGGTCCTGTGGCAGAGTACAGTAAAGAGATTGGGGGAGATGTGCAGAAACACGCAGAGATGGTGCATACAGGCCTGAAGCTGGAGCGAGCGCTCTTGGTTACAGCCTCTCAGTGCCAGCAGCCAGCAGGTAATAAGCTCTCTGATTTGCTGGCACCCATCTCCAAGCAGATCCAAGAAGTGATAACATTTCGGGAGAAAAACCGGGGCAGCAAGTTGTTCAATCACCTGTCAGCTGTCAGTGAAAGCATCCAGGCCCTGGGCTGGGTGGCCGTGGCTCCCAAGACTGGCCCCTATGTGAAAGAAATGAATGATGCTGCCATGTTTTACACAAACCGAGTCCTCAAGGAATATAAAGATGTGGATAAGAAGCATGTGGACTGGGTGAAAGCTTACTTGAGTATATGGACAGAGCTGCAGGCTTACATTAAGGAGTTCCATACCACCGGACTGGCCTGGAGCAAAACGGGGCCTGTGGCAAAAGAACTGAGTGGATTGCCGTCTGGACCCTCGGCTGGATCAGGTCCTCCTCCCCCACCGCCTGGCCCTCCTCCCCAGCCAGTCCCTACCAGTTCAGTCTCCGATGACTCTGCCTCCCGCTCAGCACTGTTTGCGCAGATTAATCAGGGAGAGAGCATCACACATGCCCTGAAACACGTGTCTGATGATATGAAGACTCACAAGAACCCTGCCCTGAAGGCTCAGAGTGGTCCAGTATGCAGTGGCCCCAAACCATTCTCTGCTCCTAAACCCCAAACCAGCCCATCCCCCAAACCAGCCACAAAGAAGGAGCCAGCTGTACTTGAACTGGAGGGCAAGAAATGGAGAGTGGAAAATCAAGAGAATGTTTCCAACCTGGTAATTGAGGACACAGAGCTGAAGCAGGTGGCTTACATATACAAGTGTGTCAACACAACATTGCAAATCAAGGGCAAGATTAACTCCATCACAGTAGATAACTGTAAGAAACTCGGGCTGGTATTCGATGACGTGGTGGGCATTTTGGAGATAATCAATAGTAGGGATGTCAAAGTTCAGGTAATGGGTAAAGTGCCAACCATTTCCATTAACAAAACAGATGGTTGCCACACTTACCTGAGCAAGAATTCCCTGGACTGTGAGATAGTCAGTGCCAAGTCGTCTGAGATGAACATCCTCATTCCCACAGAAGGCGGAGACTTCAACGAGTTCCCAGTCCCGGAACAGTTCAAGACTGTATGGAACGGTCATAAGTTGGTCACCACAGTGACAGAGATCGCCGGTTAAGTGAAGTGCCACTGGGTTCTGCGCCCTCTCCCTCCACACACGGGATGACTCTGTTATCGAGACGGTTCTTTTCTAGGTTTCCTCTACCTTTCTGCTCTTAACGGCTTCTCTGCTCTGAGAGGCACAGCTACCTGCCTTCACTGAAACATACCTCAGGCTGAGATTTAGGGCGGGGTAGCAGGTCAGTTGATCTTCTGCAGGAAGGTGCAGCTTCCTTATATCAGTGCACCCACACCGCCAATGCATTCTTCAGGAACGGCAGGCCAGGACTGGTGCATTTTAGCTCTCAGCTTTGGGGTTACTTGACCAATTACAGTCCTTTGAGAAGAATAAAACAGTCCCAGGATGAACGAATCAGAACGTTCACACTAGGCGATCTTTTCCTAACAGTGAGCAGATAGGTAGCAGAAGCTGTGTGATTGCAGGTGGTTGTTTTAACCAAACGATCTTTCACTGTTGACAAGTGAGGCAAGGGTTGCACTGGATCAAAGGCTGAGACTTAGCCATCTAGCATTCCAAGCAAAACAGTTTCCCCATAAGCATTCCTTTCCTTCTGCATTCCATCGTAAGTCTGCCTCAGCCATGGGACAGCAGGTTCTCTGGGATCAGCTGCTGCAGCAGTGCCCATCACTGAGGGCAGTGGGCCCTTTCTTAGGGATCCCTGCCCAGCACCTTCCTACAGAAATGACTTTTTTTAAAAAATATCCTCACACCATCCCAAGGAATCTGGCATTCTTCCTCCCTGCTAGGTGCCTGTCGTCTTCATTGCCTCCTTTGCCCACCATCAGTGGCACTTGGCTCCCGTCCAGGCACTGCAGAGGACTAAAACCTCCCCTGCAGGCTGGTTTTGGGTCTTGATCGATGTAAGGATCTCGCACAGCATTGCTAATGTAAATTTCAGTTTTTCCCTCTAGAACGAACACTTACCAAAATATGCAACTTTTTTTGGTGGGAAGAGAGATTGTCCTATGACTTCTACCCATTTCCTGAGGCCTGTGGAAATAAACCTTTATGTACTTAAAGTTATACAGAAAATAGAATAAAGTTAATACCAAAAAAAAAATATTCAGTCGAGTAACGTGCTGAACAGGTTTGTAGCCTTGGAAAACAGATAATATGATAGAGCCTAAGTTTGTAGCAGCCACACATCTGGATTTTTTTTAATTCAATTTATTTTTTTTTTAATTTGACGGAGTTAGACAGTGAGAGTGAGAGAGACAGAGAGAAAGGTCTTCCTTACGATGGTTCACCCCCCAAATGGCCGGAGCTATGCTGATCCGAAGCCAGGAGCCAGGTGCTTCTTCCTGGTCTCCCATGCAGGTGCAGGGACCCAAGCACTTGGGCCATCCTCCACTGCCCTCCCGGGCCACAGCAGAGCTGGTAGAGGAGCAGCCGGGACTAGAACCCGATGCCCATATGGGATGCCGGCGCTGCAGGCGGAGGATTAACCAAGTGAGCCACGGTGCTGGCCCCGATACATCTGGATTTTAGTACACTCTGTATGTACAGACCAAGAAAGAATCCCCTGAAAATGCACTTCTCAGAATGTGTCCCCATTGCTGAGTGATGCATAACTGGGTTGTATGAACATACCTTTACCAGAGAGGAGTGTGCTTTCACAGGACCTAGTCCTTTTCCAGCTGTGTGCTGGAACTTTTCTGTTGGACTCCAGGTCTCCCACAAAGGTGTTGTCATCCATGAGGAGTCGTGAAAATCATGTTTCTGCAAGGGGATGATGCTAGAAAACTCCTATTCTGCCACCTTTCTCAGGAGTATCTACTTTCAGGAGTATCTACTTTTAACTGCAAACTATCCTTTCTGTACCGTTAATGATGAGATTTAACCGCAATATTAAAGTCATTCAATCACAATGGCAGTGACATATATACAGCATGAGTGTCAAGTACATATAAACTATTACTTAAGTAATCTCTGCTTTATTAGAGGAAACAAAATGCTTTTACTCACAAGAATATATCAACACACCAATGCATGTGTGTTGTCACATGTTCGTGTATTATTCTCATCTGTGTGATGGTGACTCTTGTTAGAGGAGAGAAAATTGAGCCACTTCTTCTCAACTACTAGTTTCTTACAACTTGCACAATTTTTCTAAAGCTCCATAGCTTGCCATGTGACCATTCCTTTTCAATATATAACTGCTGTGAGAATTGCTTCTCTGACTTGAACCTTTCAGCTGTCACTACAAGAATATTCTCCCGGGGGAGAGAAATCATTGATATAAAACGTGGCAACCTCTGTGGCAGAAAGTCATTGCAGACACTAATAGAGAGGCCTCCAACTACATTAATGAGTGAACAAACAAGAGAAGACACTGCAGTTTCCATCATGTTAAAATAATTTATGTTCCTGGTGTGTGTATCAGTGATTTATTGCTTCTGATAGTTTTTCAGTAATTTATTATACTAAATGAAATTACTAGATTGGGGCCTGCATTGCAGCACAGTGTGGAAAGACACTGCCTGCAACACTGGCTTCCCATATGGGTGCTGTTTGTGTCCCAGTAGCTCCACTTCTGATCCAACTCCCTGTTAATGGCCTACGGAAAGCAGTGGGAGACGGCCCAAGGGCGTGGTCCCCTGCCACTCATGTGGGAGACCCAGATGAAGCTCCTGGCTCCTGACCTCAGCTTAGCTCAGTCCAGGCCACTGTAGAAAGTTGGGGAGTGAACCAGTGGATGGAATACCTGTCTCTCTCTGTATCTACCTCTTTCGCTATAACTCTGACTTTCAAACCAATTAATTATTTTTAAATAAGTAAATTTACCTGCATTAGTCTATATATATATGCATGCATATTTATAACAATGCATATATTATCTCTAGTTATATTCTTTTATCATTTTTATATGAGCATATATATTACTACATTATAGATATAACATTTTATTAATATAATCATTTTGAATTTAAACTAGTTAATATTAACATAGACAATTTGATTTTTAAGAATATATTTATTCTAAAGGCAAAGAAACTGATACCAAGAGATAGGCAGACAGAGGTCCCGTCTACTTGTTCACTTCCCAAGTGCTCACAAGTGCCACCATCCAGAACTGAAGCCAGGAGCCAGGAACTCAGTCCGTGTCTCCCACATAGGCAACAAGGACCCCACCATCTGAGCCATCACCTCTGCCTTCCAATATCTGGGTGGCAAAAAATTGGAATTGGGAGAAGGAGCCAAGGCTCTAATCAAGGCACTCAGATATGGGACAAGAGCACCTTAATTTTTAAAAGGATCATTTCCTTATTTATTTTTAGCTACTTGAAAGGAAGAGGGAAAGACACACACATACACACACACAGTGAGAGAGAGAGAGAGGGAGAGAGAGAGAGGGAGAGAGAGAGAGAGAGAGAATCTATTGGATAACTCCCCAAATTCCTATAACAGCTAGGTCTGGGTCATTTAAAGCCTGGAGCTCCTCTGGTTCCCCGATATGGGATGGCTGAAGTGCATGGGCCATCATCTGTTGCCTCCCAGGAGACTTTAGCAGAGGGCAGTATTGGAAAGGGAAGAGATCAGACTCGAACCAGCACCCAGATGTGGGATGCACATATCTTAATCACCTCCACATATGGATCTTTGAAAAACAATATTTGTGTTATTTTGGTTAATTTTATGAATTTTGGGTGTTGCTTATATTTCCCTTTTTTGAAGCACCCAAAACTTAGTAGGTATACTATGTAGAGGAAGCATACCAATTTTAAAAACATATATTTATTTATTTATTTGCAAGGCAGAGAGAGAGAGAGTGTGTGTGTGCGAGAGTGAGAGATCTTTCATCCATTGGTTCATTCCCTAAGTGGACACAAAGGCGGGGGGAGTCAGGATCGCCATAGAGATCTTCCACATTGGTGGCAGGGCCAAAACATTTGGACCATCTTTCACTGCCTTTCCAGGTTCAGTAGTACAGCTGGATCTGAAGCAGAGCAGGTAGGACTTGAACATCTGATACCAGATGCCAGCATTGCAAACAGATGCTTAACTTGATGTGCCAAAATGCTGGCCCCTGACATGGGAATTCCCTTCATTCTACCTTATACTCAGATTCAACTCCTTAAATGATTAGCATTCAGTTTTATTTTGCAATTATGTATCTCACATCCTGATAATATGCTATACAGAAACATATGTAAATGTGTGTGCATGAATTCAATTACTGTTCAATCAAATTGCATCTTTTACTTTAATGTTTTCTATGCTCTGGCTTCACCTAATAAGTAAACTTTATCCTTTAGTAATTGGTGATTGTGAAGTGAAAATACATGTTTTTTAAAAGGACAAAGAGTTCTCCTTAGGAAACATGGGAAATCTGGAAAAATACTAAAGTGTAATTTAGTCTATTTTTATTATGTTTCCAGAGAGCTCAGGTTTTATGCCATGAAAGTTCGTGTCCAAATTAATAACCCTCAGTAACTATTCCTCTGTTTCTGCATTTGTAAAATTAAAAATAATACTAAGGCAAACAACCTAAAACTTCGGTGCTGTTATCATGCAAGGGATAACTGATATAAAGATTTTTAAGAAGAATATCCGTGGCAATTTGATTAAAGGAAAATACTGGCAAAGGGTGATGTACCTGAAGTCAAGCTTGAAGGAAACATGAGAGTTCAGGACCCTTTGCCATTCACACACGTTGCAGCCCCAGCCCCAGAACTGAAAGCTCTCAGCTCTTGTCATTGCTATGGTCCCAGTGTTCTATAAAAAAGCTGAAAAAAATATTTAATTTTCCTCAAATTCTTCTTATGTAAAAGTGAAAATTGATTAAACTCTCAGGATGTTATGCTAGTGATAATGTATTTAACTTCCTTAGGATTAACTATAAATAAATAAGGTATCATACTAGTTTGCGTATAACGGGAGGCAAATATATTTTGTTCATCAAGCTACAGATTCAAAGCATTCTCAAGGTCTTTCCCTCTTCTAAAGTGAAGGGTCAATATAGACAATGTTATGGCAAGTCCAATTTCCTGTTTCTGTCTCCACTCCACCTACTATTTCTTCATTCACAGGGAACCGGATCAGAAGTAAGTCAGCTGAGACTGGAACTGGCGTCCATAAGGGATGCCAGCACTGCGGGGGCAGCTTAAACTGCTAAGCCACGGTGCTGACTCCAGCCTTATTAATTTCAAATTCCACTTCTTCTACTACCAAGATATCCTAGCGTCAGATGCTTTGAATGCAGCTATATAGAAGATAGACATAGAGATGGAGATAGATACAGATGAGAATGTAGGTATAACTGTGGATATGGATGTAGATATATTGATACACAAAAATAGCACAAACTACAGCTTTTATGTATCTCGCTGGAATTCAGTTAGTACAAATCTTATGTAGATTATGACATTAATGTGTTATATTGTGATCCCTACAATAGTCACTAAAAAATTGCAAAACTACAGTGAAAAAAATTATTATAACAACGACTGCCATATGTGACTATGTAAATACACCCCCCACACACACACACACATCCACACACCATGAAGATTGCTCAGCATTCCCAGGGATTAGGCCTGGAAGTTATTTTTCATGGATGTTATTTGAGGCGTTTGTATAAAATTCCAACAAAACTTTATTTACAAAAACAGAGTGGGCTGAGTTCATCCTTGAGGCTGTATTTTGCCAGCTACAGTAAAAGTGACTCAAGAAAGAAACCAGCATAGTTTTAACCTCCATAAAACTGAAAACCTTACCATCTTTCCTTGTGACATAGATCATAGATTTATTTAGGCAATGACAGGCAGGCTGAATTTATTAATATTTGATTAAGAAGCATGTTCATTGAAGGTAAACCTTCAACACATATTATATAAAAAGGCCTTTGCAATTTCTAAATATGTAAGCAGAAAGAATGAAAATAATATTTCTATGGATTTTCAAGTTGAATGGTGAGGTACAAAAGAAGTTATGGTTTATTCGTGATTATGATGTATACAGACAAGACTGATTCTGTTTGGAGAAACGAAAAACTCAGAGGGACACAAAGGCTCAACATCTTAAAATCAAAACATGGTTACCTGGACCAGCACTGTAAAGACACTGGCTTCCCATATGGGTGCCAGTCCGTGTCCAGTTGCTCCACTTCTGCTCTAGCTCCCTGCTTATTGGCAGATGGAAGATATTCTCTCTCTCTCTCTCTCTTTCTCTCTTTGAGTGTGTATGTGTGTGTGTGTACGTGTGTGCCTGCCTCTCTCTCTCTGTAACTCAGATAAATAAGTAAATCTTTTTTTAGATGACTTTTTATATTTTTTTTCTCTTTTTAGAAAACTTTTATGTAAGAAATATAAATTTTGAAAGTACAACTTCTGGATTATAGCGGTTTCCCCCCACCCATAACCACCCTCCCACCAGCAAACTATCCCATCTCCACTCCCTCTCCCACCCCATTCTTCATTAAGATTCATTTTTAATTATCTTCATATACAGAAGATCAACTTAGTATATACTAAGTAAAGATTTCAACAGATTGTACCCACACAGACACACAAAGTATAGAGTACTGTTTGAAGACTAGTTTTACCATTAATTTGCATAGTACAACACAATAAGGGCAGAGGTCCTACATGGGGAGTAAGTGCACAGTGACTCCTATTGTTGATTTAACATGGACACTCTTTTACTCTTTTTTATGATGTAAGCAGTCACCCTAGGCTCTTGTCATGAACTGCCAAGGCTATGGAAGCCTCTTGAGTTCACAAACTCTGACCTTATTTAAACAAGGCCATAATCAAAGCGGAAGTTCTCTCCTCCCTTCAGAGAAAGGTACCTCCTTCTTTGATGGCCTGTTCTTTCCAATGGGATCTCACTCAGAGATCTTTCATTTAGGTAATTTTTTTTTTTTTTTGCCAGAGTGTCTTGGCTTTCCATGCCTGAGAAACTCTCATGGGCTTTTTAGCCAGATCCAAATTCCGTAAGGGCTGATTCTGAGGCTGGAGTGCCATTTAGGGTATTTACTATTCTATGACTCTCCTGTGTATCCTGCTTCTCATGTTGGGCTCTTTTCTCCTTTTTATAAATAAGTAAATCTTAAAAAAAATGTTTACCAAGGTGCTGGAGTACCCACATAGCACCCAAGGGTAGGCCAATGGAAACTAAGTCATAAGCAACCACACCTTGGATCTGGATCCTGGAAAAGGTGAGCCTCCTTATCCAGTCCCAGTGTGTCCTGGATGCCACATCTGTGTGATGGGCCACAATGCCAAAGACCAAAAACCCAGGATTGGTTGCAAAAGGCTTTGCCTGATTCATTACTAATGTCCTCACTGGACCAGGACCGATATCCAGACCTCTCCAAAGACTCCTTTCTCTCTCCCTCTCCCTTTCTCTCTCATTTCCTTTTTCTTCAATTGTGTGATCTGTGTTAAGTGGTAAAACACACAGTTGTTAGCACGTATATGGTGGATGCATGTGGTCATTTGTATGACCACATGTGCCTCACCAGCACTATGGAGTGCAAGAGGAGAGCCTGTGTCCTTTGTGATCTTAGCAAAGTAGAATCAATTACTGTGTGGTTCATGAACAAAGCTTGCTGTTGTGAATTGGTGCAACTCAGAGATGGTATGTTTGTTGCAAGTGCAAATGCTGGTGATATGATGTTAGCTAACACATTTGCAGCTTATGTTGTAATGGCTACAGAAAATAAATGTTGTAGGCGAGCCTAAAAATGACTCCCTGACCAGAACATTGAGATAGTTGGCACAAGACCTGGATACACATCTTTAAGGTCTCACTATTCCTGTGGCCTGTCATATCATCTGTTACATAATCAGAAATAGGAGAAGTACATCCTTAAGTCACGAGATTCAAAAAAAAAATTTGTATGTGATGAACTCTACTTTGTGCTTTCCTTTGATCAAAAAAATTAAATATAATGCTGACAAATGCACATCATTATGATATAAATATCTTGAATCATCAGGTGTATAATAAACATTATGTTTTATTATCATGGTTTATGTAAGGGTATTTTATTATCCAAAACATTATGAAAAGTTTATTTAATTAAGAAACCAACCTATTCCCCAAATATTCTCAAATAATATTAATCAAATATTTATTTAGAAATGGCTACCTTTAAAGTGCGGAAATATCATTCTAGGTACATTCTATATTCCATTGCCTTTCTAGTCCATTAGCATAGAGCTGGACTGGAAGAGGAGCATCCAGAACAGGAATAATACCCAATAAAGGGTGCCAGCTCAGCTGGTGAGTACTTAACCTCCTACACCACAGTGCCAATCTCTATAAATACATTCTTTAGCAGTTTAGTGTGTGTGTTTTCTGTTTATTTGTTTGTTGTTTTAAAATATATCATATTTATCTTATTTTTAAGTTTACTTCTTTTCCACCCATTCATTCTTTAAGTAATAAGTGCAAATTCATTACCATGAACCGTATTCAATTTTAAAATGCTTCCCACTTAACAAGCTAGTCTGAGGTATACAATGATTTGAGTTCCCCTGACATGAATGTCAAATAGATTTTTTGTGTAAGATTATTAAGAGGTAAAAGATACCCCATGTCTTCTTAACATGAATCCTCCATTCATTTGATGAGCGGTGTGTTTGCTTAAGGCAGTCTTTCAATTTGCACCACTTGGTAATATACCCACCAGGAGGCAGGTTGGCCTTCTCACCCTAAATATATTTAATGCTTTCTTCAGCCCCCAGCATCCATTCTCCCTAACCAGTTGGGGCATATCTTGTAAACAGAATAAATAATTAGCTCCTTAACAGCTTCTTACTTGGAACATGAATTTTTAATCACTTAAGTGCAACATGGCAGAATGAGTGAACATATGCCTATATTTTCCTAAGAAAATAATGATCAGAATCACTATTCTCAGCAGGGCTCTAAAAAGAGAGAGAGATTTAATGGGGCTTGGTGGCCTTAGGACACTTCTCGAGAACCAGGAATGTGGAGAGGCTTCTTACTGGCATTTACATTAAAGAAACAATACCCGAAAGCCAGAAATCTCCCCAGCAATTTTCCCTCTAAGTCTGCCAGATTAACAGAGTCAGGCAACAGTGACAGTGTGACCTATCTCAATCAGTTGCCCGTCTATTATTTTCTATATCCTCTTAAAGCACACCAAGAAAAGAAAAAGAGAGAATTCAGGATGGACGTTATTTCAATACTTGAAATCTTACCATAGAATTATTTTTCCAGAAATGGAGTTCATATCTTTCATGACTATGCTATTTCCACTGCCCCCCTTTTTTTCTAGTAATTGCAGCAATTTTGCTATAAAGATGATATTGTAACTCACACTGAGGATCCAATTATCTTTTTTCTGTACATGATTTATACAAACAGGATTTAGGAAGTCCTGAGATATCTATTCCAAATTAGTTCCTATGCTCCAATTTTAAAATGTTACTGTTCTCCACTGTCCAATCAGAAAAAAAAAAAAAAAAAAAAAAAAAAAAAAAAAAAAAAAAAAACAACAACAACAACAACAACAAAAAAACAATTTGTTGAACAACTTTCCATGGGCAATGCCCTTTAGTAATTCTTGCAAGCCAGACAACTTTGAGAAAGTATGAGATCTTTTGATTCATTCATTTTTTTCTTGAAGTGTCACATCCTGAATTACTCAGCAGAGACAAAATTTGAAGCTGACGGTGTACTTAAAAAAGAGTGCTCCATTCTTGCCTTCTCCATCTCCTTTCCTTTCCCTTTCATTTTCCACAATTCCCTTCTCTCTCTCTCTCTCTCTCTCTGTCTCTCTCTCTCTCTCTCTCTGTCTCTCTCCCCTCCTCTTTTGAGCTAAAGGAAAAAGAAAGGCACTGCTTTCCAGTGGAAACCATTAGCGAGACCTGTGTTTGTGTGCCATTAGGTACTAATGGACCCACAGTGCAATGTGACACCATTTGTGATCTCCTGTGGGAGATACAGGCTCATAATACACATGTTTATTTTAAGTCTGAAAGGGTAGACTAATGGTTTCAGCACTTTAGTGTTAAGTAATGAAAAATGTTCCCCTTTGGTAGGAAACGTGTTGTAATGCAATCCATGTTTTCACAGGATAATAGGATCTTTTCTTTCTGTATTGGAACCATGCTGAAGTTGGAAATTCAGTTCAGGAATTAAGGTGGAGCATGCACGTACTTGTAGGTCACTCCAATTATTTCTCATCCACCTTCTGCCACACATCCGCCAGGTGACGTTATTCTCCAAATTCTCAGCTAGACACATGGCTTAACAGCCAATATATTACTCTAGGACCCTAATCATGTTGGGGTTTTATGCTCTTTTTTTTCTAAATTGCATTTGAATATTAATAGCTAAACTTTTAATAGCTAAACAAGATAGATTGCTTTTTAATAAAATAATTAAGAAATGACTCTAATTCTTTGACTTCAAAGACTCTTTATCATATTCAAAGCTTCAGATGAGAATACAAAGGCTCTGGTGTGGATGTTTGGCTCAGCAGTTAAGTCACTGCTTGGCTGCTCCCATCACTCATATGGGCACTGGTTCAGGTCCCAGCTGCTCCACTTCTGATCTAGCTCTCTGTTATGGCCTAGGGAAGAAGTGGAAGATGGCCAAAATCCTAGGGCCACTGCACCCACAGGGGAGACCCAGAGGAAGCTCCAGGCTCTTGGCTTCGGATCGGATCAGCACAGCTCTGGCCGTTGCACCCATTTAGGGAGTGAACCAGCAGATGGAAGAACACTCTCTCTGTCTGCCTGTCTGTCTCTCTGTAATTCTGCCTTTCAAATAAAATAAATAAATCTTTAAAAAATAATAAAGCTGTGGACAGAAGATTTCTTTTTCCATGTCTTTCAGTTTCTATATCTCTATGGCTTTCGAATAAATGAAAATAAATAAATAAAAATTATCAAAAAGCCCAAGTCTACATGAATTTACTCAAATTATATATCTCAATTTCACTGATTATCTTATCAGAATTTTCCTCTTATGTACCTTTTATCTATCTATCTATCTATCTATCTATCTATCTATTACCGTGGGCAGTTTAAGCCATTGTAGGAAATGACAGAATTTAGGGGTGGGGCCGGAGCTTTGGCATAGCAGCTAAAGCCACCGCCTGTGGTGCTGGCATCTTATATGGACACCAATTCGAGACCCAGCTGTTCCACTTCTGATCTAGCTCTCTGTTATGGCCTGGGAAAGCAGTAGAGGATGGCTCAAGTCCTTGGGCCCCTGCACCTGCTTGGAAGACCCAGAAGAAGCTCCTGGTTCCTGGCTTCAGATAGGCGCAGCTCCAGTTGTTTCGGTCAACTGGGAAGTGAACCAGTGGATGGAAGACCTCTCTCTCTCTGCCTCTCCTTCTCTCTCTGTGCAACTCTAACTTTCAAATAAATAAATAAATCTTTAAAAAGAAAAGAATTTAGGAGTTATCTGATAGAAATTTCAAGATTGAGGCTGTGTTGAAATCCTTTACATTAGATGAGGGGATGATGTCCCCAGTCTAGATTTTAGGAAACCAGAGGTGACCAGCAGGTGTAATCAGGGAACCTGCACACAGTGTGGCTTTCTCATTTTTTTCTTATCTGAATTCCAGGCATTTTTTTGTCTTAGTAGGGAAGGAGATAATCAAAAGAGGAAGAGAGTAAATTCACAATGGGCATAATTCTTAGGGAGACAAACTTGTCAAGTTACTCAAATATAAGCCTTTCTATTCTTTTTTCCAAATGCAGTCTTTAGTCTGCAGAGTACACATTGGTGTAGTTCAAGAATGAAATAAAGACCCACATTAAATGCAAATGAACTCTGGCATTTGAAAGTACTTGGGAAGTTGGTGAGTCCCATGAAACCATCAGATGCCAAGTGTTAAATAGTGCATGTTGCACAGTGTGCTGTGATAACATAGGTGTTTAACAGCTCACATGCCATATAATTAAGTAACTGTGGAATACCAAATGTGGCAGAAGGGACAGTGACTTGTAGGTACTTCACATGTAGAGCACACCCTTTACACACAGACCTGAGTGCCTTCAACAGTCATTTCAAGGTATTATTACAAAAGATAATGATTTTACTAAGGATGTTCTTTAAGAGTTTGCTATCTTCATTGACATTACTCTCTCATAGACCATTTTGGTTTTTTATTGTGCCAATATTTATGCCATTGGTAGGATGCTTTTACTCAAACATGAAATTTTGGTCTAATTTTCACAATTGTTTCCTTTGTCATAATCTTTATTTACCAAAATGATTAAAATATTGTTCAAGTATTAATGAAACAGAATTTAAAAATATCTCTCCAACTCAAAATAGAAGACATGCCTTAAAATCTCATTGACTTAAAATATGAAATTAGAACAGGTAAGCTTCTAAGATTAGACCTTTGCTATAAATTCCATTCATCTTGGCCGGCGCCGCGGCTCACTAGGCTAATCCTCCGCCTTGCGGCGCCGGCACACCGGGTTCTAGTCCCGGTCGGGGCGCTGAATTCTGTCCCGGTTGCCCCTCTTCCAGGCCAGCCCTCTGCTGTGGCCAGGGAGTGCAGTGGAGGATGGCCCAGGTGCTTGGGCCCTGCACCCCATGGGAGACCAGGAAAAGCACCTGGCTCCTGGCTCCTGCCATCGGATCAGCGCGGTGCGCCGGCCGCAGCGCGCCAGCCGCGGCGGCCATTGGAGGGTGAACCAACGGCAAAGGAAGACCTTTCTCTCTGTCTCTCTCTCTCACTGTCCACTCTGCCTGTCAAAAAAAAAAAAAAAAAAAAAAAATTCCATTCATCTTGAAGCTGTTCTTGGTTTAACTGAAATTCTAAACTAAGTGAAAAGAAGTAGCAGCAAAGTGGTCTATTATTATTACAATAACACAAACTAATCATTGCAGCATTCCCGGATTTTGTTGTTCCATAAGTCCAGAAAGTCAGGAACATTGCACCTCTTTCACTCACTTTCTTCTTTTTCCTTTATTGTAGTACACAAAGAGCAGACATCATATGCTCACTGCGCACTAAGTAAACCAAGACCCAGGGGGGCGCTGTGGCTTGCCAAAGGTTAGAGAGCTGGTTTTCCAAAGCACTGAGAATAAATAAATGATTCCTTTTGCAATTCACCTGTTCTTTGCATCAATTTTATTCTTATGTTTATGATGCAAGATGGAGGTTGTACAATAAATAAAAATTATGTATTTTATGCATTAAAACTCCGAATGGCATTTTCATGCTGTGTTTATATAATTGAATTGTCACGCAGCCTACAAATAATTCCAGGTCTTTGCTTAAAAGTCACCCAATTGCTCAAAAGTTCTTACTGTTTTTCACATGAAATGATTGAATAATTCTGTGTTAAGTGGCAGAAATGGTTAATTTGGACACAAACTGATGAGAAGAGTCAATGGAAGACAGTAGTAGGACAGCCAGTGCCAAGTGAAATATAACAATTGTGCCAGCAGTTGGAATGCCATATGGAAAAACGAAGCCTGGTTTCATAACCAGGATGGAGAAAAATCTGTCAAGGGTTATTTTTGTTGCATATTCATGACCTGATAAATTGTGTTAATTGCTAAAAGAATGAGGAGTCAACCAAGAATGGATTTATTGTGATAGGAATGGAACGTGCGGGGAATAGCAATACAGTTTCAGAATTTCATCCAGTTGATAATTCAAGATGTCTTTTTTCCTCCCCATTTAGAAATAGAAAGCAATTAAACTTCATTTTTTTCCTATTAAAACATATATCATGTTTTTTCCAATGGAAGTTCAAAAATCTTGAGTCACTTATTGGGTACTTAATTTTAATTAACACATAAATAGAGAAAGAATAGACAGGGACATTCAGTGACCAGGAGTATGGACAATTTCCTGTGCTATGTTGGTCTAAAATATTTTTCTTTTCTGTTTTTTTTTGTTATATTAGATTTTGCATGAAATATAGAAGTAGTTAGAATCTGAAATCCAAACAAAACTGGACACATTAGTTTTAGATTCACAGTTTCAAACAGCACCTTTGGAGACTCTTCAATTCAGGTGACATGTTACCCAGCACAATCCGTTTATGTACACAAATCATGAACTCTTTTTAATACTAGCTTCATAACAAAAAATAGTAAAGTTGAAAAGAACAAAGAAATAAAAACATTTCCTTTGGATTTCTTTTTGTTTTAGCTCTTTGTGTATTTCTTTATTTGGTTATTTTTTTAGACCTGTTGGGTTGAGTTGTTGTATTTTTACCTAGTGTATCTTTTTACATATTGTCAATGTTTGAAACAATATAGATGAAAATATCTTTTAAAAGTAATTTCCCTTCAATATCAATCAATAATGAACCCAAAATTTTATGCACATGTTGTTAGTCCATAAGATAGAAACCACAAAGCTAGTAAAATCACCATAAGAAACAACAGTATGTATCAAGCTGACAAGGACTGTTAGGCATTGTTACAAGCACCTTACAGACACCATTCTAGGCAATCCCCACATCTGGGGCAGATGTTGTGGTGCACTGTGTTGAGCTTCTTCTTGCAACACTGGCATCCTGTGTCAGATTGCCAGTTAAGTCCTGGCTACTCTGCTTCCCTTCCAGCTTTCTGCTGTTGCTCCTTGGAAAGTGGTGGAGGTTGCTCCAAGAGCTTGCCTTCCTGCTACCCACATGGGAGATATGACTGAGTTTCTTGCTCCTGGATTTATTTAACTCAGACCTGGCTGTTGTGGCCATTTGGGGAATGAACCAATAAATAGAAAAATCTCTCTCTCTCTCTCTCTCTCTCTCTCTCTCTCTCTGTATGTATGTGCCACTCTTCTTTTCAAATAAATACATAAATAAATCTTTTTTTAAACAATCCACAATCCACTTTATAGATTAGGAAATGCATTTTCAAATAAAATGTAGTACCTTGAATATTTATTCAAAGTCACACAATTAAATAATAAAACTAAGATTTGATATCAAATTTGTTGAATGCTCAAAATCATGTATTTTCCACTATTCAATATTCTTTTACTTATGAAATAAATCTTTACTTATGTCAGAAACCCAAGTTGCAACTGGCATTTAACATGTTTGTTTCCCTGATTACAATTTTAATTTAATGTCATTAAAAAGTAATTTTTCATGAGCAAATTCAGCAGCCACTATGACAATCAATCCAGAAAAAGATGAATCACATTTTGGTAATAAATTGTTTGATATTTCATATTGCAGTTAACCCTTGAGTAAATCCTTCGAGGAGAGGCACCAGTAGGGTAGAGAATAAAGAGTCCACCTTGTTCCACCAATAATGAAAAAAATGTACCATGTGAACAAGCAAAATAATTATTACCCCAAAAGTAGCATATGTTAATGCCCTGAAAACATTTTAAAATTTGTCTACTTCAAAGAACTATGATTACATACAGTAATAATAATAAGGATATGATAACAGAAAATAATTGTATGTTAATTCTTTCTCCTTATTTTTAGATGATTGTCCCATTATTTGTGTCTGTAAGAATGATTATTGATTCTGTTGATGATCTTTTCTCCATTTTAGAATTTAATTTGTAGGCTCACTTATTGTATATTTTAAATTTCTGCTTCTGCTTCCTTATATCATGAAAAATAATTGTATAGAACAATAAAATTTCTTTTTTTATTCTTTATTTTTTTCTTAATTGGAGGCCTGTTATTTCCCTCTGACAATTATTTGGGAAATGTCAATCTTGCAGATCCAGTCACCCTGTGACTAAACAATTTAGATCAAAGTCAGACTACATGCTGAATCTCCCACAGCCCCACGCACGAGTCAATTGAAACCTCTTTCTGTAGGAAGACACTGGTATGAGTCCCTAATGTCATGTTAATCTGGCTAAGGTATTACATGCCATGATTGACATTATATTTTTATGACTTTGTGCTTCTTCCTTCTCCTCCTCCTCCTTCTTATTCTCCTCCTCCCCCTCCTCCTCTTGCTTCTCCTCTACTTCTTCTTTCTCCTTCTCCTTCCACTTTGTTCACTGTGGAGAGGCTCTGGATGAGGGCATCCATCGACTCCATTCCTTCCTCATGGTAGCCATGTTTAAACCCATTATCGCTAACCTTTTGTGATAATATTTCAATAGTCTCCCCTTGACAAGCCTTTCACAGGTATAACTGCATGATTCTGAGGCTGATAGAATGAAATAGCAGGATAGACCAAAATGAGCATTTGGATAAGTAAATGAATGGGGCACTGCTAATACAGAAATATAACAAGGGGGTAATATAAAGAGCTTAGATGGCATCCCAGTTCTTTTTCAAAATAATTTAATTTTTATTTTTTATTTATTTTGAAGCCAGAGAAATATAGATAGGGACAAAGCTATAAATAGAGATAGAAATAAGATAGAGATGATAGAGATAGAAATAGAGATAGAGATGATAGAGAGAAAAAGAGAGAGAAAGAGAGAGAGAGAGATCATCAAGTAGATACCAGTTCACTCCTCAAAACACCCACAAGACACAGGGGTGCACCTGGCCAAAGCCTGGAGCCAGGGACAGATATCCAAGTACTTGAGATATTACCCACTGCCTCCTAGGGTATAATCAGCAGGAAGCCAGAATTAGAAACAGAGGCAAACCCAGGCACTCTGATAAGGAATGTATGTATTAAGTGGTATTGTAAACAGTCTCCTAAAAGCCTGCCCCAGGGGATCATTTTTTAAACTAAAAATATTTGATATCCTGTATAATATTCAGATGACTCGATGTTTAACTTCAATACATCAGATAATGCATCTCCCAGAACATCTGTTGAGAAGAGAGTAACCTGTACATCAAGAGCATTATTATTTGTTGTTTTTGCTGTTCTTATCATTTATCATATTTCATTATTACTTTGATTGGTGTGTATGTTTAACACTAAGCAACTTATTTCTCATGTAGACTCCATTATATTTATATTTAGAAGCCGCTTTCCATAGCAAAACCAGTTTGGTCATTATACCTTGTACCGGGCTATTATAAGCATCAACAGGTTATATCTTACAAATAATTTGTAGAATCCCTTACAAAAAAAAAAAATGCTGAGTGCTACACAAAACCAAGGTGCCATAATTAGGTGACCTTAGTTCCATATTTAACGAGACTAGAACCAGATGATATATGCTCTATTAGAGTTCATAATTAATGCGTTTAAGTAGTGACATTTATAATGAAGCTAAAGTATAATGTTAACATTGGCTACATATTACAGATCTTTTTTTTTTTTTTTTGACAATGAGCTTCAAGTCATTCTTTATTAAGGTGTTCAAAGTAATAGAAAGACTATTTTTTAAAAGCTCCTGATCTGTGGTCAGGAATGTTTTTCAATTATATAATTTATTTTATTAATTTTTATTTAATGAATATAAATTTCCAAAGTACAGCTTATGGATTAAAATGGCTTCCCCCCCATAACTTCCCTCCCACCCGCAACCCTCCCCTTTCCCTCTCCCTCTCCCCTTCCATTCACATCAAGATTCATTTTCAATTCTCTTTATATACAGAAGATCAGTTTAGCATATATTAAGTAAAGATTTCAACAGTTTGCACCCACATAGAAACACAAAGTGAAATAGACTGTTTGAGTACTCGTTATAGCATTAAGTCTCAATGTACAGCACATTAAGGACAGAGATCCTACATGAGGAGTAAGTGCACAGTGACTCCTGTTGTTGACTTAACAAATTGACACTCTTGTTTATGGCGTCAGTAATCACCCTAGGCTCTTGTCATGAGTTGCCAAGGCTATGGAGGCCTTTTAAGTTCACCAACTCTGATCATATTTAGACAAGGCCATGGTCAAAGTGGAAGTTCTCTCCTCCCTTCAGAGAAAGGTACCTCCTTCTTTGATGACCTGTTCTTTTCACTGGGATCTCACTCGCGGAGATCTTTCATTTAGTTTTTTGTGTGTGTGTGTGTGTGTTTTTTTTTTTTTTTTTTTTTGGCCAGAGTGTTTTGGCTTTCCATGCCTGTAATACTCTCATGGGCTTTTCAGCCAGATCCACGTGCCTTAAGGGCTGATTCTGAGGCCAGAGTGCTGTTTAGGACATCTGCCATTCTATGGGTCTGCTGTGTATCTCACTTCCCATATTGGATCGTTCTCTCCCTTTTTGATTCTATCAGCTAGTATTTGCAGACACTAGTCTTGTTTATGTGCTCCCTTTGGCTCTTAGTGCTATCATTATGATCAATTGTGAACAGAAATTGATCACCGGGACTAGTGAGATGGCATTGGTACATGCCACCTTGATGGGATTGAATTGGAATCCCCTGATATGTTTCTAACTCTACCGTTTGAGGTAAGTCAGCTTGAGCATGTCCCGAATTGCACATCTCTTCCCTCTCTTATTCCCACTCTTATATTTAACAATGATCTTCTAAGATATTGTTAACATTCTCAAGATTATTTATTTTTCTCCTATGCTTTAATTTCTTGGAGCCACTCTGCCTCTCAAATTCTGGATTTGCCATTTGCTATTTTGTTCTTTTTTTGTTTTGTTTTTGCAAGCTAAATATAACCAATTTGGGGAAAAAAATCCCCACCTCAAAAATTGATCAATGTTCAATCAATGTATAATAGATTACAAGAAGCACAAAACATGAAAGAAAATCACTTTTTAGATTGGTACTTGTTTCAATAAAAACATAAGGTGTTGTATTACTTATTTGGGAAATTGAGGCCATGAAGAGTGATTACATTTCTCCATTTGGCTATTATAATATTCAAGATGTGTTCCAAGCCCAGAGTGTCTTCTCCAACTCACTGCTAGCCATTTGCTGTTCTCTGACGGATGCTCTGTGGTTCTGTGAATTCTCCCCTACACACTCAGAAGCACATCCTTCACTTGTTCCATTCTGTGTCTTTCTGTGCTGAGGTTGCCACTTGCTGAGAGCAGCCCACTTCTCTGACTATGCCTCAGACTGGCATTATCATTCACCTCTGACTTCCAGGAATGGGTCCCTGGTTCTCCCAAGCGTTAATTATTAACCTCATCATTATACTAAAATAACTGATCACGAAGGTTATTTTCTCCTCAGGGATCTTCTGGCCCTTTTATAGATGTTTGGCCTGGTTTCATCTTGCTTTTTTAACTTTTTTTTTTTTATTTTCATTGCATTTGAAAGGCAGAGATGCAGACAGAGACAGAGATTTTTTCATCTGTTGGTTCATTCCTCAAATGCCAGAAACAGCCAATCCATGTCTCTCACATGGGTAGCAGGATCCCACAGCCGTGAGCCATCACCTGCTGCTTCCCATGGTGTTCATGAGCAGGAAGCTGTATCAACATTGGAGTAGCTGTGATTTGTGTCAGGAGCTCTGGTATGGAATTCTTTGGCCCAATCAGCAAGTTAACTTCTGTGCCAAACCCCCGCTTCCATATCAGTACAATAGCCACACAATTACAATTGCATGGCTATTCACTACTTTTTTCTAATCTAGGAAATATTGAACAAAGAGCAAAAGTGGGGATCTAAGGTAAATTAATGCCTGGCATATCAACCATTTAAGTGAAGGTATTGTATCTACAGGAAATTCAGAGCTTCTTTTTTTTTAAATCTCCACAGTATGAGAAAATTTAGGGGATAGAAAAAAAAAATCAGTGGACAATTAACTCCATGGAGACTTGTACACACACACACACACACACACACACACCACTAGAATGGGGTGCAGGCAGGTGATAACAGTACGTTTAGCATCCTCTAGAAGAGCTTAATCCTATTCAATCATTGGCTTGAATTTATTTGACACTTTCCATCAGTATGGTGTTTAAGTCCCTTCTATCAATGATTATATTTGTTTAAATACATTCCCCAGCAATGATTTTTTAGTGTATCATCAAAATCTGTGTCCTTTTCTTCTAGGCAGCCAGTCCTATTATATTTCCCTGCCTGCACTACAGATGTGGCTTTGTGACTGAATCCTGAATGATACACTTGAGAAGAAACGATAGGTGCTACTTCCATAGTGGAACACAAACATTTCTCGTGCTTGTAACCACCCTCTTTGTTCTTCTTCTTTTTTTTTTTAACTTTTATTTGATGAATATAAATTTCCAAAGTATGGCTTATGGATTACAATGGCTTCCCCCCCATAACGTCCCTCCCACCCGCAACCCTCCCCTTTCCCATTCCCTCTCCCCTTCCATTCACATGAGGATTCATTTTCGATTCTCTTTATATACAGAAGATCAGTTTAGCATACATTAAGTAAAGATTTCAACAGTTTGCTCCCACACAGAAACATAAATTGAAAAATAATAGATGATTTTTTAAATGATGATGAAATCAGATCAGACCTATTGTCATGTTTAATCCCAGTGAGAGTCAAGTTGGGAATTGATAATTTCTTCTTCTTTTTTTTTTTTTTTTTTTTTTTTTTACAGAGGATCAGTTTAGTATACATTAAGTAAACAGTTTGCACCCCCATAGAAACACAAAGTGAAATATACTGTTTGAGTACTCGTTATAGCATTAAGTCTCAATGTACAGCACATTAAGGACAGAGATCCTACATGAGGAGTAAGTGCACAGTGACTCCTGTTGTTGACTTTACAAATTGACACTCCTGTTTATGGCATCAGTAATCTCCCTATGCTCCAGTCATGAGTTTCCAAGGCTATCTTTGTTCTTCTTCAGGTCAGAAACTGTAGGTGGCACCTTGCACTTGACTATGCAAGTAAGCGCAGCCTGACATTGGAACCGATGCTAAAATGAAAAAAAAAAATGCCTAGCAAATTGAATGCCTGGGAGATGTAACAGGGGAACCTCTGGTTTCCTTCATATTTGTACATGAGTTCTATCATTCTACGTCACTGAAATTTCAGTGTCTGCTCTTTATGGCAGCCGAGACCACTTAAACTAATGCAGTTCCTGAGAGCTTCATTGAAAATTCCTAACTTATAAATTCATACTGCTTTAAGGATTTTATTTTCTTTATCTTTTCAGTCTTCACGTTTTTGCAAGTTATGTGAAGGACTGTGATTGGTTGATTTCTTTCTCCTCTGGGAATCAATGTTTCAACACAGCATAACAAAGCTAATTTGTGGGGAGTCCATGTCAAACTGGAATACAGTACATGGTCAACAGCTATTGAGCATCTGGAAATTAAGACTTTTCCTTTGGGGAAAAGGGCTTAATTTGAATTCAATTATCTAATTAATGGCCACAAATCACCTCTGCCTGAAGTGGTTGCATTAAGGAGAAACCACTGTATATCTAGATAGAAAACATATTTAATTTCCATTTCATTGGAGTTCCCAGTGATCCCCTGAGATCTAATTAAGCAATCATATGGACCTTGGCACTACTTGTCAGGATTCAGCAGCATTTGGGATACGTCATCACCTAGAAGTTCATAATTTATTATCAGTATTCAATCTTCATTTATCACATAGTCAGCATAGTGGGAATAACTTATATTTTAAAAGATTCTTTTTCATGAAGCATTCAAAGAAGATAAGTAAAATTGGAGTTAAGTACCTGTTGAATGGTGATGGATATAAATAGTTTTCTGAAAGAGCCAACAGATTATGTTAGTTATCTATAGCATTCAGGTCAGAAGTGATGGGTATTTTCTTCTTAAAGTTTTATTTTGATTCCTCATATATGTGTATATGTATAGGTAAGATTTCAGTTTTAGATTAACTAAATGTCTTTGTAGTTATATAGAAACTGCTAAAAGTTGTCCTTAGGTTGTCTTGTAGCTTTGGTCATTTCATTTATCACTTCTGTAGAATATTTCTCCTCCATAATTTTTATATAACAATAGGTATTATAATGTCTATTTGTGAATGAACAAACTGTTTGATTATTTTATCTTTAAAAAGTTCCAGATTTGTATCTTTCTCATCATGTCATTTATAAGTCCAGAAAAGAATGAGGGTCACAATAAATGATATTTGATTATAAAGTATGAAAAGTGTAAAACTTTCAAGATATGCTAAGGTTTACCTTCTTATAGTGTAACTTTGAAAAGAAGTCATGGAAATAAGTTGAAAATAATAACCAATTTAAATGATCAGGGCAAGCATTCAGCCTGGTGGTTAAGATGCCCTTGTCCAATATCAGAGTGTCAGAGTCAACACCCAGCCCTGTCTTCTGACTCCAGCTTCTTGATCATGTGAACTCTGGGAGGCAGCAGTAATTGATCAAGTAGTTGTGTCCCTGACACCCATATGGAAGACATGAGTTCCCAGCTACTAGCTTCAGTCTCAAGCAGCTCTGGTCCTTATTGGCATTTGGGATGTGAACAAGCAAATGAGAGCACTCTCTGTATCTCTCTCTCTTTCTCTCTCTCTCTCTCAATAAATAGATTATTATCATCATGGCCTCCATAAGATATAGCTGGAATACACAATAATTATTTCAAGCTACCATTATTGTGTTAAGCCAACTAAAGCTACGGTAGTGAAAGATACATCTCCTACTACCCCTAGGAGACTGTGATATCTCATTGAACTTTTACTGATCCACTAATCACAAAGGAGAGCAAAGTCAGTGCAAGCACAAACTATAGTGCTAGTATTAGTAGTATTAGTATTGTATTAGTAGTATTAGTATTGTATTAGTAGCATTAATAGTATTAATAATATTAGTAGCCTAAATACTTGAGAAGAAAAAGATATCAAGCCTGCATAAATACAGCAGAGACTGGAGGAGGACCTCATCAGGAGTCTCAGGCAAACAGCCACCACATTATCTAATCAACCCTTTAAAATGCCTTAAACAGCTTGAAAGTAAAGAGTCATCCTAGGACTCATTACAATCTGCTAACTGTAGTATGAAATTGTCATTCGTATTAAAGGTGATTTTGAGTGTCCCATAGCTGCCAATTATGACATAGCTATAAAATGTATTTTTCTTGAGTGACATATATGTCAAGTTTTGCTCTGAAAAGATTGATTTACATCCATTTCAGTCATACACTATTGATATTTATTCAGCCTGTGTTAATAGATATGGTCATATTATTTTCCCATGAAGAAAATTCAGACTCATAATGTTTTTTTTTCAGTCATTTAATGGATGTTTCTATTTGTAATTGAATGAATGGCACTACCATTTTTTTGTTTCACCTGAAGAAAGCATCACCTGTACAAAATCCTGTTTTCCATATGTACTGTTAAATGCATACAGAACATTCTTGCCATTATTCTCTTTTGTTCCACCACAAAACTAAGCATTAGTAACTCCATGCTCACTTATCTCAATGTTCTTGTCAAATATGTATGAGTACTGGATACATATATCTGCCCTGCTTCAGAATAATCTCAGATGCCAAGGTAATGACATCCATTACACTAGTCCTGGGGTGGGGCTGGCGCCTTGGCATAGCAGGTAAAGCCACTGCCTGCAGTGCCGGCATCCCATATGGGCGCTGGTTTGAGTCCCAGGTGCTCCATTTCCAATACAGCTCTCTGATATGGCCTGGGAAACCAGCAGCAGATGGCCCAAGTCCTTGGGCTCATGCACCCTCGTGGGATACCTGGAAGAAGCTCCTAGCTCCTGGCTTCAGCTCTGGCTGTTGTGGCAATTGGGGAGTGAACCAGTGGATGAAAGACCTCTCTCTCTCTGCTTCTCCTTCTCTTTCTGTGTAACTGACTTTCAATAAATAAATAAATCTTTAAAAACAAAGCAAAACAAAACTAGTGCTGGGTTTGCTCTCCTTTCTCAGATATGCTTCCTACCACCTTCTCCAGATACCACACAGATTTCTTTTGGGATGTATTTCCTTACTTATTTACTCATTGAGCATTACTTTCTTAGTTATGAAAGTGTGTGTAATTTAGACATTGTCAGAAATGTATCTGAAGTATTCAATTTTGGTATGTTTGACAGCTGATGTATGAAACAAGGTAAATTTACAATATCCCTTGTCTGCTTTTACTACAGATGTTTAACTTTTTTAAAATCTCCAGTAGTTTATCCAAATCAATCTTCTTTTTTTGACATATACAACTGAATTGTTTTCCTTAATTAAATAGTAATCTATGTGAAATAAAACAGACAGAAGCAAAATTAAAAGGCAATTTTTCTATTTCAATATTTAATGTCTTCTTGCCTTATACACATTTACATCCTCTCAAATTAATTTTTACCTCAACAATACAATGAAAGTTTTTCCACTCACTAAATTTAATATTTTCTTAGCTTCCCAGAAACAAGAAAAAAAAAGAAAAGCATGGATGCTTGAATTACGTGGCGATAAATGTGCTCCAAAATAATGACCTTCCCACACTTTGAGTTAACAACTTCCTTGGCCCTAATTTTGGATAAAGCATCATTCAGCAATAAAATATTTGTTCTTCATCTTTTCTTTGTACCTTCTTTCAAACTCCTGTCAGAATGCATTTTGTAAAATATAATATCTCTTATTATCTGATGTTCCATATTAAAAGACAATGTTCTTAGAAAATAAACTGATCAAATCAATACAACTTGTGACTTAGAATTTTGATATTGGCTATACATAGTTAGTCTTCAAAAAGGGCATATACCATATCCTGTTTCCCTGACATATTTGCCCATGGTGCACTTTCTCTTAGAATCCTGGACAACTACCATCATTGAATTATTCTAGAAGATACACTTGGCAACATGACGCTGATGTCCCAAGGGTCCAGCTCCTTCCAGTTCTCTAGGATTAATCCACATCTGTTTCTGCTTTCCTTTTTCTCTTTCTTTTTCTTTCCTTCCTTTCCTCCCTCCCTCCCTCTGGCCTCTCTCTCTCTCTTTCTCCCTTGCTTTCTATATAGCTCCAAATTTCTCTAAGCACAAGATGTTTTGTAATCTTTTCTTTTTTTCCTTTCTTTGTTCTCCCCTGCTTTGCTGTATTTCATTCCGCAAAAAGCTTCCCGGGATTCTGGATTAATTTATACCTTATCCATCCTTTGTTTCTGATCTCTCACATAATGTCTGTAACAAACTTCGCAATAAATATTTATTGAATAAATTGGCAAACATATGTTTGTGTGCTGCTAAGGCATACAAACGATAAACAAGAGTTGCTCTGGATTATCTACATTTCCTCCCTTCAGACTTATTTTGCATAAATAATCTGAAGTAGCATGATTCACATTATGAACACAAATCTCTATTTAGGAATATATAATTCAACGTGTTAACAGGACATCAAATGGCATGTACTTTATTCTTTCAATATCAGGAGTTTTAATAACTTACTTGTTTATCATTACCATTTTTTTTCTTTCCAAGCATTCAAAATGCTTTCTGTCCTTCAAGTGTGACTCACATCGTAGATTCAATATGATTCAGTTTTATCATCCATGAGTCTTTTTGCAAAGCATCAATAAGTTGCCAGCATCACATTTTACTGATACAGAATGTGTTTTGTTGCACAGAACTAGCGTGACATAGAGGGTTAAGCCACCACTTGGAACTGAGTATCCCAAATAGGAGTTACCGTTCAAGTCCTAGCTACTGCACCTCTGACCCAGCTTCCTGCTGATTCGTAATAGAAGGTAGCAGAGGATGGCTCAAGTCCTTGTGTCTCTGCCACCCCTGTGGGTGAACCAGAAGATGGGTGATAGTTCTGTCTGTCTCTCTCTCAATTTTCAAATAGATGAAAAGAAATAAACATCATTTTAAAACTTAATTTATGTCACAACCAAGTTCACCTGTTTTTCTAGCCTTTCCTGTGTTGTGGCTGCTACATTTCTGGCCACTCATCTGTTTCTGAGGCAGAAAGACAAAAGCAGAAGCCACTTGGAACCACACCATTTTCTCAACAAAGTAAATGTTTTCCCCAAACCAGACGTGTTCCTGATTCCCCAGAGTGGACTTCAGACCTGCTCCACTGGTCTGAGTTGTGTCATATGTCTACTCTCAGCTGCAGTTGAAGCTGGAAAAATGTGGAACATGATATTCTTATTTTACTTCAGTTAGAGTCTGTCTCTGAGGATCAAGCCTATTGTAACAACACAGTAGTGATAGTAAGCTGGAGTAGGAGTTGTTTTCTTGCAAGCTTGTGAAACACTTCTTATCATCAAATCCATTATGGCATTATTTAACATGAAAACAGAATCTACATTTTATTTTTGCAACAGATACAGTCATTCACTACATAGGAATCCATTTGCGTGTCTGAATTAAGAAGATAAATGTCAGGGACAGTACTGTGCTTAGCCAGTAAAGCTTCTACCTCTAGCACAAGCATCCCATTTTGGCAGTTCAAGTCCTGACTGCTCCATTTCTGATCCATCTCTTGCAAATGCACCTGAGGAAGCAGTGGAAGATGGCCCAAGTGCATGTTCCCTTGCAACCATATGGAAAACCAGGAAGAAGCCCCTGGCTGCTGGCTTCAGCCTGGTCTAGCCCTGGCCATTGTGGCCATTAGAGGAGTGAACCAGAAGATGGAAGATCTCTCTCTGAATCTGACTCTCTCTATATATATATAAATCTACCTCTAAAATAAAATAAAAAAAATTTATGAAAAATAAAAATTTTCTTCTTGATATTATTTGAAAAATCTCTGTACTATAAACTCTAAAAGAAAGGTGAAGTCTTCTACATTTTTATTGATGAAAAAAGATTTTACTATATTATATATTAAAAGTCCATATTGCTATAATGTTTATATTGGTGTGGGATAACATATTTTCCTTTCTTGTATTTTATTTTAAAATATTCCAAATAATACAGAAAAGTACAAAGAGAAGTTCAATTAGTGCACACAGATTTAACAATTTTTAACATTTTGCCATATTTGCTTCATAGGTAAACATTTATATATATATGTATGCATATATACACACAGGCAAACAATTCTTTTCAAAGAAGAGGTGGATAAATTAATATCACATAACATATGTAAAGTAGTGCAACCACTATGGAGATCAGTGTGGAGACTTCTTAAAAGCTAGGAATAAACTTGCCGTATGATCTAGCAATGATACCACTGAGTATATACCCAAAAAACATGAACACAATATAGCAAAGAGATACCTACACCACTATGTTCAAAACAGCACTGTTCACAATAGCCAAAATCTGTTACCAACCAAGATGCACTTCATCAGATGAATGGACATAGAAAATGTGAGGTTTCCATGATGTCTGAACAGAGAAATGACCAGGGGAAAATAGCACAAGAGAAGAAGAGGAAGTTGGAGAGAAGTTTGCAATGGAAATTCTACAGAAGAGAGAGCAGTGTGGAAATGCAACTGCCAGCGAAGACACCACACACAGGAATCTTACAGCCAGAGGCTAGAGGACATGCCCACATCTGAGACCAAGATGTGTGTAGACTACAGTAGCCAGTGCCGCTGGTGATGTTGCCTGAGGGAGAACGTTGTGGACCACACAGACATTGAGTCAGGCCTGGAGCCCCAGTGGGTGGCAGGGTACCCACATAAACCAGCAAAAGAAAAGCACATCTCCTTCTCCCCATATGATTGAGAGAAGGCACCATTTTGACATCAGTAGAGGCTGCAGGGAAGTCTTTTGTGCATGTGTGGCCAGGGGAGTTACCAGAGACAAAAATCCACATTCCTCACTGACTTTGAGTCTGACTGGAGGGTTGACAGCAGCCAGGTACCCATGTAGGACTGGGATTTGCCCCCATCCTCTCAGCACACCCCAGCCGGCAGAGTTCAAACTGCCAAGGTGGAGCAACTACATGTAGTTGGCTCTGGAAGTGTTCTGCTCTCCCCATGATGGAGTAGGCTGGTGCTACTGAGTGGATGCTTCATACCCTATAACTGCTGGAACCTCGCACACTGTGACTCTGGGCATTCTGTAACAGCACGATACAGTGTGGGGTGTAGCTGGGTTTGTGGGCAATCACTGTGTCTGGTAACAGAGGCTCTAACAGCCTGTGGTGGGTCATTGAGAGGGTTCTGTGCTCACACTGGGGTCTGCACAAATCCTTTTTGTGGTTCTTACACCAGTGTAGATGGTTGTACTCACGGTGGGCAAACCCAATAATGGATCAACTTTTTTTATTATTTAATAAATACAAATTTACAAAGTATAACATTTGCATTGTTGTGATTTTTCCCCCATAACCTTCCTCCCACCCACAACTATCCCATCTCCCACTTCCTCTCCCATCCCACCCTTCATCAAGATTAATTTTCAATTATCTTTATATACAGATGATCAACTTAGTATATACTAAGTAAAGATTTCAACAGACTGCACCCTCACAACCGCACAAGATATAGAGTACTGTTCGACTAGTAGTTTTACCGTTAATTCTCACAGTACAACACATTAAGGACAGAGATCCTATGTGGGGAGCAGGTGCACAGTGACACCCGTTGTTGATTTAACAATTGACACTCTTATTTATAATGTCAGTAATCACCTGAGGCTCTTGTCATGAGCTGTCAAGGCTGTGGAAGTCACCTGAATTCACCAACTCTGATCTTATTTAGTCAAAGCCATATCACAGTGGAGGTTCCTTCCTCCATTCAGAGAAAGGTGCCTCCTTCTTTGATGGCCCATTCTTTCTGCTGGGATTTCATTTACCAAGATATTTCATTCAGGTCATTTTTGCCACAGAGTCTTGGCTTTCCATGCCTGCGAGACTCTCATGGGCCTTTTAGCCATGGTTGATTCTGAGGCCGGAGGGCTGTTTAGGGCATTTGCCATTCTATGAGTCTGCTGTGCATCCTGCTTCCCTCGCAAGATCATTCTCTCCCTTTTAAATCTCCCTTTTAATTCTATCCTTCATTATTTGCAAACACTGGTCTTATTTGTGAAATAAGAAATCAAAGAAATAAGTATCTCTTTGATACTTAACCTATCTTTTTGATCAATTATGTACTTAAACTGATCACTTTAACAAGTGAGATTGCATTGGTATATGCCTCCTTGATGGGATTGAATTGGAATCCCCTGGCACATTTCTAGCTCTAGCATTGGAGGGAAGTCTGAGTGAACATGTGCCAAACAGTATATATCCTCCCTCTCTTATTCCCACTCTTATATTTAACAATGATCACTTTTCAGTTAATTTTAAATGCCTAAGAATAATTGTGTATTAATTACACAATTATTTGAATGTGAAGATGAAGAGATTGATGAAATACCTGAAAAGGAATACAAAATAATGATCATTTGATTACTCAGAAACAATGAAATGCAAATTCATGAGCTAAAGAAATCCATACAGGACATGGGTGAAAAATTTGCCCATGAAATGGAGATTTAGAAGAGAAATTAAACTGAAATACTAGAAATGAAGAATTCAATATGACAAATAAAAAATACAGTGAAAATCCTTAACAGCAGACTTGATGAGGAAGATGAAAAAATATCTCAGCTAGAAAACAAATCTTTGGAAGCATATATTTCAGACTGAAAAAAAAAAGAAATTAGAAAAATTAAAAACAGTGTTAGAGATTTATAGGATACTACAAAAAAAAAGCCACAATGTATGAGTCTTATTAGTTTCTGAATGTGTGCAAATAGAGATTGGGTTAGTGAAATACTTAGAGAAAGCTTCCCTAATTTGGAGAAAGAAAGAGACCTCCAAACACAGGAAACACGTAGAACCCCTAATAGACATGACCACAAAAGATCTTCAACATGACATAATGTAGTCAAACTTTAAACAGTAAAGCATAAAGATTCTAAAATGTGCATTAGATAAACACCAGATTAACTTCAGAAGATCTCCAATTCTATTTACAGCTGATTTCTTGAAAGAAAGAAAGAAAGAAAGAAAGAAAGAAAGAAAGAAAGAAAGAAAGAAAGAAGAAAGGAAGAAAGGAAGGAAGGAAGGAAGGAAGGAAGGAAGGAAGGAAGGAAGGAAGGAAGGAAAGAAGGAAGGAAGGAAGGAAAGAAAGAAAGAAAGAAAGAAAGAAAGAAAGAAAGAAAGAAAGAAAGAAAGAAAGAAAGACAGGAAGGAAGGAAGACAGGAAGGAAGGAAGGAAGGAAGGAAGGAAGGAAGGAAGGAAGGAAGGAGAGGAGAGGAGAGGAGAGGAGAGGAGAGGAGAGGAGAGGAGAAGAGAAGAGAAGAGAAGAGAAGAGAAGAGAAGAGAAGAGAAGAGAAGAGAAGAGAAGAGAAGAGAAGAGAAGAGAAAAGAAGCCCTACAGGTTATGAGAGAATGGAGAGACATAAATGCCCTTGTATATCCTGCCAATGCATTGGCTGAGAAAGAACGTGCTTAGTCTTATGCACAAAGGGTATCACGACCTATTTGCACCCTGTACTAAGGAGATGCCAATTGAATAGTTGGTGGTAATTTCTTTGAATCTTTTGTAATATCTGTACACCTACATAGCTTGGAAGTTTATATGCTTTGTTTTTGTGCTGTATACCAAAGACTTTTGAATCACAAAGTCCCTTAATGAAATCTTGTGACTTCCTATTACCTGCTGTGTTCTCTGAGCCTTGGTTTATTCATCTGAATGCATAAATTTATAACACTTAGCTTGCACAAAGTATTCAACACACTTTGTGAAGAATTCTGTTGCCCATTCAACTTCTCATGATTTGGGGCCCATGACATTTCTAAACTAATTTTTAGAGACCCTGCCCATAGATCATTTCTATACATCAACAAGTTCTACCTGGAAATCTGAAATTGTTATGATTTCTCCTATTTTTTAGTCTTTGAATATTCTAATTTATTGACAATATAGTCTTTCTGTTCTGCTTTTTTCCCCTCCACTTTCTAGTTCTCTTTGATAACACAGTAGAATCATACTTCCAGATTTGATATTCACTGACACCTGTCCACAATTGTAGCAAGCTACCTTCATTGTCTCTTATACAACCATGTAGCTGTTCATCTTATTTATTATCATTTATTCTATAATTGCTTTCATTTGTGCACTTACTATTACACTAAGAACAAATTGAAGACAGGGATTTTGCTTTGTTAGTTTCCAATGGATTTCTTGTGCTAATCAAGTTAGCTAAGTAAATATTTCAAAATGAATGAACATTGAAATAATGAAATATTTAAATTACTGCATCATAGCTCATATTTTCTTATATAATTCAAGATTCTATAACTAGATGTGGACAATATACATTTACCTCCTTGACAGAAATCTTCAAATCTATTGTATTTTTACCTGAGATTATAGTTATTGGAATTTAAACTCAGCTACAAAAAAATTTAAGCATTTACCTACATTAGCTGAATAAATCTAGAATATATATCATTATTCCTAAAGAACTACATAATTACCATTTCTGGAATTACTGATTGCTAAGTGGAAGGATCTTTTAGTTTAAATTTGAGTGTTTGTCATTTTGTTTTTGAAAACAGTTTAGTTAATCACTACTGCATTCAGTTTGAGAAGCTTAAATTATATCTAGAGAAGAAAAAGAAAAATATTCCTAAAAAAATCTTTAAAATAAGAAAGAATATGTCTGAAAGAAAACATCCTCAGGTAATACCAAACTGATGTTCCTTCTACTTATTTTCCATATTTTGCTTTCATAGGCACAAAAATCATGAAAATTATTATTAGCTGATATATTCTTTTTTTTTAGATTTATTATTATTATTTTAAAGCAGAGTTACAGAGAGAGAGGGAGAAACAGAGAGAGAAATACTTTCCGTTACTGGTTTACCCTCCAAATGGTCACAATGGCCAGGAGTGGGCCAGACTGAAGTCAGGAGCCAGGAGTTTCCGCTGGGTCTCGCATGGGGTTGGGAGCCCGGGTATTTAGGCCATCTTCCACTGCTTTCTCAGTAGTGTGTTAGGAAGTGGAGCAGCTGAGAATAAAACTAGCACCCATATGAAATGCCAGTGTTGCAGGCAGTAGCATAATCTGCTGTACCACAATGCCAGGCCCTCAACTGATGATATGAAGTTAATAGTTTATGCATGAATGGAGAGAAGACAGATAGTGGCAAATTGAACCAAAAGAGCTTTGATGTATTAATCAAGGATACCCAAGAAACATAATCAACAGAAAATAAAATTTTAATGTACGTATATAATTATTTGACATGTCAATATAGTAGTGTTTGTGTGTGTGTGTTGTGTGTGTATGTGTGTGTGTGTCTATGGAGCTAGAGATGGGGGGCGCTTATTTTGGCTAATTGTAAGGAAATGACTGACCATATTGCAGAGTTTTGGGAATTCCAAAGTGCCCATAGGCTGACTGACTGGACACCTAAAGAAAGGATGTGGTTTGAATCCAAATATGATCTCCTAACTGAACTTCCTTTTATTCAAAGAGGTCGTCAGTCTTATTCTATTAAGTCCTTCAACTAACAAAATCAGACCAGAGAGCATGTGTTTTATTCAACATCTACTTCATTTAAATACCAATCTCATTCGAAAAGCTCCTTCACAGAAACACACGGAATAATGTTTGATCAATCACTGGGTGCCATGACCTAGTAAAACTGATAAATGAAATTCATTATATAATATTTTTAAAAGATTTACTATATTTATTTCAGATAGAGAGAGAGAGAGAGAGAGAGGGAATCTTCCACCCTTTCCTCCCCAAATGGCTGCAGCAGCTGAGGCTGGGCCAGCGCTAAGGTTCATCAGGGTCTCCCACATGGCTGCAGGTGCCATCCTGTGTGGCTTTCCCAGGCACGTTAGCAGTAACTAACGCAGCCAGGACTCAAACCAGCACTCCAGTGTAAGATGATGGCTTCGCTCAGTGTGTCTCTTCCTGCTGTGCCGCAGCGCTAACCCCTAAATGTATAACTTAAAATCTTCAATTATATGTTTGCTTTCTTACAGCATATTTCAGTATCCTCTTTCATATCTAAAATATGCTTCTGTCCTCTGAATATCCATCAACATGGATGATGTATAAAATAAAACAAAACAGATAAACTATATATAACAAAAAACAAGGGGCAAACATTTAGCCTAGCAGCTGAGAAACTGTTTGGGAGGCCCACACCCTTGTTAGTTTGCTGTGTCCAATTCCTCGCTCTGCTCCAGTGCTAGCTTCCTGGTAAAACACACCCCGGAAGGCTTCAGGGGATGGCTCAAGTGGTTGGATCCATGCCACCCACAAAGCACCTGTGATTGAGTTCTTGGCTCTCAGTTTAGGTCTGGAGTCTTGGTCTACTAGTGGTATCTGATAGGTGTGTCACAGGGGGTGTGCCCTCAGAGTGTGGTTCTTATAAGAGCTTTGATTGTTTTTTGAGTTCAAGTTCAGTTTAGGTTTTGTCTCTGTTTGCTGGGTCACCACGTGAGTGCCTCTGCTCCTGCCTTGACCAGCCGCGGATGTTGGACTATGAGACTGCCCAATCCTGAGCTGTAGTCTCTGTACTGCAAGTTCAAGTAAACCTTTTCTTTCCTGGATATTTCAGTCTAAGGACCAAAAGCAGCCCAACACAGACATGAAAGTTAAAGAAAGGGGGCAGGGAGGCAGGGATGGCTAGTGTTGGATATTATCCTTCCTTCAGGTCAGTTTGTCTTTTGTGAAAAAAATTCAGTTCTCCTGAGTGTTAGTCTTGTTAGGAAAAGTAGAATGCTCTGGGCATAGTTCATGTGGTTACTTTCTCATTATGAGAAACTGCTAAGACTCTTGCAAGTAGTAGAGAAATATGAAGGCACAGGTAAGACTGGGGTCCCCTGGAGTTTTTAAATCCCACACTTGTGGGCCAGCGCTGTAGCGCAGTGTGTTAAAGCCCTGGCCTGATGCACCGGCATCCCATATGGGTGCTGGTTCAAGTCTCAGCTGCTCCTCTTCCAATCCAGCTCCCTGCTATGGCCTGGGAGAGCAGTAGAAGATGGTCCAAGTCCTTGCGCCCCTGCGCCTGCATGGGAGACCCAGAAGAAGCTTCTGGCTCCCGTCTTCGGATTGGTGCAGCTCCGGCCGTTGCGGCCATCTGGGGAGTGAACCCACTGATGGAAGACCTCTCTGTCGCTACCTCTCTCTGTAACTCTCCTTTTCAAACAAATAAAATAAATCTTTAAAAAATAAGTAAATAAATCTCACACTTGTGCACAAGGAACCTCCTGCTATTTTTCAGTCGCTGTTGAGGTTCTAATGCTGTCATCCTGGTTCCTGTGGTGGATTCGGTTCATGGTTTGCACAGTAAGTGTGATCTCTGCGTTAGCCCGTCTGTCACATCAATTTGGGGGGCAACAGTTTGCCCCATGACCTTATTTCTCTGACATGTCTACAGGGATTTGTTGGCTTTCAGGTTCTTTTTTACCCCTGTTTATTTTAGAATGGGGTGAAGCATTACAAACTTTTCATTTATCACGTTGGAAACTAGCTCATACTTTTCAGCAGCCATTGGCCAGTGAACAACAGAGCAATATATTTGTTGTATACTTTGAGACAGGGCTTCACATTCTGTTACATAAATGGTGACTGAACAGACAAATTTAATAATAGCCCCTATGACACGGGCAGCAAACGTGCAGCAGCTGGAAGTAAGATGCTGAATACTAATCACATGACTGTAACCACCCTTTCATAATTATTGATTCTTGTCAAACACACTGCCTGTTGTCACCAGTTGCTTCAAGCTTCCAGGTAAAGCATGCCTGGCTGTGTGCCTTGAAATTTTCTATCTGGGTGAAAGATAAAAGATTAAAAATACTAACATAAAGCCTAGCTCCTTAAAAACATAAAAATACACATAAAAGGGAAAATATACATCACTAGCACTCAAAATAAGTGAGTGATTGATAACATACAAAATCAGAAAAAGTTAGAAGGGTTAAATGTTCCAATGCAATTTATAGATATTCCAGAAGATGATGAAAAAGACCCCTAAAATAAATAAGAAAGTAACTCTAATGATCAAGGAAAAAATATAGAGGAACAAAAATCTCATATTAAGTACTCATCACCTATTAAAAATAGATATTATTATCCTTTGCTGGTGTTATCACCCTTTGTTTCCCTGGGGTGACCATAACCAAGACCTAACCAGGATGATTTCTTTCATGACTTTTATTCAACATGTTACTGCAAGCCTCAGCTAAAACAATTAGGCAAAGAGAAAGAAATAATGGACATCCAAACTAGAAAGGAGGAAGCCAAATCATAACTATTTTTAGGTGATATGTTCTTATGTATATGAAACCTGATATAATCCACCAAACATCTATTAGAGCCAATAAACAATTTCAGCAAAGTTTATGATTCAAGTTAAATGTACAAAAATCAGTAACAATGTTATTCACTAATGGTGAACAATCTGAAAAATAAATCAAGAGACCAATCTATTTAAAATGGCTAGAAAAACATACCTGGAACATCTCTACAATTAAAACTGTAAATCATTGAAGAAAGAATTTGATGAGAACACAAAAAAACTGAAAGACATCCCATATTCTTGGAGTGGCAGAATCAATATCGCTGAAGTATGCATAATGCCCACAGAAATTTAGAAATCAATACAGTCTCTACCAAAATTCCAAAGACATTTTCACAAAACTATAAAAAATTATTAAAATTCATATGGAACCACAAAATATCCAGCCAAAGCAGTCCTGAACAAAGGAGAAAACACAGGAGACATTATAAAACCTTACTTCAAAATATATTACAAAGCTACACCAATTAAGCCGGCGCTGTGGCTCACTAGGCTAATCCTCCACCTTGCGGCGCCGGCACACCGGGTTCTAGTCCCGGTTGGGGCACCGGATTCTGTCCTGGTTGCCCCTCTTCCAGGCCAGCTCTCTGCTATGGCCAGGGAGTGTAGTGGAGGATGGCCCAGGTGCTTGGGCCCTGCACCCCATGGGAGACCAGGAAAAGCACCTGGATCCTGGCTCCTGCCATCGGATCAGCGCGGTGCGCCGGCTGCAGCGGCGGCCATTGGAGGGTGAACCAACGGCAAAGGAAGACCTTTCTCTCTCTGTCTCTCTCTCTCACTGTCCACTCTGCCTGTCCAAAAAAAAAAAAAAAAAAAGCTACACCAATTAAAACACCATTGTATTAGGATAAAAACAGATCAGTAGACCAATGGAAGAGAATAAATTCCACAAAAGTAAACCCACAATCTATAGACAATTGATCATTTACAATGGTGATAAGAGCTTGCATTGAAAGAAAGAATATTATTTTCTTTTTAAGAACATTTTTGTGTTTTTAAGGAATTTGCTAATATATTGCCTTCTTATAGTTGTATCTATGAACTACACTGAATTTGTTCTCTTGCTATTAAAATCACATTAACATGATAATTGTGTTGCCCTGATTGTCCTATTTTCTATGACCTTGAGAATGCAAACTGTTGAAATCTTTACTTAATATATACTAAATTGATCTTCTGTATATAAAGATAATTGAAAATGAATTGATGTGAATGGAATGGGAGAGGGAGTGGGAGATGGGAGGGTTGCGGGTGGGAGGGAGGTTATTGGGGGAAAAAGCCACTGTAATCCAAAAGCTGTACTTTGGAAATTTATATTTATTAAATAAAAGTTAAAAAAAAGAAAAAATATTATCTATTCAATAAGTGGTGCTGGCAAAACTGGTTGTGTATATATAAAATTAAATTAGATCCCTACCTCTCACCATACACAAAAGTCAACTCAGGATATATCAAAGTCCTCAGTTTAAGACCTGAGACAATGATGTTGCTGGAAGAAAATGTAGGAGAAACAGTTCAAAACATCGGTGTAGTTGACATCTTCTTAGATAAGACCTCCAAAGCACAGGAAACAAAAGCAAAGCTAGACAAATGGGATTCCAGCCAACCCAGAAACTTCTGCACAGCCAAGAAACAATTAATGGAGTGAAGAGACATCCAACAGACTGGGAAAAATGTTTGTAAGTTACCTATCTAACAATGGATTAATATTCAGAATACGTCACCAACTCAAAAAATTCAACAGCAACAACAAAAACAACCAATGCAGTTAAGAAATGGGTAAAGGGCTTCAATATACAGTTCCTAAAAGAAGAAATACAAATGGTCAACAAATACATGAAAAATGCTCGAAATAATTAGCCATTAGGGAAACGCAAACTAAAATCGCAATGAGATATTCTCTCACATCTGTTGGAATGGCTAATATTCAAAAGACAGAGAGTAGCAAATGCTTGAGTGCATGTAGAGAAAGTACAAAGCTTGTACATTATATATAGGAATGTAAATTACTGCAGCCACTGTGTGTTTTTAAAATATGGAATGCTTCACAAATAGACATGCCGTAGTATCCAGCAACCTGACTACTGGGTTTATACGCAAAAGACATGAACTCACATATCAAAGAGACAACTGTCTCACTGAGTTTATAGCAGCACTGTCCACAATAGCTAAAATATGGAATTCAACCAAGTTGTCTATCATCAGACGAATAAATAAAGGAAATATAAATTTTATATATATATATATATGAAATTCTACCATTTTCATCAAAATTGATGCAGCTGGAGGACATAATATTGAGTAGACTAAACTGGACACCAGAAGATAACTACTGCATTTTCTCTATTATATGAGTCTGAAAAATAGCTGATCTCATAGAAGTTAAAAATGCAAAGATTGTTGCCAGAGCCTGGGGAGGAGGTGGAGTGGGGTGGATGAAGTCAAGTGGGATGGTAGCTTTTGACTAATAGGTTATAGTTAGGTAGGAAAAAGTTCTGGGGTTCTATCACAGTAGGGTGACTACAGATAATGGTAATGCTGTGTTTAAAAATATAAAATATAGGGTTTTGGATGCTTTCACTATAAAGAAATTTTAAAAGCTTGAAATATTAAATATACGTACCCTAATTGTATATCACACAGTGTGTTTGTGCATGTGTGTGTGAGTGTGTGTGTGTACATCACATAGTACTCCATATGTATGTAAAAATTGTATTAATGTTAAAAGTTTTAAAATAAATTTAAAAATAAAACCGAAGTCTAATGCATCAGCATGGATTCAGAGAAGAAATAACAAAATTGAGGAAAAGTCCCCACAGGAAGATGGTATGCCCTTGACTACAAACAATGAATTCCAGAACGGCTCTGACCCCCTCTATTCCAACATCTCATATGCAATTGGAAAGCACATAGGAAACAGGTAGTCCATGACCCAGCTTTAGACTGAAATTCAAAAGGCATGGCTCATATCAAGAAGGAAGAAAAATACAGGTGCTCTGTTTAGTGAGCAGTGTTAGTCGGACAGGATTACTCGTACTTGGAATGGCTCAGATGAATTGACTTGACAATGCAAAGATACTACAACAACTTTTTAAAAAGTATAACAAATAAAAAATAAAATACAAAAACAATGGATGAAGAAACTCATCTGAACAAATTAAGCTTTAAAAAAACAGAGGAGATTTCTCTAAGTGAATGTTTCTCCTCACAAAGATCACAAAAGATAACTGTGAACTCCTAGTTTATATTTCTGAATAAAAGGATAGGGAAAATAAGACACATATTTAGAGCAAAACAACCTCATTATACAATGAATTAAGACTGTGAGAAGTGAAATACAAATATGGGAACCGTGATGTGATCAAAATAACAAATCCTCGGTTCATTTTTGAAACTGAGGATTTTTTAAAATCTGAGGATACAACATCATTTGTGTTTCAAATTCTTTTTTTTTTTTTTTTTTTTTTTGAGACAGACAGAGAGAAAGGTCTTCCTTTGCCACTGGTTCACCCTCCAATGGCTGCTGCGGCCAGCGCACCACGCTGATCTGAAGGCAGGAGCCAGGTACTTCTCCTGGACTCCCATGGGGTGCAGGGCCCAAGCACTTGGGCCATCCTCCACTGCACTCCCTGGCCACAGCAGAGAGCTAGCCTGGAAGAGGGGCAACCGGGACAGAATCTGGTGCCCCGACTGGGACTAGAACCCAGTGTGCCAGTGCCGCAAGGCGGAGGATTAGCCTAGTGAGGCACGGCGCCGGCCAAATTCTTTGTGTTTTATTGAAGCTGACAAACTCTGGTGGTGGGGGGAGGGCAAGGCATTTGGTCTAACAGTAAAAACCCTTGTGAAAACACGCATTAACTCCTGAGGCCCCATGGGTAAGATGTTGGTTAGTTAAGCAATGGTTAAGATACTTGTGTCCCATCTCAAAGTGCTGTGTGAAGATTCCTGACTCCAGCTTGGGAGGCAGCAGGTGATAACTCAACAAGCTGGGGTCCTTTCACTCACATGAGAGACCTGAGTTGAGTTCCCATCTCTCTTTCTCTCTCTTTCCCTTGCTCTCTGTCTCTTGAATGATTAATTAAATAAATTATTTTTAAAAATCCCTTGAGCAAGTAGGAAAAATAAGTCAGGCATTGAGCTTTGGGTGCCATCATAAGAATATAGGTTAAAAAAAATATCTTTGGGGGCCTGTGCTGTGGCATAGCAGGTAAAACCACTACCTGCAGTGCCAGCATCCCACGTGGGCGCTGGTTCAAGTCCTGGCTGCTCCATTTCCAATCCAGCTCTCTGCTGTGGCCTGGGAAAGCAGTAGAAGATGGCCCAAGTCCTTGGGCCTCTGCCCCAATGTGGGAGACCTGAGGAAGCTCCTGGCTACTAACTTCGGATTGGCACAGCTCTGGCCATTGCGGCCATCTAGGGAGTGACCCAGCAGATGGAAGACCTCTCTCTCTCCCTCTCCTTTTCTCTCTGTAACTCTGACTTTCAAATAAATCTTTAAAATAATCTCTGATTTCTTTGGAAAGTTCATCTCACAAAATACACATTTTCTGAACATCTTTGTTTTGCCACCTGTAGTTTCTCTCAAAAAATACACTTTGGGCCAGCACCACGGCTCACTAGGCTAACCTCCGCCTGTGGCACCGGCACCCCGGGTTCAAGTCCCTGTTGGGGCGCCGGATTCTGTCCCGGTTGCCCCTCTTCCAGGCCAGCTCTCTGCTGTGGCCCGGGAGTGCAGTGGAGGATGGCCCAAGTCCTTGGGCCCTGCACCCGCATGGGAGACCAGGAGAAACACCTGGCTCCTGGCTTTGGATCGGCGCAGTGCACCTGCCTTAGCGGCCATTTGGGGGATGAACCAATGGAAAAGGAAGACCTTTCTGTCTCTCTCTCTCTTTGTTTAACTCTGCCTCTCAAAAAAAAAAAAATTTACACTTTGGTGTTTTGAGATGCTAACACATACACAGATACACACATTTGAATATACAGAATATAATCATTTTGTCAAATGTTGGTTTATTTTTGGCAGAGTAATCTGTATCTCTTTAGGACCTGCTATTTTGAGTTGGCAATGTGAGAATATGCTCAAATGTTTTAGGTATTTCACATTTTTGTCTAAACCTAATTTTATAATTAATGGTACGGTAAAAAAAGAAAAATTATGTTTTTGACTCACGAATAAAACATTTCACATAGGTTAACTCATATGATGTGGGAAGATTTTTAATTAAATGACATATATGGCAACTACAGAAAAATACATAAATTCAGAAGAGTGTGTTTCATGCACACACAATCATTAATGAAAAGTTATTGAATTCCACAAAGCTTTATAAATTTCATGACCTATGTTGGGCAGATTTTATCACTAATTTAAAATCAGTATAAAACCAAGAGATTACTCAGAACTGTTATACAAAAATTGCTTTACAGGGCCAGCTCTGTGGAGCAGTGGGTTCAGCCTCAGCCTGCAATGCCGGCATCCCCTATGGGTGCTGGTTTGAGTCTCTGCCCCATCCAGCTACCTGCTAATGCGTCTGGGAAAGCAGCAGAGGATGGCCCAAGTGCTCAGGCCCCTGCATGTATCTGGGAGACACAGAGGAAGCTCCTGTCTCCTGGCTTGGCCTAGCCTAGCCCTGGGCCTTCTGGGCATTTGGGGAGTGAACTAGCAGAAGGAAGGGATTCATTCTCTCTCTCTCTGGCTGTAACTCTGCCTTTCAAATAGATAAATAAATCTAAAATATTGCTGCAAATGAAGGAAAGAAGGATAATTTAAAGGATAGCTCTAAATCCACACAAGTTTATAATGACTGTGGAGGCAAACAATGAAAAATGAAACAGAACAAGAAATGTTTTAGGAACATAAATAGCACATCAATGCTGCATTTAATTTCTCCGTTGTAGACCCATAAAAATTAAATCACACATTTAATATCAGCAGACTTTTTCTACATCAGCTATTTTCCCAAATATTAATGTTTATTAATTATAAAATTTTATTTTTTATATTTTTATTTATTGATTTATTGTTTATTTGAAAGGCAGAGAGAGAGAGAGAGTAAGAGAGAGAAACAGCTGCAGGTGGACAAGGCCAAAGTCAGGAGTCAGGAACTCACTCCTGGTCTACCACATGGGTAGCAGGGACCCAGTTTCCCAAGCCTCCACTTGCTGCTCCTCAGTGTTAATAGGGAACTTGTACTGTGATAAAAAATGCAGGCATGCCAAGCAATGCCCACACTATTGCACAAAATGTCTATAAGCCACAATGTTTTAAAACAGTCTTCTGTAGGACCTAATATTCCAATATCTGGAAATTTACTTGAAATTGGGAAATTGTAAAATTTTTCATTCAAAGATAAAATCTTCCATTGTGTGATCAACAAACTTTAAGAGTGGTTCTACCAGGGTATGTTGCAGAATTTTATTATTCTACTCTTGTAATCACTTACGACAGCCACCACTGCTGCAGAATGCCACGAATATGAAGTTTTCTGAGGAGTAGAGGATGATAAACGATGAATTTACACTTAATGAATTACTTTTCATTTCTCCCACAATAAGTCATAGGAAAAATAATAGCAAGGAGACTTTCAATAGTTAATATTTCAATTCCCACAGAATGTGGCTTACCATCTGTTATACAAACAACAAAATAGAGAAATACACATTACAGGTTTATCATGTGTTGCAAAAATAAAAAAAAAACATATATTCCAATGTGCTGATTGACCTTTCAGAATATGAATAAGAATTCTATGTATATCCATATTAGGACTATCTTAAATCAATGTAAGATCCACTGATTTCTTTTTTAAAAGATTTATTTATTTATTTATTTGAAAGGCATAGTTACAGAGAGAAAAGGAGAGATAGAAAGAGAGATCTTCCATCTGTTGGTTCACTCCCCAAAAGGCTGCAATGGCTAGAGCTGGGCAGATCTGAAGCTAGGAATTAGAAGATTCTTCCAGTCTCCTACACAGATGTAGGGACCCAAGCACTTCAGCCATCCTCTGCTGCTTTCCCTGGCCGTTAGCAGGGAGCTGGATCAGAAGTGGAGCAGCTGGGACCTGAACCAGCACCCAGGATGCTGGCACTGCAGGTGGCACTGCACTATGCCACATTGCTGGTCCCATTTTATTTCTAATATATATGTTTAATTAGTTATGACTTTGTTGTACTCTTTTCATTAGTTATGGTGTACTTTATCTAATTTCACTTTTTTTTTTAAGAACAAGTAGGACTTATTTCAGGAATTCAGGGTCAGTTTCAGAAATATATTTTCTAGACAGAGCCCAAACCATAGTGGGTAGACTAGGAGACAAGACTGAGTTCAGGGTCCGTGTCGTGCTATCACACAGGCACAGTATCAATGTGAGTGAGTGTTCATCAGCAGTAGCTGCTAGGCACACTTTGAAGATGGATACATGGTACCTTAGCAAAATGAATATCAAGTGAACAAATGAATCAGCCCTTGACAAGGTGTTTGGAATGGAAGAATATTCAGGGACAAAATGGTGAATGGATTGACTGATTTTAGAACAGCTCTTCAGCATTTCAGTCAAAGGTAGCTCATGACTATTCCTTTCCTATGTTTTAATGCTGGTTCTTAGACTGTAGCAGTATTTAACAATATATCCAAAGATTAAGTAATACACCATACCTATGAAGGAAATATTTTGTCAAACTCTCCAGGTTCTATTTTTCCAATCTATTGATGCAATAAGAGAGAGAACAGTCATTCAGTCAGACGTGATCATCACCATTAGCCAGCTTTTACTTGGCCATGTGAATGATCTGTCAGTGGACAGGAGCTTCCTTCAAGCAAAAACTGACTATTTTTGTAAATTATCACTGCATAGACCCGACACATGCAGAATATCTTAAATAAAATCATACTGACTTTTTCAGTAAATATGGAAGGCAAAATGCTCAATGCCCTTAACAAGTAATAAATAAGAACCCAGTGATAACAAACTGCTTTGGAAAATGAATGAGTGATGTGTGAATACTGATACAGAGCTTCTGGAATTAATACCTGCTTGACTGAGAGAGAACTCGTCCTCACATCATGATGTTATATATAGACTCAAAGTAGGAAAAATGGATTTTACTTTATTTTTTTCAGTCTTTTATTTGTTGACTTAGTGTTGAAAATAATAGAATTGCATTAGAATATGAATTGACTATTGTATAGGGGGGAGTAGACACAGCCTGGAACAAAAGGTACTGTCCTGAGTTTATTATTACCTGACAAATGGAGATTCATTTGACAGATTCTAATCAAGATGGTCATCTCCTCCTGGCACTGCTGCTGAGGCTAGAGGATGACATTTTATTAAATTCATGTGCTGGTGAATTGTCAGCACTTATTTTGCTTGTATGTTTTGCAGCTTTCAGCATTATTGATCATGAAATTTTAATATAATGCTTGGAAACGTATGCCTGCATTTCAACAGCAGCCTCAGATTGATTTAGGTCTTAGCTAACCCCAAGAGAACAGTCCACGCCGTTTCATGTATAATACTTCTTTCCCTTTGCCCTCCATTTCTCTCTCTTTTTTCGATTCCCTCATCTAAGTCCACCTCCTTTTCTCGTCTTGGAAACAAAGTATACCAGTGAATGAGAGAAATATTCAAAAATCTGTTTCAGTTGAATTTGCATATCCAAACTACTGTGGATATCTGTATTTGAAAAGATTGAGGTAACTGAGCCATTTATGAAAACTCATTAACATCTGACTATATTTAAGAATAGTCCATTATTCTTTTTCCTGGGTTATATATAATTTTGTAGCACTGGTTGTGATGGAAGTTCTTAAAACTTAACTTACACAAATAATAAAGGTGTTCTATTAACTCATTCTTAGTGACTTCATAATTAATGGTTATTTAATTTACATTTGAAAATAATGGATTTTGATCCTATTCAATCTTTGTGATTTTAGGATTTATTTAGACTCTTAGTGGGATTTTGGATGCTATTTCTTCCTTTGGATGTGGAGTCATTTTTCTTTTTTCCCCTCCTACCTATCCACATCAATGCTGGCAGCAGAAGGCCATTGCTTGTCTTTACTTGTGTTGGTCTAGTAATAAGATTGAAACTCTGTTCAGTACATTGATTTTTTCCCCAACAACTTGATTACTGCAATTCCCTGTTAGCTGGCTGCTTTTCAACCATTATATCAAATTACAATACACACAAAGCTGAACTTGAAGACTGGTGGTCTGCAAACACGTATTGGATGAAACAGAATTAGGTTAAATCTTTCCATGAGTGTCTTCTAGAAGGGGTTTCACATGGATTATTTCTTTAAGAAAGCTTTTCATATTTTACAGCAAAAATGATGCATAATTTAAATATTGTGCCATGGTAACTTTGAAGTAACTGACAAATATCACAGGCACACAAAATATGGTATCCTATAAGTTGGTCACCAGAGTTTTAGAGATCAACTTAACTTCACTGAGAAATGATTAGCATTTTACTCTGAATATCCCACATAAAAGGAACCTCTCCATGTGAGTGGCCTGGGTTAAGGGCATTAGCAGAGACAACAAACTATAATGTAGTAAGCTAAGATGAAGGCCTTACCTTTGACAGTGATCTGTGAAACTGCTATCCCGTAAAGAATTTTCAAATACATATACTCCTTATAAGTGTTTAACATGCTGTTTACTTTTGCCGGTGCCGCAGCTCAATAGGCTAATCCTCGGCCTAGCGGTGCCAGCACACCAGGTTCTAGTCCCGGTTGGGGCATCGGATCCTGTCCCGGTTGCCCCTCTTCCAGGCCAGCTCTCTGCTGTGGCCAGGGAGTGCAGTGGAGGATGGCCCAAGTGCTTGGGCCCTGCACACCATGGGAGACCAGGAGAAGCACCTGGCTCCTGCCTTTGGATCAGCGCGGTGCGCCGGCCGCTGTGCGCTGGCTGCGGCAACCATTGGAGGGTGAACCAACGGCAAAGGAAGACCTTTCTCTCTCTCTCTCTCTCACTGTCCACTCTGCCTGTTAAAAAGAAAAAAAAATGCTGTTTACTTTTAAAAATTTTTTAATTTTTTTTTATTTACTTGAGAGGTAGAACTACAGTGAGAGGGAGAAACAAAGAGAAAGGCCTTCCATCTGCTGGTTCACTCCCCAGTTTGCCGCAACAGCCGGAGCTGAGCTGATCCAAAGCCATCAGCCAGGAGCCAGGAGCTTCTTATGGTTCTATCACGCAGGTGCAGGGGCCTCGCTTCCACTGCTTTCCAAGGCCATAGTAGAGAGCTGGATCAGAAGTGGAGCAGCCGGAACCAGAACCAGCACCGGTATGGGATGCAGGCAGAGGATTAACCTACTGCACCACAGCGCTGGCCCCATCATGCTGTTGACTTTTGAATCTAAGTTTAAGTCATTGCAATAGCTGTTGTTGGTCAATATCTTCAACATGAATCTAAGACAACAAAGAAAATGCTCAAAGTAACCATGGGCTGGTTATATGAAAATAATATTTTTTAACTTTTATTTAATAAATATATATTTCAAAGTAAAACTTTTGGATTATAGCAGCTTTTTCCCCCCATAACCTCCTTCCACCCACAGCCATCCCATCTCCCACTCACTCTCCCATCCCATTCTTCATCAAGATTCACCCCTTAAGGCATTTGGATCTGGCTAAAAAGCCCATGAGAGTTTCTCAGGCATGGAAAGCCAAGACACTGTGGTAAAAAAAAAATGACCTAAATGAAAGATCTCTGTGAGTGAGAACCCAGCAGAAAGGATGGGCCATCAAAGAAGGAGGTACCTTTCTCTGAAGGGAGGAGAGAACTTCCACTTTGACTATGACCTTGTCTAAACAAGATCAGAGTTGGTGAACTCAAGAGGGTTCCATAGCCTTGGCAGTCAAGACAAGAGCCTTGGTGATTACTGACATCATAAATAAGAGTGTCATTTGTTAAATCAACAACAGGAGTCACTGTGCACTTACTACCCATGTAGGATCTCTGTCTTAAAAGTGTTGTATTATATGAATTAACAGTAAAACTACTACTAAAACAGTACTCTATCCTTTGTGTGCCTGTGTGGGTGCAAACTGTTGAAATCTTTACTTAGAATATACTAAATTGATCTTCTGTATATAAATATAATTGAAAATGAATCTTTTTTTGTCTCTGATTCTGTTTTTAATATGTAAATAAATACATTACAATTTAGAATTATCCCAATTTAGAAACATCACAAACCTACAGTAACCAAAACAGCATGGTTCTGGTACATAAACAGATGCATAGAAATATGGATGAGAACAGACAGCCCAGAAAAGCAGCCCACACACCCACGACTGACTGATTGATTTTCAGTGAAGGTGTCAAGAACGCATGGAGAAAGGGTGGCTTCTTCAGTAACTGCTGTTGGGAAAGCTGCAGAGTCTCATCCTGAGAATTAGCTTAGCTCATTCTTCCACAGTACTGCAGGAGTTCTGGGGTTGATGTTGGAGGAGCAGTCGCTGGAGGAGTCTGAGGCTCTAGTCTCTCGGGTCTGGATCTTGTCTCCAGGAGAGCCAGCCAGTTCCTCTCTTCACCAAATTCTCCAGGAGCCACACAGCTCTTCCACTGTGGCTCTTGGTGTCACAACTCTGTTACAGCTCTTGTGTCGTGGCCCTTAAGGGCTGATTCTGAGGCCAGAATGCATTCCCACCAACAGTGGGTTAGTGTCCCTTTTCCCCACATCCTCACCAGCATCTGTTGTTAGTTTATTTCTGTATGTAAGCCATTCTAAGCAGGGTGAGGTGAAACCTCACTGTGGTTTTGATTTGCATTTCCCTGATTGCTAATGATCTTGAACATTTTTTTATGTGTCTGTTGAGCATTTGGATTTCCTCTTTTGAAAAATGTCTATTGAGGTCCTTGGCCCATCTCTTAAGTGGGTTGTTTGTTTTGTTGTTGTGAACTTTCTTGATCTCTTTGTAGATTCTGGTTATTAACCTTTTATGTGTTGCATAGTTTGCAAATATTTTTTCCCATTCTGTCGGTTGCCTCCTCACTTTCCTGACTGTTTCATTTGCAGTACAGAAACTTCTCAATTTGATGTAATCCAAGTTGTTAATTTTGGCTTTGACTGCCTGTGCCTCCAGAGTCTTTTCCAAGAAGTCTTTGCTGGTGCCTATATCTTGCAGGGTTTCTCCAATGTTCTCTAATAACTTGATGGTGTCGGGTCATAGATTTAGATCATTAATCCATGTTGAGTGGATTTTTGTGTACGGTCTAAGGTAGGGGTCTTGCTTCATGCTTCTGCACGTGGAAATCCAGTTTTCCCAGCACCATTTATTGAATAGACTGTCCTTGCTCCAGGAATTGGTTTTAGATCTTTGATCAAATATATGTTGGCTGTAGATGTTTGGATTGATTTCTGGTGTTTCTTTTTTGTTCCATTGGGCTATCCATCTGTTTCTATACCAGTGCTATGCTGTTTTGATTATAACTGCCCTGTAGGATGTCCTGAAATCTGGTATTGTGATGCTTCCGACTTTGTTTTTGTTGTACAAGATTGTTTTAGCTATTCAAGGTCTCCTGTGCCTCTATATGAATTTATTTTAAAATTTCTCTGACTATAAAGGGTCATCATAATGATATGGAATTAAACCTTTGCAGTTTTTCTCTGTTCCTTTTTTTTTTTTTTTTTTTTTTTTGCTTCACGAGTGAATCAGCCACCAAGGCATATAGTGGTTTTGTTGATTATTGGTTCTTATAGATTAAACAGGACTTGACTCCTTAGATTCATGCAGACTTTAAACCAAAATATCTTTTATTAACAGATAATTGATTAATGCTAATTGTAAGTAAGCTGGGGTGAAAATTTTTCTAGTATTGGTGGCTAGGAGGTGAGGCTACAGGAAGTCTTTAAGCCACTCTGGGAAGTTCTTCAGAGATGGTTGGTTATTAAAACCAAGTTTGAACCAATTCTGTGTCTCAGCTTCTTGGCTCACCATGAGATCATTTTTCTGCACATGTTCTACCATTTTTAGCTTCCACCAGACAGACTATTTGTGCTGCCCAATCTTGAACTTTGAAAATCCCAACTCCAAATCCAAATAGACCTCTCTGTTCACTAGAAGCTCCTCTCAGGTTTTTAAAGAAAAGCAGATTAATATATAGCTGAAAAATTTTTGAGACAAAAAGTATGAGCTCTGTGAAAAATTCATCTGTATTGCTTAAGTAAAACTCCAGGACTATTTCATGCTACATGAAATGTGCTCAGATGTATTTATTAAATGCATACATAAATGAGTACAAAAAGTAAAAAATAGATGAAAAAGGCTTACTTTTTTGAACATTCATCTATTTATTTGAATGTCAGAGTTACAGAGAGAAGTAAACCCAGGGAGTGGGAGTTCTTCCATCTCCTGGTTCACTCACAAGTGGCTGTATCTGCCAGGGATGAGCCAGGTGGAAGCCAAGAGCCAGGAGCTTCAACCCGTCTCCAATGTGGGTGCAAGGATTCAGCACATTTCCCACCCTCTGCTGCTTTTACCAGGGCATCAGCAGGGAGAAGGATCAGAAGTGGAGTATCCAAGGCACGAACTGTCAGCCATAAGGGATGCTACCATTGCAGGTGGCATCTTACAATGCATCAGCGCTGGCCTGGAGACTTAGACTTTTGTAAAAGTGTGTTGCCAGTTGTGTCTCTCAGATTCTAAACTGTATACAAAAACAAACCACTTTATGAATTTACTAGCTGTCTATTTTTTGCCCACTCTACTATTGGGATGAGAAAACTCAGTGATTCATATTATACTGGAATACACTCACTAAATTCTTTCTTCCAGGCTACTATAAAAACAAGCATATTATTTGTTCATCTTAAAAGTCACTGGGATGAGAGTGGGCATTGTGGTTCGGTGAATTAAACCACTACTTGGTCACTCACATCCCCTGATGATTTGAATTCCTCCTCCTGGGTTCAGCTCAGTCCAACCCTGGCTGTTTCAGAAATTTAGTGAGTAAACCAGGGAATGAAAGAGCTCCCTTTGTCTCTATCTTTCAAGCAGATGGAAATAAATAGTTTTTTAAAGAGTCACAGGATGAGATCTGCCAAGTTACTTATCTGTACAATATTCATTTTTTAAGATCTATTTTATTTATTTGAAAGGCAGAGTTACAGAGAGAGAGAGAGAGAATTTTCTTACTTCTGATTCACTTCCCAGATGGCTGCAATGGCCAGGACTGGGCCAAGCTGGAGCCAGGAGCCAGGAGTTTCTTCCAGATCTTCCGTGATTGTGCAGGGGCCCAAGTGCTTGAACCATCTTTTGCTGTTTTCCCAGGCCATTGGCAGGAATCTGGATCAGAAGTGTAGCAGCTGAGACAGGCTCCTGGCTTTGGCCTGGCTGAGTTAAGCTACAGGAGGCAGCTTAACCCACTACGCCACAAAGCCATCCCCTCTGTATGACATTCTATTTCTGGTGAAATATGAAAAAAAATATTTAAAAGTTATTTATTAATTTGGCTTTGAGTGAAACTCTGAGAACACATTACTTCTTTCATTAAAGATAGAGTCCACGTACATGTGAAATAGCAATCTATACTAAGAAACAGAAAATCACAAATTAATTTTCCATCATCTGTGTACCACTCTACCCTATGTACTAAGAGGATTCTTCAAAAGTTTTTATACAAGTGGAAATAAAAGATTATTTTGGTGTGAAAAAAATTTGAAATCCATGCATAGTGTTTCCATAATACACATTTTCCATAAACTTTTTGAAGACATCCAGTAGCTTATTGTAAAGTACTTATTAAGAAAGAAATAGTAGGACCGGCAATGTGGCATATGGATAAAGCCACTACCTGTGGTGCCAGCACCCCATATGGGTGGGGGTTCGAGTCCTGGCTGCTCCACTTCCAGTCCAACTCCCTGATAATGCACCTGGGAAAAGCAGTGGAAGATGGAAGATGGCCTAAACCTTTGGGCCCCACCACACATGGGAGACCCAGAAGAAGCTCCTGGCTCCTGGCTTTGGACTGGCTCAGCTCTAGTAGTGGCAGCCATTTAGGGAGTGAACCTGCAGAGGGAAGGTTCTCTGTCTCTGTCTCTCTGTCTCTGTCACTCTCTCTCTAACTCTGCCTGTCAAATAAATAATTTAATCCTTAAAAAAAAATAGTAATGGTAGTTATAATGAAACAAACCTGTGTGTCAGTCATGGTACATACATTATTGCATGAATTCTTTTAAAAATATTGGTGTGCTATGGATGTCATTTTATAGGCCAGGAAATGAAGCTTTAAAAATGAAATAATCTGAGGCCAATGGCTGTGGCACAGTGGGGTTGGCCTCTGCCTACGGCCTTGGCATCCCGTATGGGTGCCAATTCCTGTCGTGGCTGCTCCTCTTCCAATTCATATTTCTGCTATGGCCTGGGAAAGCAGTAGAAGATGGCACAAGCCCTGGGACCTTTGCACCTGCATGGAAAACGCAAAGGGGGCTCTTGGCTCCTGGCTTCATATGGGCTTAACTCCAACTATTGAGGCCATTTGGGGAGTGAATCACCAGATGGAGGACCTTTCTCCTTGTCTCTCTGTCTGTAAATCTAGCTCTCAAATGAATAAATAAGATAGTTTTTAAAAATATAAAAAAATGTATAATTCATTTTGTATATCAACCTTAGTAAATGGTAGGGCTAATATTTTAGGACTGCTTATTTGAAAGGAATCTTTTTACCACTGAAGAATAATATATATAATTTTCATAAACCTCCCCTGAGATGTACTTCAGGATTAAAATTTATCTTTCATTCTTAAATGACAAATTTCTGATATGTTACACATTATCTAAAATGTTTTATGGTGAGAATACAGTGACAATTTAAATCATTTTTATCAGTTCACCTACTGCCAATCCTATAAAAATTATTAAAATTCTATGAAAGAAAAATAATCAAGTTTGACATATAAAATCATAAAACTTAGTACATTTATTCATTTCCTGACAAGCAGTAAGAATATACAAAAGCACATGTAGTAAAAACATGGGGATTTACCAAGCATTTTTAAGAAGTTTGTGAATGATAAGTGTATAAATAATTGCAATAATCATTATTATAAGCAAATTATACCATGCAAGATTGACCCTAAATAATTCCTTTGCATCCATTATCTCAGTAAATATTCAGACATTTTAGCTTGGGTTTACATTCATTTCTTTTTTTAAAGATTTATTTTATTTTGAAATACATAGTGATGGGGTGAGGAGAGAACATGAGATCCAGAGTGAGAGCGAGAGTGAGAGAGTGAGCAGAGAGAAATCTTCCATCTGTTAGTTCACTCTTCAAATGACTGCAATGGCTGGGACTCAGCCAGGCCAATGCCAGGAGCCTGGACCTTCATGTGGGTCTGCTGCATGAATGCAGGGGCCCCGGGACCTGGACCATCTCCAGCTGCCTTCCCAGACCACTAGCAGGCAGCTGGATTAGAAGTGGAGCAGCTGGGACCTGAATGACTGCCCATAAGAGATGCAGTATTGCGGGCAGAGGGTTAACACACTGTGCCACATGCTGGTGCCTCTATATTTCCTATTGTTTATTTGGATACCTAATTAGGCAGTTGGTGTTTGGCACAGTAGTTACACATTGGATGACTGCAGCTCATGTCAGAGTACAGAAGTTCAAGTCTCAGTTCCATTTCCAATTCCAGTTTCCTGCTTATGTGTACCTGGGAGGCAGTAGGCAATGACTCATGTAGTTGAGAAGACTCGGATAGAGTTCTGGACGCCTGTTTCAGCTTGGCCCAGATCCAGCTGTTGTGGGCATTTGGGTACTGAACCAGTGGGTGGAAAATATCTGTCTTTCTGTTTCAAACTATACTTTAAATAAATAAATAAATATTTATACAAAATAAAAAAATATTCAATCAAAATTACCACAACTTTCTCACAACATGCAATCCAAAGCAAAGCCAATTATTTATTCCTTAAACCCTCCTCTCGTCACCTAACACAAGTTCAAATCCTATGATAAGCTATTTGACCATCCTCTTACTGACATGTTCTCCAATTCAACATGGCATGCCTTCTCTCCTACTGTAGTTATTCTGAGTCAAGCTTTTCCAATACAGAAGCATTTCCAGTTTCCTGTGGTCCTTGATGTACGCAGAAATTCAATCAAATATATTCGTGTCAATCTGATACTGAATAGTTAATTTTACAGCTCCAGTTTCTTGGGTTTTGACTCACAATAATTTCTTGAGTATTATGAATATTCACATTTTTTGTTACAATGACCCAAGATAGTAATTATGTTCACCTCCTATTTCTTCTTCTCTTCCTCTTATCAAAGCTGACAAACAACGTTATTTAACTATAGCTGTTGCTTCTAAAGAATGTGTTTTAGTAATAAAACTGGATTTTTATTACAGAATATTTTATTCCACTGAAAAACCAGCTATACTATGCTTTGATCAAAATGCTATTATCATGATCTATGTGAATATTTTTTGGGGAAAAAAAGGCCACTGCAGATAAAAGCCAAAGGCAAGGAATCCAGCACTGGCTTGGGTTAATCATGTCTTCAGGAGTTCCACAAAATGATTTTAAAGCCCCAAGAGTGAAAGGTCAGAGAGTCAAGTGTTGCCATGTAAGCTATTTGGCTATGCTCTCAGACCCTGCACCATCAGGGGTCAGCTTTAGATTTGTCATAAATCACACAGGTATATTTGACACAATATCTACTCTCTTTTGAATCAGCAAATCTGCCTATCCACAACAATCCATTAATTGAAAAAAAAAAATAGCCAAGAAAAGTCTGTAAAGCAGGATAAAATATTTTTGTACTGAAAATGATTATATTTTTTATGATTCTTTAAAGTTCAGCAGAATGGGAAACTCATTTGTCTAGAATGCAGTTTCTGCTGAAAAGCACTTGAATAAAAGCCATTTCTAAAGAAAAAAGTGCTTTTCTGTAGCATTCTAGGATCTCTTAAAACAAGGGGAGGCCTTCTGTTTTTTCTGGCTACATGGCTATATTTAGAGGGTGGGCTAATATCCTTTGCTTCTTTTTGAGTAAGTTTTGCCAACATCTCAGTTAACAACTGAGCGTTATCTCAGCAACAATGGTCTGGGAAAAACGTGGTCTGTGGATTTCTTTAATATTCATGCGAGTATGTTAATGTAATTTAAATATTTGTCTAGATACATATAATTGAATGTTAGGTTGGACAAATGTAATTATTCTAAGACTATGTTTAAATGTATAATCAATCCAAGTATTCTTTTTCTTCACTATTACTATATAGGTAGCAAATTGTTGAATACAAAGAAAATTTTTTCTTAGGGTGAATTTTAAATTTTATCATTAATTAAGCCCTGTAATTCTCCATTTTCCACTAGTGTTTTAAACAATATCTTAAACTTTTTCATAAGATAATTTCTAAGAGGAACAAGAAATATTAAGTTCTAAGTAGATTTCAGAAGTAATATTAAATGCTTTTATTAAAATAAGTATGAAATCAATGGCAAAAACACAACAAATAGCATTTGTATTCTGAATTCTGTCATTACTAGAATGATAAATAATTATGTTATCACACTATCAATAAAATTACTATTAAAAGTTGAAAATAATCCAAATGGTAAAGTAGTTTCAAGTCCTTAAATTTGATTTGTTTCTATTGAGAGCGAAAATGAGAAAGATAGAATTTAGTATCCTTGTTTGCACTTTTATCCTATTAACTCTGAATACGTCAGAAATGTTTACATCCTATTTTCTGTGTTTTCTTTGAACTACCATTCTGCCTGGTTTTTGGTGAACTACATTTTCAATTCCTGCCTTTTGAATATAAGGTAAAGTTATTCCAGCATCTCATACAATATATATTTCTTACAGCTTTTTTGAGGTATAATCAGTTATATTAAAAATTTGCAGATATTTAATGTACATAATTTGAAGGATTTGGATAAATGCCTACATTTCTGATGCAAACATTACAGTCAGGATAATAAATACATTCATCACCTGCAAAATTTTTCTTGTGTCCCTTTTTTATATTTTGTTACATTGCAGTAGGAACATTTAGCAAGAGGTCTTCCCTCTTTGTAAATTTTTGAGTACACAACAGCATATTGTCTGTGCTGTACATCAGCTCTCTAGAACTTATTCCTATTGTGTTACTGTAAACTTATACCCACTGGACAACTCCCCACTCCTCCTCCTTCAATTCCTCATTTTATTTTGCTTTATATAGGTTTGACTATGTACCTTAAAAGTTGAAACTTGCAGTGCTTGTCTTTCTGTGATAGATTGGTTTCACTTAACATAACATCCTCCAGATCCATCCATGTTGTTGCAAATGATAGAATTTCTTTTTTTATAATGATTTTTTTTTTGACAGACAGAATTAGACAGTGGAAGAGAGAGAGACAGAGAGAAAGGCCTTCTTCCATTGGTTCACTCCCCAAATGGCCAGTAAGGCCAGCGCGCTACGCCTATCCGAAGCCAGGAGCCAGGCACTTCCTTCTAGTCTCCTATGCAGGTGCAGGGCCCAAGCACTTGGGCCATCCTCCCCTGCCTTCCCGGGCCACAGCAGAGAGCTGGACTGGAAGAGGGGCAACCGGTAAGAACTGGTGCCCCAACCAGGACTAGAGCCCGGAGTACCGGTGCCGCAGGCGGAGGACTAGCCTAGCGAGCCGCGGCGCCGGCCATAGAATGATGTTTTTTATTCCACTTTCTGAATCTAGCACATTTCATCATACATCTGTTGATGGCCATTTGAGTGGATTCCATATTTTGGTTATGGGAAATAATGCAACAATGTACATGAAATTTTAGCTAACTCTTCAACACACTGATTTCATTAGCTTTGGACATATACCTTAGATGGGGATTGCTGGATCTTATGATAGTTCTATTTTTTCATTTTCTTTGAAGATTTACTTATTGTTTATTTGAAAGGCAGAGATATAGAGACAGAGAGGCAGAGGGAGAGAGATTTTCTATCCAAAGGTTAACTCCACAATGGCTGCAATGGACAGTGCTGGGTCAGTCCAAACTTAGTAGTCTAGAACTCCATCTGTGTCTCCTACATGGGTGCTGGGGTCCTAAGTATTTGGACCATCTTTCACTGCTTTGTAGGTTCATGAGTAGGGAGCTGAGTCTGAAGTGAAACAGCTGGCACAGGAAAATGCACTTTTATGGGCTGCCGGCATTGCAGGTTGTGGCATAACGCACTACCTGGGAACCTAGATTACCCTGGTCCAAATCATATAAGTTAAACTGATTGTGATGGCCTTATATTGTGATATAGTTACCTTGTTAGAAAATAATTGTTCATTACTTCAAAGCAATAAAGTTCTATATAAATTTTAAGCTCTCCTCTCTCTTTGGTAATTAATATCTTAAAGGACAAACTAAACTAAGATGGGTTAGGAAATACTATGACATTTTGTTAGTGGGATAAACTCATGTTCATACATAAACATGAGTAGATTTTATTCTGTGATGCTATATGATGATAAATACTCAAAATGCACTATAAATACAAACAATGTGAAGAATTCAGTGTCAATTCATAGTCTAAATGTCAAATCATTACTTAAACAAATAAGTGACTCACTCATTTAATACAGGTTTGTAGATGTTTGGCTACATGGACAGTAGCATTAAGATGATTAATGAAATAAGCTTATTGAATTCACAAAATCTAGAAAAGCTGAGATGACTTTAAATGTGTGCAATTGAACCTAGTCTGAATGTGTTCTGAGTTGCATAGTTGCATAGCTAAAGGAATAGATTCTGAAAGATGATGGTTTATATGCTGTACATGCTCAGTTTAGATGTACTTCTAATGCACTCCATGATCTTCATAACCATGAGCTACTGTGCAACTTGAATTCTTGAACTGAAAATCCAGAATGAGGCTGCTCCTACCCAAAGTCAGCAGATGAATAGGACAAATGTAGAATTAAAATGATTCACAGCAAATGCAAATGTTCACATAAAATATTAATCTAAATTTTGGTCTTTAAAAAAACCCTTTCAAAAGGAAAGTTAGCTTACATTCAACTTCTCCAAACTCTAATGAATTTTGAATTCAATGGTTGGTTCTAATTTACTTAAATAGAAAAAGTTGCATGTAAAGTCAATGTGAACATTACAATAGAATGCTTTTATTATGTGGTCTGAAGCTAACCGAGAGACAGGGGCTAATTTGCTGGGATATTTCACTGAATGCATAAGAATAATAAGTGCCCACCATGACGTAAAAAAAATCCACTTAGAGCCTCTTTGTCAAAGACCAGAAGAGTAGAAATCAAGTATTCTCAAACACAACCACTCCATAAATAAATCTGGTAATAATTAGGTACCCTGGATGAGAGCCTTTCACAGGACAGGAAGAGGGGCAGAATCAAGAAGTGCTTATAAATTTTTCTTGTATTTTAATCAATACTTTGGGGGAAAAAAATTTAAGTCTCATGAATGTATATTTCTTGTTCATGTTAAATCCTTCCATTCTTGTTCATCTTAAATCTTTCAATCCACACATTTAGGATGTGACTCATAATATATTTATATAACATGATCTAACAAATAATTTATTTTCTGATTTGTTTTGAGCTAAATATATATGCAAAAGTATGTATCATTCTTTTATAATAATTTTAGCAAAAGTAGAAATATGAAATAAAAAATTCTTGAAAGTCTTTCTTGTTGTTGCATCATTTTCCACTTCCCCAAATGTACACTATTCATGCTGATAATTTGTCTCTTCCTTCAACTCAAGTTGATTTTTTAAAGAAAGATTACAAATTATTTGATTTACAGAGTATTGTGAATACACATGTAGCAGACACTATTAGACCTCCTAAGGGTCCCTGCTCAGCTGCAGGTGAGTGGTTGGCAGATGGACTCCAAATGTACACTTACTCAAGGGCTACACAGTGATGGGGCACATCCTTGACTGAGAAGGAAGTGGCTCAAGTGCCTGGCCAATGTTGCTCAACATGGCATTCTTCCAAAGGGGAGTCCCTCTTGGCTAAGGTGACTCCTAACAAATGGAAAACAAAAATTAAAAATAAAACCTGAAGACAATGATAACAAAATGAAACTAATGTTGGAGTCAAAGAAATTCTTTATCAACTTGCAATGAAAGTCTTATAAAGTGGATCAGAAGAAACAGCTGGGTGTGTACCTGCAGGATTTAGCAGTAAAGAATGTCAGGGTGGTCATGATTGCACAGTGGATTAAGCCACCACCTGCTAAGCCAGCATCCCATAGGATTGTCAGCTCATGCTCTGGCTACTTCACTTCTGTTCCTATTCACTGTTGGTATGCCAGGGAAATCACCAGGATATGGCCCAAGCACTTGAACCTCTGCCACCTATGTGGAATACCCAGAAAGAGTTTCAGGCACCTGGCTTTGACTTGCCCCACCTGGACATTGCAATCATTTGGGAAATGAACCAGCTGACAGAAGATCTCTCTGTCTCTCTACTTCTCTCTCTGTAATTCTTTTATAAAAATAAAATAACTCATTAAAAATGTGCTAAACTTGAATATTTAATATCAGCAAGTCCATTATACCAAAGTCTACCTGAGTAGACTACCAAAGTCTATCTGAGGCAACTTGAGCTGCTGGAATAACATTTTAGATGGTCCCAAATATTTTGGCTTCACATATTTTTCATTCCGTACAATAAGAGCTAACATTTTGCTGTGTGAAAAGAAAATAAAGAAATATTTCCCAACAAGGAAATAAGAGTTTTCCCACTCTCTCCCTTTCAAGATCTACTCCCACTGTCTCTTCTAGGCAACATGCTTAGGAATAAAGTTAAGCAACATTCCAGAGAAATCTGGTTCATCTGGATTTCACAAAAAATATCAGTTTGGTCTACTGTATCTTTGTTATCTCCTGATTATTCTGGAAGAACAAAAGGTAACTATGATTCTGGAAACTTGTAAGATATTCACTTTAGAAGGTAAGGACTGGGGCCAGTGCAGTGGCGCAGTGGGTATAGCCCCTGCCTACAGTGCCAGCATCCCATATGGCTACCGGTTTTAGCACCGACTGTTCCACTTCTGATCCAACTCCCTGCTAACACTCCCGGGAAAGCAGAGGAAGATTGCCCAAATGCTTGAGTCCCTGCCCTGGGAAACCTAGAAGAAGCTCCTGGTTCTTGGATTTGGTCTGGCCCAGTCATAGTTGTGGCCATTTGGGAAGTGAACCAGTGTATATAAGATTCTCTCTCTCTCTCTCTCTCTCTCTCTCTCTCTCTCTCTCTCTCCTCTCTTCTCTTCTTCTTTTTCTTCTCCTTCTTCTTCTCCTTCCTCCTCCTCCTCTTCTTCTTCTGGCTCGCACTTTCATTCTCTCTTTCTCTCTCCTTCTCTTTCTGTAACGCTGCCTTTCAAACAAATAAATAAATCTTTTTTTAAAAAAATCAGGTGGGGAGAAATCCTACAAAGGTTCAGAAATCTGCTACTTCAGTAAAATATTTAGACTTATTTATCAGTGGTATTCCAGATATCCCTACCAAATTTAAAAAAGTGCAACACCTTGCATCTTGTATCCTGTATTACAAAAAAATCTGTACAGTGCCTAACAGACTCCTATACATTACAAAAGTAATATTGCATATGTGATAATGCTGCTGTAACCCATCAACAGCTAACCTGAAAGTCCTGTGACATCTACAGCTATGTAGTGAACAGTTTTGTTCTATGGACCATAGGCTTCAGCTGAACCTATTATTGTGCCACAAGTATCATTATCAGAAAACATGCTGTGTGGTGGTTAGCCAAATCCTAGAGAAAGAGTCCAAACCCAGGCCTGAGTCCTACAACAATACTATGTATCTATGGCAATAATATGTGTCTACTGAAAAGAGCCAGTAACCATGTGCATGAACTCAGTGGAGATGGATTATTTGACCCTGGAACATCAAGTGACCGTGAATCTGGAACTGACCACCATCAACTCAGTCTTTTTGAGCCCAACAATGAAAAATCTGAGACAACCCTGCAATATTTGTAAGATGTAAATAGAATGTCCAAGACTAAGCTGAAGTAGAAACAGAAGACTTACATAAGCCAAATGAGGAAGTGGTGCTCCATATTCCAGTGTACTCCATGTGAGCTTCATGTTGTATAACACATTTACAATAGTGACCCCATGAACAGGAGAAAAAGTATGAGCTTGTTTGGGGATATGTTCTTCAGGTAGTGAATAGCAGCTGAAAGTGGAGAATGTCTTCATGACACCCTAGTACATAATTACCCTTGAAAAGACAAGTATCATTATGTTCTTAAAACTGGAAGAATCAATATCATCAAAATGTCCATACTACCAAAAGTAATTTACAGATTCAATGTGATACCACGTCATTCTTCTCAGACAGAAAAAAATGATGCTGAAATTTATATGGAAACACAGGAGATCCCAAATAACTAAAGCAATCTTACACAACAAAAGCAAAGCTGGAGGCATTACAAAACCAGATTTCAAGACATACTACAGGGCAGTTACAATCAAATCAGCCTGGTACTGGCACAAAAACATGTTTAGATCAATAGAACAGAACAGAAACTCTAGCGATCCACACATTTACAAAAAAAACTTATCTTGGAGAAAGGGGCTAAAATCAATCCCTGGAGCAAGGACAGTGTCTTCAATAAATCGTTTTGGGATAATTAGATCTCTACATGCAGAAGTATGAAGCAAGACCCCTACCTTACACCTTACACAAAAATCCACTCAAAGTGGATCAAAGACCTAAATCTAAACCCAATACTATCAAATTATTAGAGTACATTTGGAAAACCCTGCAAGGCATTGCCATATACAAAGAGTTCTTGGAAAAGACCCCAGAGGCACAAGCAATCAAAGCCAAAATTGACAAATGGGATTACATCAAATTGAGAAGCGTCTGCATTGCAAAAGAAACAGTTAGCAAAATGAAGAGGCAACTGACAGAAAGGGAGAAATTATTTGCAAACTATGCAACTGATAAATGATTAATATCCAGAATATATAAAGAGCTCATGTATTCAACAACAACAAAAAACAAACAATCCAGTTAAAAAATAGCCAAAGGACTTAAACAGACATTTTTCAAAAGAGGAAATCCAAATGGCCAAAAAACACATGAAAAATGCTCAGGATCACTAGCCATCAGGTAAATGCACATCTATAGAAGTGAAATTGACACTTTGAGATACCATGACTTTTGAACAGCCCTTATCTCAACTGTTCAGGAATAGGGTTCTTTTCATGCTATTTGTTGAACTCTTTACTTAGTGTAGGGCTAATCGTAAGTATATAAAGTTAATTGAAAATAGATCTTGGTAAAAAATAAGAATTGGAATAGGAAACAGAGGGGGAAGAGGATAGGAGTGCAGATGAAATGAAGGGTAAGAAGGAAAGAATCACTATGTTCCTAAAATTGTATATATGAAATGCATGAAGTTTGTATAACTTAAATAAAATTTAAAAAATACATCAAGAAACTCTGTTTGGATAAGACAACTCAAGTGATTTTACCTTGTCAAAATATGCACCACTAAGTATTTTCAGTATTCTAAATAAATTATAATGTTATTTTAATTTACTTAATAAAATGTTTATTTGATATATTTGTTCCCTTTATATAAATAAAACATTTAAAAAATATAACAATAATGATGAGTTAAAAATTTTTCCAGTAAGTCCAGTTTTGGACGTCTCCTTTCACTTTGTGTAGTAAACAAAGTAGGCTAAGAATATGACAAATTTGGATGTATTGGTCATCACGAGCTAGCCAGCTAGAAGCCTGAGAGGGAAAATCCTGAAGGACTAGAGAAAGGAGGCACAAATTAAAGGCATGTGAATAACCACGAAGTGGGCACAAAGTGTGATCTATGTAGTATATGTAAACATTCACCAGGAAAATTCACCCTGTACTCATATGAGCTCGTGTAACCAGCTGATATTAACAGCAAGCTCCAGTAATCATTCCATTCCTACGCAAAGGACACAGAAGTCAATTAGCCACAGTGACAGTGAAAGAAACTAGACTACCACGCAGCAAGGCCTGTTAGCAGATGCTGCTTCTGATTATAAGGCAGCAATTTGTGATCTCTTCGGTAGGCAGGACTTCTTGGGAGGACTTCTTGAGTAACTGGTGGCAAGATGACTTCCCTGGGATTCTTATATTCCAAAAGGAAACTAACGTGTTCTTATAGAAAGGTATGCATTTTCCTCATAGGAGTTTGACTTTACTGTCTTCAAGCTCTTGGACAGTATCATTCTCTGTTCAAGAATGACCGACCCACGTTATAGCCAATGGTTGAAAAATTCAGAAATCCAAGAGATCATCATCTACTATGATTTGGTCACCAACTTTATTTTCATTTTAAGATCGCATTAGTGATTAGTCGGGTATTCACTGCAGTGAATCGTCCAGACATCTGTTCTTTTTAGGTCTTGAAGTTGTAGAACTACAAACTCCTCCATCTCCTATTCTATCCTATCTTTGTAAAGCAGGAAGAACTAAATCACGTGTTACCAAATTTTCTGGAAACAATCTAGTTACTGTTTTTTCTATGTTGAGATGACCAGCCTCCTGCAGCCAAATGTCTGACACAGATACAATATTATAATTTTCTTTCTTATTTTCATCTCATAAAGACTTTTTCCACGGATTAAATGAAGATAATACAAAATAGAAAGACTAAAACATTTTCATAACAAACTTGAATAGTTAAAGAATATAGTTCCCTTACTTATATAGCTGGTTTAGAAACTCATGAAGCAAGAACTTAAATTCCTTTCCATTGCTCTAAGAAAACTTGAACTGTTTCTTTGCAAGACTCTTTAATGAATCTATCTGTGCCTGTGGTTTTCAACGTGTTTTCATTCTTTTTGTTGTTTTGCTTTTATTTACTCTGAAATGTTTGTAATAACAGATTTGATTCCTTTAATTGCAGTCAAATTATTCTAATTTTTCATTTCTTTTTCTGGCATCATTACTAAATTACATTTCACCTACATTTGTCCTTGTCATTCATATTGTCAAATTTTTCTCATGCAATTATTCATAATATCATCTCTAAATACGTGTTTGCTGTCCAAAAATTTGTAGTGATATTATAATATATCACTCAGTATTGAGTTATTCATTTTGTTCTGTTATTGCATTAAGCTTGCTAAGTGTTTACCAATTTTATTAATGTTATTTTCAACCAAATATTCTCTTTTGTTCATTTAGGATTTCTGTGTTTTATAAAAATTAAAGACAAATTATATAATATTTCATATGGTTATCAAGTTGCAAGCAAAATTTGAAATATAGAAAATGCTATTATATTTGAAAAATAAACGGCTGTGCAATGAGAAGTAGAAGAGAAATAGAAATACTCAACTCTAACATGTTATTTGAGGTTACCTGACAAGTTTAGGTTGCTTAATTATGAAAAACAGATTATATTATTCAAAATTATAAATACCAAAAAATTAAGGTTTCCAAAAATTCTGATAAATTATTAAGGAATGTAAAATGGAAATTGAATTATTTCAGCTAGATTTGTTAACCAAATTCTTTATTTGGGATTGTCAATTTTTTTTTAACTTTTATTTAATGAATATAAATTTCCAAAGTACAGAATATTGATTACAATGGCTTCCCCCCCATAACGTCCCTCCCACCCGCAACCCTCCCCTTTCCCACTCCCTCTCCCCTTCCATTCACATCATGATTCATTTTCGTTTCTCTTTATATACAGAAGATCAGTTTAGCATACATTAAGTAAAGATTTCAACAGTTTGCTCCCACACAGAAACATAAAGTGAAAAATACTGTTTGAGTACTAGTTATAGCATTAAATCTCAATGTACAGCACACTAAGGACAAAGATCCTACATGAGGAGTAAGTGCACAGTGACTCCTGTTGTTGACTTAACAAATTGACACCCTTGTTTATGGCCTCAGTAATCACCCTAGGCTCTTGTCATGAGCTGCCAAGGCTATGGAAGCCCTCTGAGTTCACTGACTCTGATCATATTTAGACAAGGCCATGGTCAAAGTGGAAGTTCTCTCCTCCCTTCAGAGAAAGGTACCTCCTTCTTTGATGACCCTTTCTTTCCACTGGGATCTCACTTGTGGAGATCTTTCATTTAGGTGTTTTTTTTTTTTTTTTTTTCCCCAGAGTGTCTTGGCTTTCCATGCCTGGAATACTCTCATGGGCATTTCAGCAGGATCCGCATGCCTTAAGGGCTGATTCTGAGGCCAGAGTGCTGTTTAGGACATCTGCCATTCTATGGGTCTGCTGTGTATCTCACTTCCCATGTTGGATCATTCTCTCCCTTTTTGATTCTATAGGTTAGTATTTGCAGACACTAATCTTGTTTATGTGATCCCTTTGGTTCTTAGTCCTATCATTATGATCAATTGTGAACAGAAATTGATCACTTGGACTAGTGAGATGGCATTGGTACATGCCACCTTAATGGGATTGAATTGGAATCCCCTGGTATGTTTCTAACTCTACCGTTTGAGGTAAGTCAGCTTGAGCATGTCCCGAATTGAACATCTCTTCCCTCTCTTATTCCCACTCTTATATTTAACAGTGATCACTTTTCAGTTAAGTTTCAGCACTTAAGAAGAATTGTGTATTGATTACAGTATTCAACCAAAAGTATTAAGTAGAACCAACAAAAAAAAAATACTAAGAGGGATAACATATTAAGTTGCTCATCAACAGTCAGGGCAAGGGCTGATCAATCACCGTTTCTCATAGTGTTCATTTCACTTTAACAGGTTTCCTTTTTGGTGCTCAGTTAGTTGTCACCTATCAGGGAGAACAAGTGGTATTTGTCCATTTCTGATTGGCTTATTTCACTCAGCATAATGTTTTCCAAATTCCTTACAGGGATCACTTTTCAGTTAAAATTTAAACACCTAAGAATAATTGTGTGTTAATTACAGAGTTCAACCAATGGTACTAGAACAAAAAAAAAATACTATAATGGATAAAGTATTACATTGTACATCAACCGTCAGGACAAGAGCTGATCAAGTCACTGTTTCTCATAGTGTCCATTTCAATAGTATTAACATGCTATTTCCAATCTTTTTGGTAGCTTCTATGTAAGTTAATGTGGGGGTCAACTTTGAAGAATGGAGAAAAATGATGACAATATAGTGAAACTTTTGTTCCTCGTCTTATAAAATTGTTTACGGTGTATGCAATAACTCAGATTCTTTTATTTGCTTCTTTCACAGGCCCCTTTGTATGTTGCTCTCTCAGCCTAGATCTTACTTGAAATCATCATGCAGGACAGCTACTAATATTTAAGCACTATTTTTAAATTCAAGTCTTTAAGAAAATGGAAGGAGGGCCGGCACTGCGGCTCACTAGGCTAATCCTCTGCCTGCAGTGCCAGCACTCTGGGTTCTAGTCCCGGTTGGGGCACCGGTTCTGTCCCAGTTGCTCCTCTTCCAGTCCAGCTCTCTGCTGTGGCCTGGGAAGGCAGGGGAGGATGGCCCAAGTGCTTGGGCCCTGCACCCACATGGGAGACCAGGAGAAAGCACCTGACTCCTGGCTTCAGATCGGCACAGCGCACCAGCCGTAGCAGCCATTGGGGGGTGAACCAACGGAAGGAAGACTTTTCTCTCTATATTTCTCTCTCTCTCTCACTGTCTAACTCTGCCTGTCAAAAAAAAAAAAATAAATAAATAATAATAATAATAATAAAGAAAATGGAAGGAACAAAGATGTGAGTGTTTTTCTCCATTAAGAACATTTCTCTGAAGCCTCATAAAAATATCTACTTTTATCTCATAGACTGGATCTTAAATTACCACTCATATGTAACAGAGATGACAAAATATGGTTTTGATTCTTTTGGCCATGTACCCAACTAAAGCTGGACAAAACACCAGATGGAGAGTACACACATTGTGGTAAGCAGCAAGCAGCCTCCTGTTGCTCCCCCTCTTCGCGGAGGAACGACACAGGACCCTGCGCTGTTCTTTTGTCTGCTCAGCCCTTCCCTGGTTTGCTTCTGGTCCTTCCGGGGTTGGCTGCCAACTCCTCCACCTCCGTGGAGGGGCGGTTCCCCCTGCCACTTTCCCCACTTCTGCGGGGGAGCGGCACACTGCCGGCCGGCTCTCTCGGGGGCTGCTCAGATGTTATTCGGATGTTCCTGGTGCATGTTGTCTCTCTCCTCCTTTATAGTCCTCTTCCACCAATCCCAACTCTGCTACCCACACGCCGAGCACGCTGCTCTCCTCCAATCAGGAGCAGGATCAGCTCCTGCAGCTTATCAGTCAAGTTGGCGAGAGGCAGCTGCGTAGAAGTTGTTTACTCCCTTTCAGCGCCATATTGTGGGAGAGCAGATGCATAGAAGAAGTCTTAATTCCAGTAACTTAGTCTAGTCCGAGTTGCTCCCCACAGCCTCCCACCAGAAGTCAAAAGAAGGAGGAAAGATTGGAAAAGTTTCTGTCAGGGTTAGACACAAGTAGGTTTGAGAAGGTACATAGTTATTTACTTTCAATTGCTGCACACAGAAAATGCAATAGGCAATAAGAAAACATCCGCTAGCTGTTAAGTTATGTTGACTAGGATATATGATAATATTGAACAATTTTGATAATATAGTAGAAGAATAAAAGTTATATAAAATTAAACTTTTAAAATTGTATCTATTCATCCACATAAATAAATAAATGAGCAAAGATACATGATTTTTAGAGAGACATACATCAGATGTCACCGTTGTTCTTTGAGGGGTTTTGCTCATTTATAATAGTATTTTCATATATTCTATGCATTTATAGAATCCAAGGCAATCATCTGAAAACCAAATGCTGATTGGCATGATTCAAATTCAGTTAAAAATATTCTCAGCTCCTAGATAAACCGTAATGTCTCCTAGGTTACTCACGTTACAGAGATATTACATATTCACGAAATACTGTTGTTTGAAGCAACAATGGCAGAGAGAAATGTTAAATTTATTTTTCAAAAACTCTTATCAGTATAAACAACTCTATTTTTCGTTTTACTATAACATTAAACCCACTTTCATCAAATAGTAGCAAATCCAAATGTAAGAAAAATGATTGATTACCTGTATTAGCTCAAAATGAAACACTAGTTGAATAGATAGACTAGTGTGAAATACAAAATGGCCTAGTGAGAAACCATCTGCATTTCTGTCCAACCCTTTTAAAGCATTTCTCTTGCTTTCATTATCACCATGTTCAATAACAATATAACAGAAGCTTTATCCCCAGGATATCATGGGTGTATTTCATGCCCTCTTGACATGCTTTCATTGATGCCTGAAACATTTCAGGGTTAATTGTTATGATTAGGCATGCTTCCATATCTACTTGGAAGCCAAAAATGGATTTTTACAAATCCCTGCAAAAATATCAATATGTCAAGCTTAAAACCTAGTCATATGCCAAAAAGCAAGAAAGAGGAAATACTGACATGATGTTAGCTTTACTATCATATCAACAATTCATTATATTATTTGTATAATTTATAATTTGACAGATATAGTATATAAAATTGAATTATTTTGCTATGCATGGTCAATCTCTATTTCAAAAATTATTCATATATTAAAATTTAGTATGATTAACCCTGTCAAGTAGCTATCAGCAGTTTAACTAATAATATTTTATTGATTTTGTCTTAGTTATATTCACTTTCTCATGGAGTATTTTAAAATAAATGCCAAATATATATCATTTCATTGATAAATTATTCTTCAGTATATTATAACCAACAAAAAATAACACTAGGATGTCATTTTCAAACTAATGAAGCAATAGCAATTTTTAAAATTTCTAATGTTGAGTCGAAGTTCATGTTTTCTCCTGGACTTCCAAAATTTAATTTATTCAATGTAGTATCTAATCATCATTCACATGTTTCATTTAGTTGATATATTTAAAACTTAAGGTCTGAAATTCACATTACTATTAGGCCATTTATCAATAGTGATTTCTTTCATGTTATAAATTGCTTCCTCCTGTTATTGTCTTATTTAACTCATTCTCCAGCTCTTATATTTTCTCTAAACCAATTTAGATCTGAAGCCTGATATTTAGGTTTAAATTTTGGGCAAAAATACTCCATAGGTCGTGCTGTGCTGTCTTAATCAACTTCAAAAGAAGGCAATAATGTTTACTTTCTCCAATTATAGAGATAGTAATATCCATTAATAACTCCAGTTTTGCCAGCTGCCCTGTTACTTGTAAAGATTCCCTAAGTCTTTTCCTGATAGTGTTGAATCAGCTGATAACTGTGTAATAAATTTATTATTTAATGAGACATTACATAATGGAAAAGATTCTAATTATATTAGTTTTGTTGTATTTATTAGGTATAATTGTCATATAAAAATTTTTTAATCAACTAGTTACTTAGGAATGCAATTCATCATACAAACATTTCTGATACACAGCAGCATGAAGGAACCTAATTTCCATAATATATCAAAATATTCATGTTAGTAAGTGAATGATCTTATTATGTGATGATCTATCTCAGGTATGAAAGACATTATAGATGACTTTAGTTTTAGGTAATTAATTTTAATTTAAATTTTTGGCTCATAACTAGCTTTGTAACTATTTTAGTGAGGCAAAATAATGCAGCAATAATTTAAAGTGCACATAAGGATTAAGCTTTCTATTATTTAGGGGAAAATCATGTTTACAACTCTCATTTATTGACTATTTAATTTCTGTCAAATACTGCAATAAGTATTTCATATGCAAGACACAATACTAGCTAAAATAGGAGATAAGAGAAATTGAAATCCAAATTAAATTTGTATTTATGCTAATAGTGGTGCATGACACAACAACAGAAGTATAAGTGACTTTAAATTAAATTCTTTTCCATTTAAATATTATTTTTCTAACTATTTATAAGTTTATATTATGATTTTAATTTGCCTTTCCATTTTTTCACTCCTTGGTTACTTGGTTCTAACTCTCAAACAGATTTCCATGTCTGTAATTCATCCATATAAACTTGACTCACGGGCCAGCGCCGTGGCTCAACAGGCTAATCCTCTGCCTAGCGCCGCTGGCACACCAGGTTCTAGTCCTTGTGGGGGCGCCGGATTCTGTCCTGGTTGCCCCTCTTCCTGTCCAACTCTCTGCTGTGGCCTGGGAGTGCAGTGGAGGATGGCCCAAGTCCTAGGGCCCTGCACCCCATGGGAGACCAGGAGAAGCACCTGGTTCCTGCCTTCGGATCAGCATGGTGCGCCGGCCGCAGCGCACTGGCTGTGGTGGCTATTGGAGGGTGAACCAATGGCAAAGGAAGACCTTTCTCTCTGTCTCTCACTGTCAACTCTGCCTGTCAAAAAAAAAAAAAAAAAAAAAAAAAACCTGACTCACTCCTAGTTTCCTAGTTAGTTCTTAAAAATACCCCCATCATATTTGTAATTCAAGACAGACATACTTAACTCTCTTTGGCTACTTGACTAAAAATTTATATTTATTTTGGTCAAATATTGATCAATCTTAGTCTACAACTTAAATTTAGATAATATTTAAGGTCATTCTTGTTTGGAGACTGCTACTCTTGCTCTGATTACTGCTCAGATCCAAATTCTTTACCAGTGATATATGATTCTGATATTTGTATTCAACATCTCACATAGTTGTGTCTACTGTACACATTCATATTTATCCTTTAACTTTCATGCAATCATTTTAATCGATGGTGCATACAACATCAGAGCCTTAACTATTTTTTTGCTTAAACATTGTGTTTTACCTAGCTGGTTTTAATGGGCTTATACTGGGAGTGTTATAATATTTAGAAAAAATATGAAGATTTTTCTATATACAAGGGTAGATTTCTAACGTGCATATGGAGGTTGGGGGGCACCACCGTGGTGCAGCAGGTTAAAGCTCCAAACTGAAACACCAGCATCTGATATGGGCACCAGTGTATGGCATTTTCTCTAGGATTAACCATTTGGTAGGCCATAAAGCAAGTCTCAGCAAATTCAAATCAGGCCGTGATTCTTTCTGGGACCACAATGGAATGAAGCTGGAAATGAACAACTAGATTGGAGATCAACAAATCATGATTCTCTAGAAACACATGGAGATATAACAACATATTCCTGAATGAACAGTAGGTTGTAGAAGAAATCAAAATAGAAAAAAAAATTCTAGAGAGGAAAGATAGTGATAATTCATTATATCAAAATATATAGGATTCAGCATGAGCAGTGTTAAGAGGGAATATTATAGCAATTGATGCCTATATCAAGAAATTTAAAAGGCAACAAATAAATGAGCTATCAAAACCCAAAATTACTAAAGAAATAATTAAAATTAGAGAATAAATAAAATTGAAACAAAAAATTAAAAAAGATCAGTATGACGAGCTTTTTAAAAACATAAACAAAATTAATATACCATTGGCTCAACTAACAAAAAAGAGAGATAAAATCAGAGATAAAATAAATAAAATCAGAGATGAAAAAGAAATGTAACAACAGACACCATAGAAATTTAAAATAATCAGTGGAAATTACTACAAAGTGCTGTATGCCAACAAATTAAGAAACCTAAAAGAAATGAATAGATTTCTGGACATATAAAATCTACCAAAATTGAGTAATGAAGACATTGGAAATCTAAACAGACTGATAACCAAGATAGAGATTGAATCAGTAATAAAGACCCTCTTAATAAAGAAAAGCCCAGGACTAGATGGTTTCACACTGAAATCTTCCAAACATTTAAAGGACTAATTCCAATTCTTTTCAAGCTATTCAAACAGGGAAAGAAATCCTCCCAAACTCCTTATGCAAAGCCAGCATCTCCTAAATTCTTAAATCAGAAAAAGATACACCAGAGCAAGACAACTACAGCCCAATATACCTGTAAAATTAGATGCAAAATTCTCAACAAAATGCTAGCCAATCAAAGCCAACAATGCATCAGAAAGATCATTCACTCAGACCAAGTGGGATTTATCCCTGGTATGCAAGGATGGTTCAACATTTGGAAATCAATTAATGTGATACATCACATTAACAAGCTGAAGGAAAAATATGATTTGCTCAGTAGATGCAGAGAAAGCATTTGATAAAATACAACATCCTTTCATACTGAAAACTTTAGGCAAATTGAGTATAGAAAGAGCATTACTCAAATTGAGTATAAAAAGAACATTACTCAACACAATTAAAGCAATTTATGACAAATCCAGGACCAGCATCTAATTGAATGTGGACAGTTGGAATCATCCCACTAAGATCCGGAGCAGACAAGGATGTAAATTCTCACCATTGCTGTTGAATATAGTCCTGGGAGTTTTAGCCAGAGCCATTAAGCAAGAAAAAAAGGAATTAAATAAATGGGGTACAAATAAAAATTGTTCTGTGAAAAACATTCTGAAGAATTATAATTAAAATGGTGTGACAAAAAATGAAGACCAGAACAGGGGATAAAGTAAGGATCAACTGCAATAAACTAAATGCATAAAGTAGCAGTGTCATCAGCTAAATTTGTAGCATCAGTAACTAAAAAGCAGCAATAACTGTGAGTAATAAGAAAGAGAGAGATGAAGAGAAAAAAAAACAAAGAGGAAATATTCTGGTCTATGAAACCTGAATGTGCTATGAGAGATGAAGAAGATGTAATGATTAAGGATTATTTAATGTTTTCTTGTCCAAGTGACTATTTAGATGTAGTAAATTTGGAATTACAAAAGGACAGTGTGAGGGATGGAATTGATGAGTGGATGTCTTATATTTGAAGGCACTAGAATATCCTTCACTTGGAAATGTCTTACATACAGTTGAAAATGAAGTGGAAGTCTAGATTCAAAGGCAAATATAACAATATAAATTTAGGTATCCATGTACATGAAATTAAGTCAATATTGGAAGACTGGATGGCTCTCTTAGCAGTTGAGCCGGCGCCGTGGCTCACTAGGCTAATCCTCTGCCTGTGGCACCAGCACCCAGGGTTCTAATCCCGGTTGGGGCGCTGGTTCTGTCCTGGTTGCTCTTCTTCCAGTCCAGCTCTCTGCTGTGGCCCAGGAGTGCAGTGGAGGATGCAACCGCATGGGAGACCAGGAGGAAGAACCTGGCTCCTGGCTTCGGATTGGCGCAGCGCCAGCCACAATGCACCAGCTGTGGTGTCCACCTGTGGGGTGAACCAATGGAAAAAGGAAGACCTTTCTCTCTGTCTCTCTCTCTCTCTCACTGTCTAACTCTGCCTGTCAAAAAATAAAAATAAAAAATAAAAAAAGAAAGGAGTTGAGTTGGAAGCATAAACCAAGAGGCAGAACCAAGAAAGGATAATGATAGCATTGCCAAACAGACTCCTACTTTGTTCCTTCCTCCTCTGTAGATGTTTTGGGCATTTTATTTAGAAACTTATAAAATATAAATCTCTGGTCACTGTCTTGTAATTTAGACATTTTGGCCGAAAGAAAATGAAAGCATAAAAAATAAATATAATCAAGTTAACGTGGAGATCCAAATGAAGATCATTTTTGCAAATGGAAGTACTTTGCAAATTCTGGCTAAGAAATTTAACAGAGGAAAAAAATCATTGAATATGACATAATCAGTAACCTTTGAAACCAGAATGTGGGCATATTCAAATGCAACAAAATAACAAAAAATTATTATTTCTAGAATTTGCATCTGTAGCTCAAAAATTTTCTTGTCTGCCTGGGACCACTCTTAGTGCTTTGACATGCTATAATATGTCTTTATTTGGTTAACAGAGAAACTGAGGCAAAGAGCCAGGGTACAGCTTAAAAGCATGGGATCACAGGTCAGAATTCTAACTTTGGCATACTATTCCTTGGATATGAATTAAGTGTCCTTTTATTGTCATTGAAGCAAACATTTTTGCTTTATGATATGATAAGCTCATGCATGTAGTTAAATGGTATGTAAACAGCAATCCATTTGAATTAAATCATCTCATTTTAGATGTGAAACTCATCAAGTCATCTCATATCACATAATTCTATAATTCACTGTAATTGCATATGCTTATATGGTACTAAAAATGATAGGCTGACATTAAAGCAAAGTGACTTAAACCTATCTTAATATGAAATGTAATGATCACATTACTAATAATAAGATTAGTCTTAAATTATGAAATTCATTCTCTTAGGAAATTTATGAGTTTTTCCATAAACAATTTCAACAACTTGCAGGAGAAATCCCAAGAGAAAACCCATTAACAAAATGTCTATTTATTTGTCACATATTTTTAGTATTTCCTAATTAAAACTTCTTTATATCCATTCTGCTGAGACTACAAGAATATTTGGCCATAAATAGTAGCAATCTCTTTTATAATTAGCCTTGTCTTCACTGATTTGTTCAGTAATAAAATAAAACAGATTCTGAAACTTCGTTCACTTCTTAGGAGTGAAATTTGCATCATGAAGAGCTTGGGACTAAACTAAAAAAATCTCTGCTCTTTGCTGCTGCACAGATTACAAGGAGAGTCAGAGGGGGATTTCTTAATTCAGTTATGACCCTAAGACTTCAAGGTAATGGTTATAACTATTTTTGCTGGCCTCTGATACGTTTAAAATAGACTTTTCATGTATTGTTAATAGGTACTTTGGGGATAAAAGAGTTTCAGGGAATACATAACTTTGGGGAAAATATTGAAAAGGCCTAAAAAAATTAAAAGTTCTGCATACCATATGCTCTTCTTGAATATGCATAATGCATATTAACAATGGATGATCTGAGAACTTCTATTTCATTTTGTTAATCACACATGTTATTAAGCTTAACATTTCCAAAAGGAAAAGTGTTATTTGGAAAATAGCTTGGGAAACTCTGTTCTAGATGTTGAAAATATTTTTAATGATATGTATCATTATAATAATTATTTTTAGGAACTTACTATGAGCTGGATACTTTAAATATTAAATGCTTCTATTTTGTCATTGTTCTAAGCTGCACTGTGTGATATGTAGCCACTAGCCAACATTTTTAATTAATTAAAATTTAAATAATCAGGGCCAGTGCTGTGGCGTAGCAGGTAAAACTGCTGCCTGTGATACCAGCATCCCACATGGGCACCAGTTCGAATCCCAGCTGCAAAACTTCTGACCCAGCTCCCTGCTAATGTGCCTGGAAAAGCAGCAGAGGATGGCTCAAGCCCTTGGGCCCCTGCACCCACATAGGAGACCCAGAAGAAGCTCCTGGCTTCTGGCTTTGGCCTCGCCCAGCTCTAGTCGCTGCGGCCATTTGGGGAGTGAGCCAGATGATTGAAGATATCTCTCTTTTTTGTCTCTGCCTCTCTGTAACTCTGCCTTGTGGCGTAGTGGGCTAAGCCTCCACCTGCCACGCCGGAATCCCATATGGGCACTGGTTCATGTCCTGGCTGCTCCTCTTCCAATCCAGCTCTCTGCTTATGGTTTGGGAAAGCAGTAGAAGATGGCCCAAGTGCTTGGGCCCCTGCATCCAAGTGGGAGACCCAGAAGAAGCGCCTGGCTTCTTCCAGTGGATGGAAGACCTTTCTCTCTGTCTCTCCTTGTCTCTCCTTCTCTGTCTATAACTATATCCCTCAAATAAATAAAAAAATCTTTTTTTTTAAAAAATCACCTGAAAAAAATAGACTTTTCATGAAAAAGATCCGCAACTATTGCTTTTCAATAATGCAAGTAAGGGTTTTATTCAAATAAAAATTACTCCCAAGGCACATGTCTGGAAATAATGATAGGCAAATCCCTTGAGAAAGTAGAAGTACCAAGTTCAGCTTCATTCACGGAGGAATGAAAGGAAGGGTCAGGATCAGAAAGCAGGTGGTCCCCTAACCAACTACAGACCAACACGCTTCAAGGAGTGAGGCAAGCACAGAGCTGAGACAGTGGTCTCTGGAACCTGCCAGAAGTTTCCCACAACTCTTGTCTGCCACTTCTATCAAAACATTTGTGTATGATTTCATCGTAGGAAATAAAATCATTTTATTATAATATTAAGTGTAACTATATACTGTAAAATGCATGTAGCTTATTTCATTTTCTTCATATTACCTCTCAAAATATTAGTTGCATTTGTACACACAATATATTTCTCATGAAAAATATATCTGTGATCTTAAAATATTTGATTTCTTGAAAATAGTCTGAATTCAGTTTACATCTCCAAAATTCACTTTTTAAAAAAGTGAGATAGATACAGAGAGACAGATCAATTTTAATATACTGGTTTATGATTCAAATAAAATGACCTCAACAGCTAGGTCTGAGCCAGGCTTAAACCATGAGCCAGGAACTCTATCCAGGTCTCCCAAGTGAGTGAAAAGAACTGAAGTACTTGGGCTATCATCATTAACTTCCCAAGCACGTTAATAGGAAGCTGGATCAGAAGCAGAGCCAAAATATGACTCACTTGCATTTGGATAGGAGATGCTGGTGTAACAAACAGTGGCCTAACGGAATGCACCAAAAGACCACCGAAAGTAACTTTAAAAATTACTTATTTTCACCTCATTTCAAAAGCAAAGAAACAGAGGGATACATACAGAGAGACAAACAAAAAGAGATCATTCATAGGGTTGGCATTGTGGCACAGCAGGTTAAACTATCACTTACAATGCCTGCATCCAGTAGCAGAGCACTGGTTCAAATCCTAGCTGCTCCACTTGCAATCCAGCTCCCTGGTAATGTACATGGAAAGCCACGGAAGATGGCCCAAGTACATGGGCCCCTGCTACCCACTTGGGAGACCTGGATGGAGTTCCAGACTCCAGGCTTAGGCCTGGCCCATCCCGTATTACTGTGAGCATTTGGGAACTCAGACAACGGATGTAAATTCTCTTTCTCTATCTGTCTCTCCTTGTCACTCTGCCTTTCAAAAAAGAAAATAAATCAGAGAGAGAGAGAGAGAGATTGACCTTCCACCTGCTGGTTTATTCTGTAAATGTTCATAGGAGCCTGGAACTACAACTATGTCTCCCATGAGAGTGGCAAGGATCCATGTACTTGAGCCATCATCTGCTGCCTGCCATGGTGCACATCAGCAGGAAGGTGGATAGGAAGCTGAGGAGCCAGAGTTCACACCATGCTCTCCAGTATGGAACCTGGGCGCCCAACGGGTGATGTAAGAAGCCACACAATATGCCTGCCCCTCACAACTCACAGATAAATGTTTTCCCAACTTGCTTTATGAAAAATTCACACTCACTGCAAAATAGAAATACTAATAAAATGAACCCTGATATATCATTGAATTTTGTATGTCTGCTAACTGATTCTCCAACATCACCAGATTACTTTCTAAGTAAATTTCAGAAAACACATCATTTTATCCATGAATGCCTAAGTATGCACCTTGAAATATGACCATTTAAAAACATAATTATAATACTATTGACAATATTTCAAAATTGGTAACTGTCCAGTTGGCTTTCATATGACTTTGACTGTCTTCTTTAACTCAGTATTAATACCAATCATTGACAAACTAGGGTCCATGCATTATAATTTGTTGGTTTCTTTATTATTCATTGTATTTTTTTAATCTGTAGTATCTAGCTCCATCTCATTTTCTTTTCTTCTGGCAACTATTTTTCTCTAACTAGTTGTTTTCCCAGTGGGATTTAACACAGCCTGGATTTTGTTGGTTTAATTTTGTTGGTCACATTATTTACATTTTCCTTAGTCTTCTCTACTTTCTGCAAATTAGTAGATAGACTCAAAAATTCAATCACATAGGGCTTAAATTATGTGAAAATAAATTTTTGTGAGTGATTTTGTGTATTTCCATCAATATTGCACTAGGTTTAGTTTTGCTTTGAGAATGTCTTTTTTATTTAGTTTGGAAATAAATTTAAAATATATTATCTAGAGCCTTTCTTACCAAATAATAATTACCATTAGCTCTCTCAGAATTTTGTCACTTATGTTTTAGCTTTAAAACATCCAAACCCACATGTGTGGCTAAACTAATACGAGGCTGTCGCCGAGGCTCACTAGGCTAATCCTCCACCTGTGGCGCCGGCACACCAGGTTCTAGTCCCAGTCGGGGCGCCGGATTCTGTCCCGGTTGCCCCTCTTCCAGGCCAGCTCTCTGCTGTGGCCAGGGAGTGCAGTGGAGGATGGCCCAAGTGCTTGGGCCCTGCACCCCATGGGAGACCAGGAGAAGCACCTGGCTCCTACCATCGGATCAGCAAGATGCGCCGGCCTCAGTGTGCCGGCCGCAGCGGCCATTGGAGGGTGAACCAACGGCAAAGGAAGACCTTTCTGTCTTTCTCTCACTGTCTAACTCTGCCTGTCAAACAAACAAACAAACAAACAAATAAAAACCTAATATGATAATTTTGATTAGGTGAAAGAATTGCTCTCACTGTCCTTCTTTTTTCTTCCTCTCTCCTGCAATCCTTTCTGAAAACCTCCAAAGCATAATCCTGTAAACTATGGAAGGACATTAGAATCTGCAGAAGACATGAGGAGGTGTGCATGGTTAAAATTATAAAGAATTATACATTTATAGACATATATATGGGGCCACCATCGTGTTATAGCAGATTAAGCCACCGCTTGCAATGCAAGCATTCCATATGAGGGTTCTGGTTTCAGTCCCAAATGATCCATTTCTGATCCAGCTTCCTGATTACGTGCTTTGGGAAAATGACCCAAATGCCTGGGCTCTGCCATCCATGTGGGAGATTAGGATGGAGTTCCTTGCTTCTGGCTTTGGCCTGACCTAGACATGGCTGTTCTGGTCATTTAGGTAGTGAATCAACAGATAGAAGATCTCTCTTGTATCTTTCTCTCTCTCTCTCATTGTGTGTGTGTGTGTGTGTGTGTGTGTGAGAATATATATACATATATATATTTATATATCCCTTTGATACTCTGCCTTTTAAATAAGTAATCTTTTCTTAAAATAATATATTAATATAGACCATATTTTCCCTCTTTATTCACAGTATATAATACAAATATTAAGTAACACATAGTGTGATTTCTTTTTTATAAAATGTCATGGGTTCAGAGAATTTGAGGGAAATGGTTTTGTACCCTTTAGTTGGGCTGAAATTTTCATGCTGAAGTCTATAACAGAATATTTCCTCTCCAATGCAGCCTTGCCATGTGTGTAATGACAGAGATTTCTAACACATAACATAATTCACTCAGTGATTAAGTCGTTAAACCACTCTCATTGACCTAACAACAGTTTTGAAGTTATGTCTAGAACAATTCATGATGCTGCTTGGATTCCTCCTAACAGAGCTCAATAACCATACATACCAAAACAAATTTCTGTTTTTATTGCAATTATTGACCAACCCATATTCTGGAAATTGCCCTTCTATTTTCCAACTCCATATTTCCCCATACAAACCTTGCATTAATGTCATTCATAACTGCTAGGATGTTTATATTTCCTAACTATTCACTAATGTGCAAACAGTGACCACTCAGCCATGGTAAATCTGCCCATCTTTGTACTTTCTAAAAAATAAAGAAAATCCATCATAAACTTCAATTGTGCTTCTTAAACTAGGGAATGGGCTGTTTTGTCAAGAAGGGTTTAAAGGCAAAGGATAAAAATTATTGATCTTCCTGTAGTGCTGATTTTACCCAAATATTCAGATAAAATATTTGAATGTTTATCTTCTTGAAATTCATCACAAGAGCGAGCAGGTGATTGCTACATAATATATCAGATAATATTATGTTTAATGTAGATACAAAGTAACTTTTAAAGATCTACATGAGGTAATAATTAAAAATTTAGATACCTTTATTTTTCTTACTATTTGAAATTCTGAGAAAATTAACCCATAAAAATATAAAGTGAGGAGGAATAAAATGATGTCATGAAGTTCTAATGTCACCATTGTCCTTAATTATTCATTCTATGTCAAGACACTCATAGCACAAAATTATGCATTTTAATATAGTAAATACTGGATTTAATAATTGATTGAGTTAATTGTGGTTAACCTGTTTCTTCACCATTGAATTTAATGAGATCGAGTAACATGGTCATTTATTGGTCTTGGTCATTTTGGAAATAACCTTATCTGTGCACATATATAAAATTACAATATTTAATATTAAGCTAATTGACAAGAATACTTTCACCCACATGTGGTGATTATGTCTGTTTTTAAGCTATGTTGCTAATAAAAGTTCTTCACATAAACAGATTTTAAAAAGGGAAGAAAATTTGTTTCTTTGAGCTGACACCTTTTTAAAAATTTGTAGTTAAATACAGCCTATCAGCAGTTAACTGTCTTCTTGGAAAACGTTTTGAAAGAAGTATCGCCTTGAGAAGACCAAGCTGTGAATGAGAAGCCCTTTGACCTCACAGCAAGAATATGCACTTTTTGAGATTTTCTTCAAGAGTAACATAAAAGTGTACCCCATGCCAACTTTTTGGCATCATTCTGTGCATCTTTTCTTAGAAATTCTCTTGATATAGATCAAAAGGTAGTGAGTGAAATACTTGTCGTTTGTGTCCACTTGTGGGGTGAGTGTGTATTTCTCTGAAATATGATACCAAGACTGAGAAATTCCCCAGCTGTAGAATCTCGTAGTGTATCAATTCTTTGTAGTTGAACCAAACATTCTAAAATCAATACACATGACAAAAACAAACTTCGAACCTAAGGGACAGAAGGGAGATTATTTTTCCAGAAGGCTGAATAACTTAAACTACATCATTTTGCTTTGTGTTTGTTATGTTACATTGTTATATGTTATAATAGCAGAACTATAGTATGAAAAGTTCATGTTATTTTTAACAGAAAAAGAAGAGTCCCTCTAGGGATTTTTAAGAATCCTAAGAGATGTAGATCCAGCTACTCTACCATTGGTGATAACATTATGGAAATGCCTAGAAGGCCATCTCTGGCAGCGTCTATATTCTCACCTAGGAGTGGATGTGGCTTGATGAGAAAACATAGCTCTCTTATTACATAGAAACATTTTTCTAAAATGTTCACCCTTCACTGAGCTCTGGGAGACTCTTTCTGAAAATTAAGGATTTGGGGGTAAATAAGGGTTATATATAATTCCAGGGCTCATGTGCGCTTGTTTTCTGTAGTATTTAAGTAAATGAGGAAATGTTAATCATAGGGAATATTTACTCATATTATGGTATAGAATTATTTTTTCTCCAAACAATTGAATAATCCATCTAGTCACAAGTTCTTAATTTATTAAATATAAATGACCCAGTGTGTGTCAGTAGCAATCGTGAAGTCTGAGAATCATTAGAGGAGTTTTTGGAATTATAAGTAAATAGTTTTGGAATATAAAACAGGGATTGAACAGCATCCTAGCTAAGTACAGGGAGAACTAAACAGTAACATTCATGGCATCAGTAGTCAGAGTGGCAGTTATAGCCGTGTGGTATCATAGCAGAATCTCAGAGACACAGCCACCGTATTTTGCATATCTGGATTCCCCTCCCCTACCCCAGCATCAGTCTGATTCTACAAGATCCAGAGGTCTAACATTGATTTTTGAATGAGTAAAAGGAGAATCTGACATATTTCTCTGTCTTTTTCTTATAAAGATATTTTCTCATACCCATTTTGTGCAATGCAGGAAGGAGCAGTATGCACTGATTTTGTTTATTTTTAATATTTTTTTAAAAATTACCGAAGTACACTTTTTAATCATGAATTTTTATTTATTTTTATTTATTTGAAAGGCACAGTTACAGAGAGAGAAAGTGACACAGAGAGACAAAGAGCCACCTTCCTTCTACTGGTTCCTCCCCAAATGGTCACAGTGGCCAGGGCTGGGTCAAGCTGTAGTCCTGAGCCTGAGCTCCAACCAGGTCTCCCACTGTTGGCCGGGACCCACGTGCTTGGACCTCTGCTGCTTTCCCAGGTATTTTAGTAGAGCTGAATTCGAAGCAGAGCAGCTGGGACTCGAGCTGGTGCTCTTAGATATGGTAATGTCAATGGTAGTGGCTTCACCCACTGTGCCACAGTGCTGGCTCCTGAAGTACACTTTGAATAATACAAAATAAACCATTTGAGTGGTTCAATTTCTGAATTCCCACATACTGCTGATCACCCTACATAGTTCACGTAGAGATTAAATATTTTGCAATGTTTTATGTCACTTTTTATTACAAAGATAGACATTGTTCATATGTTCCCTTATTTCTAGTTTCACTTGAAACTGAAATTCTCTTTCTTCCTAATTTAGATTGGCTTACTTTTCATTACCAAGGTCAGAATAAATATTTTTTCATTGTTTTATTTCTTTTGATTGTGAAACACCTTAATATTTTAAAATATTGAAATATGGATTGGATGACCTTTAAAGCTACTACTCTTATTTTTTCATATACTATAGACTAATTTGACATATACTAAAAACTACAAAAGTTTAAGGATACCCAGGTTTCTCATGTCCCTTTTCAGTCCTATAAATTGACATTTTAACTAAAGCTTCTGTTTGTAATATACATGGTTCAGTTTAACTAGAGTCAAGTCTAATTCAGAGGAGTTTAAAAAATACTTAAATACATTACCTAAAATATTGAGATTACATGTGACTTAAATTAATCACATATAATAATACATTTCTCTGCTTCTTAAATAAAACATGAATTTTCAATATCATTGTCCGTTATATTTAAAACTGTACAAGCCCGTCATAGGCACATAAAGCCTTTCATGGGGGCTCCATTCTCCCTACCCTTGCAGATACACCTGTTAGGGGTCTTCACAAAACTGATTCATTAGCTGCAAGAAGAAATTTATTTTTACTAAATGGAACATAGTTCCCATACACTGCAGCCTTTTCATATGTGATTTTCTCTGTCAGGGATACCAATTTTCTCCCATATACTGGTGGTCACATCACTCCAGCTGTGAAACTGTGCTTTGTATACCTTTGCTCTCCCTCTAAACTAAGTTAGGTGCCCTTTTCTGGGCACCCATAGCATCTTCTTTCTGACTCTAGAAGAGCACTCACCATCAGACTAAAGACATCACTGACACCTTCTGTAATGTCCACAGAACATGAGGTGGTATAGGCGATGCACACCATGCAGTAATTATCTTTGCTGTTGACTGATAATTCTCAGAGTGCTTCTTCACTCTGCAGGATTTTCATATTGGTGGGGAGGAGCCATGGACAGTAAGTTCAGGCAGCAATTTGTAAATGGATTACATGGTTTAAGAAGAGACTATAAGTTTTCATGAAAGTGAAAAGCAAAAGAAAGGAGAATTCTGACACCTCCCAAAGGAAACAAAAGAAACTTAATTCTAAATGTTCATTAAGGACTGATAGAGATTCTTACTTGCAATATGATTATAGGCAAGACAGCTATAATTTGATGAACCAATATATGACATATTAATAATCTAGAGTTCTTGGTGGGTATGGCAAGGATTGAATCAGCTTCCTCATTCTGATATGTGACCACAAATCAACCATCGATTCCCAGTGCTGTGGTGCTCTGGTGTCTGCTTCACTGGTGTTAAAAGTGGAAGAGAAAGACATTAGACAAGCTCACCTCTTAGGCTGTTTGTAGCCTAACACAAGGAAATTGTTATGAATTTGGTGACATCATTGATAGAAGTTACATTTTCTTTCTCAATTTTTATCAAGCAATTATTAATTTGTGTTCTGCATGAAAACTAAAATACTAGCATAGAACGCTAGTATTTAAATAATAATGCAGCTGGCTTATTAATTAATCAATCTCACTAAATATACACATTTTATAACTTTAGAATACTGAAGATATATTGTGAATTTTCCTGGAGAGCCTTCAAAATAAGTGTTGTAATCAATATCATAATTGATAATATCTATACATTTACTATATATCTGGTGCTCTTGTCTTTGAAAATATTTTTGCTAATTCTTGTTTATTTATTTTTACTTATTTGAAAGGGAAACAAAGAGAGAGTTTTTTTTCTACTCTGCTTCACCACCCAAATGTCTACAACTGCCAGGACAGGGCCAAGGTAAAGCTGGGGACCTGGAACTCCATCCAGGTCTCCTAAATGGATGGCAGGGACCCAAGCACTTGAGCCATGATCTGCTGCACCTGACAATACATTAGCAGAACCTGGCGAAGTAGCCAGGACTTGAACCAACATTCTTATATGGGATGTGAGCATCTCAACTGGCAGCTTAACCTATTGCTCCACAAATCATGCCCCTAAGCAAAACGTTTTAAAATCATAAGCTTTTGATATTGTTATGAATATGGAAATAACCTATAACATTTACAAGTGAAGAAAAATAATTATTCAAATGGAGATCATCCACTCTATTTATTAATCTCTTAGATACAACATGTGGCCTTTTGGGAGGTTTAAATGATTTTAGACTTCAGGGTTCTCCAGGAAGCACAGCAATGATCAGTGGAAGGATAGAACCAAAGCATTGGGACTTCGGGATTCTGCAGAAAGCACTTGCAATAATCATTTGGAAGGATAGTACCCAATCAGTGAATCTTTGTGAAAGTCAGCCAGGAGAAGCATAGGAAAACATAGGAAATATTAATGGGGAAATCTATTCTGTAGGCAATGTTTAATTTCTCTCTTAATATTAATATAATACGATTGCCAAGACTTTTTAAAAAAATATTTATTTTATTTATTTGAAAGAGTTACAGAGAGAGGTAGTGAAGAGTTAAAATTGTATATGTGTGGGTGTAAAAAGTTAAGCTTAACCTTACAGGTTTAAACCTTCCTGGTGCAGCTATAAAAATAAGACAGAGTGAAGTAGCACCTTGACAGTAGGGACTCCATTTTGGAGCACTTGAGACTGCATTTTGGGAAAGCACCCCCGCACCGTGAGACTCTGGTCTGAAACTATGATCTCAAATAGTCGGACAATAGCAGTGCACTACATCACCCTTGGCAGAGCACAAAAACCCCCTAGCATGATTGCTCAAGCTTAAAAGCAGAAAGGTTGCACCTGGGTTACCTGGGCTAATAATGAAGATGTGATTTGTCTATGTCTTAAGATCATAACTGCTGATTGTAAGATTTTAGCAACCGCTTAGCAACCATGTATTCTCTCCCCACTCCCGATTTTGCGGTTTTTGCCTTTATAAACCCTATACTTTAGTTCCTCGAGGCTCCTCTGTTCTTGTATGTTCAGAGAGCCCCAACACGTTGGATCACTAAATCTTTAACCTTTTGCTGGTTGCATGAGAGAAAGTCTCTTGGAGTCGTTCCTCAGGTGGTGGGCGTTTTTGGACCCTAACAGTAGAGACACAGAGACAAAGGTCTTCCATCTGCTGGTTCACTCCCCAGATTGTCACAACTGCTAGAGCTGCACGAATCTGAAGGCAGGAGCCAGGAGCTTCTTCCAGGTCTCCAACGTAGGTGCAGGGGCCCAAGGAATTGGGCCATTTTCTACTACTTTTCCAGGCCACAGCAGAGAGGTGGATCAGAAGAGGTGCAGCCGGGACTAAAACCGGTGCCCATATGGGAGGCTGGCACTTCAGGCCAGGGTGTTAACCTGCTGCGCCACAGCGCCAGCCCAATGCCAAGACTTTTCATTTTTGATTTTTTTCTTCAGGGTTTCATGGGTACCCCTAACTCAGGATTTTAAAACCATTTTGTGGAATACACAGAATATGCATAGACATGGGTATCCTCTATACAGCACGTGCTGTAAGCTATTCTAAATGCCACTCTGATTCAGTCTTACAGAACTTTGATTTTATTATAACCTGGAATAGATTGTAACCACAGCAAAATACCACTGATCTGTGATCCCAATCAAAATCATGGGCTGATAAGGGTTGAGAAGTTGGTTAAGAAGGAAAGGAAGGTCAGTCTCATCCTCCTCCTGAGATCAGCTACCCTCAGAAGCCGCATGGAGGGTAGTCCATGTCCTGCCTGTGCCTGAGGGTGCTGTACCTCCAGTACTACTCCCATCACAAAAGGACATACAAAGAAGTGGATCTTACACATGACCTTCCAAATCCAAGCTTCTGTCTATGCAGAATAAGGGTATTGGTTCTATGTTTTCTCACAGAGCTGCTTTGCGTGTTAATGAGATCATGACTATCGCTTTCTTTGAGTTCTTTGAACTAAGGAACTCTATAAATAAAAGACCCTATTATTTCACCACTCTCGTTACTCACTAAAGAAATGCACCCTGAAAATACAGCCTTTCACTTGCTCTAAGTGTAAAATCTCCATTGCCTGCAGTGGGAGGGTTTGTAGTGCATAATTACAGGAATCTGCCTGTTCCACGGGGTATTGTACAGTAGCGTTCCAAAGCATTTCTAAAGAAAAGAGAAGCTAACATCCACCCACACTTCACCTAACGCTGTTAGTGTGAAACTCCGACTCCAGATGTCCACAGCCAGCTTTCGCAAAAGCATCCTTGCTCAGTACCCTGGAGTTTAAATGTTGAAAATCATGCTGGAAGAGGAGTATTAGGGTTTCATCAATAAATCTATAAGTACCTTGGGGATTCTTGACGATATTTTCATCTGAATTTTGTTTTAGAAGCTTCCTTTTTGTACTCTCCTGAATAGAGGGAGATTAACAACACTGGCAGTGCAATTAATCTTGACAGGCCTAAGAGCTTTCTCCCCCTTTTCCCTATTTTTTTCACTTCATAAAAGACTAAATTGGTGATGAATAGAGAAAAAACAATAATGTTAATTCATACAGCTTTCTGCATCTCTAATACTATTATGCTACAGCATGAATACATTTTATTGAAGTGATTTAAGTAAAGCACTAGAGTATAATTAAGCAATGGGAAAATGCTGTATACCAGAGTATTTTTTTTTAATTGTGCAACACTAAGTAAAAGGGTCTTGCTATAAGACACTGGAGTTAGAAATTCTTGTAGTTTAATACTTATGTCTTCTATGTGCTTAGTAACATATCATAGGTTCACATTGTTTTTTTTTTTTTCAGAAAAATGTTTAATTAAAATATTAAATGATATATTTTTATAGTATTCCAGTTGCTGGAAATCTGTGGCCAAAATTCATTTACATATTCTTTCTATAGCACACATTGGCTTATGTGTTCTAAGAAGGCCTTCTTTTATTTCCATAATTTCAATATTTCTTCCCTGTAACCTTTAATATTTTGATTGTATTTTGACTTCATACTCTATCTTGTTGTGTGCAATCAGTAATTAGTTATAACATCTATCCATAAGTTCCATTATGTCTGGACATTCTTGGAAGAAGTCAGCTCTCTAAAATCAGTTTCTAAAATCATATAAACAGGAACCCTACATCAATTTACCTGTCTTTTATTAGTTAACTAAAACACCTTTACTGTGCACAAAAGTTAATGAATGTGAATTATTAGGAAGTAACAGAAACTATGATCAAAGGTAATCTACTTTTCATAAATGTAAGGATAACTTTCCTGTCTTATTAATGTTCTATGAAAATGTTAAATATTCATTTTCTGCAATCAGAGAGTTTCTGTTAGTCCATGCGGCTTTCATTGTTTTTCATGAACAAGTCTGCTTTGGAGGAAAACTGTATCCATTCTGCCACTCTTCCTGCAGACAAAACTCACCTCAGCTCTTTGCCATGGCTCATTCTCAAGGCATGATTGGAGAACATGGTGAAGTTACTGTAAAGTCACCACCTGGGTGCGAAGAATCTCATGCTTGGCAAGCTGCTCACACCTGATTCCTGGAACAGTTGGGTGGAAGCCTTTATTCCACCACAGTAAGTAAAAGAATTTCCTCAAAAATAGAAATAGGTTTCCTCTCACATCTTTTCAACCATGCAAAGAAAGGGCACACTGGATAATTCCTCATGACACAAATCATTAAAAAATCTTGTTTCAGTATATATCAGATGTTCTTATGAGAAAAATATTATTTGCATATTTGGATTTTTCTGTTATGTTAGGGTTGCTTTCTTGTCATCATTCAATTGTACGGATAGATAATTTAAATATAAAAATAACTCAGAATTCCAAAAGTGACAATTTTGTTGGATATTGGAATTTAGATCAGGAATTTCATCTACAAAAAGAAAAAAGAATTTTGATTATTTTGCGAGGGTTTTCAAGATGGCAGAATAGGGAGGGAGCTCACTGCTCTAGTCTAGAGAAAGATAGTTAAAAAATTGTGGAGAGAATACAATTTCAAGGAAAAGTTAGGGAAAAAGTGACAGAGGAAACTCCATGTAAATTAGTGGGACAGTGTAGACCTATGTGGAGAGTGTGGACACACATAACTCAGAACCCCCACAGTTGAGAGCCTTAGCACCAGATTTGGAGAGTGAGGTGAGAGCAGACTGCAGTAACCCAAGCCATTGGTGATAAAGCCTTGGGATTCTTACATGAGTCTGGCTTGGAGCCCTGTGGGAGACAAAGTAGCAGCCAACTAGAGGGAAAATAAGGGGGGGCACATTTATCTCTCCCCAGCTACCCAGTACCCACATGCTATAACTAGCCAAGAGAGGATGTTTGCCATTTTGGACATACGTAACAGCCATGCCAACTTGTGTCCATGTACCCAGCAACCAGCTGAGCAGAGAGGCCTGAGTCTGGTTGGGAGAACTGAAGGCTGGGAGGGCAGTAGAAGTCTAGGTGCTCGCGACTGTGAGAGAAGTGTGCTGGAACTATAAAAACACTGGCAGCATGGGAGAGCACAGAGTGCAGCTGGGGTTTTAGACAGTCACCGTGGGAGGCTCCACAAGCTCAGGACTCCCTGATCTTCCTGATTCCCTGATAAGGTTCATTGCTGTGGGATCCATGCTCACAATGAGGACTGCATGGATCCTCTGTGTGGTTCTTGTGGCAGCACAGATATCAATTTAACCACTGGGGTTAGTGCCCAGGCCTTAGTCGTTGGTCTCATTTGAGGAGAGGAGGTGAGCATTAAAATATGCCAACAGAGCAGAACATATCTCTCTTCTGATTAAAAAAAAAAGAGAGAGAGAGAGATTTACCACACCCAACTTGGGTGTCACCTTGGACACTCCCTTTACCCTGGAGCACTGAACAGAGCTCCCTGGCCACACACAATACATGCCTCTGTGTATTCACTGAAAGAATGCATAGTTCACTAAGCCACAGAGGAATAGTCCAAAATAAAAAGCCTTGAAAACCATCACAGGGAAAAATGAAACAAACAAGCCAAAAAATCCCAAGTGTCTCCAAAAATGCCCAATAAGAAACAAGAATAAGGAAGACAACATGACGTCCCCAAAATAATACAAAACATCAAGACCAGAACGTGAAGATGAAAAGATTGAAGAAACGCCAGAAATGGAGTCCAATAAAATGATTGTAAGATTATTAAGAAATAATAAGAAGCAAATCCATGAACTAATGAAATCCGTACATGATATGAAAGAAAATATATTTCTTGAAATTGAGATCTTAAATCAATATGAAATATTGGAAATGAAGAATTCAATATAACAAAAATGCAGTGGAAAGTGTTAACAACAGACTCAGAGAAGCAGAAGAAAAAGTATCCAAGTTAGAAGACAAATTGCTGGAAATTTTACAATCAGACCACAAAAAAAAAAAAAAAAAAGATGTGCTTGAGATCTGGAAGAGAGAATGCGTCCCCCATGCATAACACAACAGAAGTGAAAGTGGAGGGGAAAAGTGTAGAAGTCTCCGTGAAGAATCAGAAAGGAGTAACTGGAAATACAGAGGTGATGAGTCTGAGATCCAGAAAGACCAATCTCAAGTCTGGTGCAGACTCTGTGGAGCGTAAATCTGAGCAGAGAGTAACACGAGGGATCAAGAGACAGGCAGAAGATCCAGAGAAAGATAAGGACATTGTGAGCACCAAGAAAATGAGAACCAGAAGGCATTGTGACGATGTTTAGCAATGAAACTGAAGCAAGGAAAATATAAAGTTAGTTTAGTGAAAATGTTAGTATAACTTTTGCTATCTATGTAAAATGAATTCTGTAAGTAATGCTATTGATCTGTTTAAGAGAAATAAGGGTGTAATTTTTCAGTTCAATGATCTTTAAAAGATCATGAAGGGGATTGCTGGGTCTCCTAGAGTGATAAACATTTAAGAAGTGCAGGGTGGGAAGAGGGGTTGGGGCCACGATGTGGCCTCTGCATTACAAAATAAAGCCCTGGATATCCTCGTTTAAAAAAAAAAAGAAACAAAAAAATTAAATAACAGTGTTGGAGATTTATGGGATTCTATCAAATGACCCAAAATACAGGTCTTAGGAGTTCCTGAAGGGGTGGAAATACAGAATTGATTAGAAGGCCTTTTTGCATATCCAAAAGACTCTACTAAGAGACTTTTGGAACTATAGAAGAGTTTGATATTGTGGCCAGAATAAAATCTACACACCAAAAATCAATAGCCTTTATATACACAATTCTATGGCTGAGAAAGAATTTCTATGATCAATCCCACTGATAAAATTTACAAAACAAATCAAATATTTGAAAGAAATTTAACCAAGGATGTAAAAGATTGCTATAATGAGAATCACAGAACATTAAAGAAAAAAATAGAAGAATAAAAAAATGGAAAAATTTTCCATGTTCCTGGAATGGAAGAATCAATATCATCAAAGTGTTCACACTACTGAAAGTAAGTTACAGATTCAACGGGATACCAATCAAAATACCAAGGATGTTCTTCTGATTTAGAAAAAATGGTGCTGAAATTCACAGGAGACCATGAACAGCTAAAGTTATCATATAACAAAACAAAGCCAGAGGCATCACAATATCAGATTCAAGATATACTACAGGGCAGCCCAGTACTGGTACAAAAAGAGATGGGTAGACAAATGGAATAGACTAGAAACACCAGAAATCAATTCATGCATCTTCAAACAACTTATCTTTGACAAAGGATCTAAAATCAATCCCTGAAGAAAGGATAGTCTCTTCAACAAAGGTGCTGGAAAAACTGGATCTCCACATGCAGAACTATGGAGCAAGACCCCTACCTTATCAAAATGGATTAAACACCTAAATCTATGACCTGAAACCTTCAAATTATTAGAGAACATTGGGGAAACCCTGCATGACATTGGCATAGGCTGAGTTCTCAGAAAAGACCCCAGATTCACAAGCAATCAAAGCCAAAATTGGCAAAAAGGATTACATCAAGCTGAGAAACTTCTGTACTGCAAAAAAAAAAAAAAAAACAAAAAACAAACAAACAAAAAAAAAAAAAACAAAAAAAAACACTCAGCAAAGTGAAGAGGCAACCGACAGAATGGGAGAAATCATTTGCAAACTGTGCAACTGATAAAGGATTAAGGATTAATAACCAAAATACATACAGAGATAAAGAAACTCAACAACAACAAAACAAACAACGGAATTACAAAATGGGCAAAGAACTTAAGCATTTTTCAAAAAAGGAAATCCAGGCTGGCGACTCAGCTCATTAGGCTAATCCTCCGCCTGCGGCGCTGGCACCCCAGGTTCTAGTCCCGGTGAGGGCACCGGATTCTGTCCTGGTTGCTCCTCTACCAGTCTAGCTCTTTGCTGTGGTCTGGGCGTGCAGAGGAGGATGACCCAAGTGCTTGGGCCCTGCACCCGCATGGGAGACCAGGAGGAGGCACCTGGCTCCTGTCTTCGTATCAGCGTGGTGTGCCGGCCGCAGTGGCCATTCGAGGGTGAACCAACGGAAAAGGAAGACCCTTCTCTCTCTCTCTCTCTCTCTCTCTCTCTCACTGTCCACTCTGCATGTCAAAAAAAAAAAAGGAAATCCAAATGGCTAACAGACACATTAAAAAATGCTCAGGATCACCAGCCTTCAAGGAAATGCAGATCAAAACCACAATGATATTTTACCTCATCCCAGTTAGGTTGGATTCCATACTGAAATCAACACACAACAAATGCTGGTGAGGATGTGAAGAAAAAGCTACCCTAGTCTGTTGGTGGGAATGTAAACTGGTACAGCACTGTGGAAGACAGTATGGAGATACCTCAGAAATCTGAATATAGAGCTACAGTATGACCCAGCCATCCCTCTCCTAGGAATTTACCTAAAAGATTTGAAAGAGTTATCTGTATCCCCTTGTTTAATGCAGCTCAATATAATAGCTAAGATATGGAATCAACCCAAATGTCTGTCAACTGAAGACTGGATAAAGAAATTATGGGACATGTACACCATGGAATTCTACACAGTGGGAAAAAAAAGAAATGAAATCATGTCGTTTGCAACAAAGTGGATGAAACTGGAAAACATCATGATTAGTGAAATAAGACAGTAACACAAGGTCAAATACCATCTGTTCTCTCTGATCTGTGATAACAAACAGAGCACCTAAAAGATAATCTATAGAATGAAATTGATCCTTTGAAATGCAATGAGTCTGGGCAGCCCTGGTCTCCATTATTGAGGAACAGTATTTTGCATACTATTTGTTGAACGCCTTACTTAGTATAATCATTTATGTTGTAAAGTTAAATAAAAATAGATCTTGGAAAAAAATAAGAATGGGAATAGTAGTGGGAGGAGGAAGAAGGGTGGGAGTGTATGTGAGAAGGTGGGTACCATGGAAAGAATTACTATGTTCCTAAAGTTGTATTTACAAAATGCATGGTTTGTATTTCTTAAATAAAATTTTCTGGTGAAAAATAAATTTTATTTTATTTTTCTTACAAAGTCAGAGTTGCAGAGAGAGAGGGAGGGACAGAGAGACAGAGACACACACACAGAGAGGGAGAGAGAGAGAGAGAGAGAGAAAGCTTCCATTCCCAAATGACCACATGAGCTGGAGCTGGGCTGGTCCTGGGCCGGGAACTAGGGGTTTCTTCTTGGTCTCCCATGTGGGTGAGGGACCCAAAAATTGGGCCATCCTGTCTTCCACTGATTTCCCAGGTGCATTGACGGGGAGCTATATTGGAAGTGGAGTGGCCAGGACCTGGGCTGGTGCCCATAAGAGGATGCTGACATTACAGGCTTTACCCATTATGCCACAATACCAGCCCTCACTTATTGCTGAATTTTAGGAGAATCTAAAACAAGTTCAGGGCTGGCACTGTGGCATAAAGGGTTAAGCCTCCACCTGCATTGCCAACATCCCATATGGGCACAAATTCGGGTCCTGTATGCTACACTTCCACTCCAGCTCCCTGCTGGTGGTCCAGGAAAGCACCGGAAGATGTCCCAAGTTCTTTGGCCCCGTGCCTGTGTCAGGGTTTGCAGGGGGATCCTGGCCACTGGCTCCAGATCAGCCCAACTCTGACCATGGCAGCCATTTGGAGAGTGAACCAGCGTATGGAAGACCTTTATCTCTGTCTCTCCCTCTCTCTTTCTGTAACTCTGCCTCTCAGATAAGTAAATAAATAAATGTTTATAAGAAAAAAAAGAAAAAAGAATTTTGAAAGGATTGGCTGACATTTAATGTAGTGATAAAAGTACCATACATATTTTTTTTCAGTGTAAGCAAATAAGTTTTTTCTTTTCTTCATTAAATTTTAAAATATAGTAAATTCAAGCCCAAACAGCAGCAAGTATATTAATGCTTTCAAAATAACTGGTCTCCAGTAGTGACTGCATATCTAACTTTAAAAAAATTATTTGCCACTTTAACAAATATGGCCAATTAATGATGTAGTGCTGCACAATCCTCATAATGTTTCATTTTTCAAAAATGTGTTAGAAAAAAGCACATTTTAAAATATGTGTTTGCTCAACAAGCTAAAATATTCAATTAAAAAGAAATATCAATTTAAGTGGATTAAATTGATTTTGTACATTATGTACTTTGGATCCTGGAAAGTTTTAATTTTAATATTAAAACATCACACTTGGGAACGATTTGATTTTATTGAAAAATAGGGCAAATAAGCAGGAGAAATAAAAACTACTCCTAATAAACATGAACAATCAACAGTATTACATTTCAGTCTATGTACCAAGCAATTTCAAGTCTGTAAATCAGATTTATCTGTTTTCTATTTTATAGTCTTTTCTTACTTATTCCACAGTTTAAAGATCTCTATGTATACACACATGCACACACGTGGAGACTTATGCATATATACATGCAAACATGCTGATAGAAAAAGTTAACCCACTAAAACAGGAAACTTTGACTTCCAAATAGAAGACAAATAAAACTTAGCCCCAAAAGTCACTGAACTTTTACCCTAAATTAACTTCAAAAAATCAGTCCAATGGCTATACTCTAAGCTCTATGGTATAAAGTGCCAACTTCAGAAATCCTACATGGTGGTCTTCAACGTTATCTTGAGTCTTCTGAGTAAGCTTCAAATCCCTCCCACTGCAGTGATCCAAGCACTCACTACCAGCACTTCCCTATGGCTTACAACAAAGAACATATTTGCCAACAAAACTATGTACAGTATCCTAGAATAATAATCTTTGCTCAGAGTCTCAGACAGATGCCCAGGCAATAGCATTCCAGCCTAAAGAGCATTTGATCCACGACTTTAAAAACGTGTAAGGGGCCGGTGTTGTGGCAGAGGTTCTGGCTACTCCATTTCCCATCCAGCTCCCTGCTGATGGCCTGGGAAAAGCAGTGGAAGATGACCCAAGTGTTTGGGCCTCTGCCTCCCATGCAGGAGACTTGGAAGAAGCTCCTGGCTCCTAGTTTTACTCTGGCCCTGCCCTGTATGTTGTGACCATCTGGTGAGTGAACCAGTGGCTGGAAGCTCTCTCTCTCTCTCTCTCTGCATCTCCTTCTCTCTCTATAACTCTGACTTTCAAATAAAAATAATTAAATCTTTAGGAAAATGAACAAACACCAAAAAATGAACATTTCATATACCAATTCAAATTTCAAAACTCTGAATGATCACAGTAGGTAGAAACATTGTGTCAGCTTTATTAATGCTGAAGTCTAACCTTTATTGAGTGTTCGCTATATGCTGAATTCAATTCTAAGTACTTGCAATGAAATAAAAATATGAAGTCACAATTAAAAAATGAGATTATGAGTAGTCATAAATCTACCACAGGTAGGAAATAATTACAATCCTTCCACTAAGAACAAAGAAGCTTAGACAGAGGGGATCAATGACCTGTCAGAGGTGTGGTCCTGAGAGCTGACAGAGCTGGGCATCTGCATGCAGAGTTCATACTCTCATCTCTGTGATGGATAACCTCCAGGACAACAATGGGCTGCAGCTAAGAACTTGTCGCTTCTTTAGGTTAGCGTACCCTGTCCAGCTCACCGCAGTCTTCACCAATCTTCATTGTCAAGGGCCAAAAGAAAGTGCCCATCAGTATGTCATGCTTGCATACCTTTTCCTATACCTCCTTTTCATCAATCTATTGATCATCTGTCTATTTGATTTTCTTTAAATCCACGGAGAACTATGTAAATTTTCAAACATTTTAAAAAATACTCACTATCTTTTGGGGCCAGCACTGTGGCCTAGCAAGGTAAAGCCGCTGCCTTCAGGGCCAGCATCCCATATGGAAGCTGGTTTGAGTCCTACCTGCTCCGATCCAGCCTCTGCTATGCCCTGGGAAAGCAGTAGAAGACGGCCCAAGTCCCTGGACTCCTACACCCACTTGCGAGACCTGGTAGAAGCTCCTGGCTTCTGTTTTCAGATCGGTGCAGCTCTGGCCATTGCAGCCATTTGGGGAGTGAACCAGTAGATGCAAGTCTCTCTCTCTCTCTCTCTCTCTCTCTGCCTCTGCCTGTCTATGACTCTGCCTTTCAAATAAATAAATCAATCTTTAAAAATAAAGAATTCACTCCTAATCCAATTGTATAGTTAATTTTCCCATAGTCTACAGTTTATATATACATATATAGTATGTATTATGCCAAATAGTGATATATTATGTGTGTAATATATATATGTATATATCCTATAGCATATAGAGAAATATGTGTATACACATACATACAGTGTTTGATAGCACAGTGTATATGAAATGTTTTTGAAATGTTTATACAAAATGTGTCCTATACATGAATTTCTATTATTTTTTTACTCTAAAATCAACATTTTAATGCTCTTTTTCCAAAAACTCTTTTAAGTGTGTGTGTATATATATATATATCTCATGCATTACATGATGTTATGGAATATACAAGCTATATACACAAATACATTGTCAAATATAGAAAGGTAAAATATAGACCAAGAGAATGAGTGTTTTTTTTAAAATAGTAGACAATCTACATAGCTCTTTGTAGCTATAAAGAAATTAATTGATAATAAAATAAGAAAATTCCTGTTTTATATTTGTTATTAGACTGGCTGTAGTTAGCATTTGGGATTATAATCCTACTTTTATGCTTCCCCAATTTCCATTTTGTTTTTTAATGAACATCTTTGTGTGTGTGTGTGCGTGTGTGTGTGTGCATGTGTGTGTGTTGGAAAATATCCAGTTAAAGGATTTGCCCTTCAACTACAAATCTGTTGTGACTTCCACATTTTCCTTTCTTTTTTAACATTTTTCTTGACTCTTATGATACTATACTTCCAATATTTCCTCTCAGTCTCTTCATCATTCTGGCCACAGTGCACTTATTCTATACTCACTGCTAAACATAAACTCTGAACAATCCAAGGTCATCTTTATTTTCACTGTAAACACACAAACACATTCCCTTGCAAAATCCAATTGATGATGGAGTCTGATATTTTACATTTTAATTGATTTTTACCTTTTGAAAATGTTCTTGCTACCTTTATAACTATTTTTTCCTGATGATTTGCATTGTAGCTCAAGATCCCCTTCAACATCTCCAGATGACTACATACACAGCACTGGTGTCCTAGTCTGCAGTCTTGTCACCTCCTTTTCCTCTTCCATCCCGCTGACAGAGTGATCTTTCAAAAATGCAAATGTGATCATGTTGTCCACCAGCTCCCAACATTCTGAGGCTGTCGCTGGCCTACAGAATGAAGGTCAGATCTTTTAGCACTCCTTTCATGTTCTGAGCTGTCACACAAGTGTGGCTACTTCAGAACCCAGAGTTTATGCATAAAATTGATTAGCACTGAATCTTTAGAATGTAGCGATTCTATTTCAAATTTGCAGACATCCTTTGCTATCTAACAGTTTAGTAGTGCCGGCTCCTTTTTATGAATCTATGAACATTCTAGAAATTCACAGTGTGTAAGTTTAATGACATGTAAGCGCATTTTTGAAGACTCCTTATGACTGTCTCAGAAAGAAATATCATTGGATTCTTTCTATGCATTTAATGATAGTGGCTTTTACAGAAAAAAAAGGATATTTAACCTCAGTTTTCTATGAAAGATCTCCTTTCTCAGAAATACCTCAAGAAAACCACACATATTTCTTACTCTTCCTTAATCAAGCACTGTGGATCTTTAGACGCTGCAACTAGAGATTACTTTCTGGAGGGAGAAATGCTTTTTTATGTGGAAATGACAGCTTACCATCTGAGTCCATATACATATGTGTGAGCAGTGGATGAGGGAGCTTAGTTAGGCTTTCATTAGCAGTGCTTGTGTGTCAATCATCTCACCTGTGGCCTTTCTGTCAGGATTGGTCTGCCATCATTCTCACAGTAGGGGATAGCATATGAAAAGCCTTTGCTAACATCCCTTATTCAGCCAGACTATTCTCCCATTTGCCCACAGGATACATTATTACTATATTTTATCTTTCTATTTCTGTGAATTCCCAGTTTCACATACCTGCCACTAAGAATCTACATAAGGCTTATCTCTGCATTTAATCAGCAGGTGTATACAACCTATGTCTGGAGCCTCACCTTATTTTTCCTTCATACCTCTTTTTACTTTGAGTTTCTACAAAAATGTGATGTTTATTTCCTAGACAATCCCTCTACCATTGACCATCCCTCTATCTTGGCAAACAGCAGGTGCTTGATAAATATGCTGAAATGAATAGGTGAAAGGGATTCCCGGAACTCTGAATAAGATATGCTTCCTCCTCAACCAGTGAGCTTTTAAGAACTGAACAACATGAAGTAGTAGCCTGAGCTTCCCCACAAGGAGATGGAATTAATGAACATTTGCATGTGATGAAAGAGTATTTCAAATTTGGTTAACCCTCATGCTTATACCCAGGGACACCTGAGAAATACAAAATGCTAGCTATATTACTACACAAGAGAATTTATATGAATAATGTTCTCTTACTTATGAACCGCTTGTGGGTGTGAGAAGGAATCTGAATTTTGGATTTCCCTAGTGATAGTAATTCTTGAAATTGACATGCTCATGGCAGGGATTCTTTATGTGTGCATGAAGTTGTCATGCAGATTAGCTCCTAGGAAGCATGGGGGTTTTACACTGGGGCAGATTATGGATCCTGTGTCCTTGTACCTGACCCATCTGATAAGTGGCTGCTTAAAGCATGTCTGGGGAAGAGAAATGCCTGGTATTGGTCTGCAGCCAGATTAGGGCTTCTGAACAATACTGTTTGTGGTATGCTGCCTAAGACAGGCATGAGTGTTAAGAAAACATGCTCATGAGAAATGTAGACACAAAGGGTGTTCAGAAAACAAGTTTTAAATTAATGCTGAAATGAATATCATCTCAAATTTGAGAAACCAAATAGATGGTTGAAAATATAAATCATATAATGCATTTTAAGAGCCATTGAAAGTATCTGTTGAATCATTTATATTTATATGTTATATATGCACATATAATATATATATATATAAATCCAGTTTGTATACATGTTTAATTTTGTAAAGAGAAAGCTTAATGCAATATAATATCTGCTGTCAGATAGTTTTGGTCAAATTTTTTAATCTAATTGAAATTTTAATCTAATTGAATGTAGAACCAGTATGATAATCTGTCTAATCCATCTAAAAAGGTTGCTGTAAAATCAATGGGTTACTCAGTGTAAAGGTGACTTACAATTCTTAAATCAGTAAGTAAATATTAAAATATAACCTTAAACTACTAACAATGGAATATCAACAAAAAAAAACCCTCTGGAAAATGCATTTAAAACACTGATGTGAAATATTTTTGCATTGCATTCAAATGGCAAATTTATATATTTCCTGGTTCACAGTCAATTGAGCATTGTATTAGCAAAAATACGTTGTTTTGTTTTATTATAAATCTAGTATAGTTTACCTTTCTTATTTTAGTAACACAATTTAAGTGGATCACAGAATTCAGACTGCACTCTTAACTCAGATTAAATTAATCCATTTTTGCCAATATTCTGATCATATTCAAAAACACACATAAAAATGCTCATTAGATGAAGATAATAACATGATTATTTCCTGTTATTTTTACAAACACTCGTTCAAATAATACATCTACATTTTTAAAAGCAAACAATCAAAACCAAGAGTTAAAAAATGAAATGAGAAGAAGTCATAGAAATAATAAATAAACTTCAGTTAGGATTACAAGTGTGTAATTTAGAAAGATTCTAAATTAACTATACATGATATGGTCAAGATAGCAAAACTCATGTTTGAAAATTTGTGGAGGAAGTTGATCATTTAATCAGCTTTATAGCTGCCTTGACCAAAAATAGAAATTTTTCAACTGAAAAATAGAATAAGTAACATTTCCTCAGTGACTTATTTTGAGTACCTGAGATGAGGATTAGGAAACTTGAAGATATGTCAGACACTTCTGACCAGAATTAAGCACAGAGAGGAAAAGTCTGCAAAGTAAAGACGGTGGAGTAAGTGATATTGAGGACAGAGAGAAAAGGTTTGTTATGTATGTTACTGGAGAGCAGAAAAAATGCCATAGAGTCATATCAATGATCACATGAATTGCAATAAATCCTAAAGTGGAAACTGACTGCTAAAGTAAAACCTCATAAATATCTAGGTCAATCTTAAAGATTACCTACAATCAACTAATCTTGGACAAACAAGCTGAAATCACTCCCCAAAGAAATGTCACTCTCTTAAACAAATGGTGCTGGGAAAATTGGATCTCCAAACGCTGAAGCATAAAACAAGACCCCTACTCTACATACCATACAAAAATCAACTCAGTGGATCAAGGATCCGAACCTAAGATCTGAAACCATCAAATTACTAGAGGAAAACATAGAAGAAATGGTGGAGGACATTGGCTTAGGAAAAAATTTATTGGATAAGACCCCAGAATCACAGACGATGAAATCAACATTGGGTTACACAAAGCTAAGAAACTTCTACACAGCAAAAGAAATACTCAACAAAGAGGCAACCAACAGGATGGGAGTAAATTTTTTCAAAGTATTTGTCCAAAAAAGGATTCATATCCAAAATGTAAAAGGAGCTCAAGAAACAATAATAGCATGAGTGTTTCAGTTAAATGGGCAAAGAACTTGAACAGACATTTTTCAAAGAATGAAATGAAAATGACCAGTAGGCACAAGAAAAATGCTCAGGATCCCAGTCATCAGGGAAGTACAAATAAAAACCACAACAAGGTTGCCTCTCACCCCAGAGAGAATGGCTTTCATCTAAAAATAAAAAAAAAAAAATACTGGGAAGAGTGTAGAGGAGAAGGTACCCTAATACACTATAGTGGCAATGTAAACTAATGCAACCATTATGCAGGACAGTATAGAGATTCCTCAGAAAACTAAAAGCAGATCTTCCATATAGCCCAGACATCCCACTCCTGGGAGTATACCCAGAGGAGTACCTGTACTTCCATGTTTTTAGCAGCTCAATTCACATAGATAAGACATGGACACAACCTAGATGTCCATCAACTGATGAACGAATAAAGACAATGTGGTACATATGCATGGTGGAATACTACCTAGCATATAAAAGAATTAAATCCTGTTTTTCTGCCACAATGTGTATACCAAACCCCAAAAGACAATATCACAGGTCTTCTGTGATTTCTGCTACTTAATATATACAGTATAAAAAATTTACTGTGTATGACTGATATTAAATATTTTTATTTGATTATTGTTTGTAGCCTTTGTCTATATTCCTGCTAAACAGTACTCTTTTTACTTTTGACTTGTTGAACTCTTTGTTTAGTGATGCATTCTGTCTTTGACTATAAATTAACTTGGAAATATGTTTTCTCAAAAATTGAAAGAAAGAGAGGCAAGGAAGGAGGAAGGGAAGTATCATTATATTCTTAGTATTGTATCTATGAAGTACATCAAATCCATGTTCTTTATGTTAACAAAAATGTAAACATAAATAATATTTTCAAAGATTCTCTATTAGATGGACAGCCAGCTTTTCAATACAAAACATTGGAAAAAAGTAAAAAGTAAAAGGATGCAACACAATTTTATGCTACAAGCAAATAGATGAAACAAAGTGATCTTAGGAGATGTGTGGGGAGCAACTCGGACTAGACTGTTACTGGAATTAAGACTTATTCTATGCATCTGCTCTCCCACAATATGGCGCTGAGAAGGGAGTAACAACTTCTACGCAGCTGCCTCTCGCCAACTTGAGTGATGACCTGCAGGAGCTGATCCTGCTCCTGATTGGAGGAGAGCAGCGTACTCGATGTGTGGGTAGCAGAGTTGGGATTGGTGGAAGAGGACTATAAAGGAGGAGAGAGACAACATGCACCAGGAACATCTATCTGAAAGAACACCTGAGCAGCCCCCGAGAGAGCCGGCCAGTGGTGTGCCGCTCCCCCGTGGAAGTGGGGAAAGTGGCAGGGGAACCGCCCTTCCACGGAGGTGGAAGGGTCGGTAGTCAACCCGGGAAGAACCAGCAGCAAACCCGGGGAGGGCCGAGCAGACAAAAGAACAGCATAGGGTCCTGTGTCGTTCCTCCACGAAGAGGGGGAGCGACAGAGATGCAATAAAAATTAAAGACCAAAGAAAAATCAAACACGTGGTGATTCTCACTAACTGATTCTATAAAACAATAATAATAGCATCTGTACATATAACTGTAAATATTGTTTCAGTTACTGTTCTTATTTTACAAGATATTTATGCATAACATGTGGGAGTAGAAAATATGTACTAAACATATAACTTTGTAATATAGCACATATGAAAATAATAATGCATAAATACAAAGGGTATGGAAGGCAATAAATTATTCCAAATTTCTGCAATGAGTATTTAACCTAGAAGTTAACACACCCATTTTCCACATCACAGTGCCTGAATTTGAAATCCAACTACAGCTCCTGACTCCAGCTTCCTCCAAGACCTTAAGAAGCGGTGAGGATGGCTCAAGTGATTGAGACCCTACCAGCTACATGGAGGACCTGTACTGAGTTCCTTACTCCTGACCTTGGCTATAGTTCAGCCCTGGCTGATGCAAACATTTGAGGAGTGAACCAGAAGGTGGAAACTCTATCAGTCTGCCTAAATGTCTGTCTATCTCCCTCTCTCTGTATTTGTTTCTCAGGCCATAATTTTAAAACATTATTATTGTTCTAAGTTCCTATGACTGCTATTGAAAAAAGCGAATGTGGCTAATAACCCTTGAGTTAGGAAATCAAGAATGCATGTTAAAAAAATGAGAAAAAATTCATTCTAGGAACAAGGAAATGAAAGTGTAAATAACTTTCATACAGAAAGCAGATAGAAAAAAAAAGAGGAAAAAGAAAACTGATAATGGTTTAAAAAACTAAACTTGTAAAAAGCAAAAATAAAACTAACAAATTAAGTTGATCCACTTTAAAGCAAATATGTGCCTATCAGTGACGATGTCTGTTGGGAGGCTTGCACCTTATCTCAGAGTGGAAGCTCTGGTTCCCAATTCTGACTTCCTGCCAATGCGGGCCCTGGGAGGCAATCTCTTTCCAATATAAGCATACTTTTCTTTCCATAATTTCACAGTTGTTCACTATTCACATGAAAAGCTAAGTCATTGGAGTAACTTTTCCTCCCCTTATCACACTTCTTCTCTCTCAGATGGAAATCCAGTAATCGGCAGAGATCAATCTAAGTCTGAAAGAATGGATTCTAGAAGTGAATGTTCTAATTTCTCCTAAAAGAGTTAAATAGTTGATTCTATGTATACATCTTACAAAAGATATCTATAATTGTTCTCCTTAAAAGAATGTGTGACAAATTCCTTATTCCCTCTCATTTTCTTAGTTTATGGTGTTTTAAAGCATTTAGAGATGGAGACAAGTTAGGCTTCATCCATTGTCCAAACTCTGCCTGTTAACAAGTCCCACACACACCTTCTGTGAATTGACTACAACCCACAGTGAGTTACATCATGAAGTTATCTGGAATCCTGTCTATACTCAATTCTAAATTCTGTCATAAGTAAACCAATTAGATCAGGCTGCACATTTATTGTCACTCATTTTCATTTCCTCGATGTGTACCCAAGGCTTTAAATCTCCCCTATAGTTAAGGGGACAGCACTGTGGCATCTCCACTTAAGACCCATTCTGTAGTACTAGCATCCCTATGGACATTAGTTCAAGCCCCAGCAGCTCCACTTCCAATCCAGGTCCCTGCAAGTGCTCCTGGGAAAACAGCAGAAGATGGCCTAAGTCCTTAGGTCCCTGCACCCACATGGGTTACCCGGAAGAAGCTCCTGGCTCCTGACTTCTGCTGGCCCAGCCCCAGCCATTGTTTGGGGAGTGAATATGAAGATGAGAGATCTCTCTGTTTCTCTCTGTCTTTCCCTCTCTCTGTAACTCTGCCATTCAAATAAATAAATAAATATTAAAATATTTCCCTAAAATTTAATAGATTTTCTATATTGCAATGCACCCTTTAGATATTGCAAAAACTTTTCCTGAGTCTACCACTCAGTTAGAGTTCATCCCCACCGTGTTCACGGGGTTGTGTCTGCGCTCTTACAAATGTCCCGTGCTGGAAGATATATAAGCACTTGTTTGAAAATATAAACTTAATGATTATGTCAACAACACCATGTTATTGTATACATCTATTTATCCAGTAAATATTTGTCATGCTTGTACTGATCGCTTAAGAATATTAGTATGTTAGTGACTGCTAACTACAACGTGTCCTTGCCCTGAAGGCTTGTTTAGAAGATGAGGTGAGAAAACAAGCAATTCTAACACAATTTCAGAAGTGCTACCTAGGGGTAAGTACAGGCTTGTGTAGCCACATCTGAGGCATCTCACCTAGTCTTGGAGAAATAAGTAACAACATCCCAAAGGAAATGACTTGAAAAAAAAAAATAAAGCTGAAATGGATAAGAGCTGTCAGAGAAGAAAGGAACTTCAAGTAGAACCGCTGCTATAGATAAATGAGGGGTGACGAGAAGGATCATGAATTGTTTGTGGAATGCAAATCAGTGGGAGGAAGAGCAAGGAATTTACAAGAATAGAGATGTACAGATAGGCTAAAAAACTAAGAGTTTTCACCTCATTTAATTGAGTCAAGTCTATAAGCTAAACACCACAGCCATTAGGGTCATTAGGGTCACACAATCAGTGCTGAGATTTTAAGTGATAACTCTGTATATTATAGAAACATCTTGACCAGCAGATAACCTATGGCAGAGAGAGAACAGATAGGAGGTTGGTGGTACAATTCAGATCACAGATGATTATGGTGCATATTGAAGATACGTATGTAAGAGAGAAGTAGAGAAACAGACAGAGGGACAGTCTGAGATATTTGTAATAAATAGCAGCAATTGATTGATGCTGGAAGTTAGAATTTCTGTAAGTTTTCTGGTATTTTGGATCACCTAGATTCAGGTGTTGTCAAGAAGAGAGTCTGAAACAGGTGTTAAAATCACTGCACACCACCTCTAAGACGCAAGGAGTTACTTCTCTTTGACTGAGCTGAGAACCTGACAAGAAAGAACAAGTATGAAAGTGCACAATATAGTTAATCACCCAAATGTCAGTCCTAAATAAAGGCCGTCATTCAGATGGCTGACATGACAAGAAGAGAGCCTTGTTTTGTCAGAGTCTTACAGTTCCCAAGAGATACTCTCAGGCAGTTACCAAAACCTATTGCCGCTGTTGGCCTCGAATTCTCCCTAATGGATGCCATTCAGTTACCGTTCTCTGATCATTCTGACAGAAAATTGAAGTCTGAAGAGACCTTGTTTGTTTGTCCTTTAATATCCAGGGGGAACGGCATGCCTCATGTTCCATCTGTGAATCATCCTTATTTTAATCACTATCTCTTACATAAGCTAAAAGAGAAATTGATTGAAGCTATTACTTTGCTGGCAAAGAGAAATTTTTTATTTGCACAAACCTCAGGAGAAAAATATGCTTTCCACACAGTCACAAACAGAGTAGTTACCTTTGGAGGAGCTACACATTGTATTATTGCTTTCAGCAGCATACCTCAATCAGCCATGCAACTCGCATATCACTTGGGGAAATTGGAAACTCTCCCCACTTTGATTTTGAAGTGGCATAAGTACTCTAATCTCTCTCTCTCTCTTTCTCTCTCTCTCTCTCTCTCCCTGTCTCCACACTCAGACACATATTCACACCAATTCATATATGTGAGGGGGCTTCAAAGAATTCACAAAATGTCTCTATTATCTTTGATTCCATTTTTCCATAAATATTTTAATAATCACAGGTGTGTGTGTGTATATGTATTGAGAAACATATGTTCATTTTCCTAAACATGTCATAGATCAGAGAGCAAATACTTTCTTTTCAGCTTAACTATTTTTTTCCACAAAGAAACCTTTTATTTAAGGACTACAGACTTCATGTATTTCACAAGTACAACTCTAGAGATTTTTTAAATTTATTTTTAAGGAATACAAATTTCATAAGTACAATGTTAGGAATATAGCTTTTTTTTAAAAAAAAGATTTATTTATTTATTTGAAAGGTAGAGTTACACAGAGAGAGAGAGAGAGGCAGAGAGAGAGGCAGAGAGAGAGAGAGAGAGAGGTCTTCCATCCACTGGTTCACTCCTCAATTGGCTGCAATGGCCGGAACTACGCAGATCCAAAGCCAGGAGCCAGGAGTTTCTTCCGGGTCTCCCACACAGGTAGGGGCCCAAGGACTTGAGCCATCTTCTTCTGCTTTCCTAAGCCATAGCAGAAAGCTAGGTCAGAAGTGGAACAGCTGGGACTTGAACCAGCATCCATATGGGATGCCAGCACTGCAGGTGGTAGCTTTACCCACTACCCCACAGTGCCAGCCCCAGGAATATAGTTATTCTTCCCCCCCCATAACCACCCTCCCACTCACACTGACACTCCTCCTCCTCCTGGTCCTAACTTCTCAAAATATTTGTGAGCTTACAAAGAAAGCTCAAAATCTAAATATTTTAAAAGAAAATTAGTACGGCCAGCGCCGCGGCTCACTAGGCTAATCCTCCACCTAGCGGCGCCGGCACACCGGGTTCTAGTCCCGGTTGGGGCACCGGATTCTGTCCCGGTTGCCCCTCTTCCAGGCCAGCTCTCTGCTGTGGCCAGGGAGTGCAGTGGAGGATGGCCCAAGTGCTTGGGCCCTGCACCCCATGGGAGACCAGGAGAAGCACCTGGCTGCTGCCTTTGGATCAGCGCAGTGTGCCGGCCGCAGCACGCCAGCCACAGCGGCCATTGGATGGTGAACCAATGGCAAAGGAAGACCTTTCTCTCTCTCTCTCTCTCACTGTCCACTCTGCCTGTCAAAAAAAAAAAAAAAAAAAAAAAAAAGAAAAGAAAATTAGTACAAGATTCGCTGCTCTGTGCAGAATATGAAAGATATTTACACCTGTGCTTCATGGTCATGTCACTGTGTTGAAGCAGGGAAAAGTGCTAAGTTCTCTCCCTAAATGAACTATTTGCTTTGGCAAGTGGACTGTGGCTTGTGGTCTTGAGCTCTGTCCTGGTGATCTTAGTCAATTTCTATAGCAGAGTGCCATAGATTGGAGTGACTTAAACAACCAAAATTCATTTTCTACAGTTCTGCAAGCTGGGGAGCCCAAGATCAAATCACAGTCAGATTGAGTGTCCTTTTCTATATATGCTCACATGATGGAAGAGTGAGAGAGAGAGAGAAACAGAGAGAGAGAGAGCACAAATGGAGGAGCAGTGGGAGGGGAAGAAATGAGGGGCAGAAAAGTGAGCGAAGTGAGGTGGGGTAGGGAAATAGGGTGGAGAAGTCTTGTAGTGTCTTCTAAGAGCACAAAGTCCATTCATGAAGCTGCCAGTCTCATTAACTAATCATCTCCCAAAGACCACACCTCCCATATCATCACTGAGGAGTTAGGATTTCAGCATATCAATTATAAGGGACACAAACATTCAGTTCCTAGCACTTATTAATCCCCCATCTCTTTTCGCTTTTTCTCTCATTGTCTCAATTTATCAGGACCGCCTTAAAATATTTATGCATATATTTAAAAAAATTAAGAAGTTCTATTCATAAAATGTCTAGCAATTCAACGGGTACTGTGTATGGAGAAAATGACATTTGACACACCAGGAAAGGGGGAGTGATCAAGTGAGACTAGATGATTGCCTTTATAAAGTGCATATTATTGATAATGAAAGGAAGACATGCACACAAACAGTATCAATAACCTTTAATAAACACGTGGCTTGAAGATGTAGGGGTGTATGGGACAGCATAAGAAGAGAAAATAATCCAGAAAAGAACTGTCATGAGAAGCTTTCCAGAGAAGTGTCTTTCCAAAGATGGATCTGAAAATTGACCTGAAGTGCTAAATACCTACAGAATGCTTTTGAGCCTCAAAAACAGAAGGAACTGTCTTGTGTGTCGCTCCCCCTCTTCGTGGAGGAACGACACAGGACCCTGCGCTGTTCTTTCGTCTGCTCGGCCCTCCCCGGGTTTGCTGCTGGTTCTTCCCGGGTTGGCTACCGACCCTTCCACCTCCGTGGAAGGGCGGTTCCCCCTGCCACTTTCCCCACTTCCGAGGGGGAGCAGCACACCACCAGCCGGCTCTCTCGGGGGCTGCACAGGTGTTCCTTCAGATAGATGTTCCTGGTGCATGTTGTCTCTCTCCTCCTTTATAGTCCTCTTCCACCAATCCCAACTCCGGTACCCACACACCGAGTACGCTGCTCTCCTCCAATCAGGAGCAGGTCCTGCTGCTCATTGGTTGAACTGGAGGCAGCTGTGTAGAAGCTGTTACTCCCTTCTCAGCGCCATATTGTGGGAGAGCAGATGCATAGAATAAGTCTTAATTCCAGTAACTTAGTCTAGTCCGAGTTGCTCCCCACATTGTGAAAATCTAAGTTTAGGGGTACAAAGGGCTTCCTCAATCATCATGGTGTTGCCAATTACATAAAGAAGTAAAATTTACTTGCCAAAGACCAAAGCTCTCTTGGAAAATGTTTGGATGTAAGTTATTTATATGTTTAGCTAGCTGCCCTGCCTCTTAAAACTTTAATTTAATTTAATTTTTAAAGATTTATTTAAAAGTCAGAGAGAGAGAGAGAGAGAGAGATCTTCCACTCCACGGATGGCTGCAATGGCCAGAGCTAGATCAGGCTGCAGCCCAGAGACAGGAGCTTCATATAGGTCTCCCACATGGGTGGCAGTGGCCCAAGGACATGGGCCATCTTCCACGGCTTTTCCCAGGCCATTAGCAGGGAGATGGATGGTAAGTGGATCAGTGGGAACTTGACGGGAATACATATGGGATGCCAGAATTTCAGCTAAGCTTTACCTGCTACACCACAATCCCGGCCCCAAATCTTGAGTTTTAATAAGCCTTCTACCCATCCTCCCAACTTCCTACTAATGCACACCATAGGAGGCAGTAGGTGATGACTCAGGTGGTGGGCTCCCTGCCACCCACATTCTGGGCACCTGACTTTGGCCCAGCTCAGCCTTGATCCTTATTGGCCCTTATAAGGAATTGAATCAACACACGAAATCCTTCTCTCTCTCTCTCTCTCTCTCTCTCTGCTTCTCAAATAAATAAATAATTTTAAAGACAGACTCAGTTTAGACATATTTCTTGTGATATTGCATTATTTAGCAGTTCTTTACTTTAATCCCTATAGAATTTAAGTATTCAAAAAAATGAAAGTAATTGGACACAATGAAAAAGGAATACAAGCTCTTAAAAACAATGATAAAACTATTTAAATTACATAGCCTCCCATGAAAATCTGGCTAAAATGTCTACTGTTGCTACTGTGGTCGAATTTAATGTTTTCCAAAATTCCTAATTTTTTTACTGTACTTAGTAAAGATCTAAAAAGATAAATGTCAAATTAAAATATTTGATAAATGTAGATTCAACAGAAAATAACTGACATCATTTTCAGGCTGAAGATGAGGAAAGAACTAAATTAGAAAGAATTGTCTTTATTTAAAAAAGGCCATTTTGTGGCAAACAATAACAAATGGTTTTCCAGTCCCACTAAAGAATGAATATGAGGCACACTCAAATATTTCACAGACTATATACATATATATATATTACAAAAAAAGTGTATGGTTTCGAATTTCTCCAACATAAACAGATCTTTTAATTCCACTTTCCATGGATTTCTTGAAGTACTTACGAGCGATTGTGATGCTATAGATGGAAAGAAAAAACGGAGGCTTCCATGAGTGAAAGTAAGGGACACAAAAATGTTGATTGGTTTACTAAGGATATGGATTCCATTCTCTGGAGGTCTCCGTAAACCTTATACGCAGCCGGCGCCTCGGCTCACTAGGCTAATCCTCCACCTTGCGGCGCCGGCACATGGGGTTCTAGTCCCGGTCGGGACGCCGGATTCTGTCCCGGTTGCCCCTCTTCCAGGACACCTCTCTGCTGTGGCCAGGGAGTGCAGTGGAGGATGGCCCAAGTGCTTGGGCCCTGCACCCCATGGGAGACCAGGAGAAGAACCTGACTCCTGGCTTCAGATAAGCGCGGTGGCCGGCTGCAGCGCGCTGGCCGCAGCGGCTATTGGAGGGTGAACCAACAGCAAAGGAAGACCTTTCTCTCTGTCTCCCTCTCTCTCTCACTGTCCACTCTGCCTGTCAAAAAATAAAAAATAATAATAAAAAAAAGCTTATACGCTCCACTCATTTACATTCAGTGGCTCTAATGTGAGGACAATAGGGATGATCCCATGGTCCTCTGAACGCCTCCCAGTCATGTTTCATTTCTGAGCGGTGGTTTCTACACTCAGATGACAAACAAAGGAATGTTGTGTACACTGAAGTATTCAGTTCTCCTCATGTGTAAAGTGATGTAAACAGAGCTGTGATTAATTTCCCCCAAAGACTCAAGGACTATAATAGCATAGGTGAACGTCCATTCCCAGGTACAATCAATTAGCAACCTTAAATTAAGACCGCAAAACAATCAACAAATGTAAACAATATATATGAGACTATCAATAGTTTATTATAATACAATAATAAAGAACAATGGAGCATTGTCGCTCCCCCTCTTCGTGGAGGAACGACACAGAACCCTGCGCTGTACTTTCGTCTGCTCGGCCCTCCCCGGGTTTGCTGCTGGTTCTTCCTGGGTTGGCTACTATCCCTTCCACCTCCGTGGAAGGGCAGTTCCCCCTGGCCACATTCCCCACTTCCGCAGGGGAGCGGCACACCGCCGGCCGGCTTTCTTGGGGGCTGCACAGGTGTTCCCTCAGATGTTCCCCTTAGATGTTCCCGGTGCATGCCGTCTCTCTCCTCCTTTATAGTCCTAGTCTGCCAATCCCAACTCGGCTGCCCACACGCCGAGTACGCTGCTCTCCAATCAGGAGCAAGTCCTACAGTTTATTGGTTGAACTGGAGGCAGCTGTGCGGAAGCTGTTTACTTCTCTCCCAGCGCCATATTGTGGGAGAGCAGATGCATAGAATAAGTCTTAATTCCAGTAACTCAGTCTAGTCCGGATTGCTCTCCACAGATCCCCCTTTCTTTTTATTTTTGGCGTTGATACGCGCCTGTCTTCGGTGCCCCATGGCACACACTCTGCTCTACTTGCTAGAGTTGCCACAGGTTCTTACAAGTCCTATCAATCAGGAAAACCAAATCCGGGTCCTCTCTTCGCCATGTTGTGAGGAGGTTTTTAGGCGCTGATGCGTGCCTGTATTCGGTGCCCTGCAGCGCATGCTCTGCTCTGCCCGCAGGGGCTTACAAGCCCTAACAATCAGGCAAACCGAATCCAAGCCTTCTCATTGCCGTATTGTGGGGGAGACTTATTAGTGTTGGTTCGTGCCTATCTTCGGTGACCTGCAGCTCATACTCTGGTCGAGCTGCTTGCTGGTGCTTACCGCCTTAATCAGGCAGACCGAATCCAAGCCTTCTAATTGTTGTATTGTGGGGAGGCCTTACTGATGTTAATTCGTGCCTGTCTTCGGTGGCCTGCGGCGCATAAGCTGCTAGCCGCTGCAGGTGCTCATCGCCTCACTAAATCAGGCAGACCGAATCCAAGCTTTCTTATTGCCATGTTGAGGGGAGGCCTTTCTATTTCTCTATCTCCGGGCATTCCTATTTCTCCCATTTTACTTCTATCTTCCAGCATTCCTATTTCTCTCACTTTGCTTCTAAACTTCTATTTCTCTTATCCCTGCAGCTTCCCGGCGCCTCGCCCTGCCGGCAGCTTCACGGCTCCGCGCAGCTTCCCGGTGCCTCGCCCCGCCAGCGGGCTCCGCCCCGAGGCTGCTTCTCGGCGCCTCGCCGGCTCTGAGCCGCTTCAGCCCGCGCCTCTCTCATCTACACGGCTCGGCTTTGCGCGCACACCCCGCGGTTTCGCACTTAACCCTTTCGCGTCTGAACCACGGCCTCACGCCAGCCCCGCGTTCCCTATCTATTCACGCCCCGTGCTCTCTCTGCACGCGGCGGCTTCCGCGAGTCACACAGCGTAGCTTGCGTCTCCACCACTAGCATTCAATCCAAGTTCCCCGGGCTAGCCTGGCGAATTCAACCCAGCATACGTCTCCGCCCCGCGATTTGGCTTCCCGCCCTTTGCTCCCCGGGCTAATCAGACGGATCCCAATCTGGCTTACGTTTCAGCTTCTGGTTTCAACTTTTCGCCCCCTATTCCCGGGCTAACTTGAGAATCCCAAAGTGGCTTTCGTTTCCGCCTCGGCCTGCCCCCCGCGGCTTCAATTTCCCTAACATTTTTCTCTACCCGGTATGTTTCCCCAAACTTTCCTCCAACAATACTCCTCCCTCATTTCTCCTGGCTTCTCCCCACAGTCCGAATCCAAGTCTGTTTGTTCTAACTTTCACTTTTGTTTTCGACTTTAGAGATTTCTCCCAGCTTCCCCCCGTAGTCCGTATCCGAGTCTATGCCTAGACTTTCAATAGCTTCTTCCGGCACCTTTATCATCCGGCTTTTCCCTAGGCTGTTTGCTAGTCTCTCTCTCCGGTAATTTCCCTAGGCTGTTTGCTAGTCTCTCTCTCCGATATTTTCCCAGTTCTTCCCGTTTCTTCCCTCCTAAGTTTGCTATCCGTCCTAGGTTTCCTATCCGAGTCACGGCACCATTATGTCGCTCCCCCTCTTCGTGGAGGAACGACACAGAACCCTGCGCTGTTCTTTTGTCTGCTCGGCCCTCCCCGGGTTTGCTGCTGGTTCTTCCCGGGTTGGCTACTATCCCTTCCACCTCCGTGGAAGGGCAGTTCCCCCTGGCCACATTCCCCACTTCCACAGGGGAGTGGCACACCGCCGGCCGGCTTTCTTGGGGGCTGCACAGGTGTTCCCTCAGATGTTCCCCTTAGATGTTCCCGGTGCATGCCGTCTCTCTCCTCCTTTATAGTCCTCCTCTGCCAATCCCAACTCGGCTGCCCACACGCCGAGTACGCTGCTCTCCAATCAGGAGCAAGTCCTACAGTTTATTGGTTGAACTGGAGGCAGCTGTGCGGAAGCTGTTTACTTCTCTCCCAGCGCCATATTGTGGGAGAGCAGATGCATAGAATAAGTCTTAATTCCAGTAACTCAGTCTAGTCCGGATTGCTCCCCACAGAGCATAACGCAAATCTCTTAATTCCAACTACCAAGACTAGCTCATCTTTCCTAAACTAACATGGGGCATTTCTTTTCCTATAAGGACATTAATGTGTCTTAAATATAACATATGTTAATTAAAATATAGTTCTTTACTCTTTTTTGCTAGTTTATCACACATTTTTCTGGCCTAACAGTTTGTTTCAAATTGTACCATCTGCAAAATGAGTGCATGTTTGTGTGCTTCCCAAATGAGTTCCAAGAGTCTATACATAATTTTCAAAAACAATAAAACTATTCATGAATATGTGTATTCTACATAGCATATGATTGTGTTAAGATTATAGCTGATGTTAACAAGGTGAATTAATTCATAACAACCCAACAAGGCCAATGTCTCTTCCTCCAAAGCAACTGAAAGTTCAATACTTCATGGGGTTGTACATAAGATCAAGGACTGCGAATTACACTAATCTGTAAGAAAGTAGAAAATACAAATATAGGGGCTGACGCGCCGGCATCCGATATGGGTGCTGGTTTGGGCCCCAGCTGCTCCTCTTCCGATCCAGTTCCCTGCAAATTGCCTGGGAAAGTGGCCAAATGTGTGGGCCCCTACACCTGTCGTGGGAGACCCCAAAGAAGCTTCTGGATCCTGGCTTCAGCTCTGCCCTACTCCAGCTGTTGCGATCATTTGGGGAGTGAACCAGAAGATGAAAGACTTCTCTCTCTGTCTCTGCCTCTCTACAACTCTGCCTTTCAAATAAATAAATAAATAACTCTTAAAAAAAAGAAAGAAAATACAAACATGGAGTAAGCCTGTTGCAAAGTCAGATCCTTCAACTTAGCTGAACTCCAGTGAGAGTCTGAGTTAACGTCTTAATCCCGGTCTAACCTCAAATTTGTGTAACCTCTAAAAGGACTTTTGACTTCTTACTTAGCCCACCAATATACGTAAAGTGATCACTGCAGGGTATCTGGGAGGTTGACATACTATACTAAATAAATGTATTAATATATAAAAAGAGTAACATATGAACATAAAAACTGTTATTATATTAATGACTAATTATAGCATATTTAAATCTAGATAGCTAATAAAGTGTTATTCTTCTTGGTAAAGCCACATTACATATATAAATAATTTCTTTTTTTTTTTTTTTGCCAGGTGGAGTTAGACAATGAGAGAGACAGAGAGAGAGGTCTTCCTTCTGTTGGTTCACTCCCCTAATGGCCACTACTGCCAGTACTGCGCCCATCCGAAGCCAAGAGCCAGGTGCTTCCTCCAGGTCTCCCATGAGGGTGCAGGGACCCAAGCACTTGGGCCATCCTCCACTGCTTCCCAGGCCACGGCAGAGAGCTAGACTGGAAGAGAAGCAACTGGGACAAAACCGACACCCCAACCGGGACTAGAACCCGGGGTGCCCATGCCACAGGCAGAGGATTAGCCAAGTGAGCCATGGTGCCAGCCTATAAATCTTTTCTATATGTTCTATCTTGTGTAATCTAAGATGTCATTATTTCAGATAATGCTAGAAAAGAATAAAATGCTGTTGGGTAATGTGTGACACAATTTGGACAGGCACTTGGCATAGCTGTTATGATGTCACATGGTACACCTACGTTCCATGCCAGAGTACCTCATTTCAGTCCCAACTCCTCCACTTCTGATCCAGCTCCATATGAATGCATACCATGGAAGGTAGCAAATGTGATATCAAATATTGAGTCCCTGTCATCCAGGGTGTTGCAGGCATTTGGGGAGTAAGTCTGTGGATGGAAGATCTCTGCCTGTCTCTCTGTCTCTGTTTCTTTCTGTCAAATAAAATGAAAATAAGTTTTTAAAATATCCATAGCCTTTGCAGATCATGACAAGAGCCTAGGGTGATTACTGAGGCCATAAACAAGAGTGTCAATTTGTTAAGTTAACAACAGGAGTCACTGTGCACTTACTCCTCATGTAGGATCCACTGGGATCTCACTCGCAGAGATCTTTATTTTGGGCCTTCGTTTTTGTTTTTTTGTTTTGTTTTGTTTTGTTTTGTTTTGTTTTGCCAGAGTGCTTAAAATACTCTCATGGGCTCTTCAGCCAGATCAGCATGCCTTAAGGGCTAATTCTGAGGCCAGAGTGCTACTTAGGACATCTGCCATTCTATGAGTCTGCTGTTTATCCCGCTTCCCATGTTGGATCATTCTCTCCCTTTTGGATTTTATCAGTTAGTATTAGCAGACACTAGTCTTGTTTGTGTGATTCCTTTGACTCTTAGACCTATCAGTGTGATCAATTGTGAACTGACATTGATCACTTGGACTAATGAGATGGCATTGGTACATGCCACCTTGATGGGATTGTATTGGAATCCCCTGGCACGTTTCTAACTCCACCATTTGGGGCAAGACCGTTTGAGCATGTCCCAAATTGTACATCTCCTCCCTCTTTTATTCACACTCTTCTATTTAACAGTGCTTACTTTTCAGTTAAATGTAAACACCTAAGAATAAATTTGTGTTAATTATAGAGTACAACCAATAGTACCAGAACAATAAAAAATACTAAAAGGGATAAAGTATTAGTATAATTCCCAATATTTGACAACCACTTAGAGTCATCTAATCAAGCAATTATCACAAAAAAATTAACAATTTTTGTCATCTCTTGAGAACAAAATTTAACAAGTAATCATAGTTTACTGAAGCATCCATATAGTGGACAGTCATTCCTAGGTGAGTAAACTAGTTTAAGTACCTTCTATGCTTGATACTAACACAAAATTTTCAAGTAAGTGCCTATGAATTCTCTCTGTGCTCCCAACAGCAGCTGCAAGCTGACTTTCCCAGCCAGGTTCTTTTGTAGAGCCTGTCAATCTGCTGACTCAGCATCCACATCAAATTTCCCCAACTGTGCATTTCTACACTGTAGATGGCAGAAGCTAGAATGCTTGACTCAGTTGGCAGATATGTTTGAAGTTTCACCTATCTGGTTCACCTGCAAAATATTTGGAAATTAAGAATAGAATACGGTGAGGTGGATGCCTGGCTAACAACCTCTGCTTCTGCTATTCCCTATGGCAAATGCATTAGTGACAGCATTTGTTTCATTTCCCCTGGCTCCTGGCCTGGCCAGCAGCTATTTCAGAGGTCTCAGTTCTCACTCACTGGCTTTCAGAGCTTCGGGAGACAAGGTGTGGATGTGAATTTTGCTGCTATGTATTGGAGGAGTGAAGTCATAGCTCCAGACTGGGCAATACACCGGCACTGATCTATTCCAGCACAAGTCATCTTGCGAGTACCAGGAGGGACACGGATTGTCGCTCCCCCTCTTCATGGAGGAATGACACAGGAACCTGCCTAGGTTTCCTATCCGAGTCACGGCACCATTATGTCGCTCCCCCTCTTCGTGGAGGAACGACACAGGACCCTGCGCTGTTCTTTCGTCTGCTCGGCCCTCCCCGGGTTTGCTGCTGGTTCTTCCCGGGTTGGCTACCGACCCTTCCACCTCCATGGAAGGGCGGTTCCCCCTAGCCACTTTCCCCACTTCCGCGGGGGAGCGGCACACCGCCGGCCGGCTCTCTTGGGGGCTGCTCAGGTGTTCCTTCAGATAGATGTTCCCTGGTGCATGTTGTCTCTCTCCTCCTTTATAGTCCTCTTCCACCAATCCCAACTCTGCTACCCACATGCCGAGTACGCTGCTCTCCTCCAATCAGGAGCAGGATCAGCTCCTGGAGGTCATCACTCAAGTCGGCAAGAGGCAGCTGCGTAGAAGCTGTTTCCTCCTCTCCCAGCGCCATATTGTGGGAGAGCAGATGCATAGAAAAAGTCTTAATTCCAGTAACTTAGTCTAGTCCGAGTTGCTCCCCACATGGATCCTGCAGTTGCTTCCTGGTTGGGTGGTTTCCTAGGATTTCTAGAGACATGGAGTCATCCAGTTTTAGTCTTCTGAGTTGGGCTTCTTAGCATACTGTCAAAGAGGTCTATCTATATTGTTGCAGATTAAAAGAAGTCCCTCCATTTTAAAGATCGAGTTGAGTTTCCTTCTGTATGCCTGTTCCGTTCTGTACCATATCTTTGCTAGCCACTCATCTGCTGGTGGACAACTAGGTTCATTGCACATATTGGCTATTGTGAATAATGAGGCAAAGACTAGAGGGCCCTTTTAATATCATTTTTTTCTTTTAAGAAAATAGAGTCCTTCCATTAGAATAGCTTTAAATGTTGCATGGCTGATGAAAAGCAACTTGGAAAAGTGTATATTACAAAATTGTAGTGTTTTCCTTTCATTTATAAATTATTGCATTGTTGCAAATGGATTTACTGGTTTGAGTTACTTTAATTTTATATGAAATGTTTTTCAAAAACTTGAAAAATATAAAATGGAATGCATTTTTGTTCAGTTTATTTAAATAATTTGTAATTTATTTACTGACAATGACAATAACTTTATAGCATAAAACAAGATTATTCATTTTCTTATTAAAGTATACAGCACATAAATTAATTACATGATTCAGTATGTTCAGATCATTACCATGCGATCCCACTTAAAATTAACACCATATCTGAAGATAGAGTTCCTTGGTCAAAAGGTCAAAAGACAGGGCTAACTCTGCAGCTATTTATACCTGCTTCACATTGCCTTTCTGTTTCTCTAATGCTTTCAAAAGCCACCAGCAGTGTGAGTACCAATTTCAGCACAGCATGGCACGTGTTCGGAGTTATCACTTTCTCTCCCTAATTCAGTAGACAAGGAAACAGACATAATCTTTTTTATCTCTTAAAGAATGCCTACTTTAGCCAAATACTCTATTTTAATATCTATCATTTTCTTAGCAAGAAAATTTTTACTGCATTATGATGGTGTCAGAATTTGCATTTAAATAGCATGATAGTATTAGAATGAATTTAATAGAACAGTATTTTCATTGCATGATTGAAAATGCTTACCCTGTAAATGTAGATGTTCTTTACAGAAAAATATGTCAGTACAATGAAACACTAATGAAGTCTGCCAAAATTAAACATTGACCAGACATGACTGTGAACAAAAACCTGGGAAATTTGAACATATGCTGAATAGATCAGCATATTGGAAAGGAAGATACACACAGAAATTGTTCCATGATTGCTGGACAATATTTTACTTTTACAAAAACATGTAGAGAACTCAGAAAGTTAAATAGTCATAATGGGCAGGAATAAGATGAAGATGTTGAAATGATTCTTTATAAATGCTTATAATTATCCCTCAAACATACTATTCTACTTGATCCTCTAAAATCTATAAACATATTAAGAGGACAATAGAATTTTGAGCATTAAGCAGCATGAAGTTTATTAAGAATAGATATGCTACAGAAGCTTAATAGCTTCTTTTGATTCATTGTTAATTACAAAATTAGAGCATGCTGTGAATAGGCTCTATCTTCAATATTTGGACTCTAATAAGTAATTCGGATTATTGTTGTTAAAGTATACTTTAGCACGGTAACTTCTAATACACTGCTGTTATGGAGCACGTTTGAAGCCAGATATTATTAACTTACTCTACTGCGTATAGACAGAGATAAAAGTTAAGGAATCGTTTGTGAAACTTGGTAACAATTTATTGAGGACAAAAGCTGATGATATTCTAAATTAATTATAGGATATTTACTAATTAAATTACTCCATATCATCAGTATACATTTAGCCAAAAAATTTTATTTCAAGTAAAATAATATATTTGACAAAAAAGAATTTTAAAAAAGAATTAAAACTGGTCAATGGAAAACACTGAGATTTAAACAGAGGTACACATTCACAGGAAAGCCTAGATGTAGGGTCAGAACTATAAAGTACTGACTCAGGGAGAAATAATACATATAATGAAAACTATTTTAATCTGAAGCTTTCACATGAATTATTTAAACTTAAGACAATTTTAAGGATGACACCAGCAAAGGGAATACATTGATTTGACCAAAAGCTGAATTATTTTAGACTTTGTTAATAGTGTCATTTTTAAGAAGTCCTTAGCATCATTCCTTCGTGCTGGGTATCACTTCCTTTATGTCTGATTCTGAAGCAAGAACATTGATCACATTAAAATTGAAAGTTTAGACTTGATAAATTCTGTGCATTATATTTAAAAGATGAGGTAGCAACTTAACAATGTTCTCAATTCTTAATAAATTATTTCACTTCTTTTCCCAAGATCTGTGCAGGTATTTCCCTGTAAAACCCACACCACTTTCTCAACTTTTATTTCTAAACCCATTTCTTACCTGTATCCATAAGGCAAAACTTATTTAATGCAATGGATTTCTTGATGACCTTTGAGCCTATCATGCTAATGTTTTTCCTAGGATATTTTCACATATGCCTCTTCCTGTTTCCTATCCTCTTAAGCCATTTGGATCTATAACAATTAACTGAAATCTCAGTTAATGTATGCCTCTTTCTAACCTTTGTATGTGAGCATCAATTCTACACCAGCACTTTTTATCCCCATTAGCACATAGGACATGATATACAAGTATTTGTCTAATGAATCTGTAAATATGCTTTACTTCTTCAGCTACAGAGTAAGTGTATTACAATAGGTGATATCTAAGGTTCCTGATATTCATACCTTATTAAGAAATATGCTATCCTTTATTGAGTATCTATCATACACACTTCTAATTTAATACAAACAGCAAACTTCCAGGTAGTTTTTATTGTCTTCATTTTATGTATGAACCAATTAATGATTAAAAGGCTGAGGTACATGGCTCTGCTTCATAATACTTCTGGTGCTTGGAATGGAATGCTAAGCAAAGCAAATTGGTAGTGTTGAATTAAGTATATAGAGGAAAGGATTTAATAGAGAAGGGGCTAATTTAATTCTTGGAACTGAACACTGAATACATCCATAAGATCTACAGCTAACTGACCCCCAACCTCTGGAAGGAGACTGCATTCACCAAGTTTTACAACGGGAATCCACTGGCCAGCTTGTAAAGACCACATCAGAATGCTTGTACAAAAGACCATGGATCCAGCTATAGGTACAACATAGGTGTTTACACAAGAAAAATGAAGTAAATTAAGGCTATTCTAAAACATACTGAAAGTATTGCTTCAGGTGGGTAGAAAATATCAGGGGGAATCCTGGATCTACACAAACATTTTAAAATCAATGGACTAAAAACATGGAACTGAGACTACTGGAACTCATAAAAGAATTTGCTGAAGTGGCAGGATATAAAGTCAACACATAAAAATCAATAGCTTTTGTATACAAAGGTAATGCCACTTCTGAGAAAATACTTCTAAGTTATCCTCATTCACAATACCTACAAAAAAAATCAAATACCTTGGAGTAAATTTAACCAAAGACATCAACGATCTCTATGATGAGAATTACAAAACATTAAAGAAAGAAATAGAAGAAGTCACACCCACAAATAAAATGGAAAAAACCCTCCATGTTCATGGATTAGAAGAATCAATATCATCAAAATGTCTTATTACCAAAAGCAATTTACAGATTCAATGTGATACCAATCAAAATACCAAGGACATTCTACTCAAATCTGGAAAAAAATGATGCTGAAATTCATATGGAAACACAGGAAACCCTGATTAGCTAAAGCAATCTTATACAACAAAGCAAAGCCAGAGGCATCACAACACCAGATTTGAAGACATATTACAAGGTAGTTACAATCAAAATAACCTGGTATCGGCACAAAAACATATGCAAAGACAAATGGAACAGAATAGAAACTCCAGAAATTAACCCTCACATCCACAACCAGTTATTTTTGACAAAAGAACTAAAATCAATCTATGGAGAAAGGACAGTCTCTTCAACAAATGGTGCTGGGAAAACTGAATCTTCACATGCAGAAGTATGAAACAAGACCCCTACCCTATACCTTACACAAAAAAATGCACTGAAAATGGATCAAAGACCTATATCTATGACCAGATACCATCAAATTATGAGAGAACACTGGGGAAACCCTGTATGACATTGGCATATGCAAAATTTTCTTGGAAAAGACTCCAGAGGCACATGCAATCAAAGCCAAAATTGACAAATGGGATTACATCAAATTGAGAGGTTCTTACACTGCAAAAGAAGCACTCAGTAGAGTGAAAAGGCAACAGGCAGAATAGGGGAAATCATTTGCAAACTATGCAACTGATAAAGGATCAATAACCAGAATACATAAAGAGATCAACAAACTCAACAACAAAATAAACTACCCAGTTAAAAAATGGGCAAACGACTTGAACAGATATATATTTTTTAACTTTTATTTAATGAATATAAATTTCCAAAGTACAGCTTATGGATTACAATGGCTTCCCCCCCATAACTTCCCTCCCACCCGCAACCCTCCCCTTTCCCGCTCCCTCTCCCCTTCCATTGACATCAAGATTCATTTCAGTTCTCTTTATATACAGAAGATCAGTTAAGCATACATTAAGTAAAGATTTCAACAGTTTGCACCCACATAGAAACACAAAGTGAACAATACTGTTTGAGTACTAGTTATACCATTAAATCACAATGTACAGCACATTAAGGACCGAGATCCTACATGAGGAGTAAGTGCACAGTGACTCCTGATGTTGACTTAACAAATTGACACTCTTGTTTATGGCATCAGTAATCACGCTAGGCTCTTGTCATGAGTTGTCAAGGCTATGGAAGCCTTTTGAGTTCACCGACTCTGATCATATTTAGGCAAGGTCATAGTCAGAATGGAAATTCTCTCCTCCCTTCAGAGAAAGGTACCTCCTTCTTTAGGGACTTGTTCTTTCCACTGGGATCTCACTGGCAGAGATCTTCCATTTAGGTCACTTTTTTTTTTTTTTCCAGAGTGTCTTGGCTTTCCATGTCTGAAATACTCTCATGGGCTTTTCATCGGATCCACATGCCTTAAGGCCTGATTCTGAGGCCAGAGTGCTGTTTAGGACATCTGCCATTCTATGAGTCTGCTGTATATCTTGCTTCCCATGTTGGATCGTTGAACAGATATTTTTCAAGAGACGAAATTTGAATGGCCAACAAACACGTGAAAAATGCTCAGGATAACTATCTATCAGGGAAGTTCAAATCAAATCCACAATGAGGTTTCACTTCACCCAGTTAGAATGGCTTTCATACAGAAATCAACTAACAACAGACGCTGGCAATGATGTGGGGAAAAAGGTACCATAATGCATGTTGATGAAATGGCAAACTGGTACAGCCACTGCAGAACACAGTATGGAAATACCTCAGAAATCTGAATATACACCTGCCATATGACCCAGCCATCCCACTCTTGAAAATGTACCCAAGGGGAATGAAAACAACATGTGAAAGAGTTACTTGTACTCCTTGTTTATTGTGGCTCCATTCACAAAGGTAAGATACAGAATCAGCCCAAATTTCTGTCAACTGAACACTGGATAAACAAATGAGATATGTACACCATGGTATACTACAAAGTTATTAAAAAATAGAGAAATGATATTTTATAGTTTGCAACAAAAAAGATGAAACTGGAAAACATAATACTTAGTGAAATAAGCCTGTCCCAAAAGGACAAGTACCATATGTTCTCCCTGATCTGTGACAACTAATAGAGCACATAAAAGTCATTTATAGAAGTGAAATTGAAACTTTGAAGTACCCTTGTCTTGACTGTTGAGGAATAGTTTTGGTTTTTTTTTCTTTTCATACTATTTTTTGAGCTCTTTAATTAGTGTAGGGTTATCTTATATGTATAAAGTTAATTGAAAATAGATTTTAGTAAAAAATAAAATGGAAATAGGAGAGAGAGGAGGAAGAAGGATGGAAGTGCAAGTGGGAAGGAGGTTAGGGTGGGAAGGTCACTATGTTCCTGAAGTTGGATATATGAAATGCACGAAGTTTGTATACCTTAAATAAAAGGTTTCTGGAAAAAATAAATATGCTTAAAACTTTCTTAAATATATACACCTATAAAGGCATCACACAGCATCTCATATATATGTACAATCTTTATGTGTCAATTTAAAAGCAAAAAGACATTAAATAGTTTCTTTAAAAGATAATTGGCTATTTGAAGAACTAAAAATATATGTAGAGGGAAAGACATTCCAACAACAGAAAGGAGAGGAAAATAGATTTAGTTCACTACATATACTATGATAAATTTATTAAATTATATTTGAAGTTGTTTAATATCATTGAATAGTAGACTGTGATAATTGAAATAATCCTTGGAATGCTCATTTAAAAGCACATTTAAAAATTATGACTAAATATGGGGCCGGCGCTGTGGCGCAGTGGGTAACACACTGGCCTGAAGCGCCGCCATCCCATATGGACTCTGATTCTAGTCCTGGCTGCTCCTCTTCTGATCCAGCTCTCTGCTATGGCCTGGGACAGCAGTAGAAGATGGCCCAAGTCCTTGGACACCTGCACCCGTGTGGGAGACCCAGAAGAAGCTCCTGGCTCCTGGCTTCGGATCAGTGCAGCTCTGGCCGTTGAGGCCAAATGGGGAGTGAACTAGCGGATGGAAGACCTTTCTCTTTCTGCCTCTCCTCTCTCTATGTACTCTGACTTTCCAATAAATAAACAACTCTTTTAAAAAAATTATGGCTCACTTGGCTAATCCTCCACCTGCAGCACCAGCACACTGGGTTCTAGTCCCAGTGGGGGCGCCGGATTCTGTCCCGGTTGCTCCTCTTCCAGTCCAGCTCTCTGCTGTGGCCTGGGAAGGCAGTGGAGGATGGCCCAAGTGCTTGGGCCCTGAACCCACATGGGAGACCCGGAGGAAGCACCTGGCTCCTGGTTTCGGATCTGCGTAGCTCGCTGGTCGTAGCAGCCATTTGGAGGGTGAACTAATAGAAAAGGAAGACCTTTCTCTCTGTCTCTCTCTTACTGTCTGACTCTGTCAAAAAAAAATTATGACTAAATAACCAAATAATAGAAAATCACTGTATGAACACCAAGCAAAAAATTTGCAAAGTGACTATATTATTATCTAAATACTTAGATTTCAAGAAAATGAAAATGTAAGGGATGCAAAGGCAGTTCTTCCAGAAGAAATTATAATCCTAAATAAATGCACCAAATAGCAAAGCCAAAACCAAGATAGCTGAAATTAGAGCTAGACAAATCTACAATTATTTAGGAAATTTCAGTAACCTGCTCTGTTATTCATAGCAAAATGGAGAGAAATTTAATGAGGTATAGAAAGTCTAAATGACACAGAACATACCAAACAAAATTAGCATATTCCTTTCTAGTGCAAATGGAGCATTCTATAAAATAGATGATATGCTGTACCAATGAGTAAGTCTCAGTATATTAAAAATTACTGAAATCATATACAATATCTACTGTAAATATAATGAAATTAAATAATAGAATCCTATCACTATGATCAACTGTGGACTGAAGCTGATCACTTGGACTAGTGAGATGGCATTTGTACATGCTACCTTGATGGGATTGAATTAGAATCCCCTGGCACGTTTCTAACTCAACCATTTGGAGCAAGTACGATTGAGCATGTGTTGAACTGTACATCTCCTCCCTCTCTTATTCCCACTCTTTTATTTAACAGAGATCACTTTTCAGTTAATCTAACTATATCTTAAAACTTAAAATATTAAATTTGGTAAGATTTTGAAGTGTTAGATATCTCATTTTAGGTTCTTAGGAAGGTAAAATTGTACAAGTTTTAAAATAGTTTGCTATTTTCTTTTTCTAATGTGTATATATTTATTATTTTCATCTACTTGAAAGGCACAGAGAGCGAAAGGGAGAAAGATGTCTTCCATCCAGTGGTTCATTCTCCAAATAACCACAACAGCCAGAGCTGGCCCAGCCCAAAGCCAGGATCCAGGAACTCCATCTGGGTCTCCAACATGGGAGGCAACAATTCAAGAACTTGAACAGACATTTGCTGCCACCCAGACACACCAACAAGGATTCCAGCATCCTGCTAAGCACACACTGAGAGAAAGCAGGCGATGACCCAAATACCTGAGTCCCTGCCACCCACGTGGGAGATCAGGGGTGAGTTCTGTGTTCCTGGCTTCTACCTGGCTCAACCTTGTCTGTTTCAGTCATTCAGGTGTAAACCAACAAGAGGCTGGGTAGGAAGCAGAGTAGTTGGAGCTTGAACCACAGCTTTGATATGGGATGTAGGAATTGAAAATGACAATGCCCACTCAAAAGGCTTCCATAGCCTTGGCAACTCATGACTAGAGCCTAGGGAGATTACTGATGCCATAAACAAGAGTATCAAATTGTTAAGTCAACAACAGGAGTCACTGTGTACTTATTCCTCATGTGGGATCTGTCCTTAATGTGTTGTCCAATGATTTTACACTTTGTGTTTCTGTGTGGGTGCAAACTGATGAAATCTTTACTTAATATATACTAAATTGATCTTCTGTATATAAAGATAATTGAAAATGAATCTTGATGTGAATGGAATGGGAGAGGGAGCAGGAGATGTGAGGGGTGTGAGAGGGAGGGAAATTATAGGGGGGAAGCCATTGTAATCCATAAACTGTACTTTGGAAATTTATATTTACTAAATAAAAGTTAAAAAAAAGAAAATGCAATGCCACACCACTCATCCATATTAATTTCTTATAGTAAAAAGGATACAGTTACCATGAATCAACAATGCTAATTTACTGTATTTGACCAGGCAAACTAAAGACACATCTATATGAATTGTTGAGAAAAGTTTATAGAAGCTTTATTCCTAATAGAAAAGGTCAATGAAGGTACTTGGAAGGCCATAATTAGGGATAAATCGGAGAGAGAGAGTAATTCTGATCTAGGGGAAAATGCCTAGAGTAGTTGCCAGAAAACAAAACATGAATAGATCTGAGAGGAAAAAATAAAGGAAGAGCTTCAAGAGTGCAGTGAGCAGCTTTGTGAAATCACACAGTGATATCGAGTAAGAGGACTAGAAAACTATCATTGGGTACATTTGCATGTCATGGATACCTTTGACAAGGGAAGTTGTATTACACGGGCCACTACCAAGCAGACTGCAGAATCTGAAGAGTGGGTGTAAACAACAGTATGGAGGAAGGGCATGCCGCTGGGTGGTTGGGGGAATGCTGGGACAAAGTTATGGAAGACAGAGGAGGGCACTTGTTTACACTAAGATTTCTGGGGAAGGCCACTGGTGCATTGGTTAAGACACCAGTTGGGGTGTCTACACCCTATTCTAGAGTGTCCGGGTCTCAAGTGCTGAATCTAACTCTGATTGCAGCATCCTGCTAAGCACACACTGAGAGAAAGCAGGCGATGACCCAAATACCCGAGTCCCTGCCACCCATGTGGGAGATCAGGAGTGAGTTCTGTGTTCCTGGCTTCTACCTGGCTCAACCTTGTCTGTTTCAGTCATTCGGGTGTAAACCAGCTAACGGAAGATATTTCTCTCTCTCTCTCCCCCTTTAAAATAAAATAAAAGCAGTATTTAAAAAAAAACTAAGGTTTATATAAGGATTAAATGAAATATAATAGTGCTGAAATCATGTTTTGTATAAAAAACTGGTTTTTAATACCTACAGGAAATGAATACATTTAGAAAAGGTACTAGGATTTGTTTCTTATTCTTGCAATTTAATAAGTGTCTTGTCTCAGCACTTTAGATAATACCTAATCACTTGAAAATACAAATTGTCATATTGAATTTCATAAACTGAAAATGTCTCATAATATCTCCCTCCATAGACTAACATTATTATTTGAAATGTGTCTTTGAAATCATAACCAAGTGGTACCAACTTTAGGACAGCTTGAAGCCCCTGTGCATCTCCTCCTTGAGATTGTCGTTATAGTAAAGCACATTCGTTTCTTACTTTCTTAATGAGCATTGATTTAGTCACAGATAAACTTCTAGGAAATTTTGAAAAAAAATCATTAAATGAATCAAGAAAATGTCACGATTCATCTGTTTCTGGCATGCAGTTTTAGCTTGTCAACAGCAAGACTGTCATAGATGGTAGTTACATGCTTCCGCTAAGGCAGTGATCTGAATACCGATCGTGGATTTTGACTGCAGATGTGAGAAGCAAACCATTTCTAACAGATGTATAATCTGATTAAATATGCAATGCAATGATATTGTCAAAACCTATTAATCACTCTTTCAGGACACATTAGTGCAGGCTTTACTGACAGCTGTGCGGATTGGAGGGGCTCTGCTCTTGCAGGTATTATTGCTCATCCACACCACCCAATGGATCTTAAAGGAAAAGTAACTGTATCAGGCAAGCATGCGGCATACTTAAAATGTTGGCTGTTAATTTTTCCCACCATTTGAGAGAATAGATACCTAATTTTTGCTCTGATATTGTTCATCCTATCTGAATTTATTTGCTTCTTACCCCGAATTACAAGGATTTCTTTCCATCATGCTGGACTCATTCAAAATTGCAGAGACAGAGCTGAGCCTCTAGCATACCTCAGTTAGGAAGCAGTTCCATGACTGATGATGGCACAATATGGGCTCACAGATGAACAGTAGCAAAGCCTTGTTCCCCGCCGAGAATGCTAACAAGTATTGATATTTTTGGTCATTGATAGACACAGGTGACATAATTTATTTTGGAAAGGTTAGCACCTTAATTTTGTGATCATCAGCCCCCAGATCCCTGTTTTGTCCTTGGTTCACCTTTACTATTTGAGATTCCTGACAGTATTAATTATCTTTCATAAAATTAAACTGAAGCAACTGTTTGCCAATATGTGATCCAAATGTTCTCACATAAAGTATTCTGAGTTCCAGAATTTTAACACCATAGTCTATGCCAATAGATAAACCAATTATAATCAGAATTTGTTCTTTCTCCTATTCATTTGTACTCAATTAAGAGATAGAATTTGCTAAGAATGACCAATATTTTCAAAGATTGGCCTATGTGGTTATAAGATGTGTTATAAGATGAAGGATTGGTGCAGGGAGTCTTTGCACTAATTAGAAAAATTAAAAGAGAAACAAAAATGTGTTTTGGTTTCCAAATCACCCATCAAAACTAGAATTGACCAACTGGTGAGTTAAAGGAACAGAAAAGGTAGTAGTAGCATGTGTCCCCTTCAGGTCTCTTAAGGATAGAAAACTCTCTTTTCGGTTCCTTTCCCTGAAGAGTTATAGTGCTGGTCAAACATGCTGTGTTGGATGAAATTACTTGGCTAAGGTGTGTGTCTGCCAAAAGTGGCTTCCTTATGGGTTGGGGAAATTTAAATCAGGCCTAAAAATGACTCCCATAGCAATAGAATATGTAGAACCACCATGCCCAGTTGCGTCACACTCAAGAATCTTCCTTTTGTTGTTTCCAAAGTAGTGACAAAAAGAAACTCCTACTCCGCAGATTCATCTTAAAGAATTGCACATCAGGGGCCCGTGCTGTGGCCTGCAGGGTTGGGCCTCTGCCTGCAGTGCCAGGGGCCTCTTGTGGGTCCTGGTTCAGGTCCCAGCTGTTCCACTTCTGAGCCAGCTCTCTGCTGGTGCTCCTGTGAGGGCAGTGGAGGATGGGCGAGGTGCTTGCACTTCTGTACCTGGTAGGAGACCTGGAGGAGGCTCCTGGCTCCTGGCTTCAGCCTGGCCCAGTCCGGGCCATTGCAGCCATTTGAGGTGTGGACCAGCAGATGGAGGGTCTCTCTCTCTCTCTCTCTCTCTCTCTCTGTCTCCTTCTCTTTCTGCATTTCTACCATTCATATAAATAAATAAATCATTAAAAAAAGAATTGTGCAGCAGAAAAAGAATCATGTTTTCACTGACAAATTTGCTCCTGGAAAACAAGGATCTCCTTATGACTTTGATGCATAAATCAAGTGATCTATCTTGCCTAAGGATAAAGGTTTAGTAAAACTATAAATTACATTTTCTGTGGTCAATTCAACATATAGAAACTAATTGTTACTTTGAAGAATGGGAAGAGTAGAATAAATTGATCAATCATCCTCTTTTCCTACTCAAATTCATCAAAGAGAGAAATTTTTTTAAAATATTTATTTTATTTATTTGAAGGTCAGAGTTACAGAGAGAGGTAAAGACAGAGAGAGAAGTCTTCCATCCGCTGGTTCACTCCCCAGATGGCCATGCTGATCTGAAGCCAGGAGCCAGAAGCTTCTTCCAGGTTGCCCACGTGGGTGCAGGGGCCCAAGGACTTGGGCCATCTTCTACTGCTATCCCAGGCCACAGCAGAGAGCTGGATCAGAAGAAGAGCAGCCAGGACTAGAACCAGCACCCATATGGGATGCCGGCACTTCAGGCCAGGGCTTTAACCCACTGCACCACAGCGCTGGCCCTGAGAGAAATTTTAATCACTAAGTTAAAAGGTCAAGAACTGTTTCCAGTAATATTTTCAAAATATTTTCTATGTTTCTATGAGATTTAGTCAATAGGAATATTTCTCTCTTTGGTTGGATGTATTCATTCATGCGTGTGATCAAATCCTTTGATCATAGCATGGCTGCTTTAATATAAGTATATATAACAAATATTACAAATAACTCTTAGTTTATTATGTATGCAAAAGTCTAGCACATTAAAAAATGCCTGGTATTGTTTCTCATTTTCGTAAGATTTATTTATCTATTTGAAAGTCAGAATCACATAGAGAGAGGGAGAGACAGAAAGAGGGAAATTCCATCAGCTGATTCACTCCCCTAATGGCAGCAACAGCTAGGGCTGGGCCAGGCCAAAGATAGGAGCCAGGAGCCTCACCAGGTCTCCCACGTGGGTGCATGGGCCCAAGCACCCAGGCCATCAACTGCTGCTTCTCCAGGCACATCAGCAGGGAGCTGGATCAGAATTTGAGTAGGTGGGACGGACATGAACCAGAGCCCATTTGGGATGCTTGCACTATAAATAGTGGCTTAACCCAGCCGGTGCCACTGTTCATTTGGCTAATCCTCCACCTGCGGCACCGGCACCCCAGGTTCTAGTTCCGGTTGGGGCACCGGATTCTGTCCCAGCTGCTCCTCTTCCAGTCCAGCTCTCTGCTGTGGCCTGAGAGGGCAGTGGAGGGTGGCCCAAGTACTTGGTCCCTACACCCCATGGGAGACCAGAATAAGTACCTGGCTCCTGCCATCGGATCAGCATGGTGCGCTGGCCGCACCTCACCAGCCGCCGCAGCCATTGGAGGGTGAACCAACGGCAAAGGAAGAAAGGAAGACCTTTCTCTCTGTCTCTCTCTCTCACTGTCCACTCTGCCTGTCAAAAAAAAAAAAAAAAAAAAAAAAAAAAGAACAAAATAGTGGCTTAACCTTCTACGTCACAGTGCCGGACCCCTTATGTTTTTTTCATTATTTATTTTGTTTAAAATTCTCTCATCAGGGGGTAAAAACATTAACTCTTCTAAGACAAAATATTTACGATTTTTAAATAGTTAACGGTATATAAATGTGGAGGGCTCCTTGAAATTAAATATGATGCTTAGTATAAAATAAGAAGTGATTCCATTAAGTAATAATCCTCTGAGTAATTCAGTAGCTTTCTTCCATGGTAAATAAATCTTTGCTAGTTGATGATTGTATTTTCTTCTAAAAATTGAAGAAAGAATGTTCTAAAAAATTAAACAGTGGAAAAATATCAAATGAGGCAAAATGACCAGGTTTAGTTATTGAAAATTTGGAATATTCTTTTTTTTTTTTTTTTTTTTTTTGACAGGCAGAGTTAGACAGTGAGAGAGAGAGAGAGAAAGGTCTTCCTTCCGTTGGTTAACTCCAAAAATGGCCGCTGTGGCTGGGGCGCTGTGCAGATCCGAAGCCAGGAGCCAGGTGCTTCCTCCTGGTCTCCCATGAGGGTGCAGGGCCCAAGCACTTGGGCCATCCTCCACTGCACTCCTGGGCCACAGCAGAGAGCTGGACTGGAAGAGGAGCAACCGGGACAGAACCGGCGCCCCAAATGGGACTAGGACCCAGAGTACCAGTGCTGCAGTTGGAGGATTAGCTTAGTGAGCCTCAGTGCCGGCCTGGAATATTCTTTTTAATATTTGAATACAATTCAAGATGAAACCTGAGAAAGTTTTAGTACTACAAAAAGTGTATAAATCACCTGAATTCAATAATTTTGGTTTAGGCAAATAAGAGCATGCTCAAACAACTTTATATAATCCAATTTATGAGGGCTTTATGCCTACCCCTATCCTCATTGTAGCTTAGTGGTAAAAAGCATAGTAAGAGTTAAATAGAAAGACCAGGACTAATTTTGTGAGTAATTGCACAAGAATAAATTGAAACCTCTTTCTCATAGTTTGCAAGTCAGGAAAATATGATGGAATATTAATGCCAAATTAAAATAAATTGTTACTTTTATCAAACCAAAGCATGCACATATTTCAAAATGTCAAATAATTCTTCAAGGCTTTAATTAAAACAGCATTTTATGTTCTGAATTTCCCACTATCAATTCTTATTCTTTACAAGTTCATACTTTTAGCTGTTCTTCTTGCTTCTTTTTAATTCTGATACTTCATTGCTTGTTCTATCACAATGAATATCCTGATTTCTATTTTGATGTTTGTTAATTTCTTTTTTAAGATTTTATTTATTTATCTGAGAGGTAGAGTTACAGATAGTGAGAGAGAGAGAGAGAGAGAGAGAGGTCTTCCTTCCAATGGTTCATTCACCAGATGGCCGCAATGGCCAGAGCTGCACCTATCAGAAGCCAGGAGCCAGGTGCTTCTTCCTGTTCTCCCATGTGGGTACAGGGGCCTAAGTCCTTGGGCCATCTTCTACTGCTATCCCAGGCCACAGCAGAGAGCTTGATTGGAAGAGGGGCAGCCGGGACTAGAACCGGCGCCCATATGGGATGCCAGCACCGCAGGCAGAGGATTAACCTACTGCGCCATGGAGCCAGCCCCAGATGCTTGTTAATTTCTTAACATAAAGGCTGAGGATATGAATTTGTGGTAGTTCCCCCACACCGAAAGCATATTTCCCACCATTATCTTTATCACAACATGGACTCAGTCTCCCAACCTTTTCTCCTCGATATCATAGTTTTATCTTAGGTATAGAATGGATGCAGACTATGTATATCATATTTACTGTGTAGTAAACCATAATCAATTTTGTTTCCTAAACCATTTTTCTCCAAGTTATTAATTGCTACTCAAGTTATAATCAATTTCTCCCAAACTTTCTGACAGAAACAGGAGCATTCATGCTATCTTTATTCTTATTTATTTATTTATTTATTTTGACAGGCAGAGTGGACAGTGAGAGAGAGAGGGAGACAGAGAGAAAGGTCTTCTTTTTGCCGTTGGTTCACCCTCCAATGGCTGCCGCTGCCGGCGCGCTGTGGCCAGCGCACCGCACTGATCCGATGGCAGGAGCCAGGTCCTTATCCTGGTCTCCCATGGGGTGCAGGGCCCAAGCACCTGGGCCATCCTCCACTGCACTCCCTGGCCACAGCAGAGAGCAGGCCTGGAAGAGGGGCAACCGGGACAGAATCCAGCACCCCGACCAGGACTAGAACCCGGTGTGCCAGGGCCGCAAGGCGGAGGATTAGCCTAGTGAGCCGCGGCGCCAGCCTTCATGCTATCTTTAAATATCAGCAATTTGACCAGTTTCTCTCATGTGTTTGAAGATAAACCCTCTAAATCCAGGTGGCTAGCTTTTCAGCTTTCATCCTGTTTATTCTACCACCACCATCCCAAGGCTGTCCTTCACCATTTCCCATGTTGAATTATGTTTCCTGGATGTTGCATCTTCTACCTTCTCATTTGTGTTCTCTTACCTTATACAGTATACAAAAATGAACTCAGGATAGAAAAAGTTCTCAATAGTAGAGCTAAAGCTATGAAATTCTTAGAAGGTAACGCAGAAAACCTCATGACATTGGATATGGCAAAAATTTCTTGTATGTGAAACCAAAAGCACAGGTTAAAAAAAGGAAAAATAAATGATTTGGAGCTTATCAAAATTCAGAAACAATTATGCACTAAAGGATACTATCAAGACTGTGAAAAAGATATTTGAATATCACATATCTTGTAAGAAAGGAATAAATAACCAGAATACATAAAGAACTCTGATATCTCAATAATAGAAACACCAAATTACAGTCAAATTCAAAGACAAAGATCTCTAATAGACATCTCTCTACGGAGGATATACTATTCGCCTATAAGCACATGAAAATTTGGTCAACACGACCAACCATTGTAAATACAAATAAAATCACAAAGAGATAGTACTTCATATTTGTTAAAGTTACTGTTATCAAGAAAATAGATAATAGCAAGTATTTATTAGATGTAGAAACTTTGTCATTGACATGGAAAAATCAAATAGTATAGTTGCTCTAGAAAATGTGGAGGTTTATAAAAAATAGAGTTACTACATGACCCAACAAGTCCACCCTAGATATATACCCAAAGGAATTGAAAGTTGTGACTTTAAAAGATATTTATATATCAATATTTATAGTAGTATTAGTCATAATAGTCAAGATGTGGAAGTTCCAAATGCCCATTGCCAGATAAATGGATGAGCAACATGTGTAATATAATTAAAATAGTAAATAAGAATTGAATTCTCATATAAGCTAGAGCATGACTGAATCCTGATAATTCTAAGTGAAATAAGGCAGTCATAAATGGATAAATATTATTTGATTCCAGTTATATGAAGAACCTAGAGAAGTCAGACTTATACAGGCTGAAAGAGGAATTATGAGTATCATGGTCTAGGAAGAGATATTGGGAGTTACTATTCAATGGGAACAGAGTTTAAATGTGAGAAGATGAAAAAGTTTTATGTTTGGATAGTGGTGCAGCAATGTAAATGTACTTCCCACTGAATTGTAAGTTTAAAAATGGTTAAAATGGTACATTTATATTTTGTGAGTTTTTTCATGATCAACAAATAACAGAGCTATAAATATCTCAACATTAAAAAATGTACAGAAGAATATTTTAATGGCTTTTTCCTAATAGGCCAAATTTTGAAAGTATAAGACATTAAAAGCAGTTAGTAGGGCCAGCGCCATGGCTCACTTGGTTAATCCTCCACCTGCGGCGCCAGCATCCCATATGGGCGCCGGGTTCTAGTCCCACTTGCTCCTCTTCCAGTCTAGCTCTCAGCTGTGGCCTGGGAAGGCAGTGGAGAATGGCCCAAGTGCTTGGGACCCTGCACCCACATGAGAGACCAGGAGGAAGCACCTGGCTCCTGGCTGTGGATCAGCAGCACCACCAGCCATAGTGGCCATTTGGGGAGTGAACAAACAGAAGGAAGACCTTTCTCTCTGTCTCTCTCTCTCACTGTCTAACTCTGCCTGTCAAAAAAAAAAAAAAAAAAAAAAAGCAGTTAGTCGTCTTAGGAAAAGATGTAGTGGAGGAAGTGCCTATTTAACCTAGTGGTTAAGACACCTGTGTTCCAAATTGGAGTACATGGGTTTGATTCCTGGCTCTGGCTCCTGACTCCATTCCTGGGAGGAAGGGGTGATGGGTCAGCTCATTGCGTTCTTGGCATCCACATGGGAGACAGTATTTGAATTTCTAGCCATTGACTGAGCTCAGTCCAGCCACACATGTTATGGGCATTAGGGGAAAAAAGCAGAGGATGAGTGTTCTCTGTCTCTCTCTCTCTCTCTCTCTCACACACACACACACACACAAACACACACATACACACAACAATGATATCACAGAATAGAGAAGACTATTCACAATGTTTTTTTATGTATCACTTAATTTACAAAATCTCATTTGTTAATAGTTTTTCAATGTTTTTGCAAAGTAGCACATTCTTACTTTTCTTTATTTTTTTAACTTTTATTTAATGAATATAAATTTCCAAAGTACGGCTTATGGATTACAATGGCTTCCCCCCCATATCGTCTCTCCCACCCGCAACCCTCCCCTTTCCCACTCCCTCTCCCCTTCCATTCACATGAGGATTCATTTTCGATTCTCTTTATATACAGAAGATCAGTTTAGCATACATTAAGTAAAGATTTCAACAGTTTGCTCCCACACAAACATAAAGTGAAAAATAATAGATGATTTTTTAAATGATGATGAAATCAGATCAGACCTATTGTCATGTTTAATCCCAGTGAGAGTCAAGGTGGGAATTGATAATTTCTTCTTTTTTTTTTTTACAGAAGATCAGTTTAGTATACATTAAGTAAAGATTTCAACAGTTTGCACCCCCATAGAAACACAAAGCGAAATATACTGTTTGAGTACTCATTATAGCATTAAGTCTCAATGTACAGCACATTAAGGACAGAGATCCTACATGAGGAGTAAGTGCACAGTGACTCCTGTTGTTGATTTTACAAATTGACACTCCTGTCTATGGCATCAGTAATCTCCCTATGCACCAGTCATGAGTTTCCAAGGCTATGGAAGCCTTTTGAGTTCACCGACTCTTATATTGTTTAGACAAGGTCATAGTCAAAGTGGAGGTTCTCTCCTCCCTTCAGAGAAAGGTACTTCCTTCTTTGAAGACCTGTTCTTTCCACTGGGATCTCACTCACAGAGATCTTTCATTTAGGGTTTTTTTTTTTTTTTTTTTTTTTGCCAGAGTGTCTTGGCTTTCCATGCCTGAAATACTCTCATGGGCTTTTCAGCCAGATCCGAATGCCTTTAGGGCTGATTCTGAGGCCAGAGTGCTGTTTAGGACATCCACCATTCTATGAGTCTGCTGAGTATCTTGCTTCCCATGTTGGATCACTCTCCCCTTTATTTATTCTATCAGTTAGTATTAGCAGGTACTAGACTTGTTTATGTGCTTCCAATACTTTTCTTTATTTTACAGTCATTAAAAGGAAAAATGTATCAACGTAATTGTCCTGTAGATTCTGGGAGTATTTGAAAATGTAATTCATAAAGATTGGAGGTAAGTCATCTTGTGATTATTGTTTAATACACAATCAGAAAAGATATGTGATGCTATGGGTATCTAGCAAGTCAAACACAGACAAGAGTGAAGCAGATATTTTGTGCGGTAAAGCATAAACTCAACACAATCTAGGTGTTCAAACCTTGCACATTCCAAGAAACTGACTATTGACTGGTTCCTAGGAGAAAGCCTTTAAGCCCTTGGAATGTCTTCTTGATAAGAAAAGCTTTGAATGTGCAGAGCCTTGGGGCTCCACGAGATTCCTGAAGCCAAATATGTGACTTACAAGGGTGGGAGGTGTTGAGCTGTGATGTCGGCTTGATGCACCTGTGTCTGCAGGAGCTGGAGCTGGAGTAACGTAAGTAACTAAGGTCAGTCACACAGATGCCCCATAGCTATGTGACCAACATCCAGTGAAGTCCAGGACAAGCCTCAGGTGAGCTCCGCTGGTTGCCAATGCCCTCACACCTTGTCAATATCACTGCCTAGGAGATTGAGAGCTGTCTACATACAGCTGCACTGAGACAAAAAGTGGGAGTTGGGTCTGGTCTCTGCTAGGTTCCGTTGCCTGTGTTTTTTTCTCCCTTTGCTGTTCTGAATCTTTATTATGTAGCTGTAATGAGCCCTAATTATAACTATTGTAATAAGCTCTAATTATAACTACTGAATCGTCTTTGTTCTTTTTGCAGATTATGAAAACTGAGGGTGGTACTGGGGACAGCAACATATAGCCTGAGGAAAGCATCATTCAAGGGTCCATACCAAAGAGGAAATAATCTGTCAAAAATAGAGGGATATAATCTCAGACAAGAAGGTAAAGCTCCTGAGCTTATGGAACGAGTACAATAGGAGGCTCATTCTGAAGCAATTTCTAGAGATTAAAGGACAGAAACCTCCCGTGTGGGTGCAGAAGATTTGATATACTTAATTTTCATATTTTTAAGATTAAATCTAATCTGAGCCTGAATATTAGTCTTGAATTCCCTGCTGCTTATGGCTTAATGGGTAAGTGGTGAGCTTAACTCAGGTTGCTTGGGCTGTGATTCAGGCTCCTTCAATTACTGTCTGGGTGTCCTTTGACAAATTAGACTCAATCTCTCAGCATGCCAGACTCCCATCTGTACAGTGGTTATGCTGATCATGCCAACTTCATAATTTATGAGCATTATGGAAGTCAAAGCATGTAAAATGCTTAACCAGTGCCTATATAGTAAGGCTCAATAAGCGATTGTTATAGTCTTTCCAGATGACATTAGCAAATAAGTAAAACTGTGAAGAAATAAATTACTATTTGGACTTAAAAATTCTTATAAATAAATGTTCTCTCTGAATTTGTTTTAACATATCTTATTAGCATTCCTCTTTCCAAATATAAAGACTTCTGTCAATTTATTTTACACCTGTGAAGAATTAGTATTAATTATTATTTTAAAGCATCAATTTACAATTCCTGATAAACATTATTAGTGTGAATTTTGAACCCTTTATTTCCTAATAAGAATCACTACTGATTTATCAAATACTTTCTTTAGCATTCTATCCATAAGAAATTTAATCTGCATTTGTAACATACTAGATGAGTTTCCTCCTCCCATCTCCCATCTCCCACACAAGCGCTGACCCAGATCACTGCCTTCCAAAGTCTGCAGTCTGTCAAGGCAATTCGCAGACTGCGCTCTTCAAATAAAACCAAAGCAGGAAGAAACAAGGAAAAAAGACCTGTGTCACCATCTGCCACTGCTGTGGCTCAGAAGAACCACCCCCACTGGAGACACCCTTCTCTGTGAAGCTAATGTGCTTGGTGAAGTACTTCAGGGACACTGCTACATACCCAGTAAGTGCCAGATTCTCTATTAAACGGTGATCTGCACATGTATTGGCTGCAGTATGTTTCTACCCACAGAATAGTTCTGATAGTCAGTGTGAGGTGTTTTTCACACCAACAGTCTCCAGCTTGCTGAACACTGATGGGGGATCCACAATCCCTACTCAATACTGACAGTAACTAACCTCATCAGACATCCAAGCCTGCTAGGTTTCTGCCAGACCAGCTATAAACCAGAGGTTCCCACGACCCCTTCTTCAGTTTCGATGATGGACGAGGACAGCTCACAGAATTCAGGAAAATCAGTTAATCACCGGCTTACCATGAAAGCCATGCTAAGGATGCAAAGGAACAGACGAAGAAACAGCACTGTCCACACAGGTCGTGTGTGCAGAGTTTCTGTCCCATGAAGTCAGGGTGCACCAGAGCTGAAGCTCCCAAGTACACTTGTTCAAGCTTTGCATGGCGGTCCCATATGTAAGTGTGATTAAAAAAAAAAAAAAAAAAAACACTGGTCATTGGTTAACTCAATATATAATAGTTCTTTCTCCTCAGAGGTCTGAGGCAGGTCAGAAAGCCTCTAACCAATGAATATGCCACTCCATCTTGAAGCCATGGAGGGGTGGAGGGGTCCCCATGCACTAGGACCTTGTTAGCATACAGAAGGCACTCATCACCCTGATAATATCAAACATCTCCAAATATTTCTGTTGGGAAAGGGGGATGAAGACCAAACATTGTAACAGAAAAAAAAATAATAATCCTGAGGCTGGCACCATGGCACAGTAGGATAAGCCTCCACCTGCAGCACTGGCATCCCATAGGGGTACCACTTCTGGCTCCTGCTACTCTGCTATGGCCTGGGAAAGCAGTAGAAGATGGCCCACGTGCTTGGGCCCCTGCACCCACTCGGGAGATCCAGAAGAAGCTCCTTGCTCCTGGCTTCAGACCAGCCCAGCTCCAGCCATTGCAGCCATTTAGGGAGTGAACCAGCAGATGGAAGACCACTCTCTCTACCTCTCTCTCTCTCTCTTTTGTAACTCTACCTATCAAGTAAATAAATACAATCTTTAAAAATACTCTTATGACCCCTACCACTCAGGAAATCACAAGAGTTTAGGTACTCTGGATCAGAAATTGGAAACAGTGACCAAACACATACTTGTTATTATCTCATGATAGAAAAGGGAAGGCTGGCGCCACAGCTCACTAGGCTAATCCTCTGCCTGTGGCACCAGCACCCCTGGTTCCAGTCCCATTTGGGGCGTTGGTCCTGCCCTGGTTGCTCCTCTTCCAGTCCAGCTCTTTGCTGTGGCCCGGGAATGCAGTGGAGGATGGCCCAAGTGCTTGGGCCCTGCGCCCCGCATGGGAGACCAGGAGGAAGCACCTGGCTCCTGGCTTTGGATCGGCACAGCACGTCAGCCGTAGCGGCCTTTTGAAAAGGAAGACCTTTTTCTCTGTCTCTCTCTCTCTCTCACTGTCTAACTCTGCCTGTCAAAAAAATCATAAAAATGAAAAAAAAATTTAAAAAGATAGAAAAGGGAAGATCTAGAGAGCGAAGATACATTGCACCTAAGATAAAGGAATGATTCTTACTTCAAGTCATGAATTTAATGATTTCTTCTTCTGGTAATTGACATTAGACTGTGGCTCATATCAGCTAGCTGGGAGTTGTTCTATTCAAATTCCTGTTTCTCATGATCCATTGTTTTAATCGAGCTACAAATTCTTGTTAATTGTATGCACCTATCACTTAGACATGCCTCAAATATATATAATTCTCTCACTTGCATTACGATTAATAACACATGAGCCACCACTTTCTTTCCCCTGGGCAATGCAATCTCTTAATGCTCACTTTGACACACTTATTATAAAAGCAGATGAAAGCTTTTAAATAAGAAGCTAATTATGCTCCCTTCCTGATTCAAACCATTTGATGGATGCCTATTGTCCATTGGTTAAAACCTAAAACTCTTTAAACATCACAAGGCACTAATTAATTCACTGCTATTTAACTTTCCAGTCTTACTGTCTGACATGCCTTGGCCACACTGACCTTCTTTTAGCCTGAAGTACACCAAGTCCTATTCCTCACAGTTCCTTTGCATTCTGTGTGCTTTCTTCTGCTTGAAATGCTGTTCACACAACCTTTCTGCTGCCAAATTCTTGGTCATCGTTCAGGTCTAGGCAGCAAAGCAATTTACTTAGAACAGCTTTACGTTGCTAGCCGTTATAAATCTGGTTACTGTTCTCCTGTTGCTCACATCCATGGCATTTTCTCTCATGCCACATACGCTCACATTTATTTGTTTAAAACTTGTCTTACCTGGTGGATTGTAATCTGTGTGAGTTCCAGGCATCTCTCTGTTTTGTCAATGGCACAGTGTCTAGTGGCATACTAGATATGCCAGTGATATTGATTTATACAATTGAATGATCACATTAATCAACATGAGAAGGACGAAACTAAATAAGGTTTGAATAGCTGATCATAGAAGATATGTGTCTCTGAAAATGTAACTCTCTTCTCATTCAGACAGAGTATCAAAATAATTTTAATGCCTCCTTGTTTCGCCTAAATGAAGAGAAGAGTTTCAAAATGATTTGAAAATATATAAATAAAATATATTAAATAAAAGCTTGATAAGATAAAATATTTTAAACCAAACTACACAATGGCTTTAAGTCTAAAATAACATCTAATTCATAATGCATTCATCATCTCCCAAACTTTAACTAAAAACCCAGAAAAATATTAAATTTATGTTAATACCAACAAGACATCAATCACCAATACATATACAGTATGCATAGGAAATCTTCAATTACAATGTTACTGATAAATATTACAGTGAAACTCACATTTTATGAGTGGCTTATTTTTCCTCTTGAAGCAGAATAAATTATTGGGAGAATTGTAATTAGTTTCAAATCAAAAATTGAGTAGTTTTATCTAATGCACACAAAGTATCTCTTATAGGAAACAAAGAATTTTAGTCTCAATGTGTTCAGCATATACATTTTAAGATTTATATTCCTGTAATTTAGCTTGTGGATATAGATTTATTCTGGGGACACATTGCATTTAAGGAGACAGAAATCTCCAAAGTAAATGAAAAAACAACATGGCTGAAGGGCATATAGGAGAACTGCTGGTACTCTATACATATCTTGATTTAAGTATTATTGCTTCATTCCAAAAGTAGAAGAATGCAATTTTTTTAGAAATTTATTTTTATTTTCAACATGAGTCTCATGTTGGTAGTGATTTTGTAAATATGACTCCCTTAAAATCTTTGTGGGCTATTTATGTATCTGATTATAGTTTATCTCATGCTCCAAAATTCATATGAGTAATAGTGTGTAGTTTTTTTAATTTATGTTAAAGGAAGAGAGAGTCTAAGGCAGACACAGAGAGAGCGCTCATGTACTGCTTCACTTTTTTTTTTTGAGAGGGAATTATTTATTTATTTGAAAGTCAGAGTTACAGAGAGAGAAGGAGAAGCAGAGAGAGAGAAAGAGAGAAAGAAAAAAAGAGAGGTCTCTCATCCACTGGTTCGTTCACTCCCCAGTTGGCCACCAATGGCTAGAGCTGCACTAATCCGAAGCCAGGAGCCAGGAGCTTCTTCTGAGTCTCCCATGAGGATGCAGGGGTTCAACCACGTGGGCATCTTCTACTGTTTTCCCAGGCCACAGCATAAAGCTGGATTGGAAGTGGAGCAGTCAGGACTCAAACCAGTGCCCATTTGGGATGCCAGTACAGCAGGTGGCAGCTTTACCTGCTACGCCACAGTGCCTGCCCTCTAATTCACTTTCCAAATGTACACAACAGCCTTGATTAGCTATGCAAAGCCAGAAGCCCAGAACTCAATCCCAGACTCCCACCTGGGGCAGAGACACAACTATTTGAACCATTACCTGCCACCTCCTTGGGTGTGCATTAGCAGGCAGCTAGAATTGGGAGCACAGCCTAGACTCAAACTCAGTCCGATATGGGTGGTGTCCTAAGAAGCACCTTAACTACAATACCAAACTCCATCTCCCCAGCAGTAGTTTCGACACATGGCTCTCACTAACATGCTTGCTAGTAACTCCAACTTTCTAAGCATTCCCAGAAGCACTTTCGTCAAGCTAACAAGATCTACTAGGTACCACCTTAATTCTTTGAGAAGTTATTTCAAAGTATATTTCAAACTCTGCTGTTGATTTGATCCTTATCCTGACAGTCTTACTTTTAGGATATTTGGCTCTCTAAATACAAGAAACAGCTTTATTTTCCAAAGAAAGAAGCTCTGATAATTTTGTATTCTATTATAATTTTGAATATATTTTATATATTTCTTCAAAACCACAAAATATATTAGTATCTATTCATTTTTTATTTATTGTGTTTTAAATTTTTTGATTTTAATTTTTAATTAGTTTTTCATAGATTCAATATGATTTATATTCCCTCCTCTTCCCAAATTCAAAAGTCCTTAAAAATGCTAGGTTATATTTTTACCAATTTCTCAAAGATAGAACACATTTGGCCAATTTTTCCTATTTCTTTAGAAGGTTCCTTGTAATTTTTCCCCAGACTTAACTCTCCTCTGCTACTTTTCCACTCTCTTCTATTTTCTTTTTCTATTGCCATCTATCCCCAAAACCACATATTTGACATTTCTGTTACAGTAGCTCTCTACTTTTGGAAACAATTGTTGCCTCAGTTACTGTCTCTCAGAATAACAATGCACACTTAAAAAATCATCCCCAAAATCAATGGGATCAAGCACTGAACCCTTTTCTTATTGGACCATATTCCATTTTTAAGATCTATGACTTCTCTGATCTTAATTTGATCCACTTGTGATTCTTGAGTTTCTTTTTTAATTAAAGATTTTATTTATTTATTTGAGAGGTAGTGTTACAGAGAGTGAGAAGGAGAAACAGAGAGAAAGGTCTTCCTTCCGTTTTCACTCCCCAAATGGCCGCAATGGCCGGAGCTATGCCGATCCAAAGCCAGGAGCCATCTGCTTCTTCCTGGTCTCCCACGCGGATGCAGGGGCCCAAGCACTTGGGCCATCTTCTACAGCTTTCCCAGGCCACAGCAGAGAGCTTGATTGGAAGAGGAGCAGCTGGGACTAGAACCGGCACCCATATGGGATACTGGTGCCACCGGCACCAGCCCTGTGATTCTTGATTTTATATCAGGGACTACTGGCCACCTTTGTCTCATGCATAGCGCACCAACTCATTACTGCTATAGTAACAGGGTCAGGGAAAAAGAGTGGGAGAGGAAACAGGTATTTACAGGCCTACACATGGATCATGTCTGTTAACACCCCTTTGTTAACACATCACTTTGTTGAACTCAGAATCAAGGAGCTAGGAAATATCCTTTGTGAAAGGAACTACAAATTCTTAAGGCAGAGGATGTGTTTAACTGGTCCAATCACAAGCCTCAGTAGAAATCACAACCCCTCCCACCCCGGAAATTGTTGTTATCTTACATTTTCAACATAAATACCTTGCGAGACTGCAGAAAGCTCAAAGACAGAATGAACAAATGAACCACACAGACTTAGGTCTTTTCCCCCAAAATCAGTGGATGGAAGATATAGATAGTCCCTAGTCCACATGTAGGGAGGCCAAGAACATGAATCTGATACATTAAAAACATATAAAATACATGTTCTTCTCTATTTTTATTTTTCCTCTTTGTAATAGTTGGGGACATTGGGTATCTCAGCCACGCTGTTTCCCTCTATCTTGCTATATAAGGTACTGAATTTGGTTCATCTGCATAATCTTTTCTTCTTTCCTAATATGTGAGCTTTAAGACTAAGGCATAGTCTTTTGTCTTATACCTTCAATAATTTAGCATAAAGGACATATATAAGTGGTCATGTTTTCATTAATTTAAGGGGGTACTTGAAATATAATAGACCTCCATGACATTAAGGAAATCCCAAAAAGACAAGGAGCCCAAAGAAATGGTTGGTCGGTTTGCAATCCCCAAACTGCTTACCTTGAGTTTCCCAGAGTCCAGTCACAGACATGGAGTTTAAGTGAATTGTTTTCTACTACACAGGACTGTCTCACAACTGAAGGGTAAGAAAAGAGAAAAAAACGGAGATGGGCCTTGAAAAGATATATTTTTGTTTTCTCTTCTACTATTAAGGTGACTGATGGTTTGACCTGAAGAATCATGTCCCTGAGAAGCCATAAAAATAGAGGAGAGGGGAACACTGTGTCCAATGGTTCCTTTCACACCAGTTACAGCTTAGATCCTGGGGTTTTAATTTCCCTGTCCTTTCAGGGTTGTGCATGTCTGAGCTGCACAGGCATGGAATAACCCTCTATAGGTAAGGACGCATTGTGTGTGGATAGCGTCTGCAGTGCCGCCTCTGGCCTGGAGGTGTTGTACACAAGAGACAGAAGCTGAGGTGATGTCAATGGTATTCCTCCAAGTTGGACAAAGAAGTAAATAAATCAGGATGATCAGCAGCATGCCCAAAGTTTTTTATGTTAGATTATTGAAAGATAAAAGACAAAATTCACCACATTTGTCTTTTTTAAATTATTAATTCATTTATGAGAAGAATGAAGAGGAAATGACAGGGAAATCTCCGATCTGCTGATTTACCCTCCCAATGCCCACAAGGGCCAATGCTGGGCCAGGCTTAAGCCAGGCACCTGGAACTTCATACATGTCTCCAATGTGGCTGGCAGCAAGCTCAAATGCTTGAGCCATCACTTGCTGCCTCTTAGTGTTTGTGTTAACAGAAAGCTGGAATTGGGAGCCAAAATAAGCATCAAGCCTAGGCATTGTGATATAGGATCCAGAGTTCCCAAATAGTGGCTTAATCACTAGGGCAAACACCCTTCCCAACCAGATCTGTCCTTTGATGAGGTAACATTCATTTATTTATCAGTTTATTAAGTCAACACACATTTGTTTTCTGTCCACATTTTGCCAAACAGAATATTGGAGACCAAATATATGTGTTGATTTTAGACATATAAAGAAATCTTAAGTCCTACATGAGGGAGAAACTGACTAAAAAAATCATTTGAAAAAAAAATCATTTGAAAGAGCAACAGAAGAAGGAGAAACAGAAACAAAGAGATCTTCCATCAACTGCTTCAATCCCCCAGAGTCAGGTTTGGACCAGGTTGAAGCCAGGAGGTTGGACTTATATACAGTTCTCCCATGTGGGTGACAGGGGTCCAAATACATTGGCCATTTGCTGCTTTCCCAGGTACATTTGCAAGGAGCTGGAGAGATCACAAGCATATTAGAAGGGATTCAGATCACACTCAGATATGGGATGCTGCTATCACAAGTGGTCTCTTAACCTGCTGCACCAAAATACCAGCTCCTGAGAAATCATTTTGAGGAGCAGTGACAAGACATTCCTAATCAGTGCAGAACAGAACATCTCCGTATGAAGAGCGAGCGTCCTCTTAGAATGAGTATCAGGTGTAACAATAAAATTAGCATTCTGAATAAGCAGGAGACACTACAGAAGCCTAAGAAAGATGGAGTCGAAGGAACTGTCAGTGAACCTACCAAAGAATGTGTGGGTTTTGTATGTGCAGGTGTCAAAACACCGTGTCAAAGAAACAAAATCAAACAGTGTTTCATCCTTTTGCAGTAAAACTTCTGGCAATAGAGCAGAAGTCATGAATTCTAAATAAGAACAGCTACAGAAGGCAAAACCTTGAGGATCTACATTAAATGGTTACAGCATGCAATGAGAACTATTACATAGCATCATTGCTATATCAAAAAATTATTTTTAATTTTCTTTTAGTGGACCTGGCCTACAGCCAATTTTGATAAATGAATTTATGAAACATTAATTTAGGGAGGAGAAAATTATTTTACCATCTCTATATTTGGATAAGGGAGAAGCAAAACAAGTCTGTTTTATATATACAAATGGAAGAAGCATCCAGACTTCACATTCTTTCTCTGCAGGATGCCAATGTTAAATAGCAGAGCGACCAAAATAGATTTCGCTTACAGAGGGCATAGAATTCATCTAAATCATTCGGTTGATAGAGTCTGAAGAGAAAACCGAAGTGGTAAAATCAGCCTATATATTGCACCATCAGAATGGGAGGAAACTTAGTGTGGTCCCAACAGTTTCAAAACATTCTTCCATCCCTGAATTGAGTGGGTGTGTTATAGAGAGTCTGACTCCTAGGTGTTCCTTCCAGCTCAGCATATATAAAATATTTCAGTTGGATCTATATATAAATTAGATACACATGCTCATATACATGAAAAGTCATTTGTATGATTCCCTGCTCCCCTATCTTTATTTCCCATTAAATATCTTGGTAGGATAATGAGGATAATACAAGCAATGTATCTGAAGCACAGTGAAATTTTTTCTTTTATATGTCTCTCTATGGTCAAGTTCACGCCCTTCCTTATGCGAAATGCATGCAGTGTTCCCAGTTCAATTTCAGCAAATGAGACCCTATCATGTTGCTACCAAACACTACGTTAGTACAGTTTCATTTGACAGATGGTCACAGATCAGGAACACATTTTTCCTCACTCTTATCGTACCTAGGAGTTAAATTTTCTCCCATGTTAGATTTAGCATTAGCAGGATTTTAAGCATATATGGCAATATGCACTCTACAGTGATGGCCTATCTTTTTGAGACTCAAGAGCACAGTATGATAAAATGATTAAACATATATTGACACTCTGTATGAATGCAAATGTAGTGTTATTGCTCTCATGTGTAGATTATAAACTGCATTATTATACAAGATCCATTTTGGTTATCCAAAATTGTTTGCTGTTCATGACAATTTATTTTACAATGCAACATGCAGAAATGATATAATTTGAAAACATAAACCTGATATCATGTCTTTACAGAATAAAAATGTGCACTTTAACAAAACAAAGTCATCTAAAAATTCTGTAAGTTACAGATAAATATCACTATTTACTACTTATGCTTAGATGAGCTACTTCACTCATGAGCACCTCCTCCGCTGTAAATAAGAGTGTATTGTTTGTTCCTAATTTTCTACCTCACAAAAATCCTCTACTTAATTTAACACAATTTTGTTTGCATAAATAGATCATAACATCCCTCACCAGATTTGCTTTATAACAAAGGCAGGTATAAAGCAGGCCCTAAATCTCATGTCGCTACAGTAGTTTTCTCTCTACTTTTCAGTTATTACACAAAGGAAATCTTGTTATAATCTGCCCTTTGTTCTCCACGTCGTTAAGCATGGGTATTACCACTGGTTTCAGTATTGAGAATCTGAGTGCACACAAAGATTGTCAGTTCAAAGGGCTGTTCACTAATGACACTGAGCAATTGCACTGGTTGGGAGCTGAAGTGTCACAGCATTAACAAACCTTCAGAACAAACAGATGTTTTACTTTTTTTTAAGTGGCGGCTGGCTTCTTTAACTTGTATGATATTTAAAAACTTGAAAATGAAGAATGCTGATGGCATATTGTGATTAAGAATTAGCAAGTCTGTCTACTGTCACTCTGGGTATATTTGTTAGCATATTTTTGTATGTGTATGTTCATTTTCTACGCATTTGTATTTGTGCAGTTATAATTTTAGCTCTTTCTAGAAAAATAGGAATCAGTAGGAATGTCTTATAGATAACTCTCTACAACCCCTGAAGCACTATAATTATTGAAAATACTAGTCAACATCTTGTTTGGCAAAGCAATAAGCTATTTTACTATAATGTAAATTTAAAAGATGTTATCTCAAAAACTAAAAAAAAAGAGAGGAAAAGGACAGAAAGGTGGAAAGAAGAGAGGGTAAGGGAGGGGAAGAAAGAAGCAGAGAATACCATTATATTCTTACAATTGTAGCTATGAACTTTATTGAATCTGCAAAAAGTAATTAATTTTTTTTACAAAAGCAAAAAAGGCATAATTCAACATACATAAAAAGATATTTCTCCATGTGGCACAAAAACCATGTTATTCTCCCTAAACCCTCAAAAGCCCACATCTGAGAACTCCTTAAACTAGACTACCCAAGTAGTAAATTATTCTTCAGGAATCTTTGCAAGGATCATAGTGGCTGAAAGTTAAACAATGCAAGCACATACCTCATAACCTTAGAAAAGTTATTCTGTAAGTAATATCGCCAGCTTTCTAATGAAATAAAATTAAAATAGAAATAAAATGTATATTGCACCATGACGTGTTGGGATTTACTGGCATTCTGCAAAATGAAATGTTAATTCCTTAGCTTTTGATTTCTGAATCCAACTATTTGATTTAAAAGTTTATTATACCCCTTTCCCTTATACTTTACATAATCTCAAAATTATTGGTGTGAGTTCTGGTTGCTTGCAATTTAATCTGATTATCTCAACATACATTATATCAACATTATGGAAAGAAACAGTAACCTACTCTTACTATGGTCTTCAGACCTTTTGAAAAGCTCCAGTTTTTTAAGACAATAAGAAATGAGAAAGATTAAAATCAAAACAAGTATAAACTCCAAAAGAATCTGAGATCTGCTAATAGGCAACATAAGAGTAACAGGAACAAGATTTAACTTTCCATCTTACAAACTTACCATTCTAGAAACAAGCCAGTGCCATGGCTCACTAGGCTAATCCTCCGCCTGCGGCACCGGAACCCCAGGTTCTAATCCCTGTTAGGGCGCTGGTTCTGTCCCGGTTGCTTCTCTTCCAGTCCAGCTCTCTGCTGTGGCCCGAGAATGCAGTGGAGGATGGCCCAAATGCTTGGGCCCTGCACCGGTGTGGGAAACCTGGAGGAAGCACCTGGCTTCTGGCTTCGGATTGGCGCAGCACATCGGCCGTAGAGACCATTTGCGTGGTGAATCAATGGAAGGAAGACCTTTCTCTGTCTCTCTCTCTCTCACTGTCTAACTTTGCCTGTCAAAAAAAGAAAAATTCTAGACACAATACAGGAATTGTTGGTTTTAATGAACAATAATTATTCATATTAACGGCCCAGAGTGGAAAATTTCCAATGCAGGTATATAATGTGCTCTGACCAATCAGGGTAATCATCATTTCCCCTCTTTCATATCACTTAATGAGTAGTTTTAGAGCTCCCCACCTCCAGTTGTTCATAAAATACAAACTGTGAATGACAGTCACCCACTATCCTGGTAACACCAGGTTTAATTTCTTTAAGCAGAATCTGGTTTAGTACCCATTAAAGACTCCTCCTGTCCACACATACTGTTCCTAGCTGCTAGTAATCACCATTCTGTGTTCATACTGGGGTGGGAGGGGTATTTATTTTTTTCATTGTTCATTTTAGTATAGTAGGCTTCTTGTTTTGTTTGGTTTTGTTAGCTTCCACAAGATAATGGACATCAATCAAATTGACTAATAAAAGAATATAAATAAATAAGAGTGTGTGGTCATTATGATATCCTAACTTAGTAACAAGACTTTCTAGGCAGTAGTTTAAAGAGTGGAAATGAGGCGAAATATAGTAGCCTTCCTGAGACAAAGTTTGAAGTCTGGGGAAAACAGAGATCCTGTGAGGATCTTCACAGAAACACTTCTGAGCTTTCTACTTAACACAGTGACCACCCTTATCCATGGTTACCGTTTCCATAACTATAATTAAGTAAAAATACAAAATGGAAAATTCCAGAAGTAAACAATTAATAAGTTTTCATTACTTTTATTATCATGTATTATTGTGATTGGTATATTTTATTTCAGCTACTATTATTTTTCCCCAAAGAAATCTTTTATTTAAGGAATGCAAACTTCATGCATTTCACAAGCACAACTCTAGGAATACAGTGCTTCTTCACATCATACCCACCCTCCGACCCACCCTGCTACCCCTTCCCCTCCTCCCTCTACCAAGCACAGTCCAATTCTCCACTAAGATCCATTTTCAATTAACTTTTGTACAGAAGACCAACTCTATACTAAATAAAGATTTCAATAATTTGCATGAAAAAACAAAAACAACAACAACAAAAACTGTTCCTCAACAGTCAACACAAGGGCTATTCAGTCATTGCAACTCCAAGTCAATTTCACTCCTTTTTTTTTTTTTAGAAACTAATCAACTTCAAAGAAGCATCCAAGAATGGTACATCTTCTGTGAGTATTTAGACATAATTATAATACAACTCTTAGAGGACAGAGGTCCTGATGGGAAATTAGTGCCCAGTGACTCTTGCTGTTAATTTAGTAATTAACACTCTTATTTATGATGTTAGTGATTAGCTAAGATTCTTTTTTTAAAGATTTATTTATTTATTTGAAAGAGTTACACAGAAAGAGGAGAGGCAGAGAGAGAGAAAGAAAGGTCTTCCATCCACTGGTTCACTCTCCAATTGGCTGCAATGGCCAAAGCTCCACCGATCCGAAAGCAGGAGCCAGGAGCTTCTTCCCAGTCTCATATGTGGGTGCAGGGACCCAAGGACTTTGGCCATCTTCTACTGCTTTTCCAGGCCATAGCAGAGAGCTGGATTGGAAGTGGAGCAGCTGGGATTAGAACCAGAGTCCATATGGGATGCCAGCGCTTCAGGCCAGGCCGTTAACCCATTGTGAACAGCGCTGGCCCCCACCTGAGGCTCTTGACATGAGCTGCCTAGGCTACGGAAGCCTTTTGAATCCACAAACTCCATCAGCATTTAGACAAGCCCATAAACAAAGTGGAAGTTCTCTCTTCCCTTTAGAGAAAAGTGCATCATTCTTTGATGACTACTTTTTTCCACAGGGGTCTCACCTACTGAGGTCCTTCATGTAGGACGTTTTTGCCACAGTGTCTTGGCTTTTCATGCCTGAAATTCTCTTGTTGGCTTTTCGGCCAGACCAGAATGGCTTAAGGGATGATTATGAGGTCAGAGTGCTCAGAGTGCAATTTAACACAATTATCATTCTATGAGTCTGCTGTGTGGACTGCTTCCCATGTTGTGGCAGTCACTCCTTTTTAATTATATCTTTTATTATTACCAGACCTTCAATCCTATGAAGCAGGACCCCTATCTTACACCTTACACAAAAATCTACTCAAAATGTATTAAAGACCTAAATCTATGACCTGATGTAATCAAATTATTAGAGAACATTGAGGAAATCCTGCACGACATTGGCATAGGCAATGACTTCTTGGGAAAGACCCCAGAGGCACAAGCAAACAAATCTAAAATTAGCAAGTTTATTACATCAAATTGAGAAGCTTCTATACTACAAAAGAAACGGGAATGTGAAGAAGCAATCGACAGAATGTGAGATATTATTTGCAAACTACTCAACTGATAAAAGATTAATAACCAGAATACATAAAAATATGAAGAAACTCAACAACAACAACAACAACAGAAAACCCCAATGATGAAATGGACAAGGATTTAAATAGACATTTCTCAACTACTATTATTATTCCCTCACTGTGCCTAATTTGCAAATTTTTATGTAGATATGTATGTATAAGAAGTAGCATATAACATAGATTTTAGCATTATCCATGACTTCAAGCATGTATATGATATTTTGAAATATATAACATGAGGATAAGAGAGGCCTACTTTATTGATTAGCACATATGTTTAAGGAAATTGTCTAAGGTTAGTAAAAGAAACATGCAGAGAACTAGAGGGAACAATGACCCAAATTCTCAGATTTGTGAATATTTCCTGTTCTCACTCTTGAGTGTGAAAAGATAATAAGTCATAGGGTACTGCGTAGATTATGCAGAAGGATTATCTTTCAGTAGTGGCAAAAATTACTCTACAATTAAGTGCTATTCTGATTCTACAATATCAAAGCTACCATGCACATATGTGAGCAACAAAATAAACATCTAAATGAGAAAATTTCATCTGTTGAAACTAAAAGAAAGTAGCATAGACAAGCAGGATATCAGCAGCAGTTATTATAATTTTATATTACATGTTCAAGGAACTAGAAGATGCACTGAACATGTTATGTGAATACATGACAGATATCAAAGTATCAAATTCATACAAATAAAAATTACACTAAGATGAAAAATATACTGAATAGGAATAAACATGTTCTGAACAATTTACAGAGAAAAAATAGCTTTTGAAGATATAAAAATATCCAAACAAAAGTGTCTGAATGGAGAAAAAATAGAACACCAGTGTGCTGTGAAAAAATTTATGTATTCACAAAGGAAAGGAGATATGGAGAATATGAAATAGAATTAAGTGGAAGAATTAAGGATATCCAAACACTTACTAAATTTGTTGATACATATGAACACAGAATTTCAGGGTTTCACAAATCTCTAGATGATACTGAACAAATCTGCATTATGGGAGAACATCATCAAATTGCATACAATCAATTATAAGGAGAAAATTTCAAAAGTGAGCAAGCACAAAATGATGTACAATGAACTAAGAAATAAAGATAAGGATGACAGCAGACTTCACATCACAAACAATTCAACGTTAAAGACAGCATTGAAAAACACAAAATCTATGCAATCAGAAGTCTATACCTACCAAAAAAATCTCACAAAACCAAGATGAAATAGAGTTATTTAAATATGTAACAGCAGAACAACTAACAAAACCATGTTACAAAAAATGTTAAAGGAATACTTTCTGTCAGAAGATGTTGAAACCTACTAGAAATGGAAATTCATGAGCAAACGTTTTAAAAGTGTGGAACGTATACATTTTTTGATAATTACGATGATTTTTGCAGGTGTATATTGATGATATATTATATAAATTGTATACTCAAACAACTATTTATATGTCATCAGGCTGTTAAAATTACAAATGAACAAGAAGATATAAATTGTTTCCAACATGCTCAACAGTTTCAGAGTAGCATGCACTTCAGGATATTTAAATAAGGGGAAAAAACTCACACCTTTGTCACTATGTTACTCCATATCAGGATTAAAAAATAAAGAACTGATTTATTGAAGATCTAAAGTAAGTATGTGGCAAGCCCATTTAAGAAATCATATCAACTTTGACATCTACCAGGATATCCATTTAAAATTACCTAGAATTGCTCATGAGTATATCAATTGTTAATGATTCTACACTCTGGGGAGAAGGGTCAGGGGGAGGAAGAGAGAAAGAAGAAGAGAATACAAGGAAAAGGGCACAAAAATCATGTAACCTTCATAAGAATGATTGCATATGAATTTTTATGTGCCATTGGTTTCCAGAATCAAGTTCAGTCTCTCCATATTATCTTTGGTGAAAATTTAACATGCCAAATTACTCTTAGGAATGCTCTGTATATGAAGATATTTCCACAAAAATTGATCGTGTTTGAGATATTCAGTTGGTGTTTTAATTAATTTATTTATTTGAAAAGCACAATTAGAGAGAGAGAGGGAGAGAGAGAGATCTTCCATCTGCTGGTTCATTCCTCAAATGGTGGCAATGGCCAGGGCTGTGCCAGGCTAAACGAAAGAGCTGGGATCTCCATTTGGGTCTCCCATGTGGGTAGTAAGGGACCAAAAACTTGGACCCCCATCTGCTGCTTTCTCAGGTGCAATGGCAGTGCCCTAGCCTGGAATTGGGGGCAGGCAGCACTCAAAGGGACAGTCATATAGGATGCCAGCATCACAGGTGGCAGCTTACCTGCTACAGGAAAATGCTGGACCCTCTACTGATATTCTTGTGGTTTAGGTAAAACAGTGGCTATAAAAAATCACTTTCTAGTTAGATTCATAAAAATATCAAAAAGTTCATATCTATAGATATTTGAGTAAAAACACCTGCATATGTGTGTAGTGTTTCAAGGTGCAGTTTGAGCTGGAAGAATGAGACATGAGGGAAGAGGAGGAAATACAATATAATTTGGTCTAAACACTTAGCTCTCTGCTATTCTTAGACTATAGAGAACATTATATTAATAGCATAGTCTTTGGGTAATGTTTGATGAATAGTCTTATTTTACTTCTCTCAGGGGAGGTTTTAGTGGTATGCCGGTGCCACAAGGCAGAGGATTAGCCTATTGAGCTGCGGCGCCGGTGCTTTAGTTTCTTAGTATTTTCTTGAGTCACCATTATAAGTCAGGTATTGTATCAAGAAAAATACATGCATCATTTTGTCTTCTGATTTCTATAGATTTGGAAGTAGAAGTTTGAAAAGATTAAGTAACTTTCCTATTATAACACATATCTTGAAATAAAGATAATAGGGATTGAGATACAGGTCTGTTTTTCTTAGAGCCTTTACCATGAACCAATAGCATGATCTGACCCTTTGTTTTTTATTTCATGAGTTCACTAACAGTATTCTGAATATAATGAAATACATATCTAGAAAGTACACTCAGAAGCATAACAGAGCAACAAAAAATAAAGAAAACTTGAGATTAATTCTCCCAAATCTACATTACATATGGCACATAAAATTTGCCTTTAACTTTGCTGGTTGATATTTCATGCCATTCTGTCTTCATAGGAAGTACACAGTTAAAATCCATCATCCTTAGATATAAAACTGCATTACCCTCAGCATACGGTGACATTTCTAGGGCACAAATGACATGGAAATGTGATGTAGGGTTCCTTTTGAGGAAAGGATGTGTGTGTAATGGTCAGAGTTTGCTAAAGAGCCAAGTGATAACAAGAAAAATTATTTCTCTTTTATTTATAATGATTTGTTTTTTCTGTTATCATTTCACTATTTTTAAAAAATCCTGACTATATTTCATGTTTAAATTTTATTATGAAAATGTTGCAACACAGGAAGTTGAAAGAATGGGGGCATGAAAAACCTATGTCATGACACATCACCAATGGATACACACCTTGTTCTCCCTAATCCCAAATTGGAATTAGCTTTAGTCGCATTTACTACCTTAAGAGACCCATTGCTGCTGTGATGATCTTGTCTTTATATCTAACAATCATGAATTTACATGAACAGTTACTCTCATATTTTATATTTAAATGCTAAGAGTTAAATATTAATCACCTTATTGATTTTATGCTGTGTCATTTTGCTTATAACAAAAATCCTGTTTTATTACAATATTCACATAATTACATTTTTGCTTTCCCTGCAATATTGCTAAGATAGTTTCAAAATGACAATATTACTAGCAATATAGCTGCTGAGTGAAGTTTATTGGTGCTTATATGTTTCACTGTCTTTAAAGTAATTCTCAGTAAATTTAGATTCATTTGTTTTAAACTGTGGGTGTCTTCAAAATCACAATGTCCAAAATATGCAATGGATTAATTAATTCAGAATCCCCGCTGATTTAGATCTAGAAATCTGTAATGCAATATACAGTTGAGTTGAGAATCACTTATACAGATCCTTTTATTTGGAGTGACTGTCTCCATCTTAATAGAGCAGTTAAAAATTACTGCCCAATAAAATTAGGATACTTTCTGAACATTTTACATTGTTTTACAAATTTTTATCATTTATTATTGGATTTAAATGAAACAGATGAGAAAATGGTCCCTTCATTTGGCAAATTAAAATTGAATAAGTACAGGAGGGAGTTTGAATTTATAGCTATAAATGAGTAATCCAATTTCTTGTTATGTTACTCCTAGATGGGATTTGATGAATTATATATTCAGTAAATATAGCAGGATAGTACACACCATTTTAATCCTTAGGAAATCTCTGTGGCTTCAAAGCTGAGGATTGGAATAATAATTGAGATTTAGATGATTTCTGTTTTAGTTTGATAATAACCTGCTCCAACTCATAGCTAGCATGATATAGAGCTGGTTTAAACTCAAATACATGAGCTTCTTTAGTGGCTCATTGTTGTATGTTCTAATATTGATTTCATTAAATGTAAATGGCCTAAACCAGCCTAGACAGAGAAACACACAGGTGGAGATTTATTTAAAAACGTGGCCCAAAAGTATACTGTGTACAGGAATGTCATTTTTTTAGTTATGTTTAAATTAATTTAGACTATATTATGCACAGTGTCATATAAAGTAGAGGTATAGAAAAACACTTCAGAGTAATAAAACTGTCAATCCACCTAGATAATATAGCAATCCTAAATGAGTATGCAACAAGCACAAGAACAGATTAATATCTCCAGCATAATTTAGTAGGACTGAAAGGTAAAATAAACATATCCAGACATGTAACTCTCTGAACTCTTCTGTCTCTCTCAACAATTGATCCAAAAACTAGAAAGAAAATCAACAAAGACATAGAAGATCCGAAGAAAAAACATCAACCTACAGGAGGTAAATGACATTTATAGAACTTCTCTATGCAAAAGATGCATCTCCATCAAAATATGCATTCCTTTCATGCACCCATGGGGCACATATGTTACATTCCTGAAATTACAAAATTATTGAAATTGATAATAGATTAGTGATTGCTTTTGATAAGGATTGAGAAAACAGTTGGGCTGCAAACAGGCAACATGGGGGATTCTGTGATGGTGGAAGCGTGTGCATCCGGACCATATCACAGTCAATATACTGATTGTGACATTGCACTATAATTTTGCAAAATGTTCCCACTGAGAAACTGGGTAAAGAGCAAATGAGACCCTTTTGTAATATGTCTTATAACTGTATATGAGTCAACATGCAAAAGATGCATCATTTTTGGGTGCTTCTTTAAAGTTAATTAAGTTTCAAAAAAAAAAGGGGGGCAGGCGCTATGACTCACTTGGTTAATCCTCCGCCTGAGGCACCAGCATCTCATATGGGCACCTGGTTCTAATCCCGGCTGCTCCTCTTCCAGTCCAGCTCTCTGCTGTGACCTGGGAAGGCAGTGGAGGATGGCCCAAGTGCTTGGGCCCCTACACACACATGGGAGACCAGGAAGAAGCACCTGGCTCCTGGCTTCAGATCGCGCAGCGCCGGCTCTAGCGACCATTTGGGGAGTGAACCAACGGAAGGAAGACCTTTCTCTCTGCCTCTCTCTCTCACCATCTATAACTCTACCTGTCAAATAAATTAAAAAAAAAAAGTGAAATTAATTTCAAGATACAATGACTTTGAACAGCCCTTGTCTAGACTGTTGAGAAATATTTTTTTTTCTCTCTTGTGCAAATTGTTGAACTTGTTACTTAGTATAGAGTTGGTCTTCTGTGTACAAAGTTAATTGAAAATGGATCTTATTGGAGAATGGGACTGGGAATGGGAGAGGGAGGAGCAGGAGGGGTAGGAGTGTGGGTGGGAACGTGGGTATGGTGGGAAGAATCACTATATTCCTAAAGCTGTATTTATGAAATGCATGAAGTTTATATTCCTTAAATAAAAACTTTCTTTGGTAAAAAATAAAAATATACATGTATATCAGCTGTATTCGTTATGTTTAAATTTTTTTAAATTATCTAGTGGTGATAATAATTTCTCTTGTTTGTGTAATTGAAATTATCAAAAGTATGAATACATGATTTTCATAATGGAAATATTTAAAATGCATCTGATTCTATAATGAATAAAAACAACAGATAGAAGTTTGAAAGAGTTGGCATGTTTGCTTTAACTTCCACTGTGAGGTGGATGGTAAAGAGCATCTAACCTTCAATTAAATTTCATACTGGACTATTTCTAATGAAATGAGCTTAATCTCAGAAGTGGATTATTTACAATTAAAGTGTGCTTTATTCTTACTCAAGCTAGGAGGTTTGCAAAGAACAAATACCCAAGCACGCATCACCAACCATCTTGCAACTTAGATAAATTGAATAAAATCAGAGGGAAAAAATGTCTTGAATTTCAGCTTTAGGAACACTTTCTTCCAAGTGAAATGCTGAATAATTTGCAAGCTCACTCTAAAGGAGGCTGATTTGCACCTAAAAGCTTTGAAAAGCCTATCCTGAACATTATATCTTCACTATGTTTAGTATAATTGTATTAGAAACATTTCCCTTTCTCTCCATTTGAGTGGCTTACAATGCCTGTGTCTTTCTGCACTCTGAGGAGCTGCATTTCCATAAAAGTCCTGGGCTCTCAGTTTGTAATGCAGGTACACAAGTGGACGCCATGACAATGAACTGGAATATTCTATAGCACTCATGTATTGAAGTCTTCCACAGTACTGGCATTTTGCTAGCTGTCAGGCTAAGTGCACACCTGAAGAACAGGAATAAATTGGATGTGATCACCTTCAATTTTAGGTACAAATGGTGCCAATAGGAGCACCCCCTCAACTCTTTCACATGGTGGAACCTACCTGCAACGATTTCTTTGGTTCTAGTTTTTCGCCTTCCTCACCCCCCCTCCACATATATACCCATCCTCTAGGTAAATTAGCAAAATCACACTAAATCAGTTCATTTGCAATTGCTACCAAAGAAGAATATCCAAAAAAGTGAAGGTCAAATTCACCACATTGTGTGCTTTTATCCACTATAAAAATTCACAGACATTCATATTTCAGAAATTGAACTCTTCTCTTACTCGCATGTGCAAATGATTATATCTGCCCCTAAAAACAGAAAGCATTAACTGTGGGGAGCAATCCGGACTGGACTAAGTTACTGAAATTAAGACTTATTCTATGCATCTGCTCTCCCACAACATGGCGTTGGGAGAGAAGTAAACAGCTTCCGCACAGCTGCCTCCAGTTCAACTAATAAACTGTAGGACTTGCTCCTGATTGGAGGAGAGCAGCGTACTCGGCGTGTGGGCAGCCAAGTTGGGATTGGCGGAGGAGGACTATCAAGGAGGAGAGAGACGGCATGCACCGGGAACATCTATGGGGAACATCTAAGGGAACCCGTGCAGCCCCCGAGAAAGCCGGCCGGCGGTGTGCCGCTCCCCTGCGGAAGTGGGGAATGCGGCCAGGGGGAACTGCCCTTCCACGGAGGTGGAAGGGATAGTAGCCAACCCGGGAAGAACCAGCAGAAACCCGGGGAGGGCCGAGCAGACGAAAGAACAGCGCAGGGTCCTGTGTCGTTCCTCCACGAAGAGGGGGAGCGACATAATGGTGCCGTGACTCAGATATGAAGCCTAGGCAGGGTTCAGTGTTGCTCCTCCACGAAGAGGGGGAGCGACATAATGGTGCCGTGACTCGGATATGAAGCCTAGGCAGGGCTTAGTGTCGTTCCTCCATGAAGAGGGGGAGCGACATAATGGTGCCGTGACTCGGATAGGAAACCTAGGACGGATATGAAACTTAAGAGGGAAGAAACGGGAAGAACTGGGAAAATACCGGAGGGAGAGACTGGCAAACAGCCTAGGGAAAAGCCGGACGAAAAGGGTGCCGGAAGAAGCTATTGAAAGCCTAGGCATAGACTCGGATACGGACTACGGGGGGAAGCTGGGAGAAATCTCTAAGGGCGAAAGCGAAAGTGAAAGCTAGAACAAACAGACTCGGACGCGGACTGTGGGGAGAGGCCAGGAGAAATGAGGGAGGAATATTGTTGGAGGAAAGCTTGGGGAAACATACCGGGTAGAGAAAAATGTTAGGGAAATTGAAGCCGCGGGGGGCAGGCCAAGGCGGACACGAAAGCCACTTTGGGATTCTCAAGTTAGCCCGGGAATAGGGGGCGAAAAGTTGAAACCAGAAGCTGAAACGTGAGCCTGGTTGGGATCCGTCTGATTAGCCCGGGGAGCAAAGGACGGGAAGCCAAACCGTGGGGCGGAGACGTACGCTGGGTTGAATTCGCCAGGCTAGCCCGGGGAACTTAGATTGAATGCTAGTGGCGGACACGTAAGCTACGCTGTGTTACTCCCGGAAGCCGCCGCGTGCAGAGAGAGCACGGGGCGTGAATAGATAGGGAATGGGGCTGGCGTAGGCCGTGGTTCAGACGCGAAAGGGTTAAGCGTGGAGACCGCGGAGCGCGCGAAGCCGAGCCGCGCAAAGCCGGGAAGCTGTGCAGATGAGAGAGGCGCGCGGGCTGAAGCGGCGCAGAGCCGGGAACCCGCCGGCGGGCGCAGCCGGGAAGCCGCGGGGATAAGAATGAGACCGGGAGGCTGCGGGGATAAGAGAAACAGAAGTTTAGAAGTAAAAGAGAAATAGGAATGTTGGCAGACAGAAGTAAAATGGGAGAAATAGGAATGCCCGGAGATAGAGAAATAGAGAAAAATAAGGCCTCCCCTCAACATGGCAATGAGAAAGCTTGGATTCGGCCTGCCTGATTAAGTGAGGCGATGAGCACCTGGGCGGCTAGCAGCTTATGCGCCGCAGGTCACCGAAGACAGGCACGAATTAACATCAGTAAGGCTTCCCCACAATGCAACCATTAGGAGGCTTGGATTCGGTCTGCCTGATTTAAGGCGGTAAGCACCAGCAAGCAGCTCGACCAAAGCATGAGCTGCAGGTCACCGAAGATAGGCACAAACCAACACTAATAAGTCTCCCCCACAATACGGCAATGAGAAGGCTTGGATTCGGTTTGCCTGATAGGTTTTGTAAGCCCCTGCGGGCAGAGCAGAGCATGCGCTGCAGGGCACCGAACACAGGCACGCATCAGCGCCTAAAAACCTCCTCACAATGGCGAAGAGAGGACCCGGATTCGGTTTTCCTGATTGATAGGACTTGTAAGAGCCTGTGGCAACTCTAGCAAGTAGAGCAGAGTGTGTGCCGCGGGACACCGAAGACAGGCGCGTATCAACGCCAAAAAATAAAAAGAAAGGGGGATCTGTGGGGAGCAATCCGGACTGGACTAAGTTACTGAAATTAAGACTTATTCTATGCATCTGCTCTCCCACAACATGGCGTTGGGAGAGAAGTAAACAGCTTCCGCACAGCTGCCTCCAGTTCAACTAATAAACTGTAGGACTTGCTCCTGATTGGAGGAGAGCAGCGTACTCGGCGTGTGGGCAGCCAAGTTGGGATTGGCGGAGGAGGACTATCAAGAAGGAGAGAGACGGCATGCACCGGGAACATCTATGGGGAACATCTAAGGGAACCCGTGCAGCCCCCGAGAAAGCCGGCCGGCGGTGTGCCGCTCCCCTGCGGAAGTGGGGAATGCGGCCAGGGGGAACTGCCCTTCCACGGAGGTGGAAGGGATAGTAGCCAACCCGGGAAGAACCAGCAGAAACCCGGGGAGGGCCGAGCAGACGAAAGAACAGCGCAGGGTCCTGTGTCGTTCCTCCACGAAGAGGGGGAGCGACATTAACATTCTGAATGTTTCTCATGATTGCTGGTCTTTTTCATTTTATTTCCCTCTGCCCATTTTAAGGGAAAGAATTGCAAGGCTCATTCATGAAAAACAGAGCAAAACAAACAAATAAAACTAGTAGTGATTTATATGCTGGAACTGCAATCTTTTAGCATATTTTTCCATAAGTGACATGAATTTTGTGCCTGATTCCAGTTAATTGACAGATTTATGCATGTGCATGGTAGCTGGCTTGGTGCCTTTTCTTTCCTGTGAGGAAGCACTTCTAAAATGTCTTCAGGCTCAGCCAGAAGCTTTAGCACATTTCTTGAGCAGGAAGTTGGACTCATTGTAATCGTAACACAAGCCTGCTGGTGAATGGAGTTACAATGGTGTAGAAGTGAGGCCACTGAAGATTAAGAAAGGATGAAAGGCTAGTTGCTTTGAGGTTGGCAAGCCACAGGTCTTAAATGCATTGCTTAAAAACAAACAACAACAACAAAAACTCAACACACAGTGAGGAACCATACAAACCTGATGATTAAATGACTATTCAGATTTATAGTTTTGCATAGTTCACTTGTTTTTTGGAGCTCACATAAATTAAGTTAACTTTATTGATTATATTTTACCTAAGTAAAAAAGAAGAAAAAAAGATGGTCAACAAAAGAGTTATACCTTGCCAGGCTTATCTCAATAATTCCATATCAGCAATTCAATTTAAAAAAAAAGATTCCTTTATTTTCTTTGAAAGGAAGAGTTATAGAAAGAAAGGGAGAGACAGAGACTGAGAGAGAACCTCCATCTGCTGTCTCACTTCCCAAATAGCTGCATTAACGAAGAATGGGCCTGGCCAGAGCTTCATTCAAAAGCCCAAAGCTTCATTCAGTTCTCCCACGTGGGTGCAGGTGTCCAAGCACTTGGGCCATTCTCTGCTGCTTTCCCAGGCACATTAGCAGGGAGCTGGTTCACACGGGACTCCAACAGAAGTCTGTATGCGATGCCAGCATCGCAGGTGACAGATAAACCTGTTGTACCATGGCACCTGCCCTGCAATTTAACTTTTGTAAAAAAAATTTATTTATATATTTAAAAGACAGAGTTACAGAATGAGAGGGAGAGCCAAAGAGAAAGATCTTCCATCAGTTGATTCACTCTCCAAATGGCTACAAGAGCTAGGGCTGGGCCAGCTGAAGCTAGGAGCCAGGAGATTGTTATGAGTCTCCCATGTGAGTGCAGGAGCCCAAGTTCTTGGGTCATCTTGATAGGGGATAAGTCAAGTAGCAAGACTAAATTCATAAACTAGAAGCCACACCTCCCCCCCCCCCCCATTCCATGTATTCTTACCCATCTATTTGTCATTCATGTGTCCCCTTCCCAGGAAGTACTTCCCCTTCCCTGGGACCCGGGGGTAGTACCATGTAAATACTTCCCTTTCTAATCTCAAAAGAAGCTGGATAAAGCAAAAGCATGCTCTCTCGCTCTCGCTCTCTCTCTCTCTCCCTCTCTCTCCCTCTCTCTCCCTCTCTCTCCACGTGGATCATGAGTGAGCAGGGTATGAAAACCTCTATCCTTACCTTTGTTGGCCCACTGTCTCCAAACAAAGCCCACACGTGCGTATGTATGCCCATACATGCGTATGTATTTGCCTCACTTTGTAAATACACCTTACCACATTGCTTTTTGTGTCTGTGCCTATACTTAGAATGTTTCTCTAAGTGAAAGGCATGAGACTAGAATAGAAATTTAGGCCCAACATAGCCCACAAGCATCTCCCACTGTGTTATCAGGTGCTTTAGCCAGGTGCTAGATCAGAAGTGGAACAACCTGGAGACAAATCGGCACTCACATGGGATGCCATTCTCACAGGTGGGGTTTTACCTGCTATGCCACAACGCCAGACCAAGCAGCATTTTAACATTTTGAACTGGTTGTTTAGGATGAAACAAACTCACATTGACTTCCCACACTGCATTTCACTGTAAATACCATGAATAAACATGTCACAGTGTGTAGCATTCAATCTTTAGAAAGATAAACACATTGTACTACTAATTATTTGGATATAGTATTTGCATAATTTGCATATCCTATTTGGTTTTTCTCAAGTCATCCTACACTCTTTGACGTTCAATAAGCTGAGCAACATTATTTTCTCATAAAATACACAGAGGAACACAGGTTATACACCAAAGTAAAATTTATTTAAGATGTTTATTTGAAAGGCAGAGTTACAGGGAGTAAGAGAGGGAGAGAAAGGGAGAGAACTTCCACCTGCTGGTTCACTCCCCAGATGGCCACAACAGCCAGAGCTAGGCCCATTGTGAAAGCAGGAGCCAGGAGTTTCATTCAGATCTCCCATGGGGGTTCAGGGTCCCAAGGACCTGTACCATTTTCTGCTGCTTTTCCCAAGCCATTACCAAGGAGCTCGATCAGAAATGGAGCAGCCAATACATGATCTGGTGCCCATATGGGATGCTGTCACCACAGGTCATAGCTTTACTCACTGTACCACATGCTTTACACAAAGGAACATTTCTGTGTTACAACTAGAATTACAATTGTCAGAGGAATCAAAGCAAACAATCTATCTGCAGTATTTTATCAACTATCCATTATGTGTCTGATAATGACCCATGCACCTTAGTGGCTCCAGAATAATTGCTAAGCAATACTTAAAAATAGTTAAATAAGTAGTAAATAAGATATTTAAGAGAAGTACTCAAAAGAAAAACCAAAAATAAAGAATACAATTTTAATGCAAGAATGATTAAATTCAAGTACTATTTATCGAGTTCCCCCACACACAGAGAAAATAAATTAGAGTTATATTATGTTTATGTTAAAATAAATTAAGGTTATGCATTGTCTGTCACTGAAAAGCTTAAATTTTAATGGAAAATATTGACAATGAGACAAATCCAAAATAAGCATGTATATAAGTAACTTTACCAGTAGTTATAAAACTGTATGATTTAAAGATATATCATAGTAGGCCGGCGCCGCGGCTCAATAGGCTAATCCTCCGCCTAGCGGCGCCGGCACACCGGGTTCTAGTCCCGGTCGAGGCGCCGGATTCTGTCCCGGTTGCCCCTCTTCCAGGCCAGCCCTCTGCTGTGGCCAGGGAGTGCAGTGGAGGATGGCCCAGGTGCTTGGGCCCTGCACCCCATGGGAGACCAGGAAAAGCACCTGGCTCCTGGCTCCTGCCATCGGATCAGCGCGGTGCGCCGGCCGCAGCGCGCCGGCCGCGGCGGCCATTGGAGGGTGAACCAACGGCAAAGGAAGACCTTTCTCTCTGTCTCTCTCTCTCACTGTCCACTCTGCCTGTCAAAAAAAATAAAAAAAATAAAAATAAAAAAAAAAAAAGATATATCATAGTATAGTGGTTCAAGAAGGGAGAAGATAGTTTTGGAAATGAGACCTGTCAATTGTTTTACCACATGTCAGATTGTGAAACATGGTAGAACAAAAGCATTGACGTAGAGCAAGACATTATAATTAATGGAAATGGAGTGAATGAAGATACAGAGAAGAGTGTCAGGTACACAGAAAATTACTTAAATTTAGTTAGAGCATGGGCTACATATTATGAATTAGGGGGAGGAGAAAAACAACTTGAGGCATTCACTTAGGTTGCAGTAAAACAAAACAACAAGAAAACACACAAATTCCTGGCACAGGAGCCTACGCAGAGACCAATGGAAATGTTTGTGTGTCTTCAGCTTTGATAATATAAACAAAATTATTTCAACTAGAATAAAATGCAATAATTTAAGTATCAAAAACAAGCTCAACCAAATATCTGGTTTAAAACCAGACTACATGGAAGATTTGAAATTATTTGAATTTTTACATGATTCTAATCTAACAAATTCAAGGAGTTATAAATTCAGGAAGTAGCTCCTGATGAATTTTGAAACTTGAGAAGAAAAAACTGACATTTTTCATATCTCTTATCCTTAAGTACATTGGGTACAGATTTCATTTGGAGTTCACTCACAGTCAGCATGATTAAAATGTCAGATTTTAATGTAAACCAACCATATGGAAGAAGAGAAAACGGAAACCAATTTAATTGAAAATTTCAGTCCTAGCCCTACAGTTCACACTTATTTTCCAAGGCACAATTTTACTTTTTGTAAATCATGACATCTTGTTCTCCTTCTTTGTTTGATTTATGGCTAACTGCAATGTGCTCAGAAATACATAAGAGGACAAAATAAGAACTCTTTAATATCACAAATCATTGCCAGAGCTGGAGTGACCCAATCACAGAGAATTTGAACTCCTAATTTAACTAAAAAGTAAGCAATTTGACACATACACTAAATCAGATGATTAATAGAGTGAAGCAATGAATATAGTTTTCTATGTTCATTTACATAGTTCCCCTGAGCTTACCTTTGAACAACTTCTTGGAACAACTCACGGCTTCTCAGGTTAGTAGACAAAGAGGATATATTATAACATGGTGAGGCTGGAAGGTAGTAGAAAACTTTCTTATTCGAAACTGTAACTTCAGTTCAATGACTAAACTACCTTAACAGTATTGCCCATAACATTACTCTTTTGTAACCCTTACCTAGTGCTCCATAGTTACAGTTGGAGATATAGTACAAACTTATGCATTAGCTATAGACTTTTGGATTTTTAATATGTGGCAAAAATATTACAACCATGTTTCAAAATTTTGGTCCAATATCAATGCCATGAATATAGGGGGAAATATAATTTTCACTACCTCCGTACAAGAAAACAATTACCTAAAACGTACCAGATGCCACAAAGCACATTTTTTTTCACATTATGTAGTCTCTAGTATGGGTCACATAGTAGGTCATAAAGTGTGATTTACTTGTAAGTTATTCATTTATCGCTACGGAACATTTTATTTAAACATAAAATAGTCTCTAACACAGTTCACACAGTAAGAAACTGTGATTTTTCCTCAGGCTATTCATATGTCCATACCAAGTGAGAGAAAATCACTATGAACATATGCAATGTGTACCATTATGCAGGAGAAAAGATTAAAGAACAGAGCTTTCACTTTTATGTCCTGGCTCCTTCACCAGCTTATCTGAGAGATAACCACCCTTTACCTTCCAATTGTTTCAAATGATTACTTGCTTTTGATCCTCCTGGCTACTATCATGGATCTGGTTTCCATCATTTATCATCTTAGCTTCTGAATAAACCTCCAATTTTTAGTATTCCTACCACTTGAGAAAGTTTTCTCAATGCTATGATTTCACCCAGAGAATCAGAATCTGTGTTTCTTGTGCAAATGCAATTTTCAAAATCAATGACACAAAGAAAAATCAATGATCTAAAAAGATTCCCAAATTTTAAACAATCATGTCACTGACGTTCCTATGTCTCATCTTCCCTGTGGTCGATCCTCACAGGCATGTGCTCCTGGAAAGATTTCTTCTGCTCAAACGACCCACCTTTTAGGTTGCCCAACTTCACTTTGACGTTCACATTGTTTCCCAGATTCCTTACATACATTCTTTCATAGCTCTCATTCCTTTGCCTATACACTCATTTACTTGTTTCTCTCAGCCTTTAGACCATGAACATCGACGTGCAGGGCATCTTCCTTAGCTTTGCAGCAACCAAGGGAATTACATCACGTGTAAGTAGATCTTCACAGCTTTTTGTAGAAGAAAAGAATAAAGCCCTTGAGAGTCACACAGTTGGAGGCTACAGATGATATGTCTGTTTTTCATAACACTAATGTCTTTTACTATTGCAGAAAATATTTATAAAGTAATGCAATTTTGTGGAGTGGATGTTGCCCACTAGAAAGTAATCTTCTTTTGTGAAACAACAGTGCAATTCATCTATTTCACACAGTGCCTGAATGAGTGCTTGATCCTCAAGAACAGTATTGATTTCTGTTGGATGATTGATTAAATTCTCTTATTATCACAATTATAAAAAGAATTAATTTAGCATCTGCTAACTTGATGATCAAATACTATACAAGCCCTTCTTTCTTCTTTCCATGTGTAAATGGGACCCTGAGTTGGGCATCTTTTATTTGCAATTTCCATTGTAATATTTGTAATACTTTAAGTTGGTTATTTCACTTACATGAAAAGAACTCAACAGGCAGGCAGAACTGCTCGCTGCTTAATCAAATGTATGACTAGATTCAAGATATGCTATATTAGCCTTACATTTAAATATTCTTCTTTAGAATTGAGATTAGAAAAATCTAATACTCCACGATTCCCCTATTTTTGAGAATTTATCTTGATCAAATACCTTATTATCCATATGACATGTTTAATAAATACCAAATATAATAATATGATTAAACTATGTAAAAATTATTCTTTAATCACAGAGTCATTAGTCCCTTTTCACATTATTTTGCCCTCTGAGACATGCATAAATGAGTTTTGATGAAGAATTTGAATCAGAAACTGGCTTAAGATACTAGGGAACAATTTATAGTGTGAACATTGATAAAGGGGATATAGGAATTTAAGAAGTAACCTGTTTAATTGATCTTTAAAAAGCAAAGAAGAAAAGAAACACAGAAAACATACTGATGTATAAAGGGAATATGAATCAAGTTTAAAAAATAGAGAGCCAATAAAATGCTGTGTGAAAGCAAAATAATAAAAGCCAAAGAAAATGATATTTTATAAACATATTTTAGACTTATAAGGAAAAATGAGCAGAAACCATTAAAGTGATGAAAATGACAAATAATTAAAATATATTGAGTGATAAAAGTTAGAAGGTACAGGAAGACATGGATAAAAAATGTATTTTCACATGCTGAAAGTCTTGGTTCTACATTATATCCTTTGGTATGTTGAAAGGAAATGATTATTATAAACAGAAAGTGATGATGCACTCATAGTGAAAACTGACAGAATTTGAAATATATCTAATTACCCAGCTGTAACATTTAGGTCAGTGTTTATGACTTATTTTAAAATCATTTACTTCTGGAGAATATTCAAATAATTAAAGGTGAATTATTTCATGTGTTTATACTAAAATTTGTGCCTTTTTCATTATTCCATAATTAAAGAAGGGAAGTGAGTTTAAGGGCATAATTATTCAATTCATATTTATTATTTTTACCACAACTAAAGTTTGCTATGATTTTTAATATTAGATTATGCATTTATTTGTTCTTTTGTTTCCTATTAAAGAGACAGAGAAACAGACACAGGAACTCATTGCCCAGATGCCCAGGAAATCCTAATCAGGGGCCAGGAGCTAGAACCTCAGTCCAAGTCTCTCCCAAACGGGTGGTGGAGACCCAAGCACTGGTACCATCATCTGCCATCTCACAGGGTCTTCATGAGCAGGAATCTGTTACGGGAGCTGGAGATGGGACTCGAACCCAGGCACTGTGACAGGGGACACTAGTGTATCAGCTGGCATCTTAAACACTAGGCCAAACACCCATCCCTGTGTATTTATTTGAATTTTTAGATTCAGTCACTATCGGAGCAGTGCCACTTGCAAACGAAAAGGAAACCGGCACTTTCAGATGAAGACATACACTGTTGGTGAAATCATTCAAGTGGGAATGTAGAAGAAAGGACAGGATGACAGAGTCTGAGTAAACATTACTGGTATTTCATTTTAATTTATACTTCAGAAGGCTCTCATGAGCTGCTCCTAAACCAGACCAATCTTACCTGTAGATTTTCACTGCAATGCCATTTAGAGATATGTCCCTCATGGGAACATGAAATATACAATCCAATCACAACATGGGCATTTTTCCCCCTTGGAAATATTTTTTTGTTTAAACTTTGACAAATTTCATTTTAGAACTTACTTTTTTTTCTCAACCCAACAGAATTTTATTCTCTTGGCCAGGGTCTGAAGTCGGTGTCACTGGTATGAAATTGAGAAGTCAGGAGTGGCTCTGGGGCTCTGGTATTGAATCTGCTGCTTGTGTCTTCCTGCTCCTTGTAGCTGCTGGCACTCCTTGGCTTCAGGTCATATCTTCTCCTCTTCTGTGCAAGGCTCCTCTCTCTCTCTCTCTCTATCTCTATCTCTATGTCTCTCTTCTAAGTTAGAATTAGGCTATGGCTCTCAAGACCTTAAGATTTTCTAAAGAACTGCATTTTATTTGATAAATGATTATTATTAAAAATACATACATTATACAATTAAGAAATTTTTTTTAAAGATTTTACTTATCTGAAAGGGAGAGTTACAGAGAGAGAGAAGGAGAGAGAATCTTCTATCTGTCATTTCACTCCCCAAATGGCCGAAACAGCCAGGGCTTGGCAGGCCAAAGCCAGTAACCAGGAGCTTCTTCTGGGTCTCCCAAGTGGAAGCAGGGCCCAAGGACCTGGACCATACTCCTTCGCTATCCAAGGCCCATTGTGAGGGAGCTGGATTGGAAGTGGAGTAGCTGGGACACAAACCTGCGCCCAGATGGGATGCCGGCACTGTTGACTGCAGCTTTACCCACTATGCCATAATGCCGGCCTCCTAAGTAAGGAATCTTAGTAAGAACTTAGTGCCGGTTTCCTTTTCGTTTGCAAGTGGCACTGCTCCGATAGTGACTGAATCTAAAAAAACTTAGTGTTTACTGAGTAATACCCTTAGTAGATCTCCAAGTCAGCTTACATTCTAGCAAGAGCTAACAGCCGGTGGTGAATATTCCTTAAAGTTTCTCTGCACTACATTCCGCTAACATTGATCCCTTGCCTATCTATCAGCAGAGGCATGCTTCACGTCAGAGGCACCTTACATTTTCTTTCATTTAATCTTTATAGCAGCAAGACGTACTCTAGTATCACAATTATTTTATACATGAGAAAACTAACATTGAATGAAATAACATAATGAACACAAATCATACCCAAATTCAAAGCCAGATGTCTTTGATTCCACCATGTGCTTTTCTATGCATGAAACCATGTACTGTTTTGATAATTTTGGGGAGGATTAATACCTGGGATCATTCATCTTGAAGTTATGATTTTTATCTACCAAATGCTCAGAAAAAACAATTAAGCATGTTATCTTAGTATAGAGGCAACTGAGGGGACTCCAGATTGAATTCCTATAAAACTGCAAGAATTACTTCCATAAATAACAGCTATTTACCCAGTATATTTATTCCAACAGCAACAATGAAGGCTACTGAATTCCTGCTAAACAGTTGGCAATGTTTCAAGGGCTTTATATTCACCACTGTAAATTCTGATAAAGTAGTTTTTCCCATTTGAAAAGACCAAGACACAGAAAGCCTGAATAACTTGCCCATGGTAGCACAGTTAAGTCAGGAGCTAGCATTTAGTCCTAAAAATTAAGTGCAGTCCTTATTATCACCATGATATTCATGTAAAGGATTCAAAAAAAAACATAGTTTTTTTTAAATAACACATTTCAATGATATTTAGTTCAAAAAATGAAAATAATTTAGGAACCTAAGCTAAAATGGTGAAAAGAGGAAACTTAGGGGAGGATCTGAGGGAAACAAGACAGGATGTCTGAGTCTAGAAGGAGAGCAGGGCTTTGGGAATGATGGGAATTTCTAGGCGCTCCTTTTAACAATTTGAGAACTTTAGAAAACTGCACGTGTGTGTGTGGCCTACAAGAACAGGAGAAACATACCCTCACATAGAAACTGTAAGAGGTAATTAGATAATGTGAGTGATGGGTGTTGAGCCCCTCAGAGAACGGTCTTCAAATGTATCATAGTAAAAGTTCGTGAACTGAGGCTCTCTGGGGCCCCAACTTGATTGGCAGAGATGTAGAATCTCTCTCGTTTGCAAAGGAAATAGAGTGGACTGGCTCACAAACAGTGTGGCATACAACACAGAGAGGCATTTTCTCTTACAATCTTAGTTGGCAGTAAAACCCAGAATGCTGACAGAGAAAACCCAGAAAAGAAGAAATTCCGCTAACAAGATTAAGAGCAGAGGATCTAAAATACTGTAAATAGGAAATGAGGAAGAAAGAAACCAAGAGCAAAGACGTGCTAGCCGGTGCAATGCTGAGCCTTCCAGATGAGTGAGCCTGGAGATTGGCTCACAGTTGCGCCCACGAGAAGGATTTATTTCTGGCTACTTACAGGCTTTTGAAGTGAAAGGATTCTTAGACTAAAAGATTCAGAGAAGAATGGGCTTGGGGAGCAAGGCCACATGTCCTTTATCTGCACAACAAGAGCAGTGGTCAAAATTTTCACAAGAGAAAGACGTTCTCAAATTATAAAGATTAAAAATATATAAAAGATGGATGAATTTTAATGCCTAAACTAGTAAAGATATAAGTAAAGATATAAATACATAGTCATGTGTGTATAGCCAGATGTAACTATAATGCCCACATAAAATTTGATTTCTGATAAGCAATGATATTTTTAATATGTCTCCAGTTTCCATGGCATATACTTATATTAAGATGTATTAAGTATATAGGAGCCAGTGTTTTTGGTGCAGTGATTTATGTTGCTACTTGCAATGCCAGTATCCCATATCAGAGTGCTGGTTAGAGTTCTGGTTGCTCAGCTTTCAATAGTTTCCTGCGAATGTGCTTGGAAAGACAGCAGAAGAAAGCCCAAGTACTTGGGCCCTGGCACTCATGTGGGAAATTCAAATAGAGTCCTGTCTCCTGACTTTGGCCTGTCCCAGACCTGGATGTTGTAGTCATTTGGGGAGCAAACCAGCAGATAGAACACTCTATGTGTGGTGGTGGTGATGGTGGGAGTGCTTTCAAATCAATCAATCAGTCTGCTTTAAAAAGATATATGTATTGTTCATCTGAAAGTTTAGTTTAATTGGCATCTCTTATTTGTTGTGTGACGTCCCAAGTAGAGCCTTGGCACAAACATTGGGGAGGAACATTTTCCCATGTATACACACACACACACACACACACACAAAGAAAAGAAACTTTAAAAAGTCTTCTATTTGCTTCTTAATGAACTTGGATGTGGGGAGTTGCAAGATGGCGGAATAGCGACACGGAGGTCTGCTCTAGGCAAGGTGAACTTAACAGAAAAAAAGTAGAGAAAGTACACTCTCAGGGGAAAGTTGCAGAGAAACTGTACTGGGAGGTCCTGCAAAGGCAGCGGGAATGGCCTGGACCTGAGCGGGAGGCCCAGAGGCGCAGCAAGGAGAAGGAACACAACAAAGGGCCCAGCAGCCCACTCTGGCAAACAAGGTGAGGTCAGACTCCCTGGGCCGGTGCGACTGCTGTACAGCTGGAAGACGAGTCTAGTGGACTGCACCATCTTTGAGTTCTGCCCGGAACTCTCAGGAGGGCAAGGAGACTGCTCACCTGGGGCTGGGGTGGAGGGGAGTGGTGCATCTCCCTCTCTTTCCCCGTCTCTTCGCTACACACCAGTGCCTGCCGCTAGCTGTGGGAGGGCTGGCACCCTTTTGGACACAAGCAGGGAGCAGCTGCTCCCGCTTTTCTGTGCACACTCAGCAGCTAGCGGGGGTTGTCATCAGGGGCATCCACAGCAGTTCGAGGCAACTGGTGGGAAAGGTCTTCAGCTTGTCATTGGAGCTGTAGCACCATCTCCGCTGTGCCCACCCAGCATCAGGCAGGGAGGAGGAGCCATCCCAACCAAATCAAAGGGAGTGCCTCCTGCGGGGACCCTTGCACATGCCCAGCACAATTGTGAAAGGAATGGGGTTGCAGGAGGTGGTTCTTGTGCACCCGTGGGATCCAGCGATTTTACCAGCGGGAGAAATGCCCATTCCCACTGAATCTGAATCTGGCTGGGGAATCAGGCTGCACCTGCCAGGGCAAAACACACATAGACAGCGGCTCTGGAACCCCTCAGTGTCTGTGGACAGGATAGGCTAACGGGGCAGGGTGGACCCTCTTCCACTCCTTGACCATGAGAGCCCTGGGTGCTGAGACTGAAAACACATGACTATGTGAGAAGGACCAGAGTTGCTGGGTGCAGAGTCACACTCTCAGAGCTCCTTGGTTGCTACGGTAGCTCACTGCAGCTGGAACCCTGCTCATATTGAACACTGTGCAGATCATTTGTGCAGATCTCATGGCCCCATGGATGAGATTTGAACACAGTGGGGACTAACGCCCAGACATTGCTTAGCTTGGAGGAGAGGTGATAAGGGGGTTATCAAACGAACAGATGTGAACAACCCCCCCTTTTTTAATAAGAGGAGAGCTACCACCCCTAACTTAGGTATTACCCCAGATACTCACCTCACCCTGCAGCACTGACAAGAGCTCGCTGGCCAGACCCACCACACCTCTTAGTATTCATTGAAAGCAGAGATATTCCACTAAGCCATAGAGGCACACCTTAGAAATAAAAGCCATCAGAGGAAAGAAAAACAACAATTAATGCCACAAATGCCTAAAAATAAATGGAAAAGTTCAAGAAACAAAAATGAGGAAGACACCATGAACCCCCAAAAGAATACACCAACATTTTAATATTAGAATGTGAAGATGAAGAGATGCATGAAATGTCAGTAACAGAATTCAAAAAAATTAATCATAGGATTACTAAAAAGCAATCAGAAGCAAACCCACAAACAAAAGAAATGAAGTATTTGATAAATAAATTTTTTAAAATTTAGGCAAAAGCCTTAACAACAGACTTTCTGAAGTAGAAGAAAGAGGATCAAATCTTTGGGAAAAAAAAAGACAAGAAGGAATTAGAAAACTTACAAATAATGTTAGACTATTAGAGATTAATTGGATACTAACAAACAACCCAACATAGCCATATTGGAAGTTCCTGCAGGTGGAGAAAGAGAGAATGGACTAGAAGCCCTATTGAGTGAAAATACTGAAAGCTTCCCTAACATTGAGAAAGGGACATTCAAGTACAGGAAGCGCACAGAACTCCTAACAGATATAACCAGAAAAGATCTTCACTACAACATATTATAGTCAAACTCTCCACAGTAAAGCATAAAGAAAAGATTCAAAAAGGGCAGGAGAGAAGTGCCAGATTACTTTCAGAAACCGTAGAGGTTAGGAGAGAATGGGGAGAAATAGTCTAAGTATTAAGGAGAAAAAAACTGTCAGCCCAGAATACTGTATCTTGCAAAGCTCTCATTTATGAATGAAGGCGAAATAAAGACCTTCCATAACAAACAGAAATTGAAAGAATTTGTCACCACTTGTCCAGTCTGCTTAAGGACATGATACACACAGAAATACTGAAAAATAGATATTATTATGAAAGAATGTGAAGGCAGAAAATCCCCCCCTCAAACGTACAAAAGAAACCCAAAGTAAACAATAGGAATATTTATGTAAAAATGGCAGGGCCAAGTCATTACTTATCAACAGTCAACTTTAATGTAAATGGCCTCAACTCTCCAGTTAAAAGATACAGACCAGCCAAATGTCTTAAAAAACAAGATCCATCTATTTGCTCCTGTAAGAAACATATCTCACTAAGAAAGATAAATGCAGACAGAAAGTGAAAGGATTGAAAAAGATATTCCATGTTAATGGAGAGAAAAAAAAGGGCAGATGTAGCAATCCTAGTATCAGACAAAATTGACTTTAACACAAAAACTGTGAAAAGAGACAGAGAAGGACACTATGTAATTAAGGGATCAATTCAACAGGAAGATGTGATTATAATAAATGTACACACACCCAATTGCAGGACTCTTTGCTATTTAAAAGAAATGCTAATGAATCTAAAGGGAGACATAGACGCAATACAATAGTGACAGGGAACTTCAACACCTAACTTTCATCAGTGGATAGATCAATCAACCAGAAAATCAACAAAGAAACAACAGAGCTAATCAAATTTATAGGCAAAATGAACCTGGCCAATATTTACAGAATTTTTTGCCACGCAGTTGCAGAATACACATTCTTCTCATCCGTGCATGGGGCTTTCTCTAAGATAGGCCATATAGTTGACCATAGAGCAAGCCTCAGCAAATTCAGAAGAATCAAAATCACACCATGCATCCTCTCGGATCACAATGGATTGAAGCTGGAAATCAATAACTCAAGAATCTCTAGAACATACGCAAACACATGGAGACAGAACAACATTCTTCTGAATGAACAGTAGACCCATAGATTAAATCCAAAGAGAAACAAAAAAATTCTAGAAATGAATGAAGACAATGAACATGTCAAAACATATGAGATAAAGGGGCCGACACTGGTATAGCAGGTAAAGCCACTGTCTGAAGTGCCAACATCCCATATGGAGGCTGCTCCAAGTCCCAGGTGCTCGATTTCTGATGCAGCTCTCTTCTATAGCCTGGGAAAGCAGTAGAAGGTGGCCCCATGTCCTTGGGTTGCTGCACCCAAGTAGGAGACTTGGAAGAAACTCCTGCCTCCTGGCTTTGGATTGGCCCAGCTCTGGCCATTGAGGTCATTTGGGGAGTAAGCCAGCAGATGGAAGACTTCTCTCCCTCTCTCTCTTTCTGTTCTACCTCTTTTTAATGCTGCCTTTAAAATAAATAAATATATCTTAAAAAAATTTGTGGGATATAGTAAAAGCAGTGTTAAGAGAGAAGTTTATGGTGATAGAGCCTACATCAAGGATTTTGAAAGTCATCAAATAATGAAAGCTATCAATGCATCTCAGGGACTTAGAAAAACAACAACAAATCAAACCCCGAATTAGTAGGAGAGAAAATAAATAATTATAATTAGAAAAGAAATAAAATTGAAACCAAAAGCACAATACATAAGATCAGTGAAATGGAGAGTTGGATTTTGAAAAAAAAAAAAAAAAGCAAAATTGACACAACATTGGCCCAACTAACCAAAACAAAAAAGAGAGAGAGAGAAAGACTGAAATCAATAAAGTAAGAGATGAAAAAGAAATGTAATAATAGATACAACAGAAATAAAAATAAGCATCAGGAATTACTACAAAGAGCTGCATATCAACAAATCAGGAAACCTAGAAGAAATGGATGGATTCCTGGACACATACAACCTACCAAAATTGAGTCATTAAGCCAAAGACCACCTAAACAGACCAATAACCAAGATGAAAATTGAATCAGAAATAAAGATCTTCCCAAGAAAGAAAAATCCATTCCCAATGGCTTAACTATGGAATTCGTCCAGGCATACAGAGAAGAACTAATTCCAATTCTTCTCAAGCTATTCGAAACAATTGAAAAGGAGGCTATCCTCTCAAACTCATTCTATGAATCCAGAAATACCTTAATTCCTAAAACAGAAAAAGAATCCAATAACACATCAGAAAGATCATCCATCTGGACCAGGTGGGATTCATTCCTAATAAGCAGGGATGATTCAACATCTACAAGTCAATAATGATATATCACATTAACAAGCTGAAAAAACAAAAACCATATGTTTATTTCAATAGATGCAGAGGAAGCATTTGATAAAATATAGCATTCTTTCATGCTGAAATCCTTAAGCAAATTGGGTATAGGAGGAACATTCCTCAACACAATCAAGGCAATCTATAACAAACTCACAGCCAGAGTCTTACTGAATGGGGGAAAGTTGGAAGCTTTCCCACTAAGATCCAGAACCTGACAAAGATGCCCACTCTCACCATCGCTATTCACTATAGTCCTGGAAGTTTTAGCCAGAGCGATTAGGCAAGAAAAAGAAAATAAAGGGATACAAATTGAGAAGGGAGAAGTCAAACTATCCCTATTTGGAGATGATATGGTTCTATATATAGGGTATCCAAAAGACTCCACTGAGAAACTATTGTAACACCTAAAAGAGTTTGGTAAAGTGTCAGGCTATAAGAACAACACACACACAAAAAATCAATAGTCTTTTTATACAAAGAAAATGCCATGGCTGAGAAAGAACTTATAATATCAATTCCACTCACAATAGCTACTAAAAATATTAAATACCTTGGAGTAAACTTAACCAAGTATGTTAAAGATTTCTACAATGAAAATTATAAAATATTAAAGAAATAAATAGAATATACAAAAAATGGAAAAATCTTCCATGTCCATCGATTGTAAGAATCAATATCATCAAAATGTCCATATTACCAAAAGCAATTTATAGATTCAGTGAGATCCCAATCAAAATGCCAATAACATTCTTCATAGATCTAGAAAAAAATGCTGCTGAAATTCATGTGGAAACACAGGAGACTCCAAATATCTAAATGAATTATAAACAACCAAAACAAAGCTTGAAGCAACAAAATACCAGATTTCAAGACATTCTACAGGGAAGTTATAATCAAAACAGCCTTGTACTGTAACTAAATCAATTTGTGGAGCAAGGACAGTCTCTTCAACAAATGGTGCTGGAAAAATTGGATCTCTGCATGCAGAAATATGAAACAAGACCCCTACCTTACACCTTACACAAAAATCCACTCACAATGGATCAAAGACTTAATCTATGACCTGATACCATCAAATTACCAGAGAAAATTGGGGAAACTGTAAGACATTGGTAAAGGCAAAAACTTGGAAAATTCCCCAGAAGCACAGGCAATCAAAGCCAAAATCAACAAATAAGATTACACCAAATTGAAAAGCTTCTACACTGCAAAAGAAACACTCAGCAAAACGAAGAGGCAACAGAATGGGAGAAATAATTTGCAAACTTTGCAACTGATAAAGGACTAATAAGCAGAATACATAAAGAGTTAAAGAAAATCAACAACAACTAAACAAACAACACAGTTGAGAGATAGGCAAAATGACCTGAACATACATTTTTCAAGAGAGGAAATTCAAATGGCAGACACATGAAAAAATGTCCAGGATTGCTAGCCATCAGGGAAATGCAAATCAAAACCACAATGGGGTTTCACCTCACCCCCATTAAAATGGCTCACATACAGAAATCAGCAAACAACAAATGCTGGCTAGGATGTAGGAGAAAAGGTACCTTAATCCACTCTTGAAGGCAATGTAAACTGATACAGTCACTGTGGAAGACAGTATGGCGATATCTCAGAAATGTGAATATAGAGCAACCGTATGTCCCAGCCACCCCATTCCTGGGCTGTGCAAAAATTATCTGTACCTCCATGTTCATTGCAGCTCACTTTCCAATAGCTAAGATATGGAATCAACCCAGATGTCCCTCACCTGAAGAATGAATTAAGAAACCATGGTATACATACACTATGGAATATTATACACTGGTAAAAAATGAAATGCTATCATTTGCAACAAAATGGCTTCAACTGGAAATCATTACACTTATTGAAACAAGCTAGTCCTAAAAACGATAAATACCATATGTTCTTTCTGATCTGTGGTAACTAATAGAGTACCTGAAAGGTAATCTGTGGAAGTGAAATTGATACTTTATGATATGATTTGAAACAGCCTTTGTCTTGACCCTTGTGGAACAATGCCTTTTGTTTGTTTTTCTTCATACTATTTGTTGAACTCTCTATTTATTGTAAAATTAATCTTATGAGTATAAACTTAACTGAAAATATATTTTTGTAAAAAATAATATGGGAATGGGAGAGGGAGGAGGAAGAAGGGTGGCTGTGCAGGTGGAAGGGATAGTAGGGTGGAAAGCATTCCTATGTTCCTAAACTTGTATGTATGAAATTTGCATTCTTTAAATAAAAATTTTAAAATGTTGGGGCCGTCGCTGTGACATAGCATGTAAAGCTGCCGCCTGAAGTGCCAGCATCCCATATGGGTGCCAGTTTGAGTACCAGCTGCTCGGTTATGGTCTGGGAAAGCAGTAGAAGATGGTCCAAGTCCTTGGCTCCCTGCATGCATGTGAGGGACCCAGAAGTGCCTGTCTCCTGGCTTCAGATCAGCCCAGCTCCAGCCATTGCAGCCCTTTGAGGAGTGAACCAGCAGATGGAAAACTTCTCTCTCTCTCTGCCTCTGCCTCTCTGTAACTCTCTGTCTTTCAAATAAATAATTAAATCTTTAAGAAATGTTTCATATAAATTCTCAACCAATAGTAACCAAGAAAATACTATTAAAATAATAAAATAGTTAATTGTCAAAAAAGTATGCAGTTTAAAGAGCAGAGATGTCATAAAGCTAGACTGTAATTAAATTGAAATTAGCTCAATTCTCAGATATCATATCTGACAACCTAATTAGAATATTTTATAATGAGTCTGATTTAACATGCATCTTCTGAAAATCAAAGATCCCCCAACATTGTCTGTAGCTCAATCTCAGACTGCATAAATATTATATGATAGAGCTCATGTGACTCAAGTTATAGGGCTTAAAGTTCGCTCATATGTGGTAGGGATTTTAACCTATGGTGTTGAGAGTTAGGTCATGCTTATAGTTATGCAGAAAACCGAGGGAAGGGACTCCTTGAATAGGATTTGAGGGTTAATTGTTTGACCCATTAAGCTATCGACATTCCGTTTTTGAGTGCCTGGGTTTGATACTCCCCTCCAACTCTTAACTCCAATTTCCTTTGCAGATCCCAGGAGGAAGTGATCATGGCTGAAATAATTGAGTTCTTCCCACTTTGTAGTAGATCTGGATTGGGTTCCAGGTCTCTGGTTTAAGGCCCATCCTGACCCGGGGCCTTTGAGGAGTTTGGGGAGTAACCAGTAAATGAGGAATAATTTTTAAAAATAAAAAATCTAACACTAAGAAACAAAATTAGAGTTTGAAGGTAGACAGAGGAGCTAGAGAAACATTATAGAAATGGAGTCTGCATTTGTGGAATTGGTCAATTTTGGTTAATTTCCATGGGCATTGTGAAACCTTTTTCATGATAATTCATCCTAGCAGAATAAGAAATTAAACATACAATTGAATCTAGTAGCACAGCTTTTGAGATTTTGAACTATTCATACCAGAGGTTAGCCTGTGAAAACTGACCTGGACTGTATCCAATGAATTCTTGTATGAAAACACTGTAAACCTTCAACTGTGAGAGGCACATAAGGACCATATATGCACTCTCACACTTCTCTATTTTCTTCCTGACCATGCTGCATTGAACAGGACCAAGTTATAGACTGCATGCTCCTACTCATACAAATGTTTATCACTAAGAAACAGAAACAAACAAGCTGTTCTGTAAGTTTTGCAAAGCCCCAATTCTCTACCTTTTCAGATGTTCTGAGAGTGTCTAGAATGAAATTTTTCACTAGAGGCAAGTGCATCAATATTCTTCAGGCACCATAAACCTAAACTTACAGTCAGAGTCAGTAGGCAGAATTCTCCAATAAGCATCTGTACACAGCGTGAGACTGAATCCTAATTTAAGAAGCTCATTCTGAAGGGCATGGGTTATATCCTTTTCAGCAAAAATTATTCATTATATCCAATTTCAATAGTGTGCATCATAATATTTAAACATATAAAAATAAATTTCAGCATCCTATATGTAAAACTTCTGTTTGAGCTGGGATAAAGTGAACTGAAGCCCTTTTGTAGCTCCTCTGGAATGCAAGCTTCCTGTGGTTTAGAGTAGTTCACTCACTACGAACTACTGAGTAAATGCAGATAAAACCTGCGTGACCCTCATAAGTCTTTGGAATATTTTACAGCATATTTTAGTTACTGTCATATGCCTGAATGTAGCTTTCACAAGCTATGAGAAAAATCAAGAGATGTGTCACTAAATAGGCAAGCCCACAAGGCCCCAGAGCGTATCATTAACGTGACAAAAAATGAGAATTTTCTGACTTTCTCCTAGAAGTACTCAGGTTTGCCATTTTGTGGTATTTGGTGGAGAGTAGCAGAGAGTGTTTTGCTTAGAGGAACAGAATAATATTCCTAAACATAATCATGGATGCACTGTCCATCACCCTGCAGGAGCAGCCTTGAGAGGACTGATGTGGAGCAGTCCTTGCCACAGACACAGTAGAATCTCCACGTACTTAAGAGACCTTTGATCACCCCATCAACAGGGAGGGAGTACTCTCAATTAACAAGCCAGAGAAACAAGCCGGGCAACATATGGTACCTTTGAGGTTGTGACTTGTTTCCATAGGCAGTTGATGCCTTGAAAATTCTAAGTACACTTACAAACATTTGACCCACAGTAAATTACTGAATATTGGCAGACTCAGTACAGAAATGTCCCTTGAAATTATTGCAATGGTATTAACATAAAATGGATGCATAGATTTTGAATACTATTTACCCATGGAGCAGTTCAAACTACCATGAAAACTAAAATCATTTTAGTATCTTATCCTTCTAACTACGTAGATGTCTTCTGTTTCATTTATTGGTAACAAAGTAATTTGGTAGATAAGAAAGTGAACAAAGAAAAATTTATTAATTTAATTGTCCTCTAGCAAATTATTTTCAGACTTGATATTTGTCCCAGGTAAGACGCATATCCTCAAGTAATGTTTTGGATTTGAAACCATATGTCGTGATTACTCCCTGGGGCAATATTTTTGAAGAATTACTCCTAAACTAGTCATTATTTTTGGTGGTATATATCTGTGTATGTATGTAAAACTGACTCCAACATTATAGAATAACTTTTGACAGGTCGGATGAAACCTAACCAAAGAAGATTAGGAGTTCAAGTTTGACAGTCATTTCATTTTGAAATGGTCTAACTTCAAAATGTCTCATTCCCTATTCATGGAGTAGGGTCACAGTGAGTCATTATCTCAAAGCATCACAGAGCTTGGAAAGCCCTATAGCATCAAAACAAAACACTGCTCCTACACTGCTCCCAACTCTATAGTTTGTATTAAAAGTCATGAGATTTCCTAGCAGATCTTGGTTTTCCTTTGCAGCAAGTCAACTTGAAAAATAGTATCATAAAATGTAGGAGTTCACCGTAATTAGGGTCTCGGGGTCATTTCTATTATATAGATCAGTAGTTGGTTATGTAGGAAACTACACACCCACCAAGTGCTGGCATCTATACAGAAAATATAAATATCTGGACGAAGTAGGAAGTTATTCAATGGGAACTGAACTTGACCTGGAAGTAGAAGCTTACTTGTGAGATTAAATACACATAACATTTGAAAGAAATGGAAATCAGTCCAATTTCTTAGATCCATATAAAATCCATTGCTAACAAATCTAACATTCTTCAGGCAAAAGGGCAACTTATTTATCATTCTGTTAAAGAATGAGATGACACATCAGCAATGCTTCATTTAGATATAGATATGATTCTTTATGATCCATTCTGAGATAGATTGCTCAATTTACAATGTTAAAATCGGCCAAAACATAGACATTACTCATGAAATTTTAAAGAAAAACAAAGATTCACTCTACATTTAAATCTACTGATGGAGAAAATATGCCAGGTAATCAAGAATATTTTTAGATTTTGCTTTCATATTACCCATAAATATGCCTTCCAGAAATCATTCTGAAACGATAATTTTTAAGCTTGTCAAACAGCATTCATTATTTTTTACTACTATTGGCTGGTAATGCTTTAGAAATGTTAAACACTCACACTGCAGATAATGTTAGCTAAGTATTTTGGAGACATGATAAAAGACTGCCTCTTAATAGAGCACATTACCTAGTGGACAAGAGAAAGTAAAAGAACATTCAAAAGTGAGTGATGTTTAGTGCTGCAATGCCTACAGTGATAGAGCATCAAATTTTACAGCCTTTACAGCAAACTCGCTAGACCTGTGGTTACCTTAACCTACAGTCTCATCTGTAACTTTGAATAAAGAACCCTTCTCTGACTAAGTATTCTGTGTGAAAAACTCTCTAATGCCGTCACTAAATATGCATCAATGTGCACTGAGGAAACAGACTCTGATTCATAGATGATGTTTCAAATCAGCAAGAAAACGCCACTTAATCACAAGAACTTCACTCATTTTTGCTTTATGGACTGAAAATTCTTGGCCACCATTGGGCTTCTTATATCAAGGAATAATCTTTAAAACCTTCATCCCTGCAAAAGTAATTAAGGGTTTATATTCTTTAAAACTTCTAACCATGCCATATATTCTATGGAGTATATTCTGTAGGGTGATGAAGAATATATATACATATGTATATGTATATATTTTAAGAACAACAAAAGCTTTAACTTTTAACTATTGACATACATTATTTTCTTATTTTTTAAATTTATATAAGGTGAACAAATTTCATGTATTTCATATATACAGATTTAGGAGCCCAGTGACACTTCCCATCCTACCATCTCTCCTGCCTGCACCTCTTCCTTCTTTTCTCATTCTTTCTTTTAATTTTTACAATGATATACTTTCATTTTATTTTATAATCATAAGATTAGCCCTCCACTAAGTAATGAATTCAACAAATAGTAAGAATAAACAAAGTTCCTCAACAGTAGAAACAAGGGCTGTAAACAGTATTAATTCTCAAAATGTCGATTTCACTCCTATACATTACATTTTTTGGTACTCTTATTAGTTATCACAGATCAAGGAAAACACATCATAAAAATTTTAACTTTTGAAGAACAGAAGTTTCTTTCATGTTCTGTTATGATCCTATTCAAATGTCAGTGAAAGCACAGGTCCCAGGAAGCCAATGAGGTATTTTATGGATGATACTTTGTTTTATTGCTATTTTAAGTTTCTAGCATTTGGTTGTCTATTAGCATATGCAAGAATTAGAATATGGAATCCTTTTGTGAATTTCTATACGTTTTTGTCTTTTTTGTTATTGCTATTACCACATCTGAGATGAATTCAATTCCCACCTCTGTTGAGCCACTGGGAAGTGTCAGATTGGGGTCCTGTTTCTGGGGTCACAGAAATAAAAAAAGATAAGCCTGGCATCAAGGACCTCAGCTTAGCAAGACAGATGCATAAAGTTATAGCCAAACTGCAAGAACTGTCAGAAAAATTCCCTCTGGTAACACTTACTCCACAGAGGTATTTTCTTTTACATTCCTTAATTTTTTTTTAAACTTCATGTTGCTTGTGCATAGCCAGCTTGCTTCTAATCACTATAATCTATTTTCTGTAATCTAAAAAAAAATTATAAGATTTTGATCACTTATTTGCTTATGGATAGAACATCTTTGGTAACACTTATTTTACAGTACCAAACATACAAGTATTCCATAGAATAACCATGATTAATTAACCATTTATTTAAATGTTGTTACACTAGGGAAGCAACGCATTAAAGCGATATAGAACATATCCCTGATATCAATGATTATGGTTGCCACTACCATGTACCACATGTTCCATCTGTGACTATTATCCATACAGAAAATTTTACTCTAATTTAATGAATTTTAGAAGTTAATGAAAATGTCCCATTATAAATATGATCATATAAACTAGCTTTATGTACACAATATAAACTTTAAAAAAATATTCATCAAACAAAAGTCAAAAAAATTTAAAAAAAAAAGTCAAAAATGATGAATATGGATTTCCGAAGTACGGCTTGTGGATTACAATGGCTCCCCCCACCCCCCGCCCCAACCAGCACTGTTGTGTAGTGGGTCAAGTCACCGCCTGCAGTGCTGGCATCCCATATGGGCGCTGGTTTGAGTCTCAGCTCTCCATTTCCCATCCAGCTCTCTGCTGTGCAAGAAAAATAAATAGAAAGAGTATCTGAAAAAACAATGAGAGAATACTTAACAAATCTGATTAAAATACATGAATCTGTAAAGCTGAACAAATTCCAACCAGAATAAATTTGAAGATCCAAAAAAAAAAAAAATTGTACAAGGGCTGGCATTTTACACAGCAGTTCATATGTTGCTTGGGAAATCCACCTGTCAGAGTGCTTGTGTTCAAAGTTCAGCTCCACTCACAATCCTGGCCTCCTGCTAAGGTACACAGTGGGAGGCAGCAGGTGATGACTCGATTTCTTAGGACTCTGCCATCCACACGGAGACCTAGATTGACTTCCTGGCTCCTGAATTAGATCTGGCCCAACCCAGACTGTTGTAGGGAGTGAACCAGTAGATGGGAGATCTCTGTCTGGCTTTCTGTCTCTATCTCACTGCCTTTCAAATAAATAATTTACAAAAATTATTGTGTAGCTTATAAAGTGTTTATAATTTGCCATATTTGTTTCAGATATTTTAATGAAATAAAACATCCCAGGCAAATGTGAAGCTGCATGTGTTCTTCCCACTGATTCTTTGTTAATACATCCCAGAGGTGGTGACTGCTCTCTGCCTTCTCTACCACCCTGTGGCATAAACTTTTCATTTTGTATCTATATTTACACTTTTAAGGGCAATGTAATACTCTTTGTCATGTTCCTTTTTATCATATTTTTTTAAAACACAAGAACTTTCTTGTTTGGATTCTCTGTTCTTTGCAAGATCCATCCCTTTATGTTACGTATTCACTCATTCTAAAAACTTTATATGATCCATTATGTGAATGTGTCACTCTTTATGTATTTAATCTCTTTTTCGTAGACATATCAGCTGAATTTCCTTTGTTGTGATGAGTATTTATTGTCGCTAGATGTTCTTTGCATTCATATTATACCCATATAGCAGGGTTTCTCTGTAGTAGTGGTTGCCAAGAGTAGGACTCCCTTTATTATTATTTGATTTGTGAACACTCTCAACAAGTTTTCTAGGGTTATCCCCAGAGGTATTGAGATCATTTTCTAAATTGAACAGTAAGGTAACTTTAAGTCCAAGGAAGTATGGGAAATGCATTTCTCAGAATTATTCTTAGGAGCAGAATTACTGGAACAAGATGTTCATTTTCACATTAATTAGTGTGAATCAAATTTGTCTACAAAACATTGCTATCTGAACAGTGAATATTAACTCATGTTTCCCCAATTCTAGGCAACATTATAATGTGTGAATGTGTGTGTGTGTGAATTTTATGACTATGAAGTGGTTTGAATTCAGGTAAGTTTAATTTCTATGGAGATTGTCCATCTTAAAACAGATTTTTGAATGCTTAACTCACTTATCTTAATCTCTCTTATTTTTACATGCAATCACGTATACAACCTCAACTACTTCCGTACATGACCACACATCTATGTGATGCAGGCTTGCAGCAAAATACAAATGATACTAATCCTCCGCCTAGCGGCGCCGGCACACCGGGTTCTAGTCCCGGTCGGGGCTCCGGATTCTGTCCCGGTTGCCCCTCTTCCAGGCCAGCCCTCTGCTGTGGCCAGGGAGTGCAGCGGAGGATGGCCCAGGTGCTTGGGCCCTGCACCCCATGGGAGACCAGGAAAAGCACCTGGCTCCTGCCATCGGATCAGCGCGGTGCGCCGGCCGCAGCGCGCCGGCCGCGGCGGCCATTGGAGGGTGAACCAACAGCAAAAAGGAAGACCTTTCTCTCTGTCTCTCTCTCTCTCATTGTCCACTCTGCCTGTCAAAAAATAAAAAAAAAAAAAATACAAATGATAACAATCAAAATTAGCAAAATGGCAAAATAAGCAGCGTCAGAACAGAATACTGATGACCTAATGTCAGTGGGCATGGACTGAAAGGCACACTAGTAAATATGTTTCTCAGGAGCTTTGGCAGCACTGGGTGAAGGCTGACCATGGGGCCTTTGGATAATGGTTAGTATTGGGGAGTAAGATAGAAGAAAGAGTCACAGGAATTGAGACTTTTTCAGGGCGGTAATTATCCTCGTGGGCCACGAGTTAAAATTAGAACATGATGGAGAAGCTGGAAATAAAATGAAAATGGCAAAAAGTGGAATAATAGATGATAGATAGGTCCTTTGTCCATGTGTTTTGTGGACTATTATTAAACACAAATGTCAATTTTAAAATAGTATTCATAAAGAGATTATCTTGGTAATCATAGAGAATACAATCTTACTCTTTATACAAAAAATAAAAATTTAGAGTGTATTTTGGACTATTGAGACAAAATATAGAAATTGTAAGGCTCCAAATTGATGAGTATATTAAAAGTAAAGTTTATTATAAAGAAATTTGGGGCCGGTGCTGTGGCGCAGTGGGTTAAAGCCCATATGAACGCCAGTTCCAGTTCTAGCTGCTCCTCTTCTGATCCAGCTCTCTGTTATGGCCTGGGAAAGCAGTGGAAGATGGCCCAAGTCCTTGGGCCCCCGCACCCACATGGAAGACCCAGAAGAAACTCCTGGCTCCTGGCTTCGGATCAGCGCAGCTCCAGCCATTGCAGCTGTTTGGGGAGTGAACCAGCGGATGGAAGACCTCTCTCTGTGTCTCTACCTCTCTCTGTAACTCTGTCTTTCAGATAAATAAAATAAATCTTTAAATAAAAAAAAGAAAGAAATTCTATTTATTTGCAGAGTAACAAAAGATCATAGTGATTTGCCCCAGGAATACAAATCCTAGAGATATTGCTTTATAAAGTAAATCACATTATAATAAAAATGTTATGCATGGTGATGTTCTTTATTGTAGTTCTTATGAAAATAAAAAATAGAAATAACCTAAATCCACAGTGTTACAAGAATGAGTCGATGAATTGCAATTTATCTACTCTGTGAACTATTAGGCAGACCAGTAAATAGGCATAACATATTCTGATCTGTATTTTAAAAAGACTGCTCTGATTTCTTAGCTGAAAATAAACTGCAGATTGGGAATAACAGGAATGGAAGCAGCATTCCAGGTAGCAAGAGAGCACAGAACTCCAACAAGAAAAAGGTGGGAGCTTGGAACAAGATATCGGAATGCAAGGATTGAAGAATGGTTATCCTTCATCTACATCGGTATATTTCTAACACTGAAACTTTATAGACCTCATCCTAAAGCCCTGGGTTGCTATATAAATTCATATCAATGCATTGGTCTTTGACTCTGACAAATAGCTAAAGTTCTTTATATGAAGGGGGTTCAAAAAGTCCATGGAAATCTCACATTATCTTTGAATTCCATTTTTCCCATCTTGGTGAAGACCCCACATACCTTAGCGGAACTGAAGTGCAACAATGCATTTCCTACCCCGCATTTTCCAGCCAAAAGACTGAAATTGCTCTGAAGATGTGTTTAATCTGTTCCTCTATTTCTTCAATATTTTGATAATATGTAATTTTGCGATTAGCCAATCAAAATTAAAATAACTCCTCAAAATTTGGAGTATTTATAAATCTTTATCTTCCCATGAAAGAAGTCCTGACAAATCTGAACCCAGATTCCTTTCTAGCAACCATCACAGAAAATTATTTGTTGTTTTCTTCTTGGGCCAGCCTTACTTTTTCTATTTCACTAGAGTCCTTACCATTTCCTAGTTTCAAGCTCAAACTTGCTCTCTCTGTTGATTTACTTTCTCCTTCCAGGTAAATACAGGAATTTCTGTCCTAACTTTTCTGTCCCTTGAATTGAGGTTTTAATCTTAGCATCTATGCCTATTTGAGTTGTCAATCAATGTAACCCTGAGAACCATATGCCAGTGCCTGAAAAAGGGCCAATAGCTGACTTTTCGTCTTGCCCCTTTCTTGCTTGCTGGCAATTGGGGCATCAATCATATAACATATTTAACCTGACAAATGAGCAATTGGTCATGTTGACTGGCAGCTTTCAACTTCTTTGGGAACTGGCTGAAACAAAGAAATAAATAAAAACTCAAGGAGTCACTCAGACTAGGACCTATGGCTATGTGAACGAGGTACCTCACCTTCAGGCCCTTTTCCCTGGGTTCTAGTCCACTGCAGGCAGAAAGTCAGATCCTCAAGGACAGGGCAAAGTGTTCAAAGAGGAGCGTGAATGCTGATCATCATAGTGCGGAGAGCATAGTGCGGAGAGTGATAACCTCTGCTACCTGGCGTGCGTTGTGTTCCTTTAATTTTATGAGAACTTCTTTAGCAAGCATGTTAAATATCTTGTTTTGAAGTGGAAAATGTTTGGGGTGTTTATCATCTTTATGTCACCAAACACATAAGAAAGAAAAGGTAACAGGATATTGCACACAAATTATGAACTGATCCCATTTTATTTTTGTAAAGGTTAAGGGAAGCTCATGACAAAGACTTCCAAGGCCCCAACCTTATTCAGGAATGGATAGGAACAGTATAAATACTGCATTTTATCAACATGTAGCCCAGGGGTCAGAGAGGTCAAATGATTTTTCCCAAGTCTACACAGTGGTGGTTGAGAGAACCCTATAGGCTTTGGTTCAGTCTTAAATTTATAGCCTATCTGCAACATTTTTCAGCCATGTGAACTTGGCAAACCTATCTAACCTATGAAATCAGAATAACCAGATCCATCTATAGGATTGTTCTCATGATTAAGCAAAAAAAAAATTGCCTATAAGCATTTAACCTATATAGTTCCTGGCTAACTTCTTAAAAAAGTAAACATTTATTTGACTGAATGCATTTCACATATCCTTACTAAATATTAAAGAATCCACCAATGATTTACAGCTTTAATATTCTGATATATTTCTTAAGTAAGCATGTTAGGCACCAAAAGAGACTTTGCTTTGAATATGGTATAGAGAGTGGCACTTATGCAAGTGTGTATGGAATACAAAACGAGACTAAAGCTAAAGCCGAATAGACAGAAGAGAAACTCCAACTTGGAATTTCTTTCCAGTAGGCCTCTAAGGCAGCATTCAGCTCATTTACAGACATATTGTACAGGTGCCAAGATTGAGGCTCCTATTCAAGGCCGTTAAGTGAAAATGAGAGCATCCCTTCAAGGGCCTGGCGCACTGCTGGAGCCGCTGTCTGCTCTCAGATCACAACACAGCAGACAGTGTTAAGAAATGCTGCCATACATGCGCCTGAATGTCTGTGCTAGTGTGGGAAGCAACCATCTATCATCACATTTCACTGTGCCATTGGCAGCAATAATCAGTGGGAAACAAGTGATTCTAAACTGACCCAATCAATATTTAAGAAATACTTCTGAGAAAAGATAAATACATGTCAAATTGTCCTGATGGGAGATTGGATGGAAAATGTAGCTTTGAAAGTTTCTAATTCAATTAAGGCTTGAGTCAATCAGCACCAGGTTTTTCTTCAGAGTGATTTATCATGAATTATTAAAATGAGACACAGTTCCTATCTTTATCAATTAGATGTCTAAAGGAAGAAAGAGAAAACCCATGTAGAAACACAAGGAAAGCATGACAGCTAAGTAGATTTGCATCACATATCAGTTATCAATCCAAGTACTCGTTGTCCTTCAATAAATATGTACTGTGAACCCATTTCTGCTTCTTTTAATCTCTGTGGGTAAATTAGTAAAAAAGCAGAGTCTCTGGCCAATTGGAATCATTCAGACAATGAAACTACTACACACTTAAATATGTAACATTATTCAGAATGAGGAGATAAAACTAATGGGCAGTTACTTTGACAGGGTGATCACTATCTGGGCAGAGGTAATATGGGGAAGTAACAATGCAAATAGCCAGGAGAAAGCAGGAAGAACATGGAAAAGGAGATTGGAGTGTTTAAAGTCCATCTAGTTACCCTGAGCCATGAGCCACGCAGGGAGTGAGGGAAGGGCTGCATCGTATGCAATGCATAGTTTATGGTGGATTTTGGATTTTACCCCAAGGTGTTAGGAAACAATTGTAGGTAAAGTTAAGGGAAAAAATGCTATGAAAAAATTGAATAATTTTATAGAGAACATCCCACAGGTTGCAGCAAGGGAGACCAGGATACCAGCAGAGTACTGCCAGCACCAACATGACAAACTAGAGGCAGTCACATTGCAGTCCTACTATCGCTGGCACAAACTGCTTTGTATTACTAACAATCTCCATGCCCTGTAGGGTGTATTAGTTTTTCAAAAACATCATCTTAGTATGAAGTTCATACTAGTGTCCTTCATGGACAAATGAAATTAGAAGATAAATTTACTTTGGTGCAAAAAAAAAAATCTGAAATTCATGCATGTGAGATGCCTTCACAAAGTTCACAGAAATGTGTATTAGGAAAAACCTTTGCACAGAGTTCAATTTTTTGCACCCAAAAGAACATTTTTAATTCCATTTTTCAGAAACATTTTGAAGTACTCTCATAAGTCTAACATTACTGCTTTATTTTGCAAATTAGGATATACATAGAAGAGACCTATCCAAGCCTAATTACAATGTGAACACTCTCACAGGACATCCACTTGCTTCTTAATCCTATCTACGTAGATATGATTGTCCATTTGAGGGGGGAGCAAAATATTTGCAGCTGGGCACTTTATAAAGATAAGAGGCTAGTGTATCTCACATTTTTGAGACTGAAAATCCAAAATTAGGTGGCCCAATCTGTTTGGCCTCCGGTGAAGACCCCTTTGGCTGGGTCCCAACACAGCAGAAAAACAGAAAGGGAGATGGTTGTGTGCATAAGAGGATAACATGATGTAGCCTCATTTTGTTTTGTGTGTTTGTTTAATATTTACTTATGTATTTTCAAAGTCAGAGTTAAAAAGAGAGAGGGCCCCAGAGGGCCACAAGAGCCAGCACTGAGCCAAGCTGAAGCCAGAAGCCAAGAGCTTCATCTGGGTCCCCAAGTGAGTGGCAGGGGACCTAACATTGGCCCATCTTCTGCTGCTTTTCCTTCCAACACCTGGGCTATGCTTTGCTGCTTGTCCCAGGACATCTGTAAAGAGCAGGATAGGAAATGGAGCAGCCAGACACAATCCAGTACCCATGTGCAATGCCAACATCACAGGCAGCACTGTACCAGCTATGTCATAACACCGGCCCCAGTTAGCCTCTCTTTGTAGCAACTATTTTATTGAAGAACCAGGTCATTCTGGGACACTAGCATTAATCCCGCCCTCGACCTTCATGACCCAATTGTCTTGCATTGATTTCTACCTCTTGAGAATCTACCACTTCTCAACATCACTACACTGCGGACCAAGCTTCCAGCACTGAACCATTAGGGTCAATTTCACACTATATACTAACGATAGCAATACGTAAATAGATCAAGTTCTATTGTGGGTGCAATCGCAAGCTTACACTACACTTAATCTAAATACTATTAACACTACATTATATTGTGCCTCTATATATTTATAGAACCGTTATAAAAACCAAAGCAAAAAACTCTCAAAAACACAATGAAGCAGGCTAAATTGGACAGCCAATTGATTATACAACTAGGAATAGTATGTTCTTTATCTATATTATTAAAAATTATAATAGGGAGCAATTTTTTAGCCGAGTGATTAAGATACTTGTGTTGTACATCAGACTGAGGTTGACTTATATTTCCAGTTCTGGCTCCTGATTCCAGCTTCCAGATAATGAAGCTTCTAGGACGCAGCAGTCATAGTTCAAATGATTGTGTTCCTGCCACTCACATGGGAAACCTGGGTTGTGTTTTCAGTTCCTGGCACCAGCTCTGGCCCAGCCCTGGATGCACTCCCGTGTCGGTCCTACTCTCTCCAGGATGAAACATTGCCCTTCCCAAGCCATGTGCCAGTAACTTTAAACAAACAACTAAAGAAAAATGGAGTAACATTTTCTTCAACATCAGTACTTTCATTTCAATTTTCTTTCCTTTTTCCCCAACATGTTATGGTATGTACAGTTTTCATTCTAGTTGGATCAAAAGTTGATTATTATACATATAGGCACAATTAAATACTACCAAAATATTGAAAGGAAAAGTACAGTCCTCCTTCTCAGATGGTTAAACCATATGGTCCGGGGATAACACTGTTAATATTTTCTTGGGTAACTTTCAAGAAAATATTCCATTTGTGTACGTGTACTCTTATTCTCTGAGGAAGTGAAAAAATACTACACACACAGTTGTGATTTTTGTATTCAATTATAAGCATAATATTGGTGAATTGAGTATAGGTATATATCATATTCTTTTTTTATTTTTTATTATTTGACAGGTAGAATTATAGACAGGGAGAGAGACAGAGAGAAAGGTCTTTCTTCCGTTGGTTCACTCCCCAAATGTCCACTATGGCAGGCACATTGCGCCAATCTGAAGCCAGGAGCCAGGTGCCTCCTCCTGGTCTCCCATGCGAGTGCAGGGCCCAAGCACTTGGGCCATCCTCCACTGCACTCCCGGGCCACAGCAGAGAGCTGGATGGAAGAGGATCACCCTGAACTAGAACCCGGTGCTCTGTCATATTCTTTTTGATAACTTTTTGGTATTCTGTTGTATTTTACAATCTAAACATTTACTAATTCTCTCTGATATTGATGATCATTCAAGTGCATTAAAATTTTTCTTTTTCAAAAAATTATACAATGAACATCAATGTATATATTTGTATTTTATTTAGTGGGTTGGAGAAGAAAATTTTATGTTAACTAAAAGGACAAAATAATTTATGCTTCTTATTTTATTAGATATTGGAAAATTGTGATCTCTCTCCAAAAACAAAATATTTTTAAGTTTAAATTTTTTCTTACCACTAAGATAATTTTAATTTCCTTCATTTGCAAATCTTTAATGATATGCATGTATTTAACAAGAATTTTAATTGTTTTTCTGTGAGATTGTTCTTCAAATACTTTACTCAGTTTTCTACTTGGTCTCTCAATTCTATCCCTTCTTTTCCAGTAGCCCTTTTATAGTCATAATATTGAAACATCTACTAAAATTAGGATAGAAACTTGAAGTGACGTTACAATATAGAATGAAAGATTTGCAAAAAGAAGCAATATCAGAAAGACTCCTTGTAGTATTCTGAGCAATACCGATTTTTTTTTAATTCAACAGAGATTTAGGACAAAAAGAATGTGATAGTGACTTATGTGTCAGGGCTGATATTGAATTTTCTCTGAAACTGAAAATTAATGTAAGAGCTCTGTAGCTCAGCCTGCTTCCATACTGCGAAACTGAATCCCAAAATAACCAAAAAGATGAATCTGAGACACACACATGAAACTTCAGATAATACCTAATCTGCATACAGTATTCTTCATTGTAAATAAAGAGAAGAGAAAACAATTGAATAGTAGATTGATTTTAAAATGAACAAAACCCTTAGCAAGGGAAAAGGAATACAGTGCTTAAAAGCTTTCATAGTTCATAAAAGCTTTCATTGAAACTGAAAAAAAAAAAAAAAAGAAGACAAGAAAGCTTGACATCCTCAACAATGAAAGAGACCTCTCTGAAACAAGATAAGAGCCATGTTTTCTTGTTCCCATAACTACATATTGAGTGCTCACAGAATATCCCAGACTATTTTGATTGGTGTACATCTGATTACAGAAGTAAATGAAAGGAGAGATATCGTTGTGTCCCATATGAACTCTGGTTTGAGTTGAGGCTCCTCCACTTCCAACCCCGCTACCTGCTAATGCACCTGGGAAAGCAGAAGAAAATGGCCCAATTACTTGGGCCCTTGCCATCCATGTGGGGAGACCCGGATGGAGTTTCAGGCTCCTGGCTTTGGCCTGGCCCAGCCCTACCATTGCAGCTGTTTGGGGAGTGAATCAGAGGATGGGAGATCCCTCTGTTTCTCCGTCTTTCCCTCTTTCTGGAAAAATTTATTTATCAAATAAATAAAAAAATATTTTTAAGATGTGAATAAAAGCATACAAGTAGATCTTGCTTTCATGGAGTTTACATAAAAAGAATAATGGTAACCAAATTGTCACAAAAAATAACATCAGGTAAAACTCTAATTAATAGATGGTACTAGGAATACATGTGCATAATAGGTAAAATATCTTCCTGTAGAAGCATCAGTTAAGTTAGGAAGACATCTAAAATGAGTGTGGTAGGGCTGGTAAGGTTTTAGATGATAGATATATGGAGGCAGTGTGGCAAGACGTGCTTTAAGTGTTTAAGCAAGGCAAGAAGGCCCGTGACATGAGTTCAGAGACTCAACAGCAGAGTGAGGGTAGTTCTTGATGACTGAGCAGAAGTAGCTAAAGTTCAAACTTGCCAGAAAGTAAATAATACAATAACGATTTTGTAAATTTTCATCCACCAGCAGAATGAGGCCATTTAACTTAAAGACAGAAATAACATGCTCGGATTTACTCTGGATAACGATCACTCCATGTAAGAAGAGCGCATGTGGGAGGATGAATGGGTGACTGATGCCTTGGAATCAGAGGGATCAGAAAGGAAGTCATTTCCACAGAAGACGGTCGCTTGCACGAAGATATTGGAAGTGAAGCTTTAGAGAGAGAGAAAGAACAAGCCATATTTAGGACGTCAAATCAATCAGAATTTATGACGGCTCAGATGTGGGTTAAAAGAGAGTACAGTACCTGATGTGAATCTTAGATCCCTGGCTTGTATAAATAGATGAACATTGATGCCATTTACAGAGAAAGGAAACAGTAGGGAAAAAATCAGGTTTGTAAATTTTATTTTAATAGGCAAAATTCTTTAGTCTGTTATAGGACATAATGAGTCTCAGCTATCTTTAAGACATTCAAGTGCAAATGTCATGTATTCATTTAAATACACTCTTCTAGAACTCAGATGAAATGTCTGGGCTAGAAGTATAAATTTACATATCATCAGTGTATGGGAGATCATTGAAACTCAGAAAGGGATAAGGTAATCCAGGGAAAGACACCGAAGAAGGGAAAAGAAGAGAATATGAAATTAAGAATTGAGTTTGCCCAAAAAGAAACTTTGCAAGGGTAAGTAGTTGGTAGCAAGATAGCATATTTTTTAAAAGATAAGCAATTTTTGAGCTATGACAGTAGCATCTAATTTAACAACCTGAAAGTAATTGAAGAGTTTGCAATTGTTCCTAGAGGGAAATGACGAGGACACAAACCCAGTTAGGGTGTGTTGAGTATACACAGATTGTGAGAGTCAGGGAAAAGAGAGCTCTGAAATCCATTTTAAAAGAGTTATTGGCCGGCGCCACAGCTCAACAGGCTAATCCTCAGCCTAGCGGCGCCGGCACACCTGGTTCTAGTCCCAGTCGGGGCGTCGGATTCTGTCCTGGTTGCCCCTCTTTCAGGACAGCTCTCTGCTATGGCCCAGGAGTGCAGTGGAGGATGGCCCAAGTGCTTGGGCCCTGCACCCCATGGGAGACCAGGGGAAGCACCTGGCTCCTGCCTTTGGATCAGCGCGGTGCGCCGGCTGCAGCGTGCCGGCCATGCCGGCCATTGGAGGACCAACAGCAAAAGGAAGACCTTTCTCTCTGTCTCTCTCTCTCTCTCTCTCACTGTCCACTCTGTCTGTCAAAAAAAAAAAAAGAAAAAAAAAAGAGTTATTGAGGCTAAAAAGAGGGATGGCTTAATTTGGGATTTTGAGAGAACGTGTGTGTGTGTGTATGTGTCTGTGTGTGTGAATTATTTTTTATCACTCAGTAACAGAGAATCTTGTATTGTAAAAGCAGTGGTAAGGATCCAGTTGACAACAGGCAATATAAAAGAGGTTGGAAGGGAGACACACACATACACAGGGTGGGGAGGAGAGAGAGGTGGTATTATAAGCTGTCTGAGACGTGAGAACACAATAGAATCCTAGAGGGGTTACAGGTTATTTTGTTGCAGCAGAGGGAAGTGGGATAGAGTGAGTGTAGCTATGTCTATACGTGTAATGAAGTAGGACCGTTGAAAAATTCAGAGAGATCAGTGGGTTAAAATTTTCATTTTCTGAGCATGTCAAGCAAACTGTTGGGAGAGGCTCTTGTAGAGCAAAGCATTTCTTTTAGTGCTGGCAGATTACAGAAAACTCTGGTGTGTGAGTTCACTCTTCAGGGCTGAGTAACTGAGTGAAGCTAGGGGGACCAGTGACAAGGTGAGAAGCTCCGGTGTTGGATGGGTCGTCCATGGACTTGATGAGCTCCCTCTCTGCGGTGCAGAAGACAGGGAGCTTATTACAAGTAATAAAGAAGAGAGTGGATGGCAGAGCCAGAGAGAATGGCCATAAAGAAGCAAAGCTTACAAGTGGGGGGGAGAATAACTGACTAGAAGAAACCAGGAAGCACACACACATGTCCCAACTCCTGCACCTATAAATTACAATATGGGAGGGAATATGGATACTGATATTTTATTATTTTTTTAAGATTTATTTTATTTATTTGAGATACAGAATTACAGAGAGAGGTAGAGACAGAGAGAGGTATGCCATCCTCTGGTTCATTCCCCAAATGGCTGCAATGGCCAGAGCTGAGCCAATCTGAAGCCAGGAGTCAGGAATTTCTTCTGGGTCCCCCACATGGGAGCAGGGGCCCAAGGACCTGGGCCATCCTCCACTGCTTTCCTCGGCACATTAGCAGGGAGTTTGATAGGAAGTGGAGCAGCTGGGATCTGAACAAAAGTCCATATGGGATGCCAGCACAGTAGGCTGAGGCTTTGACCTGCTGTGCCACGGTGACAGCCCCAAGACACTAGCCTTTTACAGGTAGACACCACATCTGTTTAAGCTAAAGAAGTGAACAGTTGTTCATGTTAGAAGCTGTAGTAAATTAAGATGATGGATAGGTCAGATGATGGAATACCAGAAGCAGAAGGCACTGAAATGTCTGTGGTTTGCAAGAGGGCAAACTACTTAGGTTCATAGCAAGAGAATACAATGCATTACATTGCAGAATGCTGGGGTGGAATACAAAAGACAGCCTAAATGTGGACTAGTACTGATGGTATGATGCTGCCTTTGGGTTTGTCATAAATTCTCTTGATTGTGTTGAAGAATGTTCCCTCTTTACCCAATTTTCTTCAGGTTTTTATCATGAAACAATGTTGTATTTTATCAAATGCTTTCTCTGCATCTATTGAGATAAGCATATGGTTTTTAGTCTCCAATTTGTTAATGTGATGTATCACATGTACTAATTTGCATATGGTGAAACATCCCTGTATATCAGGGATAAATCTCACTTGGTCCTAGTGAATGTTTCCAATGTGTTGTTGGATTTAGTTAGCTAGTATTTTCTTGAGGAATTTTTGAATCTATATTCATCAGGGATATTGACCTATAGCTCTCTTTCTTTGTTGTATCTTTTTTTCATTTTGAAGTTAAGGTGATATTGGTCTTGTGGAAGGAGTTGGGGAATTCCTTCCCTTCACCTCATCTGTAATCCTAAGCAATAAACAAAGAGCCCAGTGCTATTTAAGAGCAGCACAGAAAATTATGAGAACAAAGTTGTTCTAATATTGTTTAAGTAGTAATGAACAATGTAGATTTTATACATCAACACAAGAAGAAAACAAAGTTATCCCAGTAAAATGATGCTTTGTAGGTGTCTTATTTATGTATCTGTGTATTATCTCAAAATCCTGCAATCAGAACAAGGATTTTATAATCAGATATACTACAGTTGTATGTGTATACATATGTGTGTGTGTCTATAGAGAGTTGTTATACAATTTTGTGTCATATATAAATTACCAAGATCTTCATTATGAAGAGATGATATGTATGTATAATGCCACAATATGCAACTTAAAAAGACATATCCTGATGTGTGTGGTTGTCAACACCCTGGCAGGACAATGGAGCACACTGAGAAAATGAAGCCCTACATGTATTCATCCCATGTCCTTTCCATAGAGAAAACAGTGACAGCCGAACTCGTTCATTAGTGCTCGTTAGCACAGCTGCTACAGCCTGTCCACCTGGGCTCTGGTGGTTCCTAGTGAAGCAGGTCACTCAAGCCTTGCCCAAGTAACAGATGTCCCTCTCAAATGTTTCCTATATCAAAGTGCTGAAAAATAACATAATAGAAGTCAAGGAAAATAATTATAACAGGCATTGCACCATCCCAGATAAATTAATATTTAAAATTGGAAGGATTGGGGGCCGGTGCTGTGGTGCAGTGGGTAAGGCCACCACCTGCAGTGCCGGCATCCCATATGGGCGCCAGTTCGAGTCCCGGCTGTTCCACTTCCCATCCAGCTCTCTGCTATGTCCTGGGAAAGCAGTAGAAGATGGACCAAGTCCTTGGGCCCCTGTACCCGCATGGGAGCTCTGGAAGAAGCTCCTGGCTTCGGATTGACACAGCTCTGGCCATGGCAGCCAGTTGGAGAATGAACCAGCAGATTGAAGACCTCTCTCCCTTTTTCTGCCTTTCCTCTCTCTGTGTAACTCTGACTTTCAAATAAATAAATAAATCTTTAAAATATACTGGAAGTATGTCTGCAAGTTCTATGCAATTCAACCAAATTGCAAAGGTCTATGTCCATACATATAATATGCTTACTTACATTTATAGAAAATGTATGAGACTACTTATTCAAGATATTTACCTATGAAGAAATGCATTCATAGTACATTTTCCATATACTATAAATATGCAGACATGTATATCTATATACACGCATGCATCACTGTGCCCACACATACAATGACATTTAAATGTGTGTTGTTATGTATACGTACAGTATGTTCCTGTGTGCCTGAGAGTGTTTAGAAAGTATACTGATATTTCTTTATGGTTTTTACCTCTGTGTACATTTTTTGGCATGGGGAATCAACTTTCCATTTCTTTCGCACATGCAATGTCTTGTGTAATTGCAATTTCCCCCTTGGAACCATGATACAGTCAATTTGAAATTACAAAGCAAGATTTCAGAAAGTATCATTCAGGGCAGCCTGTGAGTAATTTAGTAATTTTTGAGCGTTTAATGGAGATTCTGTACCAAGAGAACAACGGAAATCAGCAGCTGCCTTTGCGAAGTCTGAACGTGGGGATTTCAGTAAAGAAGCCTCTGATAAAGCCAGCAAAACGCCCATGAGGATGTTCTGCTTCAAATGCAAGCCAGCTCCAGAGCGAAAGCTGGCACACAGCAGGAAAGTTCCACTCCAGAAAGACGTTCGTGATTCTCTGAATCCTTCTCCCTCCCAGCCTTAGAAAACTAAGTTCAAAATATAAGAGGTGATTAGAATAACAGCAAAGCAAACACAGCTTCTCACCAAGTGCTAAGACAGCCTACTACCAGCAAATCTAAATATGCAAGAGGAGAGGAGTTTACCTGGAAATGAAAATGCATTGCTAGAGGCTCTAAGGTCTGAATTTAGACTGTGTTGTACCACTTCAAGAGCTGTTCTACTTTCTAAATTTCCTGAAAGCAACCAGAGAATGCTAAAGTTTGCTCAGTTTTTATCCATTTGAAGTAGAAAAATGTATTCTATTAAACAGCTTCAAATGGAAAGACGGGGTAAAAAAAGTTACATTGTTATTACATTTAAATTAAAACACACACGTAGGCACCCCTTCAATGTACCAGATACATTTATTTGTATGTTTCTCAAAAATATTTTGCCTTAAGCATGTAATGCTTATAATTTAAAAACAGGTAAAGATAGTAAAATATTAGCAGAAAATGTATTCCTTCTTTAATCATAATTGACTAATTTGAAAGACAGAAGGAGAGAGACATGGATAGGTAGAGCTCTCCCATCCACTGGCTCACTCTTGAAGTACCAGAACAGCTGGGTCTGGGCCAATGAAAAGCCACAAAGCTGAGAACTCAATCCAGGTTTCCCACTTGGTCAGCTGGTCTTAAGTACTTGAATCATCACCTGATGCCTCCCATGGTGCCCAACAACAGCAAGCTGGAACTGGGAAGAAACTGGAACTCAAAGCCCAGCACTCTGATACGGCCATCCCAAATGGCATTTTAACTTCAACAAACACTGACCTGAGACCATGTATTCTATTAAGCCATACAATGATAAGTAAATGACAGAGTTTAGAGTGAAGTTACTGTGTTAAATTCTAAAATACTTCACTTTTTAAGACTTATTTATCTATTTGAAAGTCAGAGTTAGAGAGAGAGAGAGGCAGGGAGACCTATCTATCTACTGGTTCACTTCCCAGATGGCTGCAATGAAGGCTGGAATAAGGAACTTCTTCCAGGTCTCCCATATGGGTGGTAGGGACCCAAGCACTTGGACCATCTCACCATTAGCAGACAGTACAGCTGGAAGTAGAGCAGCTAGGACATGAACTGGCCCCCATATGGGATCCTGGCATTGCAGGCAGCAAATTTATCCATGATAAAATACCACCAGACCCTAAAATGCTCACTTTAAAATAGGGTAAGCTCTATTATATTAATATATTAAACATATTCAGCCATGTGTGTATGTATCACATATGAATAGAATAATAGAATTATTAAGTCTAAAACTTACCTTGGAATTTGGAAAGCATCATAGAAAATCTGTATAAACTGGTTAGTAATAAATTGGTCCACTGACTTTAACTGGTGCATAAAAGCATTTGGCTGTGTTGTGGAGTTTCTTGATTTCTTTGTAGATTCTGGTTATCAACCCTTTATCTGTTGCATAGTTTGCAAATATTTTTTCCCATTCTGTCAGTTGCCTCTTCACTTTCCTGACTGTTTCTTTTGCAGTACAGAAACTTCTCAATTTGATGCAATCCCAAATGTTAATTTTGGCTTTGACTACCTGTGTTTTTGAGGGCTTTTCCAAGAAGTCTTTGCCAGTACCTATATCTTGCAGGGTTTCTCCAATGCTTTCTAATAATTTGATGGTGTCAGGTGGTAGATTGAAGTCTTTAATCCATGTTGAGTGAATTTTTGTGTAAGGTGAAAGGTAGGGGTCTTGCTTCATGCTTCTGCACATGGAAATCCAATTTTCCCAGCACCATTTATTGAATAGACTGTCCTTACTCCAGGGATTGGTTTTGGATCCTTGATCAAATATAAGTTGGCTGTAGATGTTTGGATTGATTTCTGGTGTTTCTATTCTGTTCCATTGGTCTATCCATCTGTTTCTGTACCAGTACCATGCTGTTTTGATAACAACTGCCCAGTAGGATTTCCTGAAATCTGGTATTGTGATGCCTCCAGCATTGTTTTTGTTGTACAAAATTGCTTTAGCTATTCAGTGTCTCCTGTGTCTCCATATGAATTTCAGCATCATTTTTTTCCCAGATCTGAGCAGAATGTCTTCGGTATCTTGATTGGTATTGCATTGAACATATAAATTGCTTTTGGCAGAATGGACATTTTGATGATATTGAATCTTCCAATCCATGAGCATGGAAGACTTTTCCATTTTTTGGTATCCTCTTCTATTTCTGTGTCATAACATGCACAAAGTCCAAGATATCTTATGATATCTCCTGAAAGGCATAAACACATTAGTGTGGTTGCATATAAATAAGGGGTAGGAAAGAGAATTTATGTAATATAATGCTGGTCTCTTTGGTCAAGAGAAGCTTGGGGGTAATGCCAGGGTAAAGAATGTAACTATTATTGTATGACTAATGTGAAAATCAAGAATTTCAACTTGAAGTCATAAGATTAGATTAATATGAGTTTTGGGTTCCTCCTCAGTACACTTATTACTCTGTTCAAAAAATTCATCTTTGTTTCTATGTCTCATAGAACTTATAAAATTATATGGTAACTATCAGGTGTCTGTCTCACCCAATAAACTATCTAATGCCTAGTGTCAGAGACCGTCTTCCCTGAAAAAGGAAGAACAGATGTAGGATGGTGGAATAAAAATTTAAACTATGGTTTGGACATTATTTGAAAGTAGATACTGGACTATAAAGGGGAATTAGTGAAATGTATTGGTGTTCTGGGGGATAATCATCACAAATCTGACCTCGATATTACAGAAGTAAGGTTTCTCAGAAAAATGAGAAAAGCAAATAAATGGCTCTCTGGGTCACACATTTTTTGAACAACTCAGTTAAAACAAGATTTCATTTTTTAAATAATCTAATCATATAGTTCCTTATTATATTTTGTAGAACATTGATTTCAATCTAAAAATTATATGAGAATGTAGATATACTGCAAATGTTACAAATCTGAAGTTTGTCAGTTTGATTTGTACATCTATGTCAATTTAGTTTGGGCATAATTAATGTTAGCTATTGTGTCTACTTGGATTAAGTGTTTGAGTCCAGTGATGAGTTCACTTGTGTTGCAACTTGTTTTTCTCTCTCAGTTCAGTATGAATGCACTATATGTTTAAAATGTGTCTATCTTCCCAAAGATGAGGGCTGCAGTCCATTGAGCTGTGAGAAGTTTCATTGGGGCCATCTGTGATGAACCATCCATGATGCTAGTTAGGTGAAAAAGGCTTGCCACTCCCAGCGGGGGCTCCTAGCTGCATAGGGAAAATGCTGACAAAGCTAGTTCCAAACAAGATAAATAATTTAGTTTACCAGAACAAATATTCTTCATGTTTTAGAATTATTAACATCTATTATTTGTTTCTAGACATTATCCACTTTAGTTTTCTCTCGTATTCAGCTCTTATTGTCCCCTTGCCTTGCACATAGAGTAACAACAAGGCTTATTTCAACCTTTGATTTAGAGAAAAGTTGTCTATTTTCAAACCAATCTATTTTTAAAATGGGCATGTTAGTATAACCTTATAATTATGCACAGTCAAAGAGGTTGTGATGTTTCTCCACTTCAAAATAACAGTCATATAAATCTCTGGGGAAATTCAATGCTATTTCCTTTTTTATAAATTCTTTAATCTTATACTGAAATTAATCTATTCTGCATTTAACCACAATATAAACAAGATAGACTATTGCACCCTACAGGGTAAAAGCAAATGCTATTTAAAAAAAAAAGCAGGGAAAATAAATATTTTCACTTTTATCATCAAGCATTTAAATCAAATGTTTTTTTTTTTAAGGTTACTTAATACTGTTGCAAAGAAACTGCATGTTGTAGACTGATCAGAAATTAAGAGCATTTTTCTACAGCTTTAGAAATTATTTCCTATTCAGATGTAAGACTTACATTTACTTGTTTTACTAGTTTGGACAAAGAATCCCTACCAACTCTAGTGGAAAAAATCAAATGTGAAAAAGTAATGCTTGGTGGTTAGCCTAAAACCAGAGTAGGACTGAAATCTGTACATGACTTGAAGTGAAATTTCATAGCCACGTGGAATGGAAATATAAGTTATTGATAAGCTTTGGATAAAAAGTAGAAAAACAGCCATATAATATAGTTTGTATTAAGATATTTATTTGTATTCACAAATCACAATGATAATACATTGAAAGGAAATGATGTGAATGTAAAAAATTCACTTCATATTTCTGGTTTTCAGCATTGCTCAGTCAACTTTCTTTAGAAATTATAATTTAGCTCTCTTTGGAATTGCATTCACATGCAGTGAAAGGTAATAGAATGAAGATCTGAGTACATGTTGATTCATACAGCCCTGCACTTCCTATTCTATCATCTGCTATTCCTAGTGTAAGAAAGGCAAAGATTAGGGGCAAATGGTGATGGACTATTGACACATTAACACTTTACACATGTTCAGTGAGGCTGTGGCAGTGACAGGCCCATGTTAGAGCAAAGAATGGAGAAGGCTCAAAGCCACCTCTGCCTTTCATCTCCTGCTGCTTTCGTGGGTCTTTTCTAGATGTCAGGAATAAAGTGGGGGGAAAGATTAAAAACAGACATGACATTTTCTCTTGTACTGTTGACATTTCAAAAAACATATCCAAATGTTTCCTTGGTCAGAGAGATCTATTCTAAAATTAAAGCCCAAAATGCCACTTTCTAAGTTACTATACAAAAAATATACTGTCTTATTTTCATCAAATGCAAAATATTATTGAATATTGGATAAAATCTACTGCATTGTTAGATTTTATACTTTTTATAAAAAATCATCATAGAAAAGGCTAGGTTGTCCATAGTGAGATGCCAAATAAGTGTTTTGGCTATTGTGAAATTCTTGATATTAAGGGCAATTTTCTTTGATTCACATTTAGTACTTTTTATCTGTCAGGCAATGGGATGACTGGGGACACACAATATATAACCCACAACTTCCATCCTCAGGAAGCTCATTATTAACAGTAGAAAGAGACAAGACAATAAAAAATCAATTTTATTACAATGAGATAAGCATTAATAGACAAGCCGGTGATTCCTTAGAGAAAGATGAAAATGTGAAGATTATTTACTAAATAGAAGGCGACATTCTAGGACGCCCTCTCCCAGAATTCCCAGCCATGCCTAAGCAAATAGTTTCTCCTCATTTTCAATCAAATGCTTATTTAGGTGCTGCTTTAAGAAATTTTCAAATAAAAGCAATGTCCCCTAAACAGGGGACTTCAAGAGGAATATTTTCTGTGTAGACCTGACCTAATTACATGAACTTGGTAAAAGCGGTGAGCTTTCTCTGTCTGGTCACAGAGGTTATCAAAGAACTTCACTCTGTTTGAAATTGAAGAAGACAAACGTCAGTGTTGGGAGTGACCTATGGCAAGGGGTTAAAGGTAGCTTCAGGAGCTAGCGGAGATTGGTCCTGATTCATGGCTTGCTGTCTATGGAAACTCTAGTCCTACAACCACCAGGAAATGATTATTCTACCAATCACCACAAGGAATCAGTTGTTCTGCCAGGAAATCATAAAGCATGAGTAAGGACCTCACGCTTGGAAATAGAACAACAGCCCTGTCAGCACCTTGGTTCTAGCTGAGAGCATCTAGCCATGCCATGCCAAGATCTACAACCCATAAAAACTATGCAATAAATTTGCACTGCTTTAAGGTGCTGTTTCCTTAAATTTGTTACTCAAAAATAAAAAAAAAAAATTAATACAGTTACATTGGAAGGAATAATACTTATGAAAATACATAGTTGCTAGCATTTCTAACTTTCTTGAGGAAAAACAGAAACTTGTCAATCAAAAAACAACTGCATTGAAATTTTGCCTTAGTAGCATACCCAATAGAAATTTTCATAAGTAATGAAGTGTCAGTAGCCTAAATATATCTTTATATCACATTATGATGTTCCGTATAACAGTTTAACAAAAAGAACTAAATCCATTATATTTTTAAAAATATACAACATTGATTTCAAACCTATATAATCTAAGTTTAGAAAATGACAAGGACTCAATTTCTTTTCTGTCTACTACATATCTCTTTCAAATTATCTTAGAATATTAAAACAAAGTAGTCAAATTGAACACTAAATAGCTTAGTCAATCTTTTAGGCAGTGAAGATTAACTGAAGAGGTCATAAGTTCTGAGGGTAGAAATATTGAAATTATAGCGACTGCATTTGTATGATCACCAGCTTTCTTATATTAAAAATGTGCTAAAACTATTTCTCAGTTTGTTTTGTCACTTAAATAATACATAAAAATCTGCCTGCTAATAAAGTTGAGATTATTCATAGAACAAAAAGCGCATGGCCTAAATCATTACAGGACTTGGCTTTCAATTCATTTTTGAAAAGCACTAAGAAGCTACAACTCTGTGAATTCTTTCTTGACTCTCACCATCATTCCTTCCTAAGCATTTTTACTTTCACTGTCTTTTTTAATTTTTTTAACTTTTATTTAACGAATATAAATTTCCAAAGTACAGCTTATGGATTACAATGGCTCCCCCCCCCCCATAACTTCCCTCCCACCCGCAACCCTCCCCTTTCCCACTCCCTCTCCCCTTCCATTCACATCAAGATTCATTTTCAATTCTCTTTATATACACAAGATCAGTTTAGCATGTATTAAGTAAAGGTTTCAACAGTTTGCAGCCACATAGAAACACAAAGTGAAAAATACTGTTTGAGTACTAGTTATAGCATTAAATCACACTGTACAGCACACTAAGGACAGAGATCCTACATAAGGAGTAAGTGCACAGTGACTCCTGTTGTTGACTTAACAAATTGACACTCTTGTTTATGGCATCAGCAATCACCCTAGACTCTTGTCATGAGTCGTCAAGGCTATGGAAGCCTTTTGAGTTCACAGACTCTGATCATATTTAGACAAGGTCGTAGTCAAAGTGAAAGTTCTCTCCTCCCTTCAGAGAAAGGTACCTCCTTCTTTGATGACCCATTCTTTCCACTGGGATCTCACTCACGGAGATCTTTCATTTATGTGCCTTTTTTTGTTTGTTTGTTTTGTTTTTGTTTTTTGCCTGAGTGTCTTGGCTTTCCATGCCTGAAATACTCTCATGGGCTTTTCAGCCGGATCTGCATGCCTTAAGGGCTGATTATGAGGCCAGAGTGCTGTTTAGGACATCCGCCATTCTATGAGTCTGCTGTGTATCTCACTTCCCATGTTGGATCATTCTCTCCCTTTTTGATTCTATAGGTTAGTATTTGCAGACACTAGTCTTGTTTATGTGATCCCTTTGACGCTTAGTCCTATCATTATGATCAATTGTGAACAGAAATTGATCACTGGGACTAGTGAGATGGCATTGGTACGTGCCACCTTGATGGGATTGAATTGGAATTCCCTGTATGTTTCTAACTCTACCGTTTGGGGCAAGTCAGCTTGAGCATGTCCCAAATTATACATCTCTTACCTCTCTTATTCCCACTCTTATATTTAACAGCGATCACTTTTCAGTTAAGTTTCAACACTTAAGAATAACTGTGTATTGATTACAGAATTCAACCAAAAGTATTAAGTAGAACAAACAAACAAAAAAATACTAAGAGGGATAACGTATTAAGTTGTTCTCAACAGTCAGGGCAAGGGCTGATCCGAAGCCAGGAGCCAGGTGCTGATCCCGGTCTCCCGTGCGGGTGCAGGGCCTAAGCACTTGAGCCATCCTCCACTGCACTCCCTGACCACAGCAGAGAGCTGGCCTGGAAGAGGGGCAACTGGGACAGAATCCGGCACCCCGACTGGGACTAGAACCTGGTGTGCCGGCGCCGCTAGGCAGAGGATTAACCTATTGAGCCGCGGTGCCGGCCAACATCAAATATCTTCTATCCTGTGGGAAAAAAGTCTTCTAAACCAGAACTCTAAGTATCCATGAACTCCTATAAAGGAATAGGAAGCTTTCTGTATAAATGCATACAGTTCTTTTGAGAAGATATGTTCCTTAGCTTTCAAAAAAAGTCACAAATCTCAAATGAGGCTTTGAACTAAAAATTAATCGTAGGTTCCACTTTCATAAAATATGATATGCATAATGTCACTTCTCTGATCTAAAACATGCACAGTTCCACTTATCAACAGGTAACAGATTTTGATGTGGACTTTACAGTTTTCTTGGGCTGGTTATGGTCTGCATTTTCTTAAAGCTCTATTCCTATCAGCTAGCACCTTACACTTAGGTTCCAATCTGTGCCTGTTGCACTGCCCTGTGGTTATTATAATTTGACCATGTCATTGAGCCTTGGATTCAAACCTTTAGTGTAGGTATTTCATGTTTCATTTATAATTGTTACTGAATTTTTTTTCAGGCAGAGTGGACAGTGAGACAGAGAGAAAGTTCTTCCTTTTTGCCGTTGGCTCACCCTCCAATGGCCGCCGGGGCTGGCGCGCTATGGCTGGTGCATCGCACTGATCCGAAGCCAGGAGCCAGGTGCTTCTCCTGGTCTCCCATGCGGGTGCAGGGCCCAAGCACTTGAGCCATCCTCCACTGCACTCCCAGGCCATAGCAGAGAGCTGGCCTGGAAGAGGGGCAACCGGGACAGAATCCAGCACCCCGACAGGGACTAGAGCCTGGTGTGCCGGCGCCGCAAGGCGGAGGATTAGCCTAGTGAGCCACGGCACCGGCCGTTATTGATGTTTTTTTTTAAAACGCACTGAGTACTGTACAGTGGCTCATTGTTCACTTCTCTTCAGTCTGCTTCTCCATGCCTACTCAGATGTCCAAAGTCTATATTGTTCAGGAGCTTGCTTATCATAACCACCATCCAGAATACTATCCCTCCTGTACCAATTTGAATCCAGCACATTACTGAGTTCATTTCACAGTTATTTTACTTAGATCTGTTATGAAGCAACTGTACCTTCTTCCAAATTTTGAGAACATTTATAGTCAATCCTGCTGTATGCTGTTAGTTGCCGCTCTTGTTTTTAAAAATATGTGTCTATCCCACCACAATGACACACAAGCTGACTTGAACTTGAGTCATGTGTGTCTAGCACCATTTTATATATAAGGGGGGAAAATTGATATTTGTAGATTTATCTGAAAATACCAAACAATATTCCTCCTATATAATTATGGCATTTGCTTTTACATGATTTCTTTTATCAAAAAATAAATAAAGTAACCTTTAGGGCACACTATTTCTCTCCTATTCCTTCAACACATAGTTTTTATTAAGGTCAATTTTTCCTATCTCTTCATAACAAAATAATCAATAAGAAACTTTTCTGGCTAAAGTTAATAATAAACCCTCATGAACTACAGAGATAGGAATTAGAGAGGCATTAACAAGAGAGACAGGAAATAGAGACACAGCTTTGAAAAGTGGTTATCTGTAGAAGCAGTGGTATAGATACCCAAAATTTAAATTCTGTCTCTTCTATCTTCTAAGCTTAGGAGTTCAAGCAAGTTTCTTAATAAATCCATGCCTTAGATTGCTTGAATACAAAGAAAAAATAACAGCCTCTTGTATAATTTAAGGCTAGCATATGTAACATGGATTCTATGTGTATGAAATATTCTCTATTATTATCCATCATCCCACAAATGGTTTGGAGTTTAGTTTTGTATGTTGGTTTTTGTAGCTTGCCTCACACAACACTTCTATAAAAGAACATTCACCAGGAATAGCTTTTCTGATTGTGTTCCAAATCTAGGAAGCTGGGAATTTTGAAAGATAACTTTCATTGTTACAACATGAAGTGTTTTCATTCTAGTTATCACCACATTGAAAGTTATTGTTTCATTCCCCATAAGCCCTCTGCATTTACCAGGTTGTTTTATTAGTTTTGGAATGTTCAAGATTATAGCCATCTTGGCTGAAGTTTGAAGGAGCTTTTATAAACCAAACAAAGCATTGTTGTTTTACTTTAATACAATCTTTCTATCAGATTACAATTCTAGTAGTCTTACCAACACTTATTTTTCCAGATTCTACTTCACAAAAATGCAGATAATCTATAGAACTAGCTGTCTGAAAGATTCTGCAACTTGTGTTATCAAATGAAATATTCATCTCCATGAATATCAAGGACACACTTCTTAAATATTTAATAAATCATAAGAAGGAAATAAAATACTATTTTACAAAGTAAAACTGGAAATATGCTGTAATACACTAATTCCTTTCATTTACTTTTATTTTTAAATTTTATTAATTTGAAAGAGAAACAGAGGGAGAGGCAGACAGAGATAGTTTCCACTCACTGGTTCACATTTATTTTTTTTTATTTTTTTAAATTTATTTATTTGAGAGGTAGAGTCACAGACGGTGAGAGGGAGAGACAGAAAAAAAGGCCTTCCATCCACTGGTTCACTCCCCAAATGGCCACAATGGTCGAAGCCAATCTGAAGCTAGGAGACAGTAGCTTCTTTCAGGTCTCCCATGCAGGTGCAGGGACCCAAGCACTTGGGCCATTCTCCACTGCTTTCTCAGGTCACAGCAGAGAGCTGGATCGGAAGTGGAGCCACCAGGACAAGAACCTGTGCCCATATGGGATGCTGACTCTGCAGGTGGGGGATTAACCTACTGTGCCTCTGCACCGGCCCTCATTGGTACACATTTCAAGTGCCCACAATAGTCAGGGCTAGTTAGTGCCAAACCAGGAACCTGTGACACAAACCGGGTCTCCAATATAGGGGCAAGGGACCCACCTACTTGAACCATCACCTTCTTCCCCTCAGAGTGCACATTAGCAAGAAGTTGGAATCAGAGCCAGCGACTTGACTCAACCCCAGGCACTCTAGATTGGAAACCACATGTCCTAAGCCACCTGGTAACCGCTATAATAAACACCTGCACCACCTTTTAGACTTTTAGTGTTCCCAACAAAAGAAAATATGAATGTTTGTAGAGAAAGAAATATTGATTACTTTGATTTTCTCATTACATATTATGTACCATTTCAAAATATCACACTGTATCTCATAAATCTATATTATATCACTTCTTGGCATTTTGACTAAGATCAAGTGAAATGTATATTATTGTACCAATTAAAAATTTTAATTGTTTTTAGATTAAAGTTACTTCTAAATAAATATTAATATAATGTTTCTTGTGATTCAGCACTATCTAATAATTTAAGCCATCAAAGTCACAAGAACCATTTGTATCAGTGTATCAGAGAACACTTTGCATTGGGCAGGCAGAATTTGAATAAAAAATAGCTATCCCCTTTCATAGTCTTTTGAATTCTATATTACCTTCTTTGATATTCTAATCATGTTATTACAAAACTATGTTATATGGTCTCCAAGGTAGAAACATGTTGAAGGAATCTAAATCACATGTTTAAAGTAACATATATAAAATGTGATAAAGTGCAGATGTGACCTAAGCTTATTTAAATTGAGGTCCTTCTATGATTCTTTGCTGAGTATTAAATAGCTAGATTCCTCTCTCATTGGGAAATCACTTTCATTTCTATTCCATTACAGCGAATAAATGATTGCCTAATGTGTACTCTGCAGGCAGAACTGTGAAGAACATGCTATCTTTGCAAAATACAGGTGCATACAAATAATTATTGTTGGAGTTATAACTCATTATTCTTGGTAAATAAAACATTTGGTTGAATAACTCTCTTGAGGGCAAAATAGTCTACTGTATGTTAATTTATTCATAACCTCTTATAAAACATGAACATATATGTATACAGATCTTTGAAAATAATATTAAGGATTCAAGGGAAACTTTATTTCAGGATGCAGTTTATTGGGACTTCAAGGATACTACAGCTTGAATTGTTCTTCATGTCTACCAGTGTGGTTCACTTGCTTCTCATTCTGCGTATTCTCACGTGCACAGGACCTTCTCTTGATACAAAGTATTTGAAAGAGTGGTTAAGTCAAAGTACTGAAATTATATCAAATTTAGCCACACTTCCTTTTTTCAAATTCTAGCTAGATGCTCTTTATTGGGCTTCCAGTTTTTTGTAGGAACTCCATCCTTGTCGATGTTTTAAGTCAACTTAAGTGAAACCTGAAAGATGCTGTGCATGGTTATTGTTTGCCTCATGGTTGTTTAGCCTCCGTTGTGCATCTTCTGTTCTTCACACGAGAGTCTGGGGTCCAGGAAAAGTTGGGAGAAATCATCGCTATCCAAGAAAACTGTAAGATCTCTGGTCCTTTAAATTCTGTGTTTGGGATGTGTATGGATTAAAATCAGTGGTCTCTGACATATATTTCAAAGTTTACTATTCTCTGAAGGAAAAAGAAAGAAATCAAAGCTTTCAGAAAGTCATCTATCGAAAACACATTTATTTTTTCCTGTGAATAACTCCTGCTCAAAATAAGATCCTGAAGTCATCATTTCAAGATCTGATGTCACTGAGAAGCATTTTGTCTACTGATGCTCTAAAAGAAATTGAATATGTATGAATGTTGTTAACTTGTTAGAAGAGAGGAGGAAGGGATGAGTGTTTGGTTCAGTATTTAACAGACTGTTTGGGACATGTGCATCCCGAAATAGAGTGTTTGTTTAAGTCCTGACTCTACTTTAGGATTCTAACTTCCTTATAATGAGCAGGTGAGTGCTCAACTGCCTGGATGGCTGTCATCCACCTGGGAGACTTGGACTGCATTCTGGTTTCCTGGCTCTGACATGACCCAGACGCAGCTGTTGAAGGCATTTAGGAAATGAACCAGCACATGGAAGATGACTTTCTCTTTCTCTCTCTCTCTCTCTCTCTCTCTCTCTCTCTCTCTTTCCCTCTCCCTCTCCCTCTCCCTCTCCCTCTCTCTCTCTCCCCCTCTTCCTGTTTCTCTTCCTCAATCCCTTCCTCTCCCTTTCAAAGAAACAAACTTGTTAAATAGTAAAATAAAACACAACATACAGAACCACTGTTATTAAACACTGGGGGAGAGAGGTAAGGAATTGGAGACTCTGTGTTAAGTACTGAGGGTCTTTTTCCTATTCAGTACAGAAGTGTGTTAGTAATATTTTCTACTGGATAACAAAATGATTTTAGTATGCCACTGAGCAGTGGTTGAGAAAATGCAATGAAAGAGAACAATTTTAAAATACCTTAAAACATATGGTAAACTTCTTTAAGTATTTCCTAATAGCTCAGAACTTTTGGGTAGGATAAAAGAGAAAAATAACTCAATAAGTTTCCAAAAGAAGTCAGTTGTCATTTATTATTGTTTCAAGGGAAATAACACTAAATAACAAGAGTGCTTTGTTAGACTGGAAGACACGTGTGAGGGTTCTTTAAAAGTGTATGGAAAATGTGTAATGTGTAATATTATGCATGAATTTAAAAATTTTACATCAAAATCATATTATCTTTTGATTTCAACTTTCTATAAACAATTTGAAGTACTTTCATACATCACTAAAACCAGCTTTGTTTCTTTCTTAGCACAGATTCAAATATCTAGGAAGCAGACGGGGTTGTATGTCAACAGTTTATCCAACAGGCTTTAAAAATATATTTGCATATAGTAGCTTTCAGCAAAAGTACAAGTGAAATTGGCAAAGTAAAACCATGTACCAGTAGGAGAAAATGCTCTTCCATTCTGGCTTCTACATTGGTAGTGGGTCAGGAATGCTGCTGAAGACCTTAAAGTCAAGAGTCTCAGACCTGAGTTACAATGAGACTTACTATGCATCTTGAAAGGGACATGGCTGAAATCATCAGAGAGTGCTAGCACTCTCTTTTTTTTTTAACTTTTATTTAATGAATATAAATTTCCAAAGTACGATTTATGGATTACAATGGCTTCCCCCCCATACCGTCCCTCCCACCCACAACCCTCCCCTTTCCCACTCCCTCTCCCCTTCCATTCACATCAAGATTCATTTTCGATTATCTTAATATACAGAAGATCAGCTTAGTATACATTAAGTAAGGATTTCAAAAGTTTGCTCCCACACAGAAACATAAAGTGAAAAATAATACATGATTTTTTTTAAATGATGATGAAATCAGAGCAGACCTATTGTCATGTTTAATCCCAGTGAGAGTCAAGTTGGGAGTTGATAATTTCTTTTTTTTTTTTTTTACAGAAGATCAGTTTAGTATGCATTAAGTAAAGATTTCAACAGTTTGCACCCACATAGAAACACAAAGTGAAATATATTGTTTGAGTACTCGTTATAGCATTAAATCTCAATGCACAGCACATTAAGGACAGAGATCCTACATGAGGAGTAAGTGCACAGTGACTCCTGTTGTTGACTTTACCAATTGACACTCCTGTCTATGGCATCAGTAATCTCCCTGTGCTCCAGTCATGAGTTTCCAAGGCTATGGAAGCCCTCTGAGTTCTCCGATTCTTATCTTGTTTAGACAAGGTCATAGTCAAAGTGGAGGTTCTCTCCTCCCTTCAGAGAAAGGTACCTCCTTCTTTGAAGACCTGTTCTTTCCACTGGGATCTCATTCACAGAGATCTTTTGCCAGAGTGTCTTGGCTTTCCATGCCTGAAATACTCTCATGGGCTTTTCAGCCAGATCTGAATGCCTTTAGGCTGATTCTGAGGCCAGAGTGCTATTCAGGACATCTGCCATTCTATGAGTCTGCTGAGTATCTCACTTCCCATGTTGGATCACTCTCCCCTTTATTTATTCTATCGGTTAATGTTAGCAGGTACTAGACTTGTTTATGTGCTCCCTTTGACTCTTAGTCCTTTCATTATGATCAATTGTGAACTGAAATTGATCACCTGGAATAGTGAGATGGCATTGGTACATGCCACCTTGATGGGATTGAATTGGAATCCCCTGGTATGTTTCTAACTCTACCATTTGGGGCAAGTTTGATTGAGCATGTCCCAAATTGTATATCTCCTCCCTCTCTTATTCCCACTCTTATATTTAACAGGGATCACATTTCAGTTAATTTTCAACACTTAAGAATAACTGTGTATTAATTAAAGAATTAAACCAGTCATATTAAGTAGAACAGACAAAAAAACTACTAAGAGGGATAATATATTAAGTTGTTCATTAACAGTCAGGGCTATGCTGATCAAGTCACCGTTTCCCATAGTGTCCATTTCACTTCAACAGGTTTCCTTTTTGGTGTTAAGTCAGTTGTCACCGATCAGGGAGAACATATTGTATTTGTCCCTTTGGGACTGGCTTATTTCACTCAGCATGATGTGTTCCAGATTCCTCCATTTTGTTGCAAATGACTGGATTTCGTTGTTTCTTACTGCAGTATAGTATTCTAAAGAATACATATCCCATAATTTCTTTATCCAGTCTACCGTTGATGGGCATTTAGGTTGGTTCCAGGTCTTAGCTATTGTGAATTGAGCTGCAATAAACATTAGGCTGCAGACCGCTTTTTTGTTTACCAATTTAAATTCCTTTGGGTAAATTCCAAGGAGTGGGATGGCTGGGTCTAACGGTAGGGTTATCTTCAGGTTTCTGAGGAATCTCCAGACTGACTTCCATAGTGGCTTGACCAGTTTGCATTCCCACCAACAGTGGGTTAGTGTCCCTTTTTCCCCACATCCTCACCAGCATCTGTTGTTGGTAGATTTCTGCATGTGAGTCATTCTAACCGGGGTGAGGTGAAACCTCATTGTGCTTTTGATTTGCATTTCCCTGATTGCTAGTGATCTTGAACATTTTTTCATGTGCCTGTTGGCCATTTGGATTTCCTCTTTTGAAAAATGTCTATTGAGGTCCTTGGCCCATCTCTTAAGTGGGTTGTTGGTTTTGTTTTTGTGGAGTTTCTTGATCTCTTTGTAGATTCTGGTTATTAACCCTTTATCTGTTGCATAGTTTGCAAATATTTTTTCCCATTCTGTCGGTTGTCTCTTCACTCTCCTGACTGTTTCTTTTGCAGTACAGAAACTTCTCAATTTGATGCAATCCCAAATGTTAATTTTGGCTTTCACCTTTGAAGGTAGCTGTTTCAAAACGATTGAGCAACATACATACATTGTTCCAGAATCATTGTGGATCCCTTTTGTCAGATTCTGATGTGGACTATTTCCACATAGGCAAATTTTTTTAATTTTTTTTTTTTTTTATTTTTTGACAGGCAGAGTGGACAGTGAGAGAGAGAGAGAGATACAGAGAGAAAGGTCTTCCTTTTGCCATTGGTTCACCCTCCACTGGCTGCCCAGGCCGGCGCACTGCGGCCAGCGCACCACGCTGATCTGAAGCCAGGAGCCAGGTGCTTCTCCTGGTCTCCCATGGGGTGCAGGGCCCAAGCACTTGGGCCATCCTCCACTACACTCCCTGGCCACAGCAGAGAGCTGGCCTGGAAGAGGGGCAACCGGGACAGAATCCTGCTCCCCGACCGGTACTAGAACCTGGTGTGCTGGTGCCAAAGGCGGAGGATTAGCCAAGTGAGCTGCGGCGCCGGCCCCACATAGGCAATTTAAGCAGAAATGTTAGAGGAGAGAGCTCACCAGAGATTCTTGTCTTCACAAAAGAGAGAATTCAGATGTGAGGCAGAGAGTTGTAGTAAGCGATATAGCAAGGTTTAATGAAGAGAGTATATCTGGCACACCCAGCAGGATTTTTAGCAAAGGACTGAGAGCCTGGTATGTATTCACACTGGAGTTTTATGGAATTGGGTAGGGCTCTCTCATTTCTCCTTCCCCCTCCCTTTCTGGGATATTGTTACCTGGAGGGCTTCCTGGGCATGGGATTTTCGAAATTTCTCCCAGAACATCATCAGTACACTGTTATTGGACCTAATAGCCCTTCTTGGTACAGGACAGCGGAGATTCCCCTAAGCTGCTCCCTGGAAGAGAGCTGGAAATCACCTGAGGGAATTATCGAACAAGGGTGAGATATATATTATGTGAATGCTGGTCTGAATCCAATGCTTCTACATTTTTTCTCATTCAACTCCATACAAATTCCCATTTTCCTCAAAAAATTTCCTGTTTTCTTTGGCCCCTTGCACACATAGGATAATGTCTACCTTGCCAGCTAACAGAAACTGATTGTAATATATTTTCCCAACCTCATCTCTTGCCATCTCCTTGTACTCATCCAGATCTTCTTTTTATTCACCCTCAAAGAAACCCAAGGATTTCCCCGACTCAGTGATCTGCCCACTCTGATTGCTGTATTGAAGTGCTCTGACATCCCCTTGCACCTGTTACAAGCCAACAAATACTACCATCCTCCATGTAAATGTCACATGCTTTGTAAAATCTGTCTTGTTGTCCTTCCATGCATTTTTTAGCACGGGAATTGACTTTTTAAAAAAAGATTTATTTATTTGAAAGTCAGAGTTACACACACAGAGAGAAGGAGAGGCAGAGAGAGAGAGAGGTCTTCAATCCGCTGGTTCTCTCCCTAGTTGGCCACAATGGGCAGAGCTGTGCCAATCCAAAGCCAGGAGCCAGGAGTTTCTTCTGGGGCTCCCAGGTGGGTGCAGGTGCCCAAGGACTTGAGCCATCTCCCACTGCTTTCCCAGGCCATAGCAGAGAGCTAGATGGGAAGTGAAGCAGCCGGGACTTGAATTGGTGCCTATGTGGGAAACTACGCCACAGTGCTGGCCCCATCCATGCAAAACGAATTGCTCTTTCTAGTTAGTTGTAATGGCACTTGTTATATATGTCTTAGGATGCCTGTCATCACATTGGATCATAGTCAGCTATACATTTGGCTATTTCCTCAGACATGTTAGAGTCCTAAATTTGAGATTATATAATATTCTGTACTTGCCTGTATCCACAGTTCCTTGTACAGTATCTGGACCTTTGTGGCAACTCAAGGAATATTTATTAAAGCAAGTTAAAGTTAGGCTCATAAAAGTGCATGAAAAACAAAGAATAACATCTTTTGAAAGTATTATTATGCTATGTTATTTGGAAAACCATCTGAATTATTTAATTTGCATTGTATGTAAAGGTATAACCTTGATCTATATACCCTATTAAAATAGTATTCCATGAGCAAACTCATTTAGCCCTCAATCTCCACTAAGCAAATTTGTTATGCACCCCAATACTTCTATTTTGGTATTCATCTAAGTACTTTCCCTCCTGTGTACAAATGGATAACCCTCTATTTTACCCCCAAGGCATATTCAAGCTTAAAAAGGGCTGTGGTAATCCAAAAAAGAGAAGTGTATGCTGTTCATTGCAGAAAACCATGACTATCAAAGAGAATGCCAAAGGGTGTTATTCATTAAAAAATGAATTAACAAGGCTTTCTGCAATTTTACTGCAGATTTTCCTTTTACAAAAGACTAAAGGATGCATGATGCAGTGGATTCAAAAGCAAAAAATACATTCTGGCAACTATTCAAATGCAAATTTGGCTATGCTGAGTGTTCAGGTGACAGCCCTGGTGTTTATAGATTGTTTATCATTGTAACAGTGAAGCACTCAGACAATCTAATTAGGTTATTAAAATTACCTGTTTGAGAGAGAGACTAGATTTCTCTGAAAAGCTTCTATATAGAGCTATTTTTGAATGACAGAAAAAAAGTCTACCAGATCTTTTATGTAAAGGGGAAGCTCATCAAAAAAATAAATAAATAAACAAAAACAAATTGAAATAGGCTAACAAAACAAACAGAAACAGAACATGCGCAATTTATTAGATTGATAATTATTTCAAATTTTATTTAATTGTGAGTTGAGTTGTTAAACTTTAGCCCATATATTATATTTTTCATTTCTGACTCCCACTCATAAGACATCAATAGTTTGCACCATTCTTACATGGTCAATGCACTTGGCCTATCATGTTTCTCTCTCCCAGGTACACAAGGCTATCCTTTAATGATTCAGTTTTGTCAATAACTGTGGCAAAGTACCTCTCTGCTACAACCTCAAGTCATTTTAATGACCTCCACAGAAAATGAAAGCAAAATCTTAAAAGAAATGGGTACTGTCGAGAGAGCGGCAAGATGGTGGAATAGGAAGGGAGCACACTGATAGTCTGGGAAAAGACAGTTTAATGAAAGTGGAGATACTGCAGGTTCAAGGAAGAGTAGGGAAATAAACAGCAGAGGAAACTCTTCCAGAATGCGTGATTCACAGTGGACCTGCATGGAGAGCGTGGGAGCCCACGGTTCGGGACACCAGTGGCAGAATCAACACACCAGTGCTGGAACGCGAGGTGAGCCGAACCTCAATAGCCCGAGACACCGGCAGGCAAGCAGAAAGAGGAGACTAGAGGAAACGAGGCTTGAAACCAGGCTAACTAGAAGAGAGAGGGAAAAAAAAGTGACCCATACGGACATGAGTTTCTCTGTCTCCACTCACCTCTCAAAGGCGAGCAAGACAAAGAGCAGGTGCCATTTTGGACATACGTCATAAGCAGGGCGACCTCAGGTCTGCACCTGCCCTCAACCAAGCAGAAAAACCTGACTCTGGGGGGGGGGGGTGAGATAACAGGAGATTAGGACCTAGTGAATGTGTGGTGCTAATGAACTGAGACTGTGAAAAAAGAGACGGTGGGGGAGAGAACTCACAGAATTCACGTGAGTACTCTCCAGAGATGCTACAATTCAGTAACCTTGGCAACCCAGTGGGAGACTGCAGGAGAATTTGAGCCCACACTGAGGGCAAAACTGATTCCCTGTGTGGTCCTTGGGAAAGAGCTTCCGATCTCTGGCTCCTGTGGGTATATCATACGCCTGCTAACTACCTCCAATTCCACTCAGCTGTGTGGAATTACTTCCCTTTTGAATCAAAGAAAGAAAGAAAGAAAGGAAGGAAGGAAGGAAGAGAGATTTATCATGCCTAACCTAGGAGTGTCACTTTTGGCACACCCTTTACCCTGAGAAACCAAACAGAGCTCTCAGGCCACACCCATCTCAAGCCTCTAAGGCGCCATCAAAAGCAGACAGTCCACTTAATACAGTCATGGTATAAGAAAAAACACCACAGCCAGGGAAGAAGAATACAAAGAATTTCTCCAAAATGCTAAGCAACAAATGCAGAAACCAAGGAAACAAGAACAAGGAAGACATTACAACACCCCCAAAAGAACAAGATACCCCAAGCCAAGATTATGAAGATGATGAGATGGAAGAAACGCAAGATACGGATTTCAAAAATTTATGATAAGAACAATTAGAAGTTTTCAAAAAAAAATGCTTGAGCTATGGAATTCCAAACTGGACAGGATAGAAAATCTCCTTTGAGAAAATGAAATCTTAAGAAGAAATCAAAATGAAATGCAGAAACTAGTAGAATAGGAAAGTGTGATAGTGAAGAGAAATCAAAATGAAATGAAGAACTCAATAGATCAAATGACAAACACATTAGAGAGCCTTAAAAACAGAGTAAGTGAAACAGAAGAGAGAATATTAGACTTTGAAGACAGAACACAGGAAAGTATACAATCAAACCAAAGAAAAGAAGAGGAAATTAGAAATATAAAACATATTGTTGGGAATCTACAGGGCACTATTAAAAAAACCAACATTCGGGTTCTAGGAGTTCCTGAAGGCATGGAGAGAGAGAAAGGATTAGAAGGTCTTTTAGTGAGATACTTGCAGAGAACTTCCCGGATTTGGAGAAGGACAGAGACATCCTAGTACAGGAAGCTCATAGAACCCCCAAAAACATGACCAAAAGAGATCCTCACCATGACACATTGTGATCAAACTCACCACAGTGAAACATAAAGAAAAGATTCTAAAATGAGACATAGCCCAGGTACTAAGAGAGAAAAACTGCCAGCCCAGAATATTATATCCTGCAAAGCTCTCATTTGTGAATGAAAGTGAAATAAAGACTTTTCATAGCAAACAGAAATTGAAAGAATTTGTCGCCACTCATCCAGCCCTCCAAAAGATGCTTAAAGATGTGTTACACTCAGAAACACAGAAACACAGTCATCAGTGTGAAAGAAGTTAAAGGAAGGAAACCTACAGCAAAAGATCACAGAAAGTTCAAAGCATTTATTAGAAAATATTTTTGGCAAATGGCAGGGCAAAGTCACTACTTATCAATAGTTAATGGCCTGAACTGTCCAGTTAAAAGTCACAGATTGGCTGATTGGGTGAAGGAACAAAACCCATCTATTTGCTGCCTACAAGAAACACATCTTTCCAACAAAGATGCATACAGACTGAAAATGAAAGGTTGGAAACATATATTCCAAGCCAACAGAAACCAAAAAAAGCTGGCATAGCCATCTTAATATCAGACAATATAAACTTTAACACAAAAACTGTTAAGAGAGACAAAGAGGGGCACTATATAATGATTAAGGGATCAATTCAACAGGAAGATATAACAATTATCATTGTATATGCACCTAATTACAGGGTAATAGTTTATTTAAAAGATTTATTAAGGGACCTAAAGGGAGACTTAGACTCCAATACAATAGTACTGGGGGACTTCAATAATCCACTTTCAGAAATAGACAGATCAACAGGACAGAAGATCAACAAGGAGACAGTAGATTTAAATGACACTATAGCCCAAATAGATCTAACAGAAATCTACAGAACTTCTCATCCTATACATAAAGAATTTACATTCTTCTCAGCAGTACATGGAACCTTCTCTAGGATTGACCACATACTAAGCCATAAAGCATGTCTCAGCAAATTCAAAAGAATTAGAATACTGGAATCAATACACAATTCTTCTTAAGTGCTGAAACTTAACTGAAAAGTGATCGCTGTTAAATATAAGAGTGGGAATAAGAGAGGGAAGAGATATGCAATTCGGGACATGCTCAAGCTGACTTACCTCAAACGGTAGAGTTAGAAACATACCAGGGGATTCCAATTCAATCCCATCAAGGTGGCATGTACCAATGCCATCTCACTAGTCCCAGTGATCAATTTCTGTTCACAATTGATCATAATGATAGGACTAAGAACCAAAGGGATCACATAAACAAGACTAGTGTCCGCAAATACTAGCTGATAGAATAAAAAAGGAAGAGAATGATCCAACATGGGAAGTGAGATACACAGCAGACCCATAGAATGGCAGATGTCCTAAACAGCACTCTGGCCTCAGAATCAGCCCTAAAGGCATGCAGATCTGGCTGAAAAGCCCATGAGAGTATTTCAGGCATGGAAAGCCAAGACACTCTGGGGAAAAAAAAAAAAAAAAAAACTAAATGAAAGATCTCTGCGAGTGAGATCCCAGTGGAAAGAACAGGTCATCAAAGAAGGAGGTACCTTTCTCTGAAGGGAGGAGAGAACTTCCACGTTGACCATGGCCTTGTCTAAATATGATTAGAGTCAGTGAACTCAGGGGGCTTCCATAGCCTTGGCAGCTCATGACAAGAGCCTAGGGTGATTACTGAGGCCATAAACAAGAGTGTCAATTTGTTAAGTCAGCAACAGAAGTCACTGTGCACTTACTCCTCATGTAGGATCTTTGTCCTTAGTGTGCTGTACATTGAGATTTAATGCTATAACTAGTACTCAAACAGTAGTTTTCACTTTATGTTTCTGTGTGGGAGCAAACTGTTGAAATCTTTACTTAATGTATGCTAAACTGATCTTGTGTATATAAAGAGAATTGAAAATGAATCTTGATGTGAATGGAAGGGGAGAGGGAGTGGGAAAGGGGAGGGTTGATGGTGGGAGGGAAGTTATGGGGGGGAGGGAAGCCATTGTAATCCATAAGTTGTACTTTGGAAATTTATATTCATTAAATAAAAGTTAAAAATGAAAAAAAATTAAAAAAAAGAATCATACGATGCAGGTTCTCAGATCATAAAAGAATGAAGCTGGGTATTAGCAACTCAGGAATCCCTAGAGCATATGCAAACACATGGAGATTGAACAACATGCTCCTGAATAGAAGAAATCAAAAGAGAAATCAAAAAATTTCTGGAAGTCAATGAGGGTAACAGCACAACTTACCAAAACTTATGGGATACATCAAAAGACGTGTTAAGAGGAAAGTTTATAGCAATAGGTGCCCACATCAAGAAATTGGAAAGGCACCAAATATATAAACTTTCAGTTCATCTCAAGGATCTAGAAAATCTGCAGCAAACCATACCCAAATCTAGTAGGAGAAGAGAAATAATTAAAATCATAGAAGAAATCAACAGGATTGAATTCAAAAAAATTACAAAAAATCAGCCAAACGAGGAGCTGGTTTTTTGAAAAAAATAAACTAACTAAAAAAAGAAAAGACCCAAATCAATAAAATCAGAGATGGAAAAGGAAACCTAAAAACAGACACCACAGAAATAAAAAGAATCATCAGAAATTACTACAAGGACCTGTATGCCAGCAAACAGGGAAATCTATCAGAAATGGATAAATTCCTGGACACATGCACCTTACCTAAATTGAACCAGGAAGACATAGAAAAACTAAACAGACCCATAACGGAGACAGAAATTGAAACAGTAATAAAGGCCCTCCCAACAAAGAAAAGCCCAGGACCAGATGGATTCCACCAGACATTCAAAGAACTAACTCCAATTCTTCTCAAACTATTCAGAACAATCGAAGAAGAGGGAATCCTCCCAAATTCTTTTTATGAAGCCAGCATCACCTTAATTCCTAAGCCGGAGAAAGATGAAGCATTGAAAGAGAATTACAGACCAATATCCCTGATGAACATAGATGCAAAAACCTCAATAAAATTCTGGCCAATAGAATGCAACAACACATCAGAAAGATCATCCACCCAGACTAAGTGGGATTTATCCCTGGTATGCAGGGATGGTTCAGTGTTTGCAAAACAATCAATGTGATACACCACATTAACAGATTGCAGAAGAAAAACCATATGATTATCTCAATAGATGCTAAGAAAGCATTTGATAAAATACAAAACCATTTCGTGATGAAAACTCTTAGCAAACTGGGTGTGGAAGGAACATTTCTCAATATAATGAAAATATCTATGAAAAACCCACGGCCAGCATCCTATTGAATGGGGAAAAGTTGGAAGCATTTCCACTGAGATCTGGGACCAGACAGGGATGCCCACTCTCACCACTGCTATTCAATATAGTTCTCGAAGTTTTAGCCAGAAATATTAGGCAAGAAAAAGAAATTAAAGGGATATAAATGGGAAGGAAGAACGCAAACTATCCCTCTTTGCAGATGATGTGATTCTTTATTTAGGGGATACAAAGAACTCTACTAAGAGACTATTGGAACTCATAGAAGAGTTTGGCAAAGTAGCAGGATATAAAACCAATGCAAAAGTGTCAACAGTCTTTGTATTCACAGGCAATGCCACACCTGAGGAAGAACTCCTAAGATTAATCCCATTCACAATAGCTACAAAAACAATCAAATACCTTGGAATAGACTTAACCAAGGACGTTAAGGATCTCTACGATGAAAATTACAAAACCTTATAGAAGGAAATAGAAGAGGATACCAAGAAATGGAAAAATCTTCCCTGCTCATGGATTGGAAGAATCAATATCATCAAAATGTCCATTCTCCCAAAAGCAATTTATACATTCAATGCAATACCAATCAAAATACCAAAGACATTCTTCTCAGATCTGGAAAACAATGATGCTGAAATTCCTATGGAGACACGGGAGACTGCAAATAGCTATAGCAATCTTGTACAACAAAAACAAAGCTGCAGGCATCACAAAACCAGATTTCAGGACATACTACAGGGCAGTTGTTATCAAAACAGCATGGTACTGGTACAGAAACAGATGGATAGACCAATGGAACAGAATAGAAACACCAGAAATCAATCCAAACATCCAAAGCCAACTTATATTTGATCAAGGATCCAAAACCAATCCCTGGAGTAAGGACAGTCTATTCAATAAATGGTGCTTGGAAAATTGGATTTCCACGTGCAGAATCATGAAGCAAGACCCCTTACTTTCACCTTACACAAAAATTCACTCAACATGGATTAAAGACTTCAATCTACGACCTGACACCATCAAGTTGTTAGAGAGCATTGGAGAAACCCTGCAAGATATAGGAAATGGCAATGACTTCTTGGAAAAGATCCCAGAAGCACAGACAGTCAGAGCCTAAATTAACATTTGGGATTGCATCAAGTCGAGAAGTTTCTGTACTTCAAAAGAAACAGTCAGGAAAGCGAAGAGGCAACCGACAGAATGGGAAAAAATATTTGCAAACTATGCAAAAGATAAAGAGTTGATAACCAGAATCTACAAAGAAATAAAGAAACTCCACAACATCAAAACAAACAACCCACTTAAGAAATGGGCCAAGGACCTCAATAGACATTTTTCAAAAGAGGAAATCCAAATGGCCAACAGGCACATGAAAAAATGTTCAAGATCACTAGCAATCAAGGAAATGCAAATCAAAACCACAATGAGGTCTCATCTCACTCCGGATAGAATGGCTCACATACAGAAATCTACCAACAATAGATGTTGGAGAGGATGTGGGGAAAAAGGGACACTAACCCACTGTTGGTGGGAATACAAACTGGTCAAGCCACTATGGAAGTCAGTCTGGAGATTCCTCAGAAACCTGAATATATCCCTACCATAAAACCCAGCCATCCCACTCCTTGGAATTTACCCAAAGGAATTTAAATTGGCAAACAAAAAAGCGGTCTGCAGCCTAATGTTTATTGCAGCTCAATTCTCAATAGCTAAGACCTGGAACCAACCCAAATGCCCATCAACAGTAGACTGGATAAAGAAATTATAGGACATGTACTCTATTGAATACTATACAGCAGTCAAAAACAAAGTGAAGTAATGCTATAACTAGTACTGAAACAGTATTTTACACTTTGTGTTTCTGTGTGGGTCAAACTGATGAAATCCTTACTTAATATACACTGAATTGACCTTCTGTATATAAGGATAATTGAAAATGAATCTTGATGTGAATGGAATGGGAGAGGGAACAGGAGATGGGAGGGGTGTGAGTGGGAGGGAAATTATGGGGGGGAAAGCCATTGTAATCCATTAACTATACTTTGAAAATTTATATTTACTAAATAAAAAATTAAAAAAAAAACAAATTATGGGACATGTACTCTTTAGAATATTATGCAGCAATCAAAAACAATGAAATCTGGTCATTTGCAACAAAATGGAGGAATCTGGAAACTTTATGCTGAGTGAATTAAGCCAGTCCCAAAGGGACAAATATCATATATTCTCCCTGATTGGTGAAAACTAACTGAGCACCAAAGGGAAACCTGTTGAAGTGAAATGGACACTATGAGAAACAGTGACTTGATCAGCTCTTGTCCTGACTGGTGATGTACAATGTAATACTTTATCCCTTTTAGTATTTTTTTCTCCTAGTACTATTGGTTGAACTCTGTAATTAACACACAATTATTCTTAGGTGTTTAAATTTTAACTGAAAAGTGATCCCTGTTAAATATAAGAGTGGGAATAAGAGAGGGAGGAGATATACAATTTGGGACATGCTCAATCAAACTTGCCCCAAATGGTGGAGTTAGAAACGTGTCAAGGTTCTAATACAATCCCATCAAGGTGGCATGTACCAATGCCAGCTCACTAGTCCAAGTGATCAATGTCAGTGCACAATTGATCACACTGATAGGTCTAAGAGTCAAAGGGATCACACAAACAAGACTAGCATCTGCTAATACTAACTAATAGAATCAAAAAGGGAGAGAATGATCCATCATGGAAAGTAGGATACACAGCAGACTCATAGAATGGCAGATGTCCTAAATAGCACTCTGGCCTCAGAATCAGTCCTTAAGGCATTCGGATCTGGCTGAAGAGCCCATGAGAGTATTTCAGGCATGGAAAGACAAGACACTATGTAAAAAAAAAAAAAAAAAAGAGACATAAATGAAAGATCTCTGCGAGTGATATCCCAGTAGAAAGAACGAGGCCATCAAAGAAGGAGGTACCTTTCTCTGAAGGGAGAACTCCCACTTTGACTAGGACCCTGTCAGAGTAAGATCGAAGTTGGCAAACTCAAAAGGCTTCCATAGCCTTGGCAACTCATGACTAGAACCTAGGGAGATTACTGATGCCATAAACAAGAGTGTCAAATTCATAAGTCAACAACAGGAGTCACTGTGTACTTCCTCCTCAAGTGGGATCTGTCCTTAATGTGTTGTCCAATGTGAAGTAATGCTATAACTAAGTACTGAAACAGTATTTTACACTTTGTGTTTCTGTGTGGGTGTAAACTGTTGATATCTTTACTTAATATATACTAAATCGATCTTCTGTATATAAAGAGAATTGAAAATGAATCTTGATGTGAATGGAATGGGAGAGGGAGTGGGAGATGTGAGGGGTGGGAGTGGGAGGGAAATTATGGGGGGGGGAAGCCATTGTAATCCATAAACTGTACTTTGGAAATTTATATTTACTAAATAAAAAAAAGAAATGGGCACTGTCTATTGATAAAACACCAGAGAGTAAAATTATGATGGATCATTTGCAAACTAATACCTCTAAAGGCAATTCCAGAGATATTTCTGCTGACCTGACTTCCAAATGCTCAGGTAAACAGAGTTTAATGACTGTTGCTTCTGGAAAGGGGAATCATTAATTGAAGCACTCTAAGGAATGTGTTTCTCTCATCTATGAGCATTTCTCAAACCATATGAATAACAACAATGAGGCAACGATACTTTCTATAGAATTATTATAGTTGCTGTGGATTAGTTTCTGTCCAGCCTAGGCCATGTGTAAATAAGGACTTTTCCACCTAACCAGGTTTAAAGAGTATTATGTTGAAACTCATGGAACTTGGGCAATAACACCAAAATGATAATTAGCATAGTCTGTGTTTTTTTTTCTGCTTCTTTGTAGGAAAGGAAAAGTAAGAAGGTGTAGGTAAAAAAAATTCTAACATAAAATTATTTTTTCTACTTGAAATTGAAGGTATTATATTGGCCCAATTTCATGTAGAATAACAACATTTGCAATTTGTTGATCCTAAAGTAAATAAATGAATCTTGGTGGTTTAGAGGAAAGCAATTGAAAATTACTTTTTTATTAAAACTATATCAATAGTTTCATCAATTCTCAGAATGTAATTATGACATTTGCCTTTGCACTGTTTGCAAATAACTGGTTAATTTCTGTTAGTTTCTTAAACAAATGAACTTCATTCAACACTGGTTAATAGGAATACTAAACCTACTTAAATGAAGAAATGTTGTTAACCAGTAATCTCCAGACTTATCATCAAAGGAATACTCCACAACACAACCCATTCCTGCCCAGGCTTATCTCTATTAGAACACTATACATACCACCTGTGCTACAGACAACCTGGGCTACTTGGACTTTTTGAGACACAATATCTATTTAACCACATTAGCTATTTTGACCTTGACACAATGCTATCTTTATTATTCACTGAACACCATGAGATTGTTTTATGTTTCAAATCATTAATAAAAAGAAAGAAAATGTCCCTATCTCTTAAAAGTTTGAACATGTTGCAATTATAGTGACTAGTAATGCTATAAGGCAAAACTGTAAGGACTGGCATGGATCATAAGCTCCAAGAAAGAAGTAATCTTCTAATGTTATGCTTTAGCCCAAGTCTGCAGGAATCTTTTTTTTTTTGACAGGCAGAGTGGACAGCGAGAGAGAGAGACAGAGAGAAAGGTCTTCCCTCTGCCGTTGGTTCACCCTCCAATGGCCGCCGCGGCCGGCGCGCTGCGGCCAGCGCACGGTGCTGATCCGATGGCAGGAGCCAGGAGCCAGGTGCTTTTCCTGGTCTCCCATGGGGTGCAGGGCCCAAGCACCTGGACCATCCTCCACTGCACTCCCTGGCCACAGCAGAGAGCTGGCCTGGAAGAGGGGCAACCGGGACAGAATCCGGCGCCCTGACCGGGACTAGAACCCGATGTGCCGGTGCCGCTAGGCGGAGGATTAGCCTAGTGAGCCGCGGCGCCAGCCAGGAATCTTTGTACTGTTGACTCATTTCTCTTATTATGGACTGAATATTTCTGACCTGTCAAATTAATATATTGAAATTCTACCTGCTAATGTGATAGCATTAGGAGGTAGAGCTTTAGGAAGTAAATAGATCATGAGGATGGAGCCCTTCTGTATGGGATTCATGCTCTCATAAAAGGGGTCCTAGACTCTTCTCTTGTCCTCCTACTGTTATGGACTAACTTAAGCCAAAATTTAATGTTTTGGGTTCTTGCTATTAACTTATAAGAATTCTAAGCAATGGCTCTAACAAGACATGCAACATTGTAAAGTTTAGAGTTTATGTACAGAGTGAGAAAAATACATGGGAACATGAGGGCTTTATTAAGGGATAGTGGGCCATAAAAGGTAAACAGGATCCTCCTTCCAGTCTTTAGGGGGTCCACCCAGGAACAAGCCAGGCAGCAGGAGCTGGCAAACAACAGTGCAGGTGAGCAGCAGCAAAACCGAGTGGGCTCAGCACTCTCCAGGCCTCAAATTCACTTCCAAAAGGAGAGTACCTTCATAGTGTGATTAACAGGTTGCTGCATACAGGTGATATCATGTAGGAGAGGTGGAGGTGTGGCCTGCAGCTCAAGAACCTAATGCTATCTTCCAGACTAGTCCCAGTCATTCCCCCCTCAGAGATTCCTGACCCTTAAGGGGATGCTGAAGGGTGTGGACTCATCATATCTTCTGTATCTACTTCCTGTCTGTCTTGGGTCTGGAAAGCCCTTCCTATCTTATCTAATGACTCTGTTTCATGAGCTGGAGAACTGTCAGTCACTACTAGTGGCTGTATCCCCTTCATGGTCATCATTACTCTCAGAAGTCGTTGAGTTCTGAAACACGTTTATTGATCAGCATAAGCAAAACTGGAACAAAACAAATTGCAAGTGGAGTTCCATTTAAGATGGAAAGAACATATTTTATAGACTCCCTGATGGTGGGTAGTGACAGGCTATCCTTATGCAGATTATAAAACCATTTAGCCTGAACATAAAGATTTTTTAAACATCTGTTTCAGTGAACATACGATTGTTTGAGTAAACGTAGAAGAGTCCATCAATTACTACACATGTTCCTCCTTGTTCTATTACTATATATTCTAAGGCCTGTTGATTGTCCATAACTATCTTTGACAGAGTGTCCATAGACATAAGTGCTTGCTGTAAAAGCTGGCCTGAAGCGTAAGCCAGATTGCCTAAAGCAATGGTCAGGTGTTTTTTTTTGTTTTGTTTTGTTTTGTTTTTTTTTTTTTGTTTTTTTAATTAGCTTCATGTGGCTTACCAGGATCTTCTAGTATGATAATAGAAGAAGTTTTTCTGCCAGTAACAGTTCCCACAAAGAATCAAAAGAAGAGGTAGGTACAACATGTCTGCCTTGAAGTGCAGCGTTCTTGATATCATGAAAGCAAAAGATTTACTTATCTTTCTGCTTTTGAAGAGGTGTTTAAGATCTTCAAACGGCTCACAGGAATGGGCAGAAGTATCTTTCAGGTTCACCTGTGAAGACTCAAGAGGTAGAAGCTTAATCCTTGGCAAATGTACCCAGCTTGGGATGCCCTGTAATTTCACTGAGGTAGGCAGGCTCAGCGGCACCTGGTGGGAATGACTCTTCCATGTAGGCTGAAATTGGTCTGAAGGGGATCCTTCCTTCCAAGTGTTTTTTCTTTAAATATTTATATATTTACTTGAAAGGCAGAGCTACAAAGAGGCAGAGGCAGAGAGGGAGAAAGAGAGAGAGAGAGAGAGAGGGAGAGATAGAGAGAGGTATCTTCCATTCACGGGTTCACCGCCCAAATGGCCACAATGGCTGGAGCTGAGCCAATCTGAAGCCAGGAGCCAGGAGCCAGGAGCTTCTTCTGGGTTTCCCACGTGGGTGCAGGGACCCAAGGACTTGTGCCATCTTCTCCTACTTTCCCAGGCCTTAGCAGAGAACTGGATCAGAAGTGGAGCAGCTGGGTCTCAAACTGGCTCCCATATGGGATGCCAACACTGCAGATGGTGGCTTTACCCGCTACACCACAGCGCTGGCCCCCTTCCAAGTTCTTAATAAAGCTAAATCTCACAGGGAAATAGGCTGCTCATGAGGCTTGGGATCTGGCACTGAGAGAAATGTATTACCATACTCCATCAGGGCCTTCTGTACCTGGCCTAAATTGATAATACACTTTATCCTATCTTGAATCTGTGAATCAAAGAGGGTCTCAGAGGTGAGAAAGGACCTTCCATACAGCATCTCATATAGACTAAGCTTTAAGGCAGTCTTACGTACTATTCTCATCCTGAAAAGGGCAATAGGCAATAGTGTAAGCCTTGCTTCTGAGGTCTCTTGTCAATGCTTAGCTACAATTTTCTTAAGACTATGGTTAGCCTTTTTAACTTTACCAGATGACTGAGGTCTCCAAGAGGTATGGAGATAAGAAATTTCTAGAGCAGCCGGTAACTGGGATTAGAATATATCCCAGATAATCTAGCTTTTGTTTAGAAACCAGAGCTTTTGTTGGGAAAACTGTAACACAATAGGATGCATTAGAACAACTGCCTCATTAATAGTCCTGAGGTCTTGAACCATTTTGTACTCTCCATTTCACTCTAAAACAGGAAGTAGGAGTATTACAGGGAGACATGGATCCAAGAGTCCATGTTTGAGAAACTTAATTAACTTCAACTAAGCACCTAAGCATAATAGCAAATCTCTGACAAGCAATGGAGTTGGACACTTAAACATAACTAAAACTTACAAGACATAAGAATATCCTCTATTTAACACCAAAATGAAGTAAATCTTTGAGACCAAGCTTTACCATTAACTAATAGTACAACTCTTTGTGGACAAAAGTCCTGCCATGTGAAGTTAGTACACAGAGACTCCTGTTGTTAACTTAACCATTAACACTCTTTATGTATGATGTCATTGATCACCGAGGCTCTTGACATGAGATGCCTAGGCTGTGGGAGCCTTTTGAATCCACATACCTCATCAGTTTTCAGACAAGGCCATGAGAAAAGTGTTGAGTTCCCTCCTCCCTGTAGAGAAAAGTACATTCTTCTTTGATGACCACTTCTTTCCATTTGAGGCCTCAACCATAGAGGTCTTTCATGGTGGTGGTTGAGGGGACACTTTTCACAACAGTGCCTTGGCTTTCCACACCTGAAACGCTCTTGTGGGCTTTTCAGCCATAGCAGAATGCCTTATGGGCTAACTCTGAGGCCACTGAATGTCACTTACAGAATTGTCATTCATTGAGTCTGCTGTATGCACTCCTTCCATTGTTGGAGCATTTTTCCTCCTCAATCCTGTCAATATTATCTATATCTATACATCAAGATTATCACTAAACACATAAAATGATACTTTTACCATCCAGCGCAAAGATATTTGGGATCATGTGATAAGTTTTCAAATTGCACCCTTAGAAGTCCATAGGAACATATGCAGAACTATACAGCTGAACAATCTCTTTGTAGGACCTGAGTAGATAAAAACAGACACAGTTCTTCTCAGGTTTTATTATCCTTAAGCATGTGACTTGAATACATTGTATTAGCTATAATTTTGAAATGTTAGGGTCTCCATTTGTACACTAAATGGGGTCCATTATCTTACCCAGTCAACTGAAGGGGCTGCCAATTTTTGTCTTCCCTTTTTTTTTAACCCATCATGAAACCAAAATACCATACCAAAATAAAAAATAAGCATGCTTAATCTGAAAAATGACATTCCACACTGCCACGCCACTCCAGGGGCACACAAATTCCAGTGTGTAGCCAAGAAAATAACAAGCTAAAATAACAATTAAAGATGGAAATCCAAGAATTTGGCCTTCCTGTACAGAGCCCAAACATTAACAAACTAAGATAAAAAATTAAAAAGACAAAATAAAAGTCATTCTGATAACCTAGCCATGGAAGCCACCTAATCCTGTCTCCCTGACTAGTCCCATATCACTCCCACCTGAAGATACAATGAGAAACGGACAGTCTGCAACATGGAGGACAGCTGCTTCAAGAACCCAGCCATGCTGCCACCCAGATCCTAGAGCTGGATTGGTTGTTTATAAGCCATACAGTCCACAGTAATTTGTGTTAGCAGTCTAAACTGACTAAGATATCTCCTGAGTTTCTGTAATAGTAACACATAATAGGCTCTCAAATATTTGTGGAACAAATAAAGTAAGGAAGAAACCTTAATGCATAATTCATGTTTAATATCCCAGGAGGGCTTGTTATTCTTGATGATATTTTATCAAAAGTTTACTCCTTTCTTTCTTTCTTATGATGCTACACCCTCTACAGTTACACAAAGAAGACATATAAAGATTAAAGCTATTAATCCAAGAAAAATATGTAATTAATTTAACACATGAAATCAATTAATATTTTATTTAGAACAAATTGAATTTTATGTATAAAGAATCACATTAATAAATGATAGAAATCAGTGTTAATAAACTGAATAAATAATAGATCAATCTTGATAAATCTAAATATCATAATATTTTGAATTAGCATAGAGAAGTAGTAAATATATACATGTCTTAAAATACCCTATATTTAAATTATTTTTAAATCAACATAACAATAGACTATAAGATTTTTAGGTGATCTGAAGGATATATTCACAGTTAGGATAGTGATTGGTGTAAGTATGGGAGTTTATAGAGTGAACAGAAACTGGGGCATTAGTTTATATGTTGTTTTATGTAAAATATAAACACAGATATGCATACACAAAGAGATGAAATTGTTAACATCTATTTAACATGTGATTGGTATATAGATATTATATTATTTTCTTTTTTATTTTTTTTTTTTATTTTTTTTTTTTTTGACAGGCGGAGTGGACAGTGAGAGAGAGAGACAGAGAGAGAAAGGTCTTCCTTTGCCGTTGGTTCACCCTCCAATGGCCGCCGCTGCAGCCGGCGCACCGCGCTGATCCTGGCAGGAGCCAGGAGCCAGGTGCTTTTCCTGGTCTCCCATGGGGTGCAGGGCCCAAGCACCTGGGCCATCCTCCACTGCACTCCCTGGCCATAGCAGAGAGCTGGCCTGGAAGAGGGGCAACCGGGACAGAATCCGGCGCCCCAACCGGGACTAGAACCCGGTGTGCCGGCGCCGCAAGGTGGAGGATTAGCCTATTGAGCCACGGCGCCGGCTCATTATTTTCTTTTTTAAGATTGAATTTATTATTTATTTGAGAGGTTGAGTTACAGACAGAGAGGGAGACACTGAGAGAAAGGTCTTTCATCTGCTGGTTCCATCCCCAAATGGTCACAACGGCTGGATCTGGGCTGATCCAAAGCCAAGAGCCAGGAGCTTCTTCCCGGTCTCCCACGTAGGAGCAGGGGCCTAAGCACGTGGGTCATCCTCTACTGCTTTCCCAGGCCATTGCAGAGACTCGGATTAGAACTGGCACCCATATGGGATGCTGGTGTTGCAGGTGGAGGGTTAACTTACTGGGCCACAGCGCTGGCTCCTTATTATATTATTTTCTGCTACTCTTTTACAATCCAAGCCTAATAACTGAGTAGGTAATTTCAGTCCTCAGAAAGAGTCAATAGATGTTGACTTTATATCTCCTTGGATCATGTAAATTTTCTCAGGTGATAAACCTTCGATGTTGAGGAATTCTGTAGTAAGCCTACTGGAAATCTGGGCTCAGAAAATGTCCATACACATGGAAATAGAATATCCCACCAAATTAGATACTCCAGATCATTTGAATTTCTCAAATTTTCAGGTGAACTGAATAACATAATGATCAAGGACTATATATTAATAAAATGTTAGTCTCTTTTCCAAACTATGAGTAAGGCTTAAGACTTCTTTCTTTTTAAAGTTGTTTAGTATTTAAATTCTGAGCTTACTTACCTTCAGAATCCATTGAAAGATGATACTTAGTCATGGATTTGACCTAGACATGGGATTTGTCCTCAGTTTCTTCATGAATGTAATAGGTTAATATTAAGATTGTCTCAAAATTTTCTGGTTTTTACTTCTTTGTTTTTATGAAGACTTCATCACTTGTATTTATAAAAAGCTTGGGAAGTTCCTGTCACATAGTGATGTCTAACTAGCATTTACTAGTTGTAAAAATTAAGAAGGTTGATGGGTACATTATCTACTGTACCAACAAATGATGGTTTTTGTCCTAACTTTTAAGTAATACTCTAGAAAACTGAAGCAATGTAATATGTTCAAGGCGACCCTCAAAGATTCACATGGAAGGCTGATGACAGTGCTACTTGATTTTCTGCTGCCAGCCATAACACAATAGCAAAGACTGGGTAACTTAAAAAAAGGTTTATTTCTCATAATCCTTGAGGCTTAGAAGTCCAAATTCTAAGTGACATATCTGGTGAGAGTGCTCTTGCCTCTTCATAACATAGAGGACATCACATGGCAAGAACAGGAAACAAAGGAGCCAAGAAGGCACTGAGCTTATAACATACAAACTTTCACAGCAACCACATTAAACCATTCATGAGGCCAGAGCCCTTATGACCTAACCCCCTCTTATTGGGCACTAATACAATACTGTTTTATTGGGGATTTAAATTCCAATCTATGATCTTTACAGGGTACATTGAAACCATAATAGTCACTATTCAGGAGTAACAGGAGGCAAAAATTTCTGCACCATACTCTAAATGACTCTACATTAGATAGCTAGGGTAGCCTGAAGCTTCCTAAGGCTAACATCAGATGTTTTGCATTTAGATGAAAAGTTTCTCCATCTAGTCGTCCTTCCAAATAAAAATCCATCTGAAAAGAGTGTCCTGAATTATTAGTTCTTAATATGAAAGACTTTATCTGATTGTGTTATTCCATAAAATATAAGAACTCATCAGCAGTAGGATATGAATACAAATGACATGCCAAGTGAAAAGTTTGAAGTTGCACAGGAAAAAAATTATTATATTATATTTATAGGCTATGTCATTTAAAAAGCTCATGCAGAGAAATTGACAAGAGTGAGGAACAGTTTTCTGAGGTGTATGAGATTTTGTTCAGTTTCTCTGGGAAAGGCCCAAGACCAGCGTTGGAGAGGGAGATCATTGCGTAGGGTCAGTGTGTGAAAACAGTGCCAGACTCAGCTTCATGCTCATCATTAGGCCCTTGGCATCAGTAAGTTGGCCAGAACAGAATATTTTTCTCTACCCCTTTTTTGGTATTAACTCAAACTTAAAAGTTATCATGTTTCTTGTACTAAACAATATCACAGAAAACTGACTTAGGCTGACAAACAGGAATGTTGACAAAATTAATGCATACATTGATTCATTAAGAAACAGTGGCTAATTCTAGCCACTAAATAAATGAATGCCTTTGAGAAATTTAGAATGTCTTGTAGACTTGGTGTCCTAGTGCATAAACTGATGGGATTGCAGTAAAATTCCTGGGTGTGTGTGAGTTTTGAAATTCATGATTTTGTGGGTCATCCTGCTCTCCTTTCAAACAGGGCCCACGTGGACCCAGAGATGTTCAAAACAGGACGTTCCTACAAGAATGAGAGGTCACTACCATTGACATGAGTGGAAATTGCTTGTGTCCACTAAACCTACATTGCTCAAAGATCATGTCTTCCGAATTATTCCAAGAACAGAAAGAACAGTTTGATGTGAACAAGAGGGTAAATGCTAGTGCCATAATTCTCAGATGCCTGTCACAAAAATTGGAGACAGAGCTCATTGCAATCAGGGGTGAGTTCTCTAAAGGAATAATAAAGAGAAAAGCTGTCACTAAAAGTGGTTTAGAATAAAGGAGGAATCCAGAAGAAAGAAAGAATTACTATTTTGAAATCTGACATCATTTTCCCCCATGAAATTCCCATTTCTATTGACTGATTTTGTAGTTTAGTTGGTTACGAGTAGGCAGAATAATGAAAGCTATAGTGTCAAGAACTAAAGAGTGGTACACATGACACTGTCACGTCATCATCATTATCATCAATTATAGTCTTGAAAGCCTACAAAATATTTGACACTGTTCTGCAAATGATGAGTTCCCTTCTTCCCAGGTTCGTTTGGAATTACTTCCCTGACTATCGGAGAGGGAAGAAACTCTCAACCAACCTCCACTCTTAAGACTCCATCTTTTCAGATGATCGGGAATGTAATTTAAAATCAGTCTACACTCTTGAGGAAGGTAAATACAGTATTATAGGCTTTGTCCTCCTCCTGGTGCCTCCTTGTTTTCTGATGTATGATTTTCATCCCTGCATATATGGTAAATACAAAAACAGGACCAAAACCAAAAAGCTGAAGAACTTCCTATCAGATCTACATGAATAGTCCAAAAACTAACTGGCAATTTATGAAACAAAATGTGTAAAAACATGGATAAAGCCATAGTCAAAGAGATAATAGACCAATTAGCATTATTACAAAAAGAATGTTTTGTATTCAGAATTTAATATCAAGCAGGATACATATACAAAATTAATATCTAAGTACACAGTAGGAAAACTTAAGGAAAAAGAGAAGTAGGAAAATTATGGTCAGGCCTTTGGAACAACAGCTGAGATGACAGCTGGGACATTCCATTTCCCATTGGAGTTCCGGCTTCCTGCTTGTGCACACACTGGGAAACAGCAGACGATGTCTCAGTAATTAGGTTTCTGCCACCCATCCAGTGACCCAGGAGAGTTCTTGGCTCCCAGGTTTAACTGCCCCAGCCCTGGCTATTGTAGGCATTTAGAGAGGGAACTGGTAGATGGGAGATTTTTGTCTGGTTGTCTCTATGTCTCTCAAGTTAAATAAATAACTTAATTAGTTGATTGATTAAATTGTAAAAAAAAAAAGACATTGCCTGTAAATAAATATACTTAGAATGACATACAATTTCTTGATGCAACAATGAAAGTCAGAAATCAGTGAAATAATATCTTTAGATTATTCAGGAAAAATCACTATAAATCTTAAATTGTGTATTATTGAAACTAAGTGTTAAAAGTTGTGAATGATAAAATAAAATAAATTTCAAACAGATACAAATTTTATTTTACTACCAACAAACCCATGAGAATGAATACAATCCCTGAAAGTGCTTTAGTACAATCAAAAAGATAGTTTTTTAGGTGTGAAAAGGAAGGAACCAATCAAAACAAAAACATTTCTTTTCAAGGAATATAAATATAAATAAACTACATAAAGAAATTTTTAAAACTCTTGTGGATTCAAGAAAAGAAACCTGTAACAAACTAGAAAACAATAGCACACAAAGTAGGAAAAGGATAAGGTTTTCAGAAGGAAAACACTCTAAAACCAATGTATTGTTGCTGAGAAATAAGATATTGATTAAGGGAGACTCCTTCTGCCTAGGATGTAGACTGCTAGAAATAGCATCACTCCAAGGCTAACAACAAGAAAAAGCTCTCTGAAGTCCTCCAATGGCTGAGATCAGAGGAAAGCCAACTAGCCTGGTAACTAAGATGCTCCTAAGACAGCCTGAGCCCTGGCTCACCTGTAGCGTGCACAGGAGAAAAACATGCCAGAAACCATGTAAGAACATAAGAAGGATCCAACCGTTGTGTTTTTCTTGGTTTCCTTTTTTTTTGTACAAATAGCTAGAGGCTAAGTGTGGGACAGAATAGTGAAATTGTGGAAACCCTTGACAAAAGGGGACTTCTACACACACTTGTAAGACTTTCTCTGCAGACCTCAGTGGGGTCATGAGAGAGACCTGACACAGGGCAGGAGAATGACTAAGGCCTCCCCAATGATGCAACCATGCATGACATGTGCAGAAACTGACTCAAGCCAGAAACAAACCCCACCTAAAGCCATGAGCCCAACAGAAGAAAAGTGTTGTCCAGTGAGGTAGGGACAAGATTCCACATTCTCCTCAAGGTACGTGTGAAGACAGAGGACAGCACAGTGACAGCTCTGCAGGACTGAGGAAAAATTAGGAACTTTGCAAAAAAAATCAAAAATAAAGAGTAAAAACTCTTGAGGCAAAGAGAACTTGAGAGAATTCATTTTAGCAAATACATGCTGCAATGGATGTTAAAGTTCTGCAGGCAAAAGGAACACAATGCCAGAGACTTAATCTACAAAACATAATGCCGGAGACTTAATCTACAGAAAGAGAGAGAGATCTGGCCTTTCAAATAGTTCAAATGAAGAAGATAACTTTTTAAAATCTTTCTATTTTAATTGTTCTATGAATTACTGGATAAAGCAAAAATAGTAAAAATGTACTGTGGTATTTACATGTAACAACAATGTATGACAACAGTGACACAGTGTGTGGGAAGTAGAAACGGAAACTATAAGGTGATAAGTTTCCTGTATTATGCACAAAAAGTATAAAATATCATTTGATAGCATGGTAAAATCAATTAAAGATTTACAGTTTAAACACCAGGAGAAATTTACTAAAACAAATTTCAAATGGAAGTATAAATACAAGCCAAAGACAGAGATAAAGTAAAATACATTGTTAAAATTAATGTAGCTTCTTCTAAGTCGTGCTATCTGACAATAGACATCCTCCAAAGCTGTTTTTCACCAAGACTTTCTTGACTTATCTTTGATCTCTGTATTTCTATATAAATGTTAACATGACCCTTTCAATTTTCACAAAAAGATTTGTTAAAATAGTATTGCGATTGCATTACATATTCAGAAAACTTGAGTATAATTGACATAATGACAATATCAAGTCTTCCAATTTAAAAACATGACATAGGGGCTGGCACTGTGGCATAGCAGGTAAAGCTGCCACCTGCAACACTAGCGTCCTATATGGAAGCTGGTTCATATTCTGGATGTTCCACTTCCAATTCAGCTCCTTTCTAACAGCCTGAGAAAAGCAATAGAAGATGGCCCAAGTAGTTGAGCCCCTGATACCCCCTGGGAAGCTTGGATGAATCTCCTGATTCCTGGCTTGGGTCTGGCTCAGTGCTGGCTCTTTCAGCCATCTGGAGAGTGAACCAGCAGATGGAAGATTCTCTCTCCCTCTCTCTCTCTCTCTCTCTCTCTCTCTCTTTCCTGCTTTCTCTCTCTCTTTCTCTCTCTCTGCTTCTGTCTCTCTCTTTCTGTAACTCTAAAATACATAAATTCAAATAAATAAATATTTAAAATTAAAATGACACAGTCCTCCACTTATTTGGATCAACTTTGACTCCTGTATATATAGAACATTGTTGTTAGATTTATTCTTAGATATTTTAATTTTTGATGATATTTTACTTGTATAAGTTATTATGAATTTCATTTTCTATTTGCATATGAAAATGCAATTGATTTGTTTTTAGGATACTTGCCAATTCACTAAGCAATTACAATGGTTAATCTGTGTTTTCTTAGAAAAATCATGTCAATAATGAACAATGACATATTTATTTATTTCCAATGTTTACACAACTTACTCATTTTACCTGATTATACTGAGTGGAAATTCTGATCACATTTTGAAGATATGTGATGCTATTAGAATCCATGATATTAGCAATCCATGAAGGTTGTTTTGGATTTTGTTTTGTCCTTGTTGTTGCTAGCTATCCTTATTAGATTAAAGACATTCTATTCTATCCCTACTCTGATCAAATTTTTGATAATGAGTAGTTAATTTTAGTTAACTATTTCTGTATCCTTATAAGAGTCATATGACATTTCTCTCATTTCTTAATGGGATAAATTAATCTCTTCAGTGTCTAATATTAAACACCTTTACACTCCTGATAAAGGAGGGCCTAGGGGAAGAGAGAGAGAGAGAGAAAGATTCCAGTGGATCTGGAGCAGCAATATTTGTTTAGTAGTTTTTCATCAGTGTTCATTGCAAATACTGTTATTGAATTATTATTATTTTTCCTTTTTTCATAATGTCTCTAACAATTTGGGGGATCAATAGTATGGATCTCAAAGAATGAGTTCAGAATTATCCATTCAATAAGGATTCTGGCCACAATAAGCAGAAACAGAAAAGATAAGGATAGGATACATATTTTCTATTAAAATTAGGGATTCACTTTCTCTTAAAATCTATCTTGTTTTGATAATTTTGAGAAGAAATTTTGTGCATTTTATACTACTAAAACTGCATAGTAGAGAGAAATTTATTTTAAGAAGTACATTGTAACATCTGGCAAATCTGGCTGTAACCATGAATAATTTGAGAAGTGAATTGGGCCACAGTGTACCTTCTTGGCCAAATGTTTAAGTGTCCTTGAGGCATACTGAATTTCAGTAATGTCCTGATAAATTTCAGATGTTTGTAGCACAACATCTAAATGATAATTGTGTACATTCTCAGTGCTAAGTTGCTCATCCTATTGTTCCCATGTTGAAACACAGGAACAGTGCCAAGGATTAGAAACGTGGTGCTTTGAAGGAGTAGACATAAGGATGCAGGCTCCTCTCTCGGGGAAACCCTTGCTCTTGTTCTAGTGCTGATATTGAAGTGAAGCAGGAGAAATTCCCTGAAGAAGATTTTGAGTGAAACATCCTAATTTTTAGGGAGAATACAGATCTTCCTCTTCTTTCTTCCCGCCCAGAGAGAATTAATTCTCACTTGCATCACGGCCAGAGGACCAATATCAGAACTGGGTCATGCTCAGTGACAGAATGTTTCTGACTCGGCTTTGGTGGGATTTTAGAATGGAATGAGATTTTAAAAAACATGAGTTATTGGCCGGCACCGTGGCTCACTTGGCTAATCCTCCGCATGCGGCACTGGCACCCCGGATTCTAGTCCTGGTCGGGGCACCGGATTATGTCCCGGTTACTCCTCTTCCAGTCCAGCTCTCTGTGGCCCAGGAGTGCAGTGGAGGAGGGCCCAAATGCTTGGGCCCTGCACCCGCATGGGAGACCAGGAGGAAGCACCTGGCTCCTGGCTTCCGATCGGCGTAGCGCCTGCCGTAGCGGCCATTTTGGGGATGAACCAACAGAAGGAAGACCTTTCTCTCTCTCTCTCTCTCTCTCAGTGTCTGACTCTGCCTGTCCAAAAAATATATATATATATATATATGAGTTATTATTGTCTTTTGTATTCTGAGCCCAATGAAGATGAGTGGTAAGATAACCTAGTCATACTTATTTCCTCCTTCAACACTAATGGCCCAGAGAAAATGTAAGTCAGAGAAATGATAAATCAAGGTAAAATAACGAGTCTGTTTTTAAAGAAAGAAGAACATTTTTCATAGATAAATGACACCTCAGCCAAATTCTCCAGAGAATGGAACTACTGAGAGGTTTGGGGGTGACACTCAAGTAAATAATAATCAGTACATTTAACTGAATGTTAAATACCTAAAAGTCTGACTGGAAGCATCTAAGTTGTCTAATGCATAGGTATATAGGTGGTATTCAAATCTTTTCCATCAAACACTTAGTTAATCATGTGTATGTATTTAATTATAAAGTATTATAGAGTGTATATAGTGTCATATGAAAGTTAGAAATTAAATGAACCAATAAATTCAAGGAAGAGAGTACAGTATGTCATGAAAATGTAGAGGAAAAGCCTTCTTAAGAAGAAGTATCTTTACTAATATTATGAGCTGCATTAAAATGCGCTTCAATATGAGGAAGATTATGTCCACATAAAGGTAATTGTGTTAAATGATGTTTTGTCATGTACACATGCACATTCATTTACACTCATGTAACTAGGTGGACTATGCTTAACTACTTTACATACAAAGAGGTAAATATGAGGAATAGGACAGACTGATGCAAAGTCAATATCAGCGCTAATGTTATAATTTGTATTTAGTGCCCCAGGTCTCTATATGTACTAAGAATTAACTTTTATATTGACAGCCTATGTTTATGACTCTCAACTAATTGGCATAGTGTTGTCTCTGTGTCTCTGTTATCCTTGTGTTAGCATCCCTTGGGGAAGAAAGATTCTAGAACAGTAGTAGAAAAGAGTAATAACCAATTCCCAATGCAAAAAAAATCTTTTCCTTTGCTTATGAGAAAAGACCATATCATTAATCATATATCTTGTGAAGTATAGCTCGTTTTAAATACCATTGTATTTCATAAGCAATTGCATACCTTATAATAAAATATAGCACTTTCAATACTAGACGTCATGAAATATTTTTGAAGTGGTCATTAGCCAAAGGGAAATATAAAGAACTAATGACTCAAAAATTATACATTATTTATGAAATAATGCAATTTTATCTATTTCAAGTAATCAGGATAGCTTTGCTATGTTATTCTTTTAATTTGTTTGTAGCCTTTATATTAATTGACTAATATTCTTCTCACAGTCTGATTAATAGGATAATTATGGATAAAAGTAATATATTGAAGTGTATTGTTGCTCACAAAGGTAAATGTGTTACTTTCCCTTAGTAATTGCATTGTATCCCACAATTCACATTCACAACACAATGATCACATAATATTTTGTTGATCAGTTTAGCTAAAAACAGATGGTCAATGAAAATGTCAGTCAAATCTGTTCTTTCTTAAATTGATGAGTCAATTCCACTAAAATGACTATTCTGCTACACAATTATTCATACAGCTACATTGGTAAATGTACATGAAATAAAACCAAAAATGTTACTAAATTTTGAAACAAATAGCTCCCTCAAGACAAAGGCAGCATTCTATTTATAATCACAGCTAATAAAGTATTCATTAATTCTCTTATCTGTGAATTGTTGAAGTACAATGTAGTTAGTTTATTCAGTCCACCTGGCTTTTGAAAGATAACAGTCAAAGCATATATGAGGGTCTTCAAAATGTTCACATAAAAAGGCTATTGGCAAAAACACTGCATGTGTGTCAAAAATTTGGAGTAGTAAAAAAATCTTATAGTAACTTGTAATAATGTCTCTGAACAGGATCTAGTTTTAGATACTAAAATCATATCAGGTTGAAAGAGCACCTTTCAGAATAATTTGATAATATGGAGCTTGTGTTGAGAAAAATGAATTTTATATTTATATTTCACTTTTAATTCCATGGTTTCACCAATATTCTGAAGTCCCTTTTGAATCATTTCAGGAAATTTTATTTGATGAGATATGTTATATATATATATATATGTATATATGTATATATGTATATAATTTAAAGTAAGATTTTAAAAACTCACATAGGCAACACCTCTAGCCCTGTTAAATCAGAATTATAGGCATGGAAACAGGCGTTTGTGTACACTGATAACTCCTTAAAGAAATGACCTAATAAGTCAAGAGAAACAGTGGAAAAGTGGAAATATTTGAAGAAAATGTCCTTATGAATGTTCTCACATTGAGGTATTGCTTGTTTCTCTAAGCTGAAGCATTGTATGAAAATTGCTGATAGGAAAAAAATTGAACATAAAAATTCAGACCATCTAAGTAACCTTTGACACAATAATTTTCCACACAATGTGTGGAAGGGAAAGTCCTAACGTGAATAGGTTAGTAGATAATGTTGGCAAGCATGCAATACTGTGCATCTTCCACATCACTACTGCAAGTGCTCTATGGAAAATGTGCTTTTGATTCCTAAAATCAGGTTAAGTTAAATTTGTTTATTTAGAAAACAACTATTTAGTGAAAAAACACAGTAAGTCAGATGTTACTCTAAGTTACACAAATGTTTTGCCCCAAGGAACTTAATTTTGTGCAAAAAAAAAAAAAAAAGATAAATAAATGCACAATTAAAATACAATGGGCCCATTATCCTTATTGTGAAATACTATACAGAGAAGAGCTTAGCTGTCTCAAAATAGGAAAAATATAGTAATGATTTGTTGTATAAATATACTCGTAGGTCATAAGAATTCAATTAAATCTTAAAGAACAAAAGAAAAATATCCCTCAGAAGACTAGAAGCATTCCAGAGTAAAGCAATTATAAAGAGTTAGATAGTAGACAAATGATATGGATCATAGATAAATAAATTTAGATAATAGATGGATAATGGATGGATGATGGATGGGTGGATGGATGGATGATGGATGGGTAGATGGATGGATGGATGGATGATGGATGGATGGATGGATGGGTGGATGGATGATGGATGGGTGGATGGATGATGGATGGGTGGATGGATGGATGGATGGATGATGGATGGGTGGATGGATGGATGGATGATGGATGGGTGGATGGATGGATGGATGGATGGATAGATACATAGATACATAGATAGATACAGGCTTCAGCAGCCAGGCGCAAATGCTCAAGGTTAGGTATGAGTAGCCACCAGTTCACTGGCTATTCACTAAGTGCTTTGGTTTATACCCAAGGCTGTATTTTTGTTGGGATCTTAGATTCTTATTTTTGAATGTATTATTATAGAGATGTGAGAATAAGAGTATGAACATAGGTTTATATCAAGTAAGTGATTGCCTTTTTCTTTTTTCATTTGTTTTCTTTATTTTTCTTCATTTATTTTTAGAGTCAGAGAGACAAAGGAAAGAGACAGAGACAAAGAAAGAACTCCCATCTGCTGATTCAGACCCAAATGGCAGCGATGGCTGAGGCTGGCAAGGTTGAAGCTGAGAGTCAGGAACTCATTCATGTTCCTATCTGGGTGTCAAGGCCCTGGTAAGTGAACTATCACTGCTGTTTTCCCTGGTGTGTGGTAGCAGGAAGATAGAAGTATCAGCAGAGCAATTACTCAAACCCGGGTACTCCAATATAATGTGCAGGCACCTCAACTAGTGTTTTAACCACTCCTTAGCTAAATTCCCGCTCCAGGTAAATGACTTTCATTTTTATAAAGAGGAGCTGTCAGTTATTTTTAGACAAGAAACTGGCATCATATTTTTAAGTTATTGGTCTGAAAATTGAGGGGAGTAGAAAGGAGCAAATCTGACGATCAGGAGATGTGATGAAACTGGCTGAGCCTAGGACATATTCTTACACAATGCAGGTAATAAGTTTTAGTGAAGTTTCAGGGTTGCAACTGAAATGATTTAGAAATTTGTTAAGTTTGGAAAGATCAAGCAACTCAAAATAATTTTTCACAGCTCCTTGTCTCTGCATACACGATTTCATCCACATGGGAGACTCTTGTAGTCAGATATGCCTTGTGTTCCTCTCTAAAGATGTTAATGATCGTTTAGTCCCAATTACAAAAAATTGCTCATTTATTCCTCAAAGGCACATTTTTCCTTTACAGCACTTTTGCCACTATTTTTCTTACCATGTAAGTGCGGTTGTTTTTATTGTTTCTCAAGACTTTCTACCTATAATTTAGCATTGTGCAAAGCAAATAAACCATGCTCAATTTTTGATCATGAATAAAATTTAAACAATTAAAAAATTTCTAAAATGAATGTCTCTAAAAAATTGAATATTCTGTTATTCTATTGTTTAAAATTAGGACCATAAACAGGTTGTGAGAGACAAATGTATTTAGTTAAGTATATCATTGAAAGTACAATTTCTTTTCTTTTTTCTTTGGACAGGTAGAGTGGACAGTGAGAGAGAGAGACAGAGAGAAAGGTCTTCCTTTGCCGTTGGTTCACCCTCCAATGGCCACCGCGGCCGGTGCGCTGCGGCCGGCACACCGCACTGATCCGAAGGCAGGAGCCAGGTGCTTCTCCTGGTCTCCCATGGGGTGCAGGGCCCAAGCACTTGGGCCATCCTCCACTGCACTCCCTGGCCACAGCAGAGAGCTGGCCTGGAAGAGGGGCAACGGGACAGAATCCGGCGCCCCGACCTGGACTAGAACCTGGTGTGCTGGCGCCTCAAGGCGGAGGATTAGCCTAGTGAGCCGCGGCGCCGGCTGAAGGTACAATTTCAAATAAGCAGTTTCAAATACCACCTAGGTTATGTGAGTAGATTTTCAAGTGAAGACATTGATTTAGAAATCACCACCAAAGATAACATGTAAGAATTAAATGGAATCACCAAAGAAGAACATGTATGTCAGCATAATAGAAGAGTTGTTAGTCAGAAGCTGAGCAAGACTAACATCAAGAGATGGATACAAGAGATCTAGATACTGTGACAATTAACTAACAGTGGCTGAAAGTACTTAAAAATATGCTTTGTTGTACTAAGTTTTGGGGCCAAAAAATGGAAACGTATTTCCTTTTATCAGGAGCAGTGGAAGGGACCAGAGTTGTGCTGCACCGGGCTAAGTCGCTGCTTGCAACCACATAACCTGTGTGGAAGCAGCAAGTCCTGGCTGCTCTGCATCTGACCTAGCTTCCTGCTAATGCCCCCTGGGAAGGCAGCAGATGATGGACACATAAATGATCCCTGCTATCCACATGGTCACATGGATGGAGCTGCCTGTTGTGTACGTTTGGGCATTAGGCAGAATATGGATGAATTCTCTCTTATGTCTATCACTCTCACTGTAACTCTGCTTTTTAAATAAATAAATATATTTTTTTTACAAAATAAAAAAAGAACCATGGGAGACACAAGAAAGTGATGAATAATGCAAAGATGATGTCATCAAGATCAAAATAGTGATCATTAAATAATTAGAAAACAGAAATTATCCCAACCAGGTAGGACACTGAAGGCCTAATGATGTGTTACAAGGATTATTTGTGTTATATGACCAACAGTTGTCCAGGTAAAGGTGGGGTGGAAACAGTGAGAGCCCCAAGAGGAACAAAGTCAGAGCTAATTTAGGGACTCAGTGCAGTTCTGAGTAAATGAAACATAGAGTCTAAGAGAGGGCTGAGTAGAGGTGAGACTGAAAATATTAAGTGTAAATCACGCTACGAAGAACCATCTTGCCTTAAGAGTTGTGAGGAAACCTTGTCAGATTTTATGCACTTGATTTACAAGGTCAGGTTCTCATTTTATAACCACCACTATGTCATAATCATGAAGGTGAAAATATTGGAGGCACTGAAAGTCCTTATGAAACTGATCCCTCTCTCAAGGTATGAAATCAAGAGATGCCTAACCAAGACTGTCAGCATGTGCCAACAGAGCCAACTATGGAGTTGCAGAAGACAGGGCAAATTAAAAGATTTGAGAGACTTGCATCACATCTCTGGCAAGTCTCAATATGTCATTGCTCTAGGGTTTTGAGCAAAGCTGTGAATCTTCTGAAAATAACTATTCTACTTTTAAGAAACAGATTTTGATTTGCCATTGGATCCCTGGCAGAAATCTAAAATTCTGCAAACTGGACTGTTCTTTATGAATTCAGTGTTATCTAATCTATAATGCCATAAATATGTGAAGTGCGGCAGTATACATCATCAAACGGAATCAACAGTACTGACAGTTCTCACTTTGCAGTTTTCCAATATGCATAAATTTCAGTCACCACAGTTTCGAAAAGCACCAGTTCCCCAACATCACAGCATAAACTTTCAATACCAGCATCAATTAGCCTAGAATAATTGTCTGAAACATTGTACTCACTGCTAACTCTTCAATCCACAAATAGACCTGTAAATAATAGCTGTGTATCATAATCAATGACCAATCATACCATTTTTCCCAAAGTCCATTGATGATTCATCACTATTACTCAGTTCACACTTCCTTAGAAATAAATGTTATATTGCCTCTCCATCTTCCAATTATACACCTGTGAGACTGTTGAGAACAACAGATAATTAAGAGGAAATGTGCCAGCACAGATGAAAATGGAATGGAATTTTAAGGGGACACAGAAGGATAGAAGAGCTGACTGTTGACAGTCAGTGGATGTGTAGTCAGAGGAATAGAGCAAAGTGAGATCATCGGCCAAAAAGTTAAGTGATGACAAGGACAATCATGTCCCTGAGGAAGTTCAAAATTACAGGAAATGGCAGAGATACTCCATGACATTGAAAGTGAAGATATAAAAATTTGAAAGGTGATAAAGACTCATAAAAAAAAGTTGTGAGAACTCACCAAGGTGTGGGACAGATGCTCACTCCCTGCTGAAATTTATGATGTGGAGAAGGCAAATGCTGTTCAAGCTCCTGGTGAGTTTTTATAAAGAAATGAAACACATTAATTTGCAATGTTTCTGACATTTTAAATAGCAGTTCATTAAATATTTATCATTTACTATTTTTCAGTTTCCTGTACATCTATAACCAACTGTGAGAATTTAATTTTCTGACAAAATTTGAAAATCACACAATAATCATAACTTTTCAGGCTGATAGGGTCTGATAGATTTTATTTTCTTTCAGTCTTGTGTGGTCATGCAGAATGACTGAAGAATCAAAGCCTTCAGGAATGAAGTTCTTGTCACCCTTCCAAGTAAATAATTCCAACAACTGAAATACTGGCTGAAACCAAGTGCAAAGAAGATGGAGCAGCAAAGAGGAACTATTGCCTGATCATTCAGATATTGGAGTTGTAACACACACACACACACACACACACACAGAGAGAGAGAGAGAGAGAGAGAGAGAGAGAGAGATCAATTAGACCTTTAACCCTCTTTCCCAAAGTTTCTTTTCAAACAGTTGGTCTTAGTTACCTTGACAAATATGGGTTACAAAATACTCCATTATGTGTTGTAACTGACTTCAAGCAAGACTTAAGACTTGAGATTTTCTTGCTGTATTCTTAGGAAAAGGGTGGTAATGTGTTACACATTGACAGGCACATCATTTTCCATAGAAGAGAAATATCATGCATGTAATCTAGAAGATGAAGAGGAACAAGTCATGTGATTGGAAGAAGGACTATGAACAGGTGATGAGTAGTGGGTGATTATTTTTTGCCCTCAGATCCTGGGATTTTCTATGGAATTATCAGCCTGAGATTGAAGGTGGAGAGGAACACATTATGCCAAGTGACTGCAACTTCCTTTCTTTTGCTCCTCCAATTTTTCAAACTATCTTTTCAACAGTAGGGCTCTTTTTTATATAGGAAAGTGTCGCTCCCCGTCTTCGTGGAGGAACGACACAGGACCCTGCGCTGTTCTTTTGTCTGCTCGGCCCTCCCCGGGTTTGCTGCTGGTTCTTCCTGGGTTGGCTACCGACCCTTCCACCTCCGTGGAAGGGCAGTTCCCCCTGGCCACTTTCACCCACTTCCGCGGGGGAGCGGCACACCGCCGGCCGGCTCTCTCGGGGGCTGCACAGGTGTTCCTTCAGATAGATGTTCCTGGTGCATGTTGTCTCTCTCCTCCTTTATAGTCCTCTTCCACCAATCCCAACTCGGCTGCCCACACGCCGAGTACGCTGCTCTCCTCCAATCAGGAGCAGGATCAGCTCCTGCAGGTTACTGGTCGAACTGGCGAACTGGAGGCAGCTGTGTAGAAGCTGTTTTCTCCTCTCCCAGCGCCATATTGTGGGAGAGCAGATGCATAGAATAAGTCTTAATTCCAGTAACTCAGTCTAGTCCGAGTTGCTCCCCACAGGAAAGGACTGAGATCACACAAATGACAGTTTTAGCATTATTCCAAGTTGGCACATGATTCTGTTCTGTCAATGGGAGGCAATACAAGATATAAACAACAGAAGAGAAAGTTTCAAGATGGAATTAAAAGCTAGCTTTATTTTGGTGCAAGGAAAAAAAAAGAAGAGAAACAGTTTATTCTGAGGTTAGAACAAGCATCACATATTTTGTGTGGGTTTCCATTCCACACACTTGTGTGGGTTTTCTATTAAGGGCGCCTACTCCTGGTAGCAGCGTCAGAACTGACTCAGAGGAAAAATAATAAATAAGTAAGTATAAATAAATAACAGCAAAACAAAAACACCTGCACCCTCTGTTCTGGACTCAGTGAAAATAAGTCAAATGACACTGGCACCTTGTCTTTGTCCTAACTTTGTCCTAAACTTTATACAATGGTTTCTGTTTTAAATTCGGTACTTTCAAAATTTTCAATGTCTTGTTTCTTGATCAAATGGGACTGATGATTGAATATTGGTCTTTGGGAACAGGAGGCAACCCATGCTCACAACACTCGCCTAGCTTAACAATTGTCTCGATGGTGAAGAACAGGTTTGTGAGCTATGACGATGTGTAATGGATAATTCTAAATGCTGCCAATATTTCAAGAATAGTGAAGACTGCAAGAGAATATTTACTTTGTGATTTGGTACTCACTTTTAGTTATATTCTACCAAAATCACCCTTATGATTAGTTTAGGATCCTCATTATCTTAACAGCAAATTTGACATTGAAATAGGAGTCTCTGTTAAACAAATCTGGGTAATATCATTAAAATCAATAAGCATCCATTAGTGGAAAAGGATTTGTAGACTATGCTCTCAAAAATATGAGATGAAAGGAAGACATTAATAGGATGGTATCATAAAATGTCATGGGGATATATTTTAATGATTGGAGATATAGGAAAACATGTGTTCATGCTTGAACACAGAAGAGAGAGTACATACAACAGGACAAGAAAATGCCAGCAGAAGATGCAGGGAAACTAATAATCAGTTCCTAAATATGACTAGAGAAAGTACAAACATAGCAACACAACCTTAGAAAAGGAAGAGCGCCTGATTCCAAGAATTCATGGAAAAAGACAGAGGAAAGATGAGCTGGAAACAGGAAATGTGGACTAGAAAGTTTACACACCATGAATTTAGCCTCCACACTACCATCACTGTCCTATTGAAGAGACAAGGACCTGAGGCTTTTCTCCCTCTTCGCTCCTGCCCTTCCCTGCTTCCAAACAAACAAGGAAACACATGTAGGGAATGTGTAGAGTCCATTTGAGAGCAGTCCCTACTGAAGAATTTCCGATACTTCTGAAGTACTTGAAAATTTGAAATGTTTGACTAGATCATCTCAAAAGAGGGAAAAGAGTACTTGTCCTTCTGGATGATTTGTTTCTTCAGATAATAAGCAAACTGAAATTTTCTCCAACTACCTCGCTATCTTCTTTGAACTCTCTTCTCATTTAATAATGTTATTCTTATGAGGACTACTGCTAAAAATAGAGATTTACTGGCTTTTAAACGTATAATATGATCAAATATTTAACCATTTAGCTGAGCAACAAAAAAAGAGAGTTACTGTTTTCAAGTTATTTCTTATTGAATGTGTTTAAGACATGCCATGCATTTTGATATACTTATGCTTAGTGAAATAATTACTATAGGCCAGCAAATCCATCATCCATCCATCATCTTCCAGTGACATCGCCTTCTGTGAGTATGTATGTGTGTATGTGTGTGTATGTGCCCATATGTGTTTGTATAATTATGGTAAAAGCACCTACAATCTATTATCTTAGCAAGTTTTCAATACAAAATACAATATTATAACTATACTCTTCCTACTGTACATTAGACAGCTAAACATATTCATTCTGTATAAACTGCAAATTGTACTCTTCATTTTATATCTTATCATTTCCTCTCCTTTTGGCCCTTGCTAAGCAACTTTCTACTCTGTGTTTCTGCTTTTAACTTTTCTTTAAGATTCTACATATAAAAGTGAGATCACGCAGTATTTTTCCAACTGTGACTTGCTTATTTCATTCAACATCATGCCCTCCAGTCCTATCAATGGTGTGGCAAATGTAATGTTTTCTGGATTTTTAAGGCTTAATTAGTTTCCATTATGTATGAATACCACAATTTCTTTCTCCATTCATCTGTCAACAGACACTTTTTTCCATACCATGGCAACTGTGAAGTGATGCAATGAACTTGGGAGTGCAGATATCAACACAAAGTTCTGATTTCATTACCTTTGGGTATTTCACAGGACTGAAATTGCTGACCTCCTAATAGCTTGGCTGTTATCAACTTGTGTTCCCACCAAACGCATACAAAGGTTCCCTTTTCTCTATACTAGCATTTGTTATCTCCTGATAATAGCTACCCACTACCCAGCATGTGTGAGTTGATAACACATTGTTGTTTTGATTTCTGTATCTCTCATAGAGAATTTGAATATGTTCCCATGTTCCTGTTGACCACTCATATGTCATTACTGTAAATATGTATATTCAAGTTCTTTGAACATTTTTTCATCCAATTATTTATTTCTTGATGTTGAGTACAGTGGTAATTATTTACTTTATATTTTTTGGGTATTAACCTATTCTCAAGTACAGAACTATGATTCATTAATATTTTATTTCAATATTTAGACTGCTTTTTATTTGGGGTTGTTTTGGGTTTGATGTAGTCATAATTTAATTTTGGCTTTAGTTTCTTATTCTTTCAGTGTGAAATCCAAAATATCAATGCCAAGGCTAGTATTAAGAATGTTTTCTCCTGTTTTTCTTCTAAGAGTTTATGGTTTCAGGCATTTTGCTTACATCAACTCAAAGCAATTTAAAGATATTAATACAAGAAACTTCAAAAATACTACAGCAAAACAGAGGGAAGAATTCTATGGCATTAGCCTACAAAATGATTTTATGGATATGACCCTGTGGATACAGGTAACAAAATGAAAAATAGTGAAGTGGAATTGCATCAAGTTATGCTTCTACATAACAAAATGAACAATTAACAGAAAATATTTGAAAAACATAAAATCTGTTAAGAGCTAATATTCAAAACATAAATGTAGCTCAAACAACTCATTAACAAGAAAATGTACAATGCAATTAAATGATGGACAAAGAACCTGAACAGACATTTCACAAAACGAGATATACAAAAGACCAACAATTACATGAAAAAACAACAATGATTAGCAACACTAATCATTACACAATTGAAATTTAAAGTCACAATAAGATACCACCTCATGCCTATTGCAATGACTTTTTTTCATAAAAATTACAGGTAACTGTTAGCAAGAAAGAGTACAGAAGGCCCTGTACATTACTGATGGGTATGTAAATTAGCATAGGATTATGTGAAATGGTAGAGAGTTCTCTCAAAAAAAAAAGATAACTACAATATGATCCAGCAATCCCACATATTGACAAATACACAAAGGAATTGAAATCAAAAGAAAATCTGAAAGAAAGATGAGGAATGTGTTAATGAGATTGATTTACTAATTCCATGTTGTATACATATATCAAAATATATTGCACACAAGAATTATATACATTTGTCAATTTAAAATTATACTAATTTTAGAAAATTGGTTTTAATTTCTTAAATGTGTGATAGAAATAAATGAAACATTCTGGTCACAGGCTTTCCTTTGTTGGAAATGTTTGATTACTACTTCAACAGTTATTCATAATTGGTTTGTCTGTTCTGGCTTTCTACTTCCTGATCCAATTTTAGTAGGTTTAATTTTTCTAGGAATTTATTAATTTATTCTAGATTATCTAATTTGCTATCTTAAAATTGCTCATAATATTATCATGATCCTTTCTCTTTCTGGGATATTTGTAGTAGTGTTGACTCTTTACTTCCAATTTTATTTATTTGAGTCATCTCTCCTTTACTTAGTCTAGCTAACAATTTGTCATTTTTGTTTACTTTTTTCAAAAACGAACTGCCTTGGAAATGATATCAAAACCTTGGAAATGGTTAATTTAGAACAGGAAATACAAAATCTTTTTTTTAAGATTTTGAGAGATAGAGTTACAGATAGTGAGAGGAAGAGACAGAGAGAAAGGTCTTTGTTCCGTTGGTTCACTCCCCAAATAGTGGCAACGGATGGAGTTGTGCAAATCCGAAGCCAAGAGCCAGGAGCTTCCTCCTGGTCTCCCACATGGGTGCAGGAGCCCAAGGACTTGGGTCATCTACTACTGCTATTCCAGGCCATAGAAGAGAGCTGGATGGGAAGAGGAGCAGCCAGGACTAGAACCAGTGCTCATATGGAATACTGCAGGTGGAGGATTAACCTACTGCACCACAGTGCTGTCCCCAGAAGTACAAAATCTTAAGGGAAGATGCTTGTGGTTGGAGTTGAACATATTTGGTATTCCCACTTTATTTTTTTAAGTTCATTTATCTATTTTAAAGGTAAAGTATTACTCTGGGTGGAGGAGGAGGAGAAGGAACAGGAGGAAGGGGAAGAGGGAAGAGGGGAGAACAGGGAGGAGGAGAGAGGGGAGGAGTCCTATTGATATTTCTTTTATGTGTAGATTTAATTATAAATTTTTAACTTATTTAAGGAATACAAATTTCATAACTACAACTTTAAGAATATAGTTCTTCTTCCCACCATACCCACCCTCCCACCCACAATCCCACCCCTCACCAACTTCCCACTCCCCTTGCCAGTCCCATTAACCATTAAGATTCATTTTCAATTAACCTTGTACACAGAAGAATAACTCTATACTCAGCAAAGATTTCAACAGTTTGCACACACTTGAACATGCACACAGAAACTGAAAACTACTTTTACAGTTAACTCTCATAATACAATTCATTGAGGACAGAGGTCCTGCATAGGAGTTAGTACACAGCGACTCCTGTTGTTAATTTAACAATTAACACTCTTAAGCATTATGTCAGTGACCACCCAAGGCTCTTGACATGAGCTCCCTAGGCTATGGAAGACTTTGAATTCACAAACTCCATCAGTATTTAGATAAGGCAATAAGCAAAGTGGAAATTCTCCCTCCTTTTAGAGAAAAGTAAATCCTTCTTTGATGGCCACTTCTTTCCACTGGAGTCTCACTCACAGAGATCCTTTATGTAGAACATTTTTTTGCCACAGTGTCTTAGATTTCCATGCCTGAAATGCTCTCATGGGCTTTTCAGACAGTCCAGGAAACCTTAAGGGCTGATTCTGGGGTCAGAGTGCTATTTAAAGCAATTGTCATTCTACGAGTCTGCTGTGCGGACTGCTTCCCATGTTGGACATTCTCTCTTTTTTAATTCTATTATTCTTACCAGGCACTTGATCCTATTTATATGATTACTTTAACACTTAATTTTATTTATATGATCTTTGATACATAATATGATCACTTTAACAATTAAGATGACATTTTTGCCACCAGCCTAAAGGTTTTGTGGTCCAATGACAAGCTTTCAAACTGTACCCTTAGAAGTAAGTTTGTAGGAATGTATGTAGAACTATGCAGCTTTACAGTTACAAACTTCCTCCTCTATCTCTTATTCTCACTCTTTTATTGAGATTCATCCTCAGTTGACTTTATACACATGTGGTTAACTCTATGTTAAGTAAAGAGTTCAACAGTTTTTGTGGTAAAGTTTATGTTGTCCGATATTAAGATGGCTATGCCTGCTCTTTTTTCATTTCTGTTGGCATGGTATATCTTTTTCCAGCCTTTCACTTTCAGTCTGTATGCATCTTTATTGGAAAGATGTGTTTCTTGTAGGCAGCAAATAGATGGGTTTTGTTCCTTAAGCCAGTCAGCCAATCGGTGTCTTTTAACTGGACAGTTCAGGCCATTAATGTTCAATGTGACTAATGATAAGTGGTAACTTTGCCCTGCCATTTGCCAAAGATAAGTTCTAATATATGCTTTGAATTTCCTGTGATCTTTTGCTGTGAGCTTTCCTTCCTTTACCTTCTTTCATACTGATGACTGTGTTTCTGTGTGCAACACATCTTTAAGCATCTTTTGCAGGGCTGGACGAGTGGTGACAAATTCTTTCAATTTCTGTTTGCTATGAAAAGTCTTTATTTCACCTTTATTCACAAATGAGAGCTTTGCAGGATATAATATTCTAGGCTGGCAGTTTTTCTCTCTTTGTACCTGGGCTATATCTCGCCTTTCCCTCCTAGCTTATAGGGTTTCTGATGAGAAGTCAGCTGTGAGTCTGATTGGAGATCCTCTGAGAGTAATCTGACGTTTCTCTCTTGCACATTTTAGGATCTTTTCTTTATGTTTCACTGTGGAGAGTTTAATTACAACGTGTCGTGGTGAGGATCTCTTTTGGTCGTGTTTATTTGGGGTTCTGTGAGCTTCCTGTACTAGGATTTCTCTGTCCTTCTCCAAACCTGGGAAATTTTCTGCTAATATCTCACTAAAAAGGCCTTCTAATCCTTTCTCTCTCTCCATGCCTTCAGGAACTCCTAGAACCCGAATGTTGGTTTTTTAAATAGTATCCTGAAGATTCCCGACAATATGTTTTAGATTTCTAATTTCTTCTTCTTTTCTTTGGTCTGACTGTATCCTTTCCTGTTCTCTGTCTTCTAAGTCCGATATTCTCTCTTCTGCTTCACCCATTCTTTTTGTAAGGCTCTCTAATGTGTTTTTTATTTGATCTATTGAATTTTTCACTTCATTATGATTTCTCGTCACTATCACAGTTTCCTGTTCTACTAGTTGTTTCATTTCATTTTGATTCCTCTTTAATATTTCATTGAGATTTAATGTTATAACTAGTACTCAAAGAGTAGTTTTCACTTTATGTTTCTGTGTGGGAGCAAACTGTTGAAATCTTTACTTAATGTATGCTAAATTGATCTTCTGTATATATAGAGAATCGAAAATGAATCTTGATGTGAATGGAAGGGGAGAGGGAGTGGATAAGGGGAGGATGGCGGGTGGGAGGGAAGTTATGGGGGGGAAGCCATTGTAATCCATATTCTGTACTTTGGAAATTTATATTCATTAAATAAAAGTTAAAAAAAAGAGTTCAACAAAGAGTATGAAGGGAAAAATGAAAAAACAACAAGAAAACAAAAATTGCTCCTCGACAATCAAGACAAGGGCTTCTCAAGTCATCCCTTCTTGAAGTGTTAATTTCACTTCTACAGATTTCATTTTAGGTGCTCTATTAGTCCACACAGATCAGGAAGAACGTATATTTGTTCCTTTGGGACTGGTTTATTTCACTAAGTGTGATGTTTTCCAGATTCATCTATTTTGTAACAAATGACCAGATTTCTTTTTTTTTTTTAACCTCTGTGTAGTATTCCATATTGTACATACCCCATAATTGCTATATCCAGTCTTCAGTTGACAGGCATTTAGGCTGATTCCCTGTCTTAGCTATTGTGAATAAGCTGCAGTAAACATGGGGGTGCAGATAACTCTTTTATTTACTGATTTCATTTCTCTTGGGTAAATCACCAGGAGTGGGATGGCTGGGTCATATGGTAGGACTATATTCAGATTTTTGAGGTATCTCCATACAATCTTCCTTAGTGGCTTTACCAGGTTACATTTCCATCAACATTTGTTCTTTGTTGATTTCTATATGAAAGCCATTCTAACTGGGGTGAGGTGAAATCTCATTGTGATTTTGATTTGCATTTCCCTGATGGCTAGGGATTCTGAACATTTTTTCATGTGTCTGTTGGTCACTTGAATTTCCTCTTTTTTTTTTTTTTTTTGACAGGCAGAGTGGACAGTGAGAGACAGAGAAAGAGAAAGGTCTTCCTTTTCTGTTGGTTCACCCTTCAATGGCCACTGCGGTTGGCATGCTGCAGCCAGTGCACCGCGCTGATCCGTAGCCAGGAGCCAGGTGCTTCTCCTGGTCTCCCATGTGGGTGCAGGGCCCAAGGACTTGGTCCATCCTCCACTGCACCCTTGGGCCACAGCAGAGAGCTGCACTGGAAGAGGAGCAACCAGGACAGAATCCGGCACCCTGACCAGGACTAGAACCTGGGGTGCCGGTGCCTCAGGCAGAGGATTAGCCTATTGAGCCACGGCACCAGCCTGATTTTCCTATTTTGAAAAATGTCTGGTTAAGTCCTTTGCCATCTATTAAATGGGTTATTTTGTTGTTGTGGAATTCCTTGATCTCTTTTTATATTCTGGTTGTTAATCCTTTATCAGATGCATTTTATGAATAATTTCTCCCATTCTGTTTGTTGCCTCTTCACTTCCCTGAGCATTTCTTTTGCAATACAGAAACTTCTCAATATGTTCTTTCTCCTACAAAATGTTACTGTACCCTAGAAAATTTATGATTGGTATGAAGATATTATGATAAAAGACAACCACTTTATTCAGTCTCTCAAGCCATCTGTGCCTACTCAGGAAAACAAAAGTTTTCAATGGTTTGGAGTTATAATCCACTGGATAAAATTATTCATATATTAATTAATTCACTATTCTAAAGAGCTGAGATGTTATATTTATGTTGTCATAATGTTTCCATTAATGTTCAACTATATCTTTCTAATTGCCCACTCATTTTTTTATTTTATTTTATATTTTTATTTAGTAAATATAAATTTCCAAAGTACAGTTTATGGATTACAATGGCTCCCCCCCATAATTTCCCTCCCACTTGCACCCCTCCCATCTCCTACTCCCTCTCCCATTCCATTCACATCAAGATTCATTTTTCAATTATCTTTATATACAGAAGATCGATTTAGTATATATTAAGTAAAGATTTCATCAATTTGCACTCACACAGAAACACAAAGTGTAAAATACTGTTTCAGTACTAGTTATAGCATTACTTCACATTGGACAACACATTAAGGACAGATCCCACATGAGAAGTAAGTACACAGTGACTCCTGTTGTTGACTTAACAATTTGACACTCTTGTTTATGGCATCAGTAATCTCCCTAGGCTTTAGTCATGAGTTGCCAAGGCTATGGAAGCCTTTTGAGTTCGCTGACTTCGATCTTATTCCGACAGGGTCCTAGTCAAAGTGGGAGTTCTCCCTTCAGAGAAAGGTACCTCCTTCTTTGATTGCCCCGTTCTTTCTACTGGGATCTCACTTGCAGAGATCTTTCATTTAGGTCTTTTTTTTTCCCAGGGTGTCTTGTCTTTCCATGCCTAAAATACTCTCATGGGCTCTTCAGCCATATCTGAATGCCTTAGGGGCTGATTCTGAGGACAGAGTGCTATTTAGGACATCTGCCATTCAATGAGTCTGCTGTGTATCCCGCTTCCCATGTTGGGTCGTTCTCTCCCTTTTTGATTCTATCAGTTAGTATTAGCAGACACTGTTCTTGTTTATGTGATCCCTTTGGTTCTTAGACCTATCAGTGTGATCAATTATGAACTGAAATTGATCACTTGGACTAGTAAGATGGCATTGGTACATGCCACCTTGATGGGATTGAATTGGAATCCCCTGGCATGATTCTAACTCTAACATTTGGGGCAAGTTCGATTGAGCATGTCCCAAATTGTACATCGCCTCCCTCTCTTATTCCCACTCTTATATTTAACAGGGATCACTTTTCAGTTAAAATTTAAGCACCTAAGAATAATTATGTGTTAATTACAGAGTTCAACCAATAGTACTAGAACAAAACAAAGAAAGAAATACTAAAATTGATAAAGTATTACATTGTACATCACCAGTCAGGACAAGAGCTGATCAAGTCACTGTTTCTCATAGTGTCCATTTCACTTCAACAGGTTCCCCCTTTAGTGCTCAGTTAGTTGTCGCCGATCAGGGAGAACATATGATATTTGTCCCTTTGGGACTGGATTAATTCACTCAGCATAATGTTTTCCAGATTCCTCCATCTTGTGTAAATGACCGGATTTCATTGTTTTTGACTACTGCATAGTATTCTATAGAGTACATGTCCCATAATTTCTTTATCCAGTCTACTGTTGATGGGCATTTGGGTTGGTTCCAGGTCTTAGCTATTGAGAATTGAGCTGCAATAAACATTAATGTGTAGACAGCTCTTTTGTTTGCCAATTTAATTTCCTTTGGGTAAATTCCAAGGAGTGGTATGGCTGGGTTGTATGGTAGGGTTATCTTCAGGTTTCTGAGGAATCTCCAGACTGACTTCCATAGTGGCTTTACCAGTTTGCATTCCCACCAACAGGCCCACTCATTTTTTTAAAGATTTATTTATTTATTTGAAAGTCAGAGTTACGGGGGCTGGGGAGAGGTTGTCCATCCACCGGTTCACTCCCTCGTTGGCTGCAGTGGCTGGAACTGTGCTGATCCGGAGCCAGAGTGGAGCTTCTTCCAGGTCTCGCATGCCAGTGAAGAGGTCCAAGGACTTGGACTATCTTGTAATGATTTCCCAGGCCATCACAAAGAGCTGGATTTGAAGTGGAGAAGCTAGGACTAGAACCAGCACCCATATGGGATACTGCCAGCCCCGTCCACTCATTTTTAAAGTTTCAAACATCATCAACTTTTAAAAGGAAATAACAAATCAAGTAAGTAATTATTACATAGGTTTCCTCTATCTCAGATCTTTTTAATAATCCTGGGATTGAGTCACAGGGCTTGATTTTAAACTTACATTCATCTTTGATGATCTTATTATTGGGCTTTCCCCAATTTCTGCCAAGTAGCAGAGAAGAAAGATTAAAGTGAATAGGAAATCCTGCATCTCGAGGGAGTAATAACAACACTCCCTATCCCCCACCATGAATTTTTGGATGATCATGAGAAGAGAATAAAAGGCAACATGTAAAATTCCATGTTTACCTTTTATGACCTCATAGGCATAAATAGCTGGATCAGAATAGAGCAGCCAGCATGCTGACACTGCAGGCAGCGGCTTGAATGTCCGTGCTGCAGCACCTGCCCCTTCAGTACTCCTTATAAAGCAAGCCTAGTGATGATAAACTCCTTTGTCGGAGAAAGTCTCTCTCTTCCACAAATATGAAGGGAAGCTTTCTGGGCACGATTTCCTGTGTAAGCACTGCATTGACTATATTCTGCTGCTTTAAGAAAACATCTAAGGCTGAGAAATTCATTAAGAAAAGAGATTTAGTTCAGTTTACACCTTTGCAAGTTTGAGTGCATGATGCTAACCTATGCTTGCCTCTGGTAAGGGCCTCCTATTAGGTGCCTTCGCATTAATGTGACTTAGTACAGAAGAATTTACATGATGAGAAAGGGATCAGGCTGACACTTTCAGGCTCATCATGTTCTCATAGGAACGAGTTCAATCTGAGACACCTGCATTAATCCTTTGTAAAAGTAATGCTTCAATGTACCGAGTTAATCCTCACTGGTCCCCAGCTCTTATAGGTTCCTCCATCTCTTAAAGATTCACTGTTCCTCAAAATCACCACACTGGGGAACAAGCTTCTAATAGGTGAACACTTAAATACACAATGTATAGCCAAATCAAAGCATCCTATCCGTAACCCTCAAGGATCCTGTCTGTCTTACAATGCAAAATACAATCTTAAGTCCTAACTCATTCCAATGTCACTCTCTCATTTTCCCAGGTTTTCATTTGTAAGCATGGTAGAAACCACCAGGTGCCCCTAGCTCTTGTGGCATGTGCTCTTGCTGAATCAGCCTCAAATGAATGCTAGTCCTTGTCTTAATATCTTCTGAGCCATCACCAGAATAATCTGTAATACTTTAAATACCTCTTCCTGGGCTTTTCCTCTAGTTTCTCTTCCAAATATCTCCCAACCTCTTCTCATTACCTACTTCCAAAGCTGCTTCCACATTGTCCATCACTTTTATAGCAATAATCTAACCCCTTGGAACCAATTAGTGTTTCCAGTTATTCTAACAAACACTTTCATTTTTTTCTTTTTTCTTTTTTTTAACTTTTATTTAATGAATATAAATTTCCAAAGTACAGCTTATGGGTTACAATGGCTTCCTCCCCATAACGTCCCTCCCACCCACAACCCTCCCCTTTCCCACTCCCTCTCCCCTTCCATTCACATCAAGATTCATTTTCAATTCTCTTTATATACAGAAGATCAGTTTAGCATACATTAAGTAAAGATTTCAACAGTTTGCTCCCACACAGAAACATAAAGTGAAAACTACTGCTTGAGTACTAGTTATAGCATTAAATCTCAATGTACAGCACACTAAGGACAAAGATCCTACATGAGGAGAAAGTGCACAGTGACTCCTGTTGTTGACTTCACAAATTGACACTCTTGTTTATGGCATCAGTAATCACCCTAGGCTCTTGTCATGAGCTGCCAAGGCTATGGAAGCCCCCTGAGTTCACTGACTCTGATCATATTTAGACAAGGCCATGGTCAAAGTGGAAGTTCTCTCCTCCCTTCAGAGAAAGGTACCTCCTTCTTTGATGACCTGTTCTTTCCACTGGGATCTCACTTGCAGAGATCTTTCATTTAGGTTTTTTTTTTTTTTTTTCCCAGAGTGTCTTGGCTTTCCATGCCTGAAATACTCTCATGGGCATTTCAGCCAGATCCGCATGCCTTAAGGGCTGATTCTCAGGCCAGAGTGCTGTTTAGGACATCTGCCATTCTATGGGTCTGCTGTGTATCTCACTTCCCATGTTGGATTGTTCTGTCCCTTTTTGATTCTATCAGCTAGTATTTGCAGACACTATTCTTGTTTATGTGATCCCTTTGGTTCTTAGTCTTTTCATTATGATCAATTGTGAACAGAAATTGATCACTGGGACTAGTGAGATGGCATTGGTACATGCCACCTTGATGGGATTGAATTGGAATCCCCTGGTATGTTTCTAACTCTACCGTTTGAGGTAAGTCAGCTTGAGCATGTCCCGAATTGCACATCTCTTCCCTCTCTTATTCTCACTCTTATATTTAAAATTTATTTATTTTACTTGAAAGTCAGAGTTATACAGAGAGAGAAGGAGAAGCAGAGAGAAAGAGGTCTTTCATCTGCTGGTTCACCCTATTGGCCACAACAGCCGGAGCTGCGCCAATCTGAAGCCAGGAGCCAGGAGCTTCTTCTGGGTCTCCCAAGTGGGTTCTGGGCCCAAGACTTGGGCCATCTTCCACTGCTTTCCCAGACCATCGCAGAGAGCTGGATCCGAAGTGGAGCAGCCAGGATTCGAACCAGCGCCCATATTGGATGCCAGCACTGCAGGTGGCAGCTTTACCTGCTATGGCACAGAGCCGGCCCCACAAAACACCTTTCAATATTAACTTTATAAAGAGGTCTATTTGCTCACAATTTTTAAGCTAAAGTCTAAGATTAGGCAGCCCAATCAGTTCATCCTAATGGGATGGGGAATTAGCCACATACAAAAAGGCCAACCATATTCTCACAGAACTTACTTGCAGTGTTGTGAGAACTACATTAATCCCTTTCAAGATCAATGCCCTCAATTTTCTAATTACCTACCATTTTGTCCCACCTTTTAATATTGTACCATCTCTTAATGGTTCCACCACAACTCAATGTTGCAGTGTTTGGGACCAAGCTTCCAGCACATGAGACTTTGAGGGAAATCCTGACTTTGAGGGAAATGTGTAAACTGTACCTAGCACTTTGAATATATCATCATACTCCCTTATGTCCTGCAACGTCTCTGCAGAAAATTCCAGTCTTACGGGAGTTCTGTAGATGTAACAAGTCACCTTTCCCTTTCTGCCTTCAAATACTCACTTCATTTTTAACTTTTTATAACTTATTTATAGTATGCATGAGTATCTTTGGATTCATCTCCACTTATACATTTTGAACTTCATGTGTACAGATTTCTATGCCTTTTTCCAGGCTTGGAAAGTTTCAAGGCATCATTATTTCTTTTAATAAGCTGTCTGTCCTATTCGATTTTTCTATCTTTCTCCTTCTGTCACTCTGATAGTGCACACATTGTTCCCTTGAATGATATCCTAAAAGTTCCTAAGCTGACTTTCTCTCTCTCTCATTCTCTCTCATGCTCTCTCTCTCTGTCCTTGTCAGAATGGATAATTTACAATGATCTGTCTGAGTTTGAGTTCATTTATCATTTATTTTCCTTGAACTTGTGTGCTGTTCAGCCACTATTCCAAAAAGTAATTTTCTGTTCAATTATTATATTCTTTACCTCCGTGACTTCTGTTTGATCCTTTTTAATTTTTGTATCTCTTCTGAAATTTTCAGTTTGTTCATTTATTTTCCTCCTGACCTAGGTTTGTATCTTTTTGATACAAATGTTTCCATTTTTTATTAGGGTCAGTTTCTGAAGACCATAGTTTATTTTTTTGTTAAATTTTCTCTGTTCAATTTCCCTCCCTCTCTGAGCTGGTTTCTGCATATTAGATAAGAAAATCACCTTTGATAGTCTTCTCAGGCTGGTCTCTGTTGGCAGATGGTTACCAAATCAGCCATATCAGGGACTCTAGGTGCTTCTCAAATATGTGTGCTAGTCCAAACAGCTGCCCTCCATGTTAGTGGTCCCAAAAAGATTAGAATGTGCCAAATCCTATCATTGCCTTGGGACAGGTGAGAAACTATTCATTCTCAACTTGATGCAGTTGAAAAGCTGGGGAATAATCTATATGTCCCAGTTGCTTCTCTACTCAAGGAAAAGCTGAAAGCTAGAGTTTATCTTCCACAAATTTTATAATAAGCCAGGGGCAAGGTCTGTGACAAATGCTTGCACTCTCATTGAGACTATACTCTTTGAGCCTGGGGTGATAGCCACTGGAAATGTACCCATTTTTATAAAAATCATGTATTTGTCTCTGTGGTCTAGCAAGACTCAGAAATACAGAGCCCTATCAACTCTTACAGCTACATTATTTAGGATCCAGGCCCTCGGGTGCAAGCTGCAAAAGTTTGCGCGGTCAGTGTGTGTACAGACTCCTTTCAAGACAAATCTGTAGACCTGGATTTATTGCTGGAGCAAGCCCAGCTGGAAGGTGTGGGAAATATCCACCATCATTCAGGTTTAAGGGGGTGCTTATCTGTCCTGTTGGCTCTCAGATGCAAGCTATTCAGAAGCCCAGCCTTTACGCAGAAGCTGAACATGTATGCAAATAAATCCTTTCCAGGGAAAAATGGAAAGCTGGGCATTGCAGCTCCTTCTGCCTTGAAAGATCCCGGGAGTGACAGTGTACAGAAGTACTCATATGCCCTTTCAAAGCCACCATTTTTTCTCTCTGAGTTTCAGGTAATCTTTTTTTTTAAGATTTTATTTATTTATTTGACAGGTAGAGTTACAGTAAGTGAGAGGGAGAAACAAAGTTCTTCCATCCGCAGGTTCACTCCCCAAGTGGCCACCATGGCCAGAGATGCACCCTTCCGAAGCCAGGAGCCAGGTGCTTCTTCCTGGTCTCCCATGTAGGTGCAGGGGCCCAAGGACTTGGGCCATCTTCTACTGCTTTCCCAGGCCACAACAGAGAGCTGGATTGGAAGAGGAGAAGCGGGACTAGGACTGGCACCCATATGGGATTCCGGTGCTACAGGCGGAGGATTAACCTACTGGGCCATGGCGCCGGCCTTCAGGTAATTTTGAAATGCCAAATGCCAAATCCCTAGAGCCAGATAATTTAAGAGCCAAACCTCTCGGAGGAACTGTAAATACTGAAGAATGATGCATGTGGTCCAAACCCTTCATTCCTCGGAGAAAAGCCACAAGTGGAAGATTCTTCCCCAAGTGTAAGGTATCCTGCCAGGGTTGGGGTTGGCTGCTGGGGTTTCTCAGCTTTCCTACCCGTTTGGAGGTGGATATTGTCTGTCTCCATTTTGCACCGTACAGGAGCCTCTCAACTAGTTTCTGTCTTGTTCTGAGAGGACTGATCCATGTGAAACCGTTTGCTCTGTGCATTGGTGGGAGGAATGAATGTCAGGAGGTTGTGATTCTGCCATTCTGCAAGCATCACTCCCCAGGCCGCAGGGTTGTGGTTGTGGTGGTGGTGGTGGTGGTGGTGGTTGTTTGCATTTTAAAGATGAAGACAACGAAGCCAGAGAGATTAGGAAAATTGACCCAAATCACATCATAATAGGTGATAGAGTCAGGACTGTTATACCTGTGTTCTGGCTTCAGTGCCTTTTTCATAATAGGCTTTCTTTTTATATAAATGGCAGGGCTAAGGAGGACTGCATAGCACACAGTCTTAATTTTGATTTATAATCCTTATTAGAGATTTCTATTACTTTGTCTTCACAAGTAAATGAGGAGGGAATTGAATGTTAAGCATTGCTCTTTGTACATTATTAGGAGACAAAAGGGTAGAATTTGCCTGTAAAATATCTGCTCTTGCTCGATTGTCTAAATGACTTCAAAATAAACCAAGCACATATTGACTCACTGCAGGAGATCAATAGCACTGTACAGTGGAGATTACACCATCCAACAACCCATGTTTCATCAATATCTGCAGAAAGAGTTAGACAATGCTGTACACTATCTCCACCAGAACTGTTGTGAGCCTCGAACAAAACCAAATCAGCTGGGATCCCAGAGTCGGTGGAGATGGTAAATGGCGAACACAGTCTCTATTAGCAGATAGGACTCCACGCCATGTGTTAACGATACGGCACAATTAGGAAAATAAATACCCATCCTAAAATACAAATCTCATGAAACTGAATTAGAAAATCCAAATAGATGCTTTGTGCAAGTACATTTGGATAATTAGGCAGACACGCTTATTTCTAGCAACTCTTAAAGACTCACATAAATATAATTAAGAAAACATATTTAAACACCCAGGTTGAAGAAGAATGTAAGATGACGTGACAGTAGATAAGTAATGCTAATGTCATTTAAGGGAAGCAAATACGACGCATTACTACCTGACTTAGCAAAGCAGGACATCTGAAAGAAAAGTGTGTAGGGATGGAAGTGGTAAGAATTGTGAAAGAATTCAATTACAGAATCCCGGGAAGAATTAGCAGCTGCAGTTACCAGCCACTTAAAATGGGACTGAAGGGGTGGAACTGAAAAAGATAAATTAGTTAAATTTCTTCACAGTAAGAAGTTAGACACTGACATTCTTGCTCCCTCCACACATCAGGAAGTTATTGTTCCATCTGCACCCTGAAGAATGTAGTCTATTTATAGAAAGCTTGAAAGAGAAAGATTAGGAACTTGGTCACGCATATTAGAAGACAGAAGGAAAGCAGTGCAATGAAAATAGAGACAAAATAGAAGGCTGCATAGTGCAGGAAGATGCCGCTTCATTTCCTTGCTCATTAGGCTCTGGGAATATTGTTAGCTAGGCTAATACACCTCCAGGCAGAAGGTGGAAGAATGAGTTTACCAGGAAAATTGATTAACTTAAGAAAAAGCTGCAGACGCGAGGCCACGGCTGGAGCTGAGCACCAGGGAAATGGTGGGATCCCACCTATGAGACATGGGAGAGATTAAACAGTAGAAATTTCTGTATGGACATCGTTTGCCTCACTAAATAACAGCAAAAACCCAAACATTATGGGATTCTTTTTTAAAATTCTCCACATGGCTAACAGAGACCTACAGTTATTTGAAGAAATCAGTGGAAAAAAGAGACCACACAATTATCCAAAAACAGTTATGTATAGATCTGAACATTCCATAAATACCTAAACATATCATCTATATGTTTGATATATTTATATTTAAGATATGTAATATGAGTGAAAATATCCTCATGGTAATTAAGTAACAATTTGTACCCAAAGATTTGGAATAGGATATCTGCATATAAGACAAAAATTTAGACATTAAATGATTAAAATATTGTGAAATAAAAATATAGTCTTTCTGTAGCAGTGTTATGGTATAGCAGGTTAAGTTGCCACCTGCTATGCCAGCATCCCATATGGATGACATTTCATGTCCTGGCTGCTCCACTGCCCATCCAATTCCCTCCTCCCTACTCCAGGGAAAGCAGCAGATGATGGCCCAAGTCCTTGGTTTCCTCCACTCACCTCTCTCTCTCTCTCTCTCTCTCTCTCTCTCTCTCCCTGCCCTCCCTTTATCTCCCTCTCTCTCTTTCCCTCTCCTGATCACTCTGCATTTCAAATAAATAAATAAATCTTAAAAATAATAAAATATTTCTTAAATTACTAAGAGAGTACAAGATAAAAATTGAAGAACTAAATTAGAAAATATAACAAAAGGTAAAATATGGGAAATTGGAAAGTAAAATTTTCAAAAGGGAATAACGAAACCCAGTGTCCCATCAATGTCTCATAATAGTTTTGATATGCTATGAATTGTTAAAGTTTTTGCAAGTTAGAACTCTTGTATTCCTGCAAAGTGCTGACTCTTTAACTATCAGTTTGCTATGTCCACCTCCTCAGGATGCACCTGTCACATTCTGGACCAAAGCACATGCTTAGATCCTACACTGTTTGGTTTTTGTTGTTGTTGTTGTTTACAGTTGTTACAGTTAGACAGTTGTTACAGTTAGACAGTGAGAGAGAGAGACAGAGAGAAAGGTTTTCCTTTTTGCGTTGGTTCACCCCCCAAGTGGCCTCTACAGCCAGCGCATTGCGGCAGGCGCGCTGCACCAATCTGAAGCCAGGAGCCAGGTGCTTCCTTCTGGTCTCCCATGCAGATGCAGGGCCCAAGGACCTGGGTCATCCTCCACTGCACTCCCGGGCCACAGCAGAGAGCTGGACTGGAAGAAGAGCAATCGGGACAGAATCTGGCACTCCGACCGGGACTAGAACCCGGTGAGCTGGTACCGCAGGCGGAGGATTAGCCTAGTGAGCCGCGGCACCAGCCTATTCCACACTATTTGTTTAACCAACTGGGATACCACCCATTCCTTATTAAAAAAAAAAAAAAAAAAAAAAAAAAAAAAGGTGGGAGGTAGGAAAGAGGTCTGTTTCAGATGCAGTCACCATGTAGATGTACTGCTCTTGTTTCCTCTCTCTGCACCCGGGAACGCATCCAGACATACCAGTCTCACTTTCTCCTTCTGCCACCGACTCATGTTGTACAGAGCTCTCCCGCTCTTGCTTCAAGGCAGCATTCTGGGTTTTTTTCTTTCTTTCTAGTTTGTGGGTAATTATTTGGCCCAGCCACGTTGGGTATATATCTCTGTGCAGCGACTCGCATTCTTACGTGAATGTGTGTTTACCCCATCACTGATAAATGGCTCAGTTTAGTTGTTATTGTTGTTATTATTTGCACTTTAAAGATGAAGAAAATGAAGCCAGTGAGATTAGGAAAATTGACCCAAATCACATGACAGAGTTAGGATTGTTATACTTGTGTTCCAACTTGTGTTTTGTACCTCTTTGGAAAGCAAGAAACTGGATTGGAAACTGATACTTTCATTGCCCAGATCGGTTTCAAAATGAGTGAGAGAATGAAATATCAATGGGGACCAGTTTATGGAGTGTTTTCAGAAAATTCCCCATAACCAAGAGAATTCTGTTATAAATTGTGTCAATTGATTAGAGTCGGTCAGTCCAGCCATTCAGTCAAAATTCACAGTGGAAGTTGTGATGGTATTCTGCAGACATATTTAAACCCTTCATCACTTGACTGTAAGTAAGAAAGATTATTTGGGGTTAATAATTGTGGAACTGAATGAATCAGCAAGATAGAGAAGAAATTCTGATTATCTTCATTTCCTGTGTTTCCTATGGATTTACTTATCCAGGTTCCTCACTCACTTTAATTTCTGGTATATGTTTATGGCTGCAGTTGCACACATATGGGTATGTGTATAAACATCTCCCTCTTCCATGTTCTGTTCCTCTGCTTGAACCTTAATATCCATGTTGAACTGGGTAAGAGGCTTTATTAATAGAATAACGACACTTACATCAGTGTGTCCTTGGAACTTTTCAGAATATCAGGGGTAAAACTTTTTTTACATACACAAGTTTTCAAAGAACCAGAAGACATGAAATTTTTCAACAACAAGGACAGACATTTGGCTCTGTGATTAAGCCAACTTTGGAATACTTGCATCCTATATTAGCTGCTTGGTTCAAGTCCTGCCTGCTTCATCTCCAATCCAACTTGCTGCTAATACACACTCCCCAGGAGAGGCAGCAGATGAAGTCTCAAATACTTAGGTTCCAGTTACACACATAGGAGACCCAGAAATCTGGGCTCCTGATTTGGTCTGGACCAACCTTGGCTGTTACAGGCTTTTGGAGTGTGAAATCACACACTCCTTCTCTCTCTCTCTCTCTCTCTCTCACTCTCTCTCTCCCTTTCAGATTAAACGAAAATGAAAGAATTAAAAAATAAACACAAATAAACAAGAATTTCAACAACACCAACATATAAGAGATGATGTAAAAATGACTTCAATTACCTACAGTAATATAATTTACAAACAAAACTTTATAGATCATGTTGTGTATTTAATTATGTGCTGCTCAGAATTACGATGTTGAAGTCCTCACCCACCCCTAGGATTTAAGAAAATAACCTTATTTGGAAACGGAATCACTACAGACCCAATTAGTAAAGTGAAGATGAATTCATATTAGAATAAGGTGGGCCATTATGCCAATATATATTGTATTTATAAAAGGGGGATTTGTGAACACACAAGCACACATACACACAGAGAACATTATGAAAAGATGAATGCAGAGATCAATGCCAAATAATGTCAGCAAAGTAGCAGAAGTAGGAGAGAAGAGTGAACAGAATTTTTTTTTTTAGTCCTCAAGTGTAAACCATCCCAAGGACACCCTGATCCTAGATTTCTGGCCTTCAAGACTGTGTGACACTCAGCGCATGGCAGAAGCCTTCGCAAACCAATGCAGTCTAATAAATTAAAACACAAAGTAAGATAGAATATAATACTTTTGGAGGTATAAGATCTCAACATATTTATCTTTCATGCAGTTTTTTTTTTAATTTATTTTCATTTTTATTTGGAAATCAGAGAGAGAAAGATCTATTTGCTGGTTCACTCCCAAACTATCTGCAATTGCCAGGGCTGGTCCAGTCTGAACTCAAGATCCCAGAACTCAACCTGGGTATTTCACTTGCTGTCAGGGACCTGAGTCCTTGAGCCATCACGTGCTGCATCCCGGGTTATAAAATAGCATGAAACTAGATAAGAAGCTGAGGTGGGGCAGGAATGCAAGCAGCACAGATTGTGTGTGTCCCAAATGGTATCTTTTTTTTTTTAAGATTTTTATATATTTATTTGACAGGTAGAGTTATAGACAGTGGGAGGGATAGACAGAGAGAAGGGTCTTCCTTCTGTTGGTTCACTCTCTAGATGGCTGCAACGACCGAAGCTGTGCTGATCCGAAGCCAGGAGCCAGGTGCCTCTTCCTGGTCTCCCACGTGGGTGCAGGGGCCCAAGGACTTGGGCCAAACTCCACTGCCTTCCTGGGCCACAGCAGAGAGCTGGATTGGAAGAGGGCAGCTGGGACTAGAACCAGCACCCATCTGGGATGCCAGTGCCGCAGGCCGAGGATTAACCTACTGTGCCGTGGCGCTGGCCCCCCAAGTGGTATCTTTACTGATATATCAATACCAGCCCTATCCATCTTTTCTTGGAAAGCTGTTGGAGAACACCCTCCACCCAAACAAAGAAATAAATTAATAAATTAGAAACAAGGACCAAATGCAGGAGAAAGACTGACATATTTTCCGGGGTGATGTTGAATGGAAGTCTGAAGATGCGTCGTGCACACCACACCTTGCAGTTTTTTAGAAGACCCAGAAAACAATCATTACGTACAGCAGCCAGAAAGTGGAACTGCAAGAGTGATGGCTGCCTGATGAACAATGAAATGATACACTCCATGATGTGGCTGAACAACACTGACAAGAGATTTGCAATTCTGTTGGAAAGTCTAGAGAAAATTGGGTACTGAGAAATTCCAGCAAATGTAAACTAGGCAATTATTAACGCCAAAAACAGCTAAGAAAGATTAGAAAGGAAATCATAGCCAGTACATGGCTTATCTGTGAAAAATGCTAATATAACCACAGTGATAAAAAGAAGCTACCGTTTTAAACCAAAATTTAATAAGATGTCACCATATTTGAGGAGGGTGAATGTGGACATGAAATCTAAAATCTCATCATTCTACAATCTCATCATCCAAAATTGACAGAAATTCAAAAATTTTGTTTAAGAAACAAAATAGAATAAATACTGCAGAAATGATATACATGACAACAAATACCTGAGGAAGCAACACAAGAATGTTTGGTGATGGAAAACAAAATCGGCATGGAGGGAGATTTTAATTATAAGCCTTGGAGTAGTATTTTATATATAAACGCTGAGCTTCACATGAGAACACCACTGTTGCAGGAGTCAGTAACGCTAGCCATTTGGGTTCATGTCCCGAGACCATGAGAAATGAAGAACACAATCAAAACAGAACAACCTGCAAAGCCAAGTTTACTGAAGCAAAGGAAACCTCCTGCAGTGGGAGGGTCACTGGACAGGGATCTCACTAAGGGGGAGTTACATGGAGGTTTATATCCTTGGGGCTATGAGGAAGTTTGTACAGGGTTCTGCAAACATGCCCCTTACTCACTGAGGACCTTCTTGTTGCTGGAGAGGTCATAGCTGGGGCCAAACAGGTCCAGCTGTAACCCCTTCTGCTTAGCTTTCAATTTCTTTGCGTTATTTGTTGAGTGATGAAGCACTTTGTTCCAGTCATACCTCTTTGCTTTTCTGATCTCTTGGGCCCTTTGTCACTCTTTTCTTCCAGCCTCAGTTGTCTCTGTCACCATTACTCTGTCCCAACATCCTGTGTGCTAAACCCCACTGCATTTGTAAATTAAATTAGGGCAGCACTCCATACACAGTATCGGGAGCCGTCAAGCTGCTGTGGGAGCTACTTCTCCTGATGGTGTGCATCGCTCCTCAAGCAGCTGTCCACATTCACTTCTGAATGTGTGCTTTTTCTCTTGCTCTTAAATAATTCCTGCTCCCATTCTTAAACTTCATCTATGTTTCTGCTTTGAATTCTTTTTACCTCTATTTTTGAAAAGAGTTATTTATTTATTTTGAAAGAGTTACAGAGAGAAATGTCTCTCCCATTCATTGGCTCACTCCCCAGATGGCTGCAATGGCCAGCACTGGGCCAGGTCTAAGCTAGGAACCAAGAATTTCATCCTAGCCTCCCATATGGATGGCAGGGGCACAAACACTGGGCCACACTCTGGTCTTTTCCAGGCCATTATCAGGGAGATGTTTCAGAAATGGAGCAACAGGGACAGGAGTGCACACCCATATGGCTTTTTCCTGCTATGTCACAACTCCTATCCCTCTACTTTGAATTCATATCTCATCAGAGGCAAGAACTTGTCATAAATACAACTGGGGACCTGAGGATTACAATTAGGATATTAATTTATAGCAAATGTAGCTTGGTTTAATAACAAATTAATTTTAATACTAATCAATAGATTATCCCTATACTTTATACATCCTCCTTTGACCTGTTATAATCCTGAACATTACATATTTATGTACTTTATGCTAAACAATGAAGAATTCATATTGGCTGCTTTATGCAAATATTCTGAAATCAAACAGCATTAAATCACCCCAAAAATACATTAGTTGTATTTATCTATGTAGTTATTATTACTCGTGCTTTGTATTTCTTCATATGGATTCTAGTTACTGTCCAAAGTAGTTATCATTTCTTTTTTTTCCCTTTCATATTTTTATTTGAATTAATGTTTATTATACAGTAATTATCACAGGGTACATAAAATCATATCTTTCTCTTATTTTTTTCTTTTTTTAACTTTTATTTAATGAATATAAATTTCTGAAGTACAGGTTATGGATTACAATGGCTTCCCCCCCACCCATAACTTCCCTCCCACCCGCGACCCTCCCCTCTCCTGCTCTCTCTCCCCTTCCATTCATCAGTAGTTACCATTTCAACGTTTCACCCTGAGGTGTAATTTATAGTATTTTGTGTAGGGTAAGTTTGCTAGTAACAAATGTCTTCATTTTGTTATTGTTCATTTTTTTTCTATAGGAAGCTCATAATTTATCCTTTATTTTTGAAGGGTAGTTTTACTAGGCATAAGAGTTCTTTGATATCAGTCTTTTCTTTCAACCCACTACCCACAGATGCTCCAGGAGGGAGGCAGGATCTCTGCAAGGTGGATTTCATTAATTGAGGCAATTTCTAAACTAGGCTAACACTTGAGGGCAGCCTGCCAACAGCACTCACAGCAACTGGGGTAACTGGCTCTTCATTCTTGTAGAATGAATAGTACATAACAGCATTTAATAGTACAGAATAGCATTTATTTACAGAATAGTGCATCACAGCATTTATGACCCAGTACCTGCCACTCTGATTACGGGGCCAGCCATGTGTATGTTTTGGCCAATAGATGTTACTAAACATGGCAAATACAGAAATTTGAAAACACAAGTGCCATTGAGCTTGTCCGCTTTTCTTTCCTGCTTTGCAAAGTACTGTGAAACTGTGTCTGTACTTGTGTGCTGGACATAAAGGGTGGCTGATGCAAGTGCTCCATGCAACCCAGCTGAGACCATCCTATATAAACAGTTACCCAACTAGCTGCTGATGCATAGATGTGAGCCAATATCTACACAGCTCCCTATTGACTTACAGTAGATAACTGCATGTAGAATGCTGTGCGTCATTGAGATTTGGGAGTTGTTTGTTAATCAACATTATTATTGAACTGAATAACCTATATATGAATTAAGTATATCACATTAGGATAATAAACTATATATCAAAACACACTATATTGTTTTTTTTAACTTTTATTTAATGAATATAAATTTCCAAAGTACGATTTATGGATTACAATGGCTTCCCCCCCATACTGTCCCTCCCACCCACAACCCTCCCCTTTCCCACTCCCTCTCCCCTTCCATTCACATCAAGAATCATTTTCGATTATCTTAATATACAGAAGATCAGCTTAGTATACATTAAGTAAGGATTTCAACAGTTTGCTCCCACACAGAAACATAAAGTGAAAAATAATACATGATTTTTTTAAATGATGATGAAATCAGATCAGACCTATTGTCATGTTTAATCCCAGTGAGAGTCAAGTTGGGAGTTGATAATTTCTTTTCTTTTTTTTTTTTTTTAACAGAGGATCAGTTTAGTATGCATTAAGTAAAGATTTCAACAGTTTGCACCCCCATAGAAACACAAAGTGAAATATATTGTTTGAGTACTCGTTATAGCATTAAATCTCAATGCACAGCACATTAAGGATAGAGATCCTACATGAGGAGTAAGTGCACAGTGACTCCTGTTGTGGACTTTACCAATTGACACTCCTGTCTATGGCATCAGAAATCTCCCTATGCTCCAGTCATGAGTTTCCAAGGCTATGGAAGCCCTCTGAGTTCTCCGATTCTTATCTTGTTTAAACAAGGTCATAGTCAAAGTGGAGGTTCTCTCCTCCCTTCAGAGAAAGGTACCTCCTTCTTTGAAGACCTGTTCTTTCCACTGAGATCTCATTCACAGAGATCTTTTGCCAGAGTGTCTTGGCTTTCCATGCCTGAAATACTCTCATGGGCTTTTCAGCCAGATCCGAGTGCCTTTAGGGCTGATTCTGAGGCCAGAGTGCTATTTAGGACATCTGCCATTCTATGAGTCTGCTGAGTATCTCACTTCCCATGCTGGATCACTCTCCCCTTTATTTATTCTATCGGTTAATGTTAGCAGGTACTAGACTTGTTTATGTGCTCCCTTTGACTCTTAGTCCTTTCATTATGATCAATTGTGAACTGAAATTGATCACCTGGAATAGTGAGATGGCATTGGTACATGCCACCTTGATGGGATTAAATTGGAGTCCCCTGGTATGTTTCTAACTCTACCATTTGGGGCAAGTCAGCTTGAGCATGTCCCAAATTATATATCTCTTCCCTCTCTTATTCCTACTCTTATGTTTAACAGGGATCACATTTCAGTTAAATTTCAACACTTAAGAATAACTGTGTATTAATTACAGAATTAAACCAGACATTTTAAGTAGGACAGACAAAAAAACTACTAAGAGGGATAATGTATTAAGTTGTTCATTAACAGTCAGGGCTATGCTGATCAAGTCACCGTTTCCCATAGTGTCCATTCCACTTCAACAGGTTTCCTTTTTGTTGTTCAGTCAGTTGTCACCGATCAGGGAGAACATATGGTATTTGTCCCTTTGGGACTGGCTTACTTCACTCAGCATGATGTGTTCCAGATTCCTCCATTTTGTTGCAAATGACTGGATTTCGTTGTTTCTTACTGCGGTATAGTATTCTAAGGAGTACATATCCCATAATTTCTTTATCCAGTCTACCGTTGATGGGCACTTAGGTTGGTTCCAGGTCTTGGCTATTGTGAATTGAGCTGCAATAAACATTAGGCTGCAGACCGCTTTTTTGTTTGCCAATTTAAATTCCTTTGGGTAAATTCCAAGGAGTGGGATGGCTGGGTCGAACGGTAGGGTTATCTTCAGGTTTCTGAGGGATCTCCAGACTGACTTCCATAGTGGCTTGACCGGTTTGCATTCCCACCAACAGTGGGTTAGTGTCCCTTTTTCCCCACATCCTCGCCAGCATCTGTTGTTGGTAGATTTCTGTATGTGAGCCATTCTAACCGGGGTGAGGTGGAACCTCATTGTGGTTTTGATTTGCATTTCCCCGATTACTAATGACCTTGAACATTTTTTCATGTGCCTGTTGGCCATTTGGATTTCCTCTTTTGAAAAATGTCTGTTGAGGTCCTTGGCCCATCTCTTAAGTGGGTTGTTGGTTTTGTTTTTGTGGAGTTTCTTGATCTCTTTGTAGATTCTGGTTATTAACCCTTTATCTGTTGCATAGTTTGCAAATATTTTTTCCCATTCTGTCGGTTGTCTCTTCACTCTCCTGACTGTTTCTTTTGCAGTACAGAAACTTCTCAATTTGATGCAATCCCACTAGTTAATTTTGGCTTTGACTGCCTGTGCCTCCTGGGTCTTTTCCAGAAACTCTTTGCCTGTTCCAATATCTTGAAGGGTTTCTCCAATGTTCTCTAGTAACTTGATGGTGTCAGGTCATAGATTTAGGTCTTTAATCCATGTTGAATGGATTTTTGTGTAAGGTGTAAGGTAGGGGTCTTGCTTCATGATTCTTCATGTGGAAATCCAATTTTCCCAGCACCATTTATTGAATAGACTGTCCTTGCTCCAGGAATTAGTTTTAGATCCTTGATCAAATATAAGTTGGCTTTGGATGTTTGGATTGATTTCTGGTGTTTCTATTCTGTTCCATTGGTCTATCCATCAGTTTCTGTACCAGTACCATGCTGTTTTGATAACAACTGCCCTGTAGTATGTCCTGAAATCTGGTTTTGTGATGCCTGCAGCTTTGTTTTTGTTGTACAAGATTGCTATAGCTATTTGCAGTCTCCTGTGTCTCCATAGGAATTTCAGCATCATTGTTTTCCAGATCTGAGAAGAATGTCTTTGGTATTTTGATTGGTATTGCATTGAATGTATAAATTGCTTTTGGGAGAATGGACATTTTGATGATATTGATTCTTCCAATCCATGAGCATGGAAGATTTTTCCATTTCTTGGTATCCTTTTCTATTTCTTTCTTTAAGGTTTTGTAATTTTCATCGTAGAGATCTTTAACGTCCTTGGTTAAGTTTATTCCAAGGTATTTGATTGTTTTTGTAGCTATTGTGAATGGGATTGATCTTAGAAGTTCTTCCTCAGCCATGGCATTGTCTGTGTATACAAAGGCTGTTGATTTTTGTGCATTGATTTTATACCCTGCTACTTTGCCAAAATCTTCTATGAGTTCCAATAGTCTCTTAGTAGAGTTCTTTGGGTCCCCTAAATAAAGAATCATGTCATCTGCAAAGAGGGATAGTTTGAGTTCTTCCTTCCCAATTTGTATCCCTTTAATTTCTTTTTCTTGCCTAATAGCTCTGGCTAGAACCTCCAGAACTATATTGAATAGCAGTGGTGAGAGTGGACATCCCTGTCTGGTCCCAGATCTCAGTGGAATTGCTTCCAACTTTTCCCCATTCAATAGGATGTTGGCTGTGGGTTTTTCATAGATTGCTTTGATTGTATTGAGGAATGTTCCTTCCAAACCCAGTTTGCTTAGAGTTTTCATCATGAACGGGTGTTGTATTTTATCAAATGTTTCTCAGCATCTATTGAGATAATCATATGGTTTTTCTTCTGCAGTCTGTTAATGTGGTGTATCACATTGATTGTCTTGTGCACATTAAACCATCCCTGCATACCAGGGATAAATCCCACTTGGTCAGGGTGGATGATCTTTCTGATGTGTTGTTGCATTCTATTGGCGAGAATTTTATTGAGGATTTTTGCATCTATGTTCATCAGGGATATTGGTCTGTAATTCTCTTTCAGTGCTGCATCTTTTTCCGGCTTAGGAATTAAGGTGATGCTGGCTTCATAGAAAGAATTTGGGAGGATTCCCTCTTCTTCAATTGTTCTGAATAGTTTGAGAAGAATTGGAGTTAGTTCTTCTTTAAATGTCTGGTAGAATTCAGCAGTGAATCCATCTGGTCCTGGGCTTTTCTTTGTTGGGAGGGCCTTTATTACTGTTTCAATTTCTGTCTCAGTTATGGGTCTGTTTAGGTTTTTGATGTCTTCCTGGTTCAATTTAGGTAGGTTGCATGTGTCCAGGAATCTATCCATTTCTGATAGGTTTCCCTGTTTGCTGGCATACAAGTCCTTGTAGTAATTTCTGATGATTCTTTTTATTTCTGTGGTGTCTGTTGTTACATTTCCTTTTTCATCTCTGATTTTATTGATTTGGGTCTTTTCTCTTCTTTTTTTAGTTAGTTGGGCCAATGGGGTGTCAATTTTGTTTATTTTTTCAAAAAACCAGTTCCTCGTTTGGCTGATTTTTTGGAATGTTTTTCTTGATTCAATCCTGTTGATTTCTTCTCTGATTTTAATTATTTCCCTTCTCCTACTAGATTTGGGTCTGGTTTGCTGTAGGTTTTCTAGATCCTTGAGGTGAATTGAAAGCTCATCTATTTGGTGCCTTTCCAATTTCTTGATGTAGGCACCTATTGATATAAACTTTCCTCTTAACACTGCTTTTGCTACGTCCCATAAGTTTTGGTATGTTGTGCTGTTATCCTCATTTACTTCCAGAAAGTTTTTGATTTCTCTTTTGATTTCTTCTATGACCCATTGTTCATTCAGGAGCATGTTGTTCAATCTCCATGTGTTTGCATATGCTCTAGGGATTCCTGAGTTGCTAATTTCCAACTTCATTCCTTTATGGTCTGAGAAGCTGCATGGTATGATTCTAATTCTTTTGAATTTGCTGAGACTTGCTTTATGGCTTAGTATGTGGTCAATCCTAGAGAAGGTTCCATGTACTGCTGAGAAGAATGTAAAATCTTTAGCTGTAGGATTGAAAGTTCTGTATATATCTGATAGATCCATTTGGGCTATAGTGTCATTTAAATCTACTGTATCCTTGTTGATCTTCTGTCCTATTGATCTGTCTATTTCTGAGAGTGGAGTATTGAAGTCCCCCAGTACTATTGTATTGGGGTCTAAGTCTCCCTTTAAGTCCGTTAACAAATCTTTTAGATAAACCGGTGCCCTGTAGTTAGGTGCATATACATTGATAATTGTTATATCTTCCTGTTGAATTGATCCCTTAATCATTATGTAGTGTCCCTCTTTGTCTCTCTTAACGGTTTTTGTGGTAAAGTTTATGTTGTCTGAAATTAAGATGGCTACGCCTGCTCTTTTTTCATTTCTGTTGGCATGGTATATCTTTTTCCAGCCTTTCACTTTCAGTCTGTATGGATCTTTGTTGGAAAGATGTGTTTCTTGTAAGCAGCAAATAGATGGGTTTTGTTCCTTAACCCAATCAGCCAATCGGTGTCTTTTAACTGGACAGTTCAGGCCATTCACGTTCAATGTGACTAATGATAAGTGGTAACTTTGCCCTGCCATTTGCCAAAGATAAGTTCTAATATATGCTTTGAATTCCCTGTGATCTTTTGCTGTGAGCTTTCCTTCCTTGGTTTCCTTCCTTTACCTTCTTTCATATTGATGACCGTGTTTCTTTGTTTCTGTGTGTAACACATCTTTAAGCATCTTTTGCAGGGCTGGACGAGTGGCAACAAATTCTTTCAATTTCTGTTTGTTATGAAAAGTCTTTATTTCACCTTCATTCACAAATGATAGCTTTGCAGGATATAATATTCTGGGCTGGCAGTTGTTCTCTCTTAGTACCTGGGCAATATCTCACCATTCCCTCCTAGCTTGTAGAGTTTCTGATGAGAAGTCAGCTGTGAGTCTGATTGGAGATCCTCTGAGAGTAATCTGACGTTTCTCTCTTGCACATTTTAGGATCTTTTCTTTATGTTTCACTGTGGAGAGTTTAATTACAACGTGTCGTGGTGAGGATCTCTTTTGGTCGTGTTTATTAGGGGTTCTGTGAGCTTCCTGTACCAGGATTTCTCTGTCCTTCTCCAAACCTGGGAAATTTTCTGCTAATATCTCACTCAAAAGGCCTTCTAATCCTTTCTCCCTCTCCATGCCTTCAGGAACTCCTAGAACCCGAATGTTGGGTTTTTTAATAGTATCCTGAAGATTCCCGACAATATGTTTTAGATTTCTAATTTCCTCGTCTTTTCTTTGGTTTGACTGTATCCTTTCCTGTTCTCTGTCTTCTAAGTCCGATATTGTCTCTTCTGCTTCACCCATTCTGTTTGTAAGGCTCTCTATTGTGTTTTTCATTTGATCTATTGAATTCTTCACTTCAGTCACTATCCCAGTTTCCTAGTTGTTTCATTTCATTTTGATTCCTCCTTAATATTTCATTTTCATGAGAGAGATTTTCTATCTTGTCCATTAAGGATTTCTGTAGTTCAAGAATTTGTTTTTGAGAACTTCTTAATGTTCTTATCAATTTTTTGAGCTCTGCTTCTTGCATTTCTTCTATGTCATCATCCTCATAATCTTGAATTGGGGTGTCTTTTTCAGTTGAGGGCTTCATGGTGACTTCCTTGTTTTTATTACCTTGGTTTTTGCGTTTGTTATTTGTCATATTGGAGATATTTGGTTTCTTCACTGTGGTGCTTTTTCTTGTTATACTATGACTCTAAATTAAGTGGACTATCTGTTTTTGATGGAGCCTTAGGGCTTGAGATGGGTGTGGCCTGAGAGCTCTCTTTGGTGTGCCAAAGGTGACACTCCCAGGTTAGGCATGGTAAACCTCTCTCTCTCTCTCTCTCTCTCTTTTTTTTGATTCAAAAGGGAAGTTATTCTGCACAGCTGAATGAAGTTGGAGGTAGTTAGCAGGCAAATGATATACCCGCAGGAGCCAGAGATCAGAAGCTCTTTCCCAAGGACCACACAGGGAATCTGTTCGGCCCTCAGAGTGGGCTCAAATTCTCCTTCAGTCTCCCACTGGGTTGCCAAAGTTACGGAATTGTAGCGTCTCTGGAGAGTGCTCACGTGAATTCCGTGAGATCTCTCCCCTACCGTCTCTTTTTTCACAGTCTCAGTTCAGTAGCACCACAAATTTACTAGGTCCTAATCTCCTGTTAATTCGCCCCGCCCAGAGTCAGGTTTTTCTGCTAGGCTCAGGGCCGGTGCAGACCTGAGGTCGCTCTGCTTATGACGTATGTCCAAGATGGCGCCTGCTCTTTGTCTTGCTCGCCCTTGAGATGTGAGCGGAGAGAGAGAAACCCGTGTCCGTACCAGTCACCTTTTTTTTTTTTCCTCTCTCTCTCTTCCAGTTAGCTTGGTGAAGTCCCCCCCCCTCGGGGGGGGTCGTTCCCTCTAGTCTCCTCTCTCCGCTTGCCTGCCGGTGTCTCGGGTTATTGAGGTTCAGCTCACCTCGTGTTCCAGCGCTGGTGTGTTGAGTCTGCCGCTGGTGTCCCGAACTGTGGGCTCCCACGCTCTCCACACAGGTCCGCTCCCCTTCCAGTGCCAATGTGTGGACTCGGAGCCCTGGACGTCCCAAGTCTCTCCACTGTTGTCTGTGTGGCACGCACTCCCCTTCGAGCACTTGCGTGCAGACCCTGCAGCTTGCGCAGCTCGGTCCCGCGGCTCGGTCCCGCGGCTCGGCTTTCGCGCGGTGGGCGACCTTGTTCTCCCAGTAGGTCCTCCAATTCACGACCACTGGATCCAGATGAATTTCCTCTGCAATATTTTGCTGGTTCTTTTTTCTGAGGCTACCGTAACTCCCCTTTTATTAAACTAAATTTTCCCGGACTATCGGTGCGCGCCCTTACTATTCCGCCATCTTGGCTCCGCCAAAACACACTATATTGTTAAGATTTCCTTATAGGATAGAAGTTTGTGACATAGGCACCATTTTAAAGGAAGTCTCCTTAAAAAGAAACATAGCTCAATACTGGATCTGTGGATATTTGATGATGGCGAAAGGGACAAAAATGGTGAGATTTTGGTCAAGTAAGTTTTACATTGCAGCATAGCTGTTCCTTGATAAAGTTCTAGGTATGTAGAAACAGCAGGCAGTCAAATGGAAAGGACAGCTTATGGGTTAAAAGAAAGTTATTTCTTAAGAGTCCTGGTTAGTTTTAATGCGGAAACAGCAAGTTCGTTCCATTACTCTGAGGACATTAGTAGATGATTTTACAATGGATACCTATGAATTTTTTGAAACCATCAGAATCAGCTTTCAAGATATTCAGTTAATTCAATAATTTAGTTGAAAAGGTTTTAGGATTTCAGTTTTATTATTCTTTCAATGATAATGTCAGATTTAGTAATTCCAGATGAAGTCAAATTCATGACAAAACTATGAAAGCTGTAGTAGTTTGAAAGGAAATCAATTAGTTTTAAGAACAATGATTCATAATTCAATGTGTATCACTAAGTTAAAGCAAGTAAGTCAATGTCAGTGTGTCTATTAACCCCTCATATTTACACAGTAAATAACTATTGGTTACATGTATAATCACATTACCCTTTTCTTTCTAAATTCCAGTAAAAGAAAGTTGATTTTAATGTTTCTGTTAATTTTAGTGATGAGAGGGAAAGTGCTGTGATTAAATGACTTTTTATCAATTCTTTTACAGAAAGTGATATTATATACCAATAGTCTGGATAATTCTTCAGCTTTAGTGATTTTGATTGTCTCAAATTGTTAACCCACAACTCTTCATTCAGGTACCTAAATAAAGTATTATTTAATGTTCCAAGGTATTATTTCTATTATTAAAAAACAGTTTGTCTAAATGAACAGTAAAGATTTCTTCTAGGATCCTCCTAGAACTGTTTTGTTTCCATATAGCACATTCAGCCTTAAGTTAGTACATGAACTTTGTTAAAATAGCATGTTTATGTAAGGCACCAGGGTTAAGATATGGGAGAAAGCCAAATTTCTTTAACCCAAAGATTCTATTTAGCCCCAATTCTTTTGAGTTAATAGAATTTAGTACTGTAAACTATATTTGGAAACATTTATGATAATGGTTATGACACTCCTGATCTTTCAGAAAACGGCTCAGCATTATTGACAATTAGGCCAAAAGAGAAATTCTCATTGCCTCAATATAAGCAATTAATTGGCCTTTTGTTAAAATCTCCTTTTTTTATTTTTCATAAAAGTACACCAATTGATTTGCCACATTATTATGTCAAAAACACTGTTTTATCTTAGACATTGGTTTTAAAGAGCTGAACAATCTAGTATTTCTTAAGTAATAAAAAATTTTGTGTACTGGAAAGATAGTGAAAATATAGGATTTGTGCTCTGGCTTTGACAGAGCCTCCTCCCTCCCCAGCCTGAGTTCCTCAGGTTCACAACTGATTCCCATCACTAGCCTTTCACATGGTGTGTGTATGGCTCTTTGCATTTCTGGGTTCTTGCTCAAAGCATCATCTCTTTGGGAAAAGGCTTCTCTGATACCCTGGCATGAATGATACCTTGTGACACTTCATGCTGTTCTCATTTGGTGAACATCAATGGTTTTCCCCTGACTGTTCTCATCACGTGTTTTATTTCTTTGCTATCTTCATTACTTGTCTCTTCCAATATCAACCACAATGCTATGAGCATTTCCCGGTGTACCTAAGGAAAAATGGAATTACAAATGAAGCAATGAATAAAGATGAAGAATAAACAGAAAATCTTCCAAAGTCAAAATGAAATCAAACATTATTTCCAAATCTGTCCTTTTCCAAGAAACATTTGAGATTTGAAGTATAAAAAAGATGTAAGCCTATGCCAATACAAAAACAAAAGTTTACTTGAGTTAAAAGGAAGAGATTTAAAGAACAGACTGATCTCAGAACCATGGTAGCTCAGCAATCACCTTTTTAAGGAGTTTGTAGTAAATGCACCTAATAGCATGGTTCTCATCTAGATCAGCTCACCTATTTTCATGCATCAACTAAATTACTTCTTCCACCACATCAGTGTCACCAATTCACTCCCACATCATTCAGCTCATCATTCTATCACCATAAACCAATCTACGCACGTCCATCTATCTGTGAATGGCCGGTTTGGACTCACTGATATGGCTTTAGGAGCACTGTTCCTCTGCTGCAGACACCTGGGAAAGGCTCATTTATTTCCATCAGACTCTCTGCTTACTCTGTGCTCTTCTTTTGGAACTGAATATTGTTGAGGAAAAGCCCTTAGTCATGCTGACAATCCTCAATTTTATGCACAGAATGAATTTTATTTATGCATGAAAAGTAGACCCTTAGTACCAGTGAGCAATGCTACAACACTTCCCAACTATGTGAGCTTTCTTTCCCCCCAAACATTTTCCATACCTTTTTCTGTTTTCTCAAAACTCATCCACCATAGCGCCCTTCCTATTTTCAAATGATAATTTTGTCTCATATTTTATTGATTAAAAATGCAATCAGATTCATACTTCCTTAACCACCCCTGGGGAAATCAATTATTCCCACTATTTCCACACTCTTTTGCCTCTTCTCTTCTCCCACGGATAACTTCTTATTGAAGAGTCCCCAAACTCTTTAAAATTGAACTGTTCACTTATTCTACAGTTCTCACATATTTTCACCTTACCAAAACCTTACTCCTGACATTATTTTCTCTCATGTTTGCATTAAAAACTTTCATTTTCTTCTAAAAACAGAATCACCAACACTCTATTCTTTGATTAAATATCATCTCTAGATATCTAATTTTTCTGCCTCTTTCTTTAAAAAATTTTTGAAAGAGTTGTCTACACCATCTTGTTTGCAACAAGATGGAGGAATCTGGAAAACATTATGCTGAGTGAATTAAGCCAGTCCCAAAGGGACAAATATCATATGTTCTCCCTGACTGGTGAAAACTAACTGAGCACCAAAGGGGAAACCTGTTGAAGTGAAATGGACTCTATGAGAAACAGCTCTTGTGCTGACTGTTGATGTACAACGTAATACTTTATCCATTTTAGTTTTTTTTTTTGTTCTACTACTATTGGTTGAACACACACAATTAATGCACAATTATTCTTAGGTGTTTAAATTTTAACTGAAAAGTGATCCCTGTTAAATATAAGAGTGGGAATAAGAGAGGGAGGAGATGTACAATTTGGGAAATGCTCAATAGGACTTGCCCCAAATGGTGGAGTTAGAAACGTGCCAGGGGATCCCAATACAATCCCATCAAGGTGGCATGTACCAATGCCATCTCACTAGTCCAAGTGATCAATTTCAGTTCACAATTGATCACACTGATAGGTCTAGCAGTCAAAAGGATCACACAAAGAAGACTAGTGTCTGCTAATACCAACTGATAGAATCAAAAAGGGAGAGAATGATCCATCATAGGAAGCAGGATATACAGCAGACTCATAGAATGGCTGTGGCAGCAGAGGTTGTATCTTACCCAAACCGAATGGAGAAGCAGTGTGATCCTTTTGTAATCATCCCAAAATACACTAGGACAATGCATAAGCATATTCCAGAAACACAAGACGATTAATACATCACACTTCTTTGTTGGAATGCAAATATTGGACAGTGCTGAAAGCTATTCATTCTGGACAATGGATTGTGATCAAAGCCAGACTCATGTACTTCATTTAAAGACAACTTGAGGTTAAAATTAATATTACAGGTTGTAAGCAATGTCTATAAAGTCAATTCTTAGAAGTTCTATACATACTATTTCAAAATGAGCTAAGAAAAACAATCAATAGAGGAAGATGATAACTTGAATTTGTCTAAGGAGTTTTATACAGAAAAATTGTCACTTCAGTGGATAATCTTGTAAATGAAGGCAATGGAAAGCTAACAATTTCTGGATCAGAAAATACTCAACTAAGAGTGTATAAAATATCTCACATTGTCTCTCCTAAAGGTGATGTCTGTTCATATTCTTACATATTATTTGAATTTTGGAAGCAGGTATTATGTTTAAATTTTAAAAAATAATTTCATTTCTAAACTATAAAGTTGAGAGGAATGTAAGAAATAATAAAATTACCTGAAACTAAATTAGGTGTGTATGTGTGTACTTATATGAGTACTTGTTAAGAGTTATAATCCTGCCAATAAAAATACAATATATATCACTTTACTGACATGGAAAAATGGTGCAGTGCAGCTGGAAAATATGTATAGCATATTCCTGTTTGCATATAAAAATGTACATGATTTTCATGTATGTTAAATTTTAGCAGAAATGTTAGAAATCTCAGAGAGAATGTCAGAGAGAATAGCATGAGAACTCAAACAGAAGAACTGATTATGAGAGTAACAAACAGGGCCTGCACTGTGGCATAGTAGGCCAACCCTCTGCCTGTGGCAACAGCATCTCAAATGACCACCAGTTCTTGTCTCAGCTGCCCCTCTTCCAATTCATCTCCCTGCTATGGCCTGGGAAAGCAGTGGAAGATGGCCCAACTGCTTGAGCCTCTGCACCTGCTTGGGAGACCTGAAAGAAGCTCCTGGCTCCTGGCTCCTGGCTCCTGGCTCCTGGCTCCTGGCTTCTGTTTGGCTCATCTTCAGCCATTGTGACCATTTGGAAAATGTACTAGTGGATGGAAAACCTTTCTCACTGTCTCTCCTCTCTCTGTCTGTAACTCTACCTCTCAAATAAATAAACATCTTAAAAAAAAAGAGTAAACAACAAATTCTACATCCTAATTTACATAATCATTACATAAGCTTAATATCTCATAATAATTTATATTAATAAACTAAAAATGAATGAACATTCCAATGTGCTGATTGAGGTTTAGAGTGTTTTGAGAAAGATCTTCCTTTGTGTTTTCCACTTGGGTCAGGCTCCTGTGGGAGTCCCTGGATGGCCTCCAAACAAACCAGGAAGTACATTAATGGGATCCAGAGAGAAAATCACTCCCTTACAGGAGTCAGAGGAACCTAACTGCAGAACCTGGATGCTAAATTGGCTCCAGGAAAACTACATAGCCAACCAGAACTTTCACTCCGTTACTCCCGCTGTACTCATCACCACTACATATGCATACCAATGCGGAGGAGGAGGAGAGTTCCCTATGATGTGGAGTCCAGTTCTGAACAAGCTGTTCAATATCAGGGGTATCCAGTGACCCAGAGGGTATCTGTGTTAGTGGTTGGAGGAAGTCTTCTGTAGAATTCACACCACATAGCTTAGAAAACCACACGTTTATTAACTTAGAGTGCTCTTGGGCTGGTTCCAGGCTGGGTCCTCTGCTCAGGATCTCAGAGGGCTGCAATCAATCAAGGCATTGGCAGGCTCCATTCCTTTCTGAATTTCAGGTCCTTCCAAGTTCATGTGGCTCTTGGCAAAATTTAGCGTATTTCAGCTCTGGGACTGAGTTCTCTGTTTTCTGAGTGGCTGTCAGGTATGAACCACAGTCAACTTTTAAAACCCAGTTACAAGCCGGCGCCGTGGCTCAATAGGCTAATCCTCCACCTTGCGGCGCCGGCACACCGGGTTCTAGTCCCGGTTGGGGCGCCGGATTCTGTCCCGGTTGCCCCTCTTCCAGGCCAGCTCTCTGCTATGGCCAGGGAGTGCAGTGGAGGATGGCCCAGGTGCTTGGGCCCTGCACCCCATGGGAGACCAGGAAAAGCACCTGGCTCCTGGCTCCTGCCAGGATCAGCGCGGTGCGCCGGCTGCAGCGGCGGCCATTGGAGGGTGAACCAGCGGCAAAAGGAAGACCTTTCTCTCTCTGTCTCTCTCACTGTCCACTCTGCCTGTCAAAAAAAAAAAAAAAAAAAAAAAAAAAAAAAAAAAAAAACCCAGTTACAGATCCTACCAAATGATCCTCTGATAAGTCTGTTCACAACGTGGTGACTTAATTTTGCAAGATGAGTGAGGAAAGCTCCTCCCATGTCTTCTAATACAGGGTAAACAGAAGGTAATAGATTCATGGGTGTGACTGCCCCAACAGCCTTCCTGTGTTCTGCTGGCCTGAAACAAGTCATATGTTGGGCAGGATTCAGGGCAGGATTAACTTAAATCTCCATTTCTTGTAAGGCACTTCTCCTGATGATAATGTTCCTAAGCTTTTGTATCTGAAAATAGTTCATTTCACCCTCATTTTTGAAAAATATTACCCCAGAGCAGAAGATTCTAGAAGAATTAAGTAGTTTAAGTACTTTAAAATGTCACTCATTCTCCTTTTGCTTACATTTTTCTAAAGTCAACAATCTTTAATTTTGTTATTTCATACAATCTTTTTCCTCTAGCAAATTTTAAGTTTCTTCTATATCCTTTCTTTTAAAATATTATTGTGATATTGTTATAGTTTGGAAAAATGAGTGGCCTCCAAAATGCTCATTTCTGGGGCCTTGGTCCTCAAAGTCTTATGTTAATGATTAATGGATTAATAATGACTTGTGGATTGAAGAAAGGAACTAAATCTAATATGCCATCTAGAAGGTGGACCCAGTGTGAAGTCTTAATGTTATTGGTGCCTGGTTTACAAATTAGCTATTATGAGAGGGTTGGACATACACTGAATTGAGCCTAGCTGTTTTGTCTGCTTCCTGACTCACCACATGATCATCCATCTGCCGTCCTTCAGCCTACACAAATGAGGCCGCTTGATCTTGAACTGTGAACCTCCAAAATTCTAAATCAAAATCAACCTTTTCCCTTTTAAATTAGCTGATCCCAGGTATGTTAGTTGTAATAATGAAAAGATGGTACAGATATGGTTCCCTGTTGTTATCTTTATGTATTTCTGACTTGGGGTTCACTGCCCTGAAACACACAAATTAATGTTTACATAAAATTTGCCATTATTTCTTTAAATACTTTTCTACCCTTATACCTCTTATTTTTTTTCAAACTTTTATTTAATGAATATAAATTTCCAAAGTACAGCTTATGGATTACAATGGCTTCCCCCCCATAACATCCCTCCCACCCGCAACCCTCCCCTTTCCCACTCCCTCTCCCCTTCCATTCACATCAAGATTCATTTTCAATTCTCTTTATATACACAAGATCAGTTTAGCATACATTAAGTAAAGATTTCAACAGTATGCTCCCACACAGAAACATAAAGGGAAAAATACTGTTTCAGTACTAGTTATAGCATTAAATCTCAATGTATAGCACACTAAGGACAAAGATCCTACGTGAGGAGTAAGTGCACAGTGACTCCTGTTGTTGACTTCACAAATTGACACTCTTGTTTATGGCCTCAGTAATCACCCTAGGCTCTTGTCATGAGCTGCCAAGGCTATGGAAGCCCCCTGAGTTCACCGACTCTGATCATTTTTAGACAAGGCCATGGTCAAAGTGGAAGTTCTCTCCTCCCTTCAGAGAAAGGTACCTCCTTCTTTGATGACCCATTCTTTCCACTGGGATCTCACTCGCAGAGATCTTTCATTTAGGTTTTTTTTTTTTTTTTTTCCCCAGAGTGTCTTGGCTTTCCATGCCTGAAATACTCTCATGGGCTTTTCAGCCAGATCCGCATGCCTTAAGGGCTGATTCTGAGGCCAGAGTGCTGTTTAGGACATCTGCCATTCTATGGGTCTGCTATGTATCTCACTTCCCATGTTGGATCATTCTCTCCCTTTTTGATTCTATCAGCTAGTATTTGCAGACACTATTCTTGTTTCTGTGATCCCTTTGGTTCTTAGTCCTATCATTACGATCAATTGTGAACAGAAATTGATCACTGGGACTAGTGAGATGGCATTGGTACGTGCCACCTTGATGGGATTGAATTGGAATCCCCTGGTATGTTTCTAACTCTACCGTTTGAGGTAAGTCAGCTTGAGCATGTCCCGAATTGCACATCTCTTCCCTCTCTTATTCCCACTCTTATATTTAACAGCGATCATTTTCAGTTAAGTTTCAGCACTTAAGAAGAATTGTGTATTGATTACAATATTCAACCAAAAGTATTAAGTAGAACAAACAAACAAAAATACTAAGAGGGATAACATATCAAGTTGCTCATCAACAGTCAGGGTGAGGGCTGATCAAGTCACCATTTCTCATAGTGTTCATTTCACTTTAACAGGTTTCCTTTTTGGTGCTCAGTTAGTATACCTCTTGTTATATTGCTTGATATTGTCCTGTAACACACTGAGATTCCATTCATGATTTTTAAGATATTCATTTAAATTCTGTGCTTCAGTTCATATAGTTTTCATTAAATTATCTTCAATGATTTCTATTGGTAATTATCAAACTTAGTTCTGAAAAACATATAATAAAGGGTGGCTCACCATGATTCAAGCAAAGTTTTTTTTTACCATTTGACAGGATGAGTCATAGTAGTCCATTATCTCAGAGTAAAAAAGCCCTGTTCCTTAGAAATATATTTCCTGGAGTTTTAATATTTTAATATAATTTTATTTATTTGCTAGACAAGAGAGAAGAGAGATAGAGAGAAAGAGAGAGAATGAAAGAACAAGCCTTTTTGCTGGTTTGCTCCTCATGTGTTTGCAACAGCAAGGAGCCCAAAGCCAAAAGCCTGGAACTAGACAGGTTTATACATGGGTGGCAGAGACCAAGTTACTTGAGCTGTAACCTATCATTTCTCAGCCTTTTGGCCTTTTGGCTGTAACCTATAGTTTCTTGGCCTTTTGAGCTATAACTTTCTGTTTTCCAAAATCTACTTTAGAAAAGGAAACTTGAATTGAAACCAAGTACTCCAATGTGAGATGCAGGTATCTTAAATGGTATCTTAACCATTGGACCAAGCACCCACCCCTTCTTGAAATTTTAAATGAATCTTCAGGGTGTTCTTTTATCCAGGTTCATTCATTGTTGAAGCATCCATAATAAATGACAGATTAATGATGTAAATATACACATTTATTTCATGTAAATTTTAAGTGATGTGAGAACCTTCCTAAATCACAATGAAACATGGAAACCTGTGTATTACTGTGCTGAGTTTGATGAAGTATAGACAGTTATGGGTGTAGTATGATTGGAAAGAAAATCTGATATTATGATAGCAAACTGGGGGAAACTAGAAAAAGTAGTTTGTTCAGAATCTTCTTGACATCTTTCTGTTTGAACATAAGCTATTCGCGTCCTCTGACAACAGGGAGGATTTATCAGCTGCTTCAGGGAACCAAGATTACACGATCTATTTCAGGGGGAAATGGCAAGGCAGTAAGAGAGTAATCTTCCTAGTTTCTTCTGTTTTCACAAATGCCAAGTACCATAATGGGGGTCCTGCGTCCTAAACCCCGTAACAGTTATCTCCATATCTTGGCTCAAAAACAAAACACTGGAATCCAAGATGCTGAATAAAGAAAAGACACGCTGATATTGACCATGGGAAGATAACTGAAGAAAAGCATAGTAACTGCATTCCCAAGGGAGAGTTGAAGAGAAGTTTCCAGTGGGAATTCTACAGAAAGAAGAAAGACACTGTGGAACAGTGTGGACAGTACAAACATGCAACAGTGAGCAAGAATACCACCAGCAGTGCCCACAGCTGAAGTTGGAGGAGACGCCATCTTCTTGGAGCAAAGTGAGAAAAGTCTACAACAGCATGTGTCACTGGTGATATTGCCGGAGAGAGAACCTTGGGGACCAAACTGAATTTGAGTCAAGCCTAGAGCACTAAAGGAGGGCAGAGTATGCACCTAGCCCTGTGAAGGGAGAACATATTTCTTTTGCCCTAATCCCCCATAAGAGTACCCAGCAACCAGCAGGCAGTAGATATCTGAAAGTAGATATCTACCATGCCCAACTTGGGTGTCACCCTGGACTCTTATCCCACTCTTGAGCAATGACAGTAGCTCCCTGGCTTCACCCAGCAGAAATCTTTGTATATCCACCGAAGGAGAAGACAATCCACTGAACCAAGAATGCATACTTCAAAGATAAAAGCCATCAGAGGGTAAAACCAGCAATTGGTTAACAAATGCCTAAAAATAAATGTAGAAACACAAAAAACATAAACAAGGCAGACAGTATGACTCCCAAAAAGAAGACAGCACTTCAATATTAAAGAGATTGAAATAATGCCTGAACAGAGATTTAAAAGAATGATCAGAAGATTATTCAAAAACACAGAGAAGAAATACATAAGATAAAGAAATCCATACACAATATGGATGAAAAATTTTGCCAAGAGATAGACATTGAAGAGATATCAAACTGATATATTACAAATGAAAGAATTTAATAGACCCACTTATTTGCTTCCAACAAGAAACATCCTTCACCAACAAAGATATACACAGACTAAAAGTGAAAGGATGGAAAGATATTCCATGCCAACAGAAAGTAAAAATGAGCAGGAGTAGCTATCCTAATATCAGACAAAATAGACTTTAACACAGAAACTGTTAAAAGAGATAAATAGGGGCCAGCACCTTGGCTCACTTGGTTAATCCTCCACCTGCAGCACCAGAATCCCATAGGGGCACCAGGTTCTAGTCCTGGTTGCTCCTCTTCCAGTCCAGCTCTCTGCTGTGGCCCGGGAAGGCAGTGGAGGATGGCCCAAGTACTTCGGCCCCTGCACCCACATGGGAGACCAGGAGGAAGCACCTGGCTCCTGGCTTTGGATTGGTGTAGCTCTGGCCATAGTGGCCATTTTAGGGGTGAACCAACAGAAGGAAGACCTTTGTCTCTCTCTCACTGTCTAACTCAATCTGTCAAATAAATAAAAATAAATTAAAAAAGTAAAGAGATAAATAAAGGCATTATGTAACATTTCATGATTAAGGGTTCAATTCAACAGGAATATGTAACTATAGTAAATATATATTCACCTACAGTCAGAGCATCTGTCTACTTAAAATGAATATCAATGGAACTAAGTGGAAACATAGACTCCAATGCTATAATAATGCAGAGTTCAACACTAGGAACACATCAGAAGGTTCATCCACCTGGACCAAGTGAGATCTCTCCCTGGTATGCAGGGATGGTTCAAAATATGCAAATCCATAAATATGATATATCACATTAACAAATTGAATATTTAAAACCATATGATTATCTCAACAGATGCAGAGAGAGCATTTTATGAAATATAACATCCTTTAATGATAAAAACCTGAACCAAATTGGCTATAGAAGGAACATTCCTCAACATAATCAAGGCAATTTATTACAAACCCACAGTCAGGATCATATTGAATGGGGAAAAGTTGGAAGCATTTCTATTAAGATTCAGATCTAGAAAAGGTTGCCAATTTCAACATTGTTCTCAATATAAATCTGAAGGTTTTGTCCTAAGATAATAGGAAAGAAAAAAATCAAAGTGATACAAATGAGAAAGTAGGAAGTCAAATGGTCCCTGTTTTCAAATTACATGTTCTTATATAGAGAGGAACCAAAATTCTGTACTAAGAGAAATTGGAACTCATAATAAAGTTTGCTGAAGTTGTAGGACATAATATCTATACATACAAAAATCAGCAGCCTTTGCATTTACAAACAATACCATGGTTGAGAAAGAACTTGTAAGATCAGTACCATTCACAGAAGCTACAAAAAACTTAGAAAACCTTGGAATAAATTTAACCAAGGGTTTCAAAGATCTCTACAATGAAAATCATAAGCATTAAAGGAAGAAGTATAAGACAGAAAAAATGGAAAATTCTTCCATGTTCATGGATTGGAAGAACTGATATAATCAAGTCTCATGGTAGCCAAAATGATTTACAGATTCAATATGATCCCACTCAAAACACCAAGTATATACTCCTAAAATCTAGGGAAAAAAGATGTTAAAACTCACATGGAAACACGAGAGACCCTGAATAGTTAAAGTATTATTAAAGTATTAAAAACAAAGCCAGAGGCATCACAATACAAGATTTCAAGACATACTACAGGAGATGTATAGTCAAAAGAGCCTGGTACTGGCTCAAAATTAAATACATAGACCAACAGAAAGAATATAAATCCCAGAAATTAATCCATGCATCTGCAACCAACTGATCTTGGACAAACAAGTGTAAATAAATCCCTGGTCAAGGACAGTCTTTTCAACAAAATACTGCTAGAAAAATTGTATCTTCACATGCAGAAGTATGAAACAAGACCACTACTTTACACGTTTCACAAAAATCAACTCAAAATGGATCAAGACTCTAAATCTATGACCTGATACCATCAAATTACTAGAGGTAAACGTGTGCAAGACGTTGGTATAGGCAAAGACTTCTTTGGACAAAACCTGGAAGCACAGGCAATAAAAACCAAAATTGACAAACGGGATTACATCAAGCTAAGAAGTTTCTGCACTGCAAAGGAAACACTCAAGAAAGTGAAAAGGCAAGCGATAGAATGGAGAAAATATTTTCAAACTATACAACTGATAAGGGATTAATACACAGAATCTATAAAGAGCTCAAGAAATTCAATAACAACAGAGCAAACAATCCAGTTAAGAAATGGGCAAGGGACTTGAACATTTTACAATGTACATACATTTTACAATGTATGAGATTCAAATGGTGTGGAAGTTGAGTAGATGGCAGAATAGGGACGGAGCACACTGATAGTCCGGGAAAAGACAGTCTAATAAATATGGAGATACTGTAGGTTCAGGCAAGTTTAGGGAAAAAAACAACAGAGGAAACTCTTCCGGAATTAGTGGGACATGGCTGACCCACGTGGAGGGCACAGGCACCCATGGCTCTGGCCCCAGCCACTGAATCTATGCACCATTGCTGGAAAAGGAGGTGAAGTGAAACCTCAGTAGCCCAAGACACTGGCAGGAAAGCAGAAGGAAGAACCAAGAGGGAACGAGGCTTGAAGCCCCGTGGGGGGAAGTTCACTTGCCTAACTAGAGGAGAGAAGGAAAAAAAAAAAAAAATATATATATATATATATAAAGGGACCAGTATGGACACAATTCTCTCTCGCCACTCACCTTACAAAGGCGAGCAGGACAAAGAGCAAGCACCATTTTGGACATATGTAAAAGCAGCACCCGCCATCAACCAAGGAGAAAAACCTGACTCTGGTGGGGAGAAATAACAAGAGGTTAGGACCTAGTGAATGTGTGGAGCTAATGAACTGAGACTGTGAAAAAAAAAAAAAAGAGTGTGTGAGAGGACTCATGGAGTACCAGATACGTGAGTACTCTCTGGAGATGCCACAATCTCGGTAACCTTGGCAACCCAGTGGGAGATTGCAGGGAAATTTGAGCTTACACTGAAGACTGCAAAAATACTTTGTGTGGTCCTCGGGACAGAGCAGATGAATATTATAACTACAGAGGCCAGAGCTCAGACACTGAATAAAGTAGGAAATTAGCAACTCAGGAATCCCTAGAGCATATGCAAACACATGGAGACTAAACCACATGCTCCTGAATGAACAATGGGTCACAGAAAAAATTAAAAGAGAAATCAAAAACTTTCTGGAAGTAAATGAGGATAACAGCACAACATACCAAAACTTATGGGATACAGCAAAAGAAGTGCTAAGAGAAAAATTTATATCAATAGGTGCCTGCATCAAGAAATTGGAAAGGCACCAAATAAATGAGCTTTCAATGCATCTCAAGGATCTAGAAAATCTGCAGCAAACCAGACCCAAATCTAGTAGGAGAAGAGAAATAATTAAAATCAGAGAAGAAATCAACAGGATTGAGTCCAAAAAAATTACAAAAAAATCAGCCAAACAAGGAACTGGTTTTTTGAAAAAATAAACAAAATTGACACCCCATTGGCCCAACTAACTAAAAAAAAAAAAAGAGAGAGAGAGAGAAAAGACACAAATCAATAAAATCAGAGATGGAAAAGGAAACCTAACAACAGACACCACAGAAATAAAAAGAATCATCAGAAATTACTACAAGGACGTGTATGCCAGCAAACAGGGAAACCTATCAGAAATGGATAGATTTCTGGACACATGCAACCTACATACATTGAACCAGGAAGACATAGAAAACCTAAGCAGACCCATAACTGAGACAGAAATCGAAACAGTAATAAAGGCCCTCCCAACAAAGAAAAGCCCAGGACCAGATGGATTCACTGCTGAATTCTACCAGACTTTTAAAGAAGAACTAACTCCAATTCTTCTCAAACTATTCAGAACAATCGAAAAAGAGGGAATCCTCCCAAATTCTTTCTATGAAGCCAGCATCACCTTAATCCCTAAGCCTGAAAAAGATGCAGCATTGAAAGAGAATTACAGACCAATATCCCTGATGAACATAGAAGCAAAAATCCTCAATAAAATTCTACCAATAGAGTGCAACAACACATCAGAAAGATCACTCACTCAAACCAAGTGGGAGAAGCACCTGGCTCCTGGCTTGGGATCAGTGTAGCTCCGTCCGTAGCGGCCATTTGAGGGGTGAACCAACAGAAGGAAGACCTTTCTCTCTGTCTCTCTCTCTCGCTGTCTAACTTTATCTGTAAAATAAATTAAAAAAAAAAGAAATGGAAATCAAAACCACAGTGAGGTTTCACCTCACTTCAATTAGAATGCTATCATACAAAATGAAAACAAACAATAAATGCTGGTGAGAATGTGCAGAAATAGATACCTTAATACACTGATGGGAATGTAAACTAGTACAACCATTATGGAATACAGTATAAAGATTCCTTAGAAATCTGAAAATAGATGTAACATGTGACCCAGTCATCCCACTCTTTTGAATTTACCCAAATAAAATGAAATCAACACAGGAGTTATCTGTGCCCCCATGTTTCTTGCAGCTCAATTCACACTAGCCAAGATATAGAATCAAGGCAGATGTCCATCAACTGATGACTGGATAAAGAAAATGTGTGTGTGTGTGTGTGTGTGTGTGTGTGTGTACACACTGTGGAATACTACTCAATCATAAAAAAGAATGAAATCCTGTATTTTTCAATAAAATTGATGTAACTAGAAACCATTATTTTTAGTGAAATAAGCCAGTTCAAAAGACAAATATGATTTCTCTTATATGTAGAAGTTAATATAGAAACTATAAATAAATATATATATATATATATATATATAGGAATGAAATGGACGTATTTTGATATGTTTGTCATTTTAGTCCTTGTTTGGAACTTTGGTCTTCCTACTTTTTTCTGTTAAGATTTATTTATTTGAAAGGCAGAGTTACAGAGAGGCAGAGGCAGAGAAAGGGAAAGAGAGGTCTTTCATTTGTTGGTTCACTCCCCAGATGGCCACAACAACCAGAGTTGCACCAATCTGAAGTCAGGAGCCAGGAGCTTCTTCCAGGTCTCCCACCTGGGTGCTGGGGCCCAAGCACTTGGGTCATCTTCCACTGCTCTCTCAGGCCATAGCAAGAGCTGGATGGGAAGTGGAGCAACCAGGACTCAAACCGACACCCATATGGGATGTCAGCACTGAGGTGGTGTCTTTACCCACTACACCACAGCACCGGCCACCTTCCTACTATTTACTTGCTGAATATTATGGTTAGTGTTGAATTAAACCTATGATTATAGAGTGGATTTAAATTGGTTAGTGTTGAATTAAACCTATGATTATAGAATGGATTGAAATTATGTCTTTGCAAAAATTAAAGGTAAAAAGAAGGAAAGAAATAGGGCATTGAGGGAGGGAGAGATAGAGGGAGAGAAATATAATTATCTTCTTAGAACTGTATCAGTGAAGTACATGAACTCTGTTCTACTTATATTAAAAAATATTTAAAATTAAAAAAAACTGGCAACTTCCAATATATGTGATTCTTAGACTCTCCATTCAGTTACAGTTCTGTAGTATTTTCTTTCTTCCATGGTTAGTACAATCCTGTGCTGTTTGTGAAGTTTAATATTTGGTCAAAAAAATTAAGAGATACTCACTAAATTTCATGTGGGCCATTCTCTGCATAGCTCTCTTTTTCCCCCAGTCTTTCCTGTGAACTCTATTAATTTTAGCATCTATGAACCCAATCTCTCTTTCCTCCACTCAGCAGGACCACCAATCTCTGAGAACCAAGTCCCTCGGCTTAGGTTTCAAGGGTAAAAGGCAAAATGGCAGGGTGAAAGTAGAGTTAATCTAATAAATTTTCTCATGGGTCATATTCTTAAGCTATGTTTTGTCCAATGCCAAAAAATTTAATTTGTCTTATTCTATATTTATTTACCATATGCATTAAGTGTGATGTCCATCATAATCATAACCAGAAACTTCAAGTTAATGCTTTGGAAACATATGAAAGAAACATGAAAACTTCATTTATATGTTTAAAAAGCAACATTTTGCATGCTAAAATGCTCACTATAATAAGCATAAATATATTCACATTCAAAACATTTCCCTCACTTTTTATAAATGAAGTCTTTATAAATCCTTAATTTGGTGGACTATGAATAAGTTCAAGAAACTTTCAAGATGCACTTGTCAGTTTTTAGTGATATTGTTGTTTTAAACAGCAGTGATTTTGTGCTAATAGATAGTAAAATATAAATGTCATATTGACCTGCAGGTTCACTGGCATTACATTTATAATTATGCTTTTGCATACTCTTGTTGAGTTCTTATTGATTTTTTGAGAGCCAGAGGGAAAATTTAAATCAGTTATAATAACTCTTACTATTTGGATACAACCAAGATTTATTTATTTTTTTTAGCTAGTAAATAATATTGATCTCAGTGTTGTGCGGCATATCTCTTCAGATAGAATCCATAGAAAGATAAAGAACATAGGAAAAAGAACCTAGTGCAGGAAAAGTAAAATAGTCATTTTGTAAACATGATACTATAAGTGAATTTCAACTCTTATTCTAATAGAATTAGGCACTTGTATAACATTGTTTGATTTTTAAAGGTAAGCTAAAAATCCAAGCACATTTGCAAATAATTTTCACGTATTTTAAAATGTCATCCCTCATTCACTTTCAATCCCTTTTACAAATGATAAAATATTGGATTTTTAATTACAGAACTAAGGAAACAAAGCAATTATAGGATTTTAATTGCCAGAAAAGGATTTATTAACACATACCCAGCATAACATCACCTTCTTTATAAAGTTTAAATCTCCAATCTCTAGAATAAGCCTTGAGCAGGGAATTAATTGAGAAGAGCTTCTAAGGAGATTGAAATATTTTTTTATCAGATCCATTTGTGTATACACCTACAGTAAGCACCATGAAGCTAAGGTATTATTTGCACTTGACTTGTCTCTGTGCACATTAGCTTTGTTTTTCCAAGGAGATTATTTATTAATTCAACTAATAGTTATTGGATCCCAGCCTTTGACAGGCATGCTGGGGAACAATACAAAGATAAATAAGAAGATGCTGTCCTTGTCCTCAGGGGACTCAATTGGTAGGAAAGGCAGACTTAAACAGTCATTTGTAACAGACTAGGATAGCTACAGAAATAGACAAGTAAGCACAGCATGCTGGAACTCAGAACAAGAAGTTCATTCACATGTCCTATTGTTGACTCAGCAACTTTCATTGAGAGCTCACACTGTCTGCCAGGCACCGCACTAGGGATCACATTACATCAAAAATAACGTTGAACTTGGGCCTTAAGATTATTTGATATCCAGCTCTACTATTTCCTTGCTGAAAAAATCATAAGAAAATCACTTCTTTCTTGTGTTTTGCCATTTGTTCAACAGAAATAGATAAATGTTTATTTATTATTTACATCTACTTGAAAGACAAAATGACAGAGAGAGAAAGACAGACATTTGCAATTTGAAAGGTTGGGGAAATTTTATTATTTATAAGCTTAATAAGCATATTTGTAATTTTTTCTTCATAACAAAACTCTCAAAATTGTAGGGACTTACAATAACAAATATTCATTTTTCTTTCCCACGATTATTCATTATGGATGGCTTTGTTCCAAGCTGTAAATTTAGTTCAGATCTGTGCCACATGTCTCTCCTGGTTCACTCGCAAAATGCTCTCAACAGCAGAAAGAAAAGGTGAGGCAGGTTTTTTTTCTAATTTAATAAGTAATACATACTTCCTTAAAGTGGTTGTACCAACTCCTACTACAATTAGTAGCTCATGCAATTTGTAGTGCAAATCATGACACTGGACAATGAAAAGTTTTCCCTTTAAAAAAGATGTGTAGCCTAACAGTTAATACGCCCACATCCCACACCGGAGTACCTGGGTTCAATCTGGCCACAGCTCCTGTTTTCTGTTAATGCAGACCTGGGAGGCAGCAGTGATGGGTCATGTAATTGGATTCCTGCCACCCACCTGGAAGACCTGGACTGCTTTTTCAGCTCCCAGATTCAGGCTTTACATAGCACCAACTGTTTTTGCAGGCATTTGGAGAATGAACCAGTGGATGAGTGCTCTCTCTCTTTTTCTCTCTCTCTCCCTTTCAAATAAATGAATTAAAAAATTTTAAAATTACAAGTGAATACCTAGATAGATAAAAAGTGTGCTAGGACAATTGAATTTGCAAGAATTTTCTTGAAGAAGTAGGATGTCACATATGCATTAACATCTTTAGTTCTATACCTCCTCAATAAAATTTGATGTTATTAATTTTAATGTTGACTATTTTAGACAATAGTGATCTATCATTGTGACTTCTCTTCTCACTAATGAGTTTGGCTGCACACCATTATGATCACTGGTCATTTAAATAGCTTCAAAAAGAGTGCATACTACTCTCATCTGTGCTCATATTTGTAGTGGGCTATCTTTGTACCATTGATTTTAACTGTTATTTTTGGATTCTGGATTGTGGACTTTCATGTTTGTTTTTAAATGCAACATAAATTTAGTTCCAATAAATGTGTGCAAGATAAGTGGGGACTCCATTAACAACTTTTGGTGTCTCACTTTTCTAGAGCTATTAAACATGGCAAGAGGTCGTACTAGAAATACATTTGGTCGTCATACACACGTGGACAGAGCACACTTCACAACTTATGAATCCACTCCTGATCCACGATACTACTGTAGAGAACTGGCATGGTACATTCATGTAAATATCATGTTCACTACGCCATGAGTCCTCACTGTTCCAACCCTAGGCACTGTCTAATCAAGTCTTCTCTTTCTACTCTTATTCTCTTTCAGTTCTTGTTGCCCAGAACATAAATCTTGGGCCAAGAGAATAGATTTAGAAGATATTTCAGTATTAATTATGAGCTGTTCTGAAACATTTTTCCTCCATGACCTTGGTCTTTGTTTTGACCCTAGGTTATTACCCTGGGCTGGGATACTTTACATTTCAGACATGTAATTTGATTTAACAACTTCATTGTCTATTCCTTCCACTGAGACTTAATTGAAGCCAGCCTACTCTAGCCCAAATGGTGGCCCTAAAATATGAAATCTGGCCATGTCTATTTACATGCTAATGAATTCTGGGTGTTAGCTCTTGCATTTCTGGGTCTGAGAGCATTTTTTCCCAGAACACTAAATGAAAGATCATCCTGCAATCAGCACCCAGGTAGAACTAGTGAATGAAAACCACTGCTCCTCCCTGAGACAGGCTGCAATACATGGCTCCCAGAAGTTGGTCTACAATTAAATAGCACAGAGCCTTACCCCTTAAGGGAGAAGAAGAAAATAAATCAATTAAATTGAATGACATTTTATATGATAGTTCTATAATGCCAAAATATTTGATGTGGGTTAGTGATATCAGTATGAAATAATTATAGGCAAAAGATGTGTGTAGCTCTTGCTATGTCATTTGAATATTAAAACTGAAAAATTACTTCCATTACTGGTCTAGCTTTACCATCACAAAATTCACTGTATCCTTCAACAGCAACTCATTGTGGGATTTTAACTTAATTTTAATATTATATTTTCATTTTCATTATTCTTTAGTTAGAGAATCCAGTGACTGTTTATAATAATAAAGTGTAAGTTGAAAAAAATACTTCATTGAATAATTTAGTTACTGAATGCTAGAGTGTTTGCTATAGGTCACACTTCGATCTGGGGTAGAGGATCTGGATTAGGGAAAGAATTTACAATACTTCTGAAATAATGTTAGGTCACTGAAGCATACTGCGATTATGATTAACTTGTCAACACCTGGCTGAAATGATGTACAACACAAGTTCATAAAGGGTGAGGAAACATAAATTATAATTTGGTGTGCATTTTTCTCTTTGTGGAAAATGAATGCCTGGAATAGTATTAGTAAGCTGTGTGACTTATATCTCTGAACTACATAAATCTTCTGTTAGTGTGTTATTAAAAATATAATAAAAATACTAATATAAAATCCCCTATATACATACCAAAATCAAATAAATGCAACAAAAAAAAAAACAACAATGGAAAAAATGTAGCTTTCTATAAAAGAAACAAACTATTCTGAGTCAGGCCTTCTTGGCCTCATCTAGCCCAACATCAGCAAGGAAAGCAGGGGAATGGGATTAATTCTGAAGCCTCTGACTAATGTCTTCCCATCTCAAACTAGATCTGGATGGAAGCTGGTGATAATGAAAATGCAGGAGGAACTGGGGCAAGAGCGTGGAGCACAGATACCGTCACATGCTTGCCACAGGGGAGATACTAGAGTCAATGTCTTCAGATCATGTCATGTGCAGGCAGGTGTAGAATGGGACAAGTGAGCAGAAACTTGGGCTACTCAAATGAGCCCTGATGGAAGGGAATAAACCCAAATAGCTGGACAGATAATAAATGGTAGATATAGATTTGAGACATAACTTCAAATAGTCCATGGAAGATGGAATTAAAAAGTGAAGTTAATTTTACTACAAAATTTTTAGATATATGCATAACTTTTTCATAGCATGCATTTTTCATGAAATTTTGGAAGGCCTCTCATATATGGATTTACATTTTAATTATCATATTACCTTTTTGAATTTTCATTTATTTTTATTTATTTGAAAGGCATGGTAAGAGAGAGAGAGAGTTAATCTACTGGTTGACTTTCTAAATGACCACAACAGTCAGGGCTGGGCCAAGCCAAAGTCAGGAGTCAGGAACTCAATCCAGATTTCCTTCATGGGTGACACAGACCCAAGTACTTGAGCCACCACGTGTTGGCTCTCAAGGTGCACATTAACAGAAGCTAGAGAAGGGTCAGGTTGGGACATGAACTGAGGCACTGCAATATGGACTTCAGGCATCCAAAGACGCATCTCTATTATGCCAAATTTCTGCTCCTAAGATTATCTTAACTGTACATATTCAAGGAGTACAATATGATAATTCAATGCATGTATAAAATATGTAAAAATCAAGTCAGGTTAGTGAGCATTTCTCTTAACATTTAAGAATTTTTCTTTATAATAATTGCACATAAATATTTATAGGGCATAATGTGACATTTCAGTAAATGAATATAAGGAGTACAGATAAAATCATGGTGATTAATGTTTCCCTCTATTTGTAATTGCTTCCTGAATGTAGACTTCAACCTCCTCTCTTTGATTTGCTCAGGAAAGGAATGTTAGTAGATTATTGTAAAGGATAGTCACCCCACTGCACTGTGCAACACTTGGATCTTATTCATTCTGTGTTTTGCTACCCATTTAGCCAACCTCCTTTTGAGTTAAGTCTCTAGTAATCTCTACTCTCTGTTCAGATAAAGTTTTCATTAACTTCCACACGTGGAAGAGAACATACAGTATTTGTCTTTCTATGTGTTGTTTAGCTCATGTCATATTTTGACCTCTAGTCCCATACATTTTGCTACAAATGACAAAATTTTGTTATTTCTTAAGTCTGAATAATATGCCATTATGTACATAAACCACATTTTCTTTTCCATTCATCTGTTGATGGACATCTTGATTGCTTTCTTAACTTGACTATGTAAAAAAGGCTGCAATAAACATTGTCGAGCAGGTATTACTTTGATATGATGATTTACTTTCTTTTGGATGTATGCCCAGTATTGAAATTACTGGATCACATGGCAATTCTATTTCTATTTTTTAGGGAATGACCCTACTGTTTCCCTTCATAGCTTTCATATTTTACATTCCCATGGTGTAGAAGAGTTCCCATTTCTTCCCATCCTCACCAGCATTTGTTAATGTTTGTTTTTTTTAAAAAAAGATTTGATAGGCAGAGTTGGGGGGTGGGAGGGAGCCTTTATATTTTGAAGTATGTTCCTTCTATGTCTAATTTGCTGACAGTTTTTATCATGAATATATACTGAGTCTTATTGAATGCTTTTTTACATCTATTAAGATGATCAAATGGCTTTTGTTCTTCAGTCTGTTGATGTGATTTATTTTGTCCATTGATTCGTGAATGTTAAGCCCCCCTTGATCCTTGGGATGTATACCATTTGATCGTGGTGGCTGATCTTTTTATGTGCATTCGGATTGATTTTGCCAATATTTTGCTGAGAATTTTTGTATTTATATTCATCAAGGATAGCAAGTTGCAGTTTTATTTTTTCTTTCTATTTTTTGTCATGACTGTATGCTTTGGGCTGCTGGTACTAAGCCCAAAGTTGTGGAGAGGAACTTCTTCAGATCCCACAAAGTGGACAAGGGTGACCCTGGGGATTGGACATTTTTCACAGCTGTAGGACACTGAGGCACCCGTTTTCTGCCCTGAAGGGTTTGCTGTCTTTGAGGGCTTCTGGCAGCAACTGGAGCTGCCTGGTGTTCCTGAGACAGAATGGTGCCTAGCAGTGCCTGTGCTATAACAGCTCAAGTCTGGGACTTGTGGGGATGAGGAACAATCATGGGTTTCTTTTTTGGAGCAAAGCAGTCATCACTCAGAGCCCAGTCAGCTCCCTGGATTTAATGTCTATGAGGATTGTGGAATTCTCCTCTAGTTTGGGAAGCAAATCTGCAGCAATGATGGGAATCTCTGTACTCTCCAACTTACCTTTACCTGTCCAGGTAGAGTTCCTCCTGCTGGACAGCTGGTAGGAGTTGCAGTGTTTGTGCCCTCTCTGTGTGCTGGCTTTCAGAGTTGATGTGCTGGCTAGTGTTCCCATCAATTCTTTAGTGACTTCCAGAGTTCTACCTCAGGCAAACTCCTCCAAATGAAGTTCTTCCTTTGTTGCCCTGGTTCTTCTCTGTAGCAGAGGCTACTGCAGGACACCACTGTTTAGCCATGTTAGATTATACTGCTCACAAAATGTTTTGTGCCAAAATAAACTTGTCTTTTTAATTCCATTTTCCACAAACTTCTTAGAGTATTATCATAGATATAGATATAGATAAATATATTTAGAGGTAGATATATAGATTTATATATAAGTATGGGTAATATATATAAGTATAGTAACCTGTGGGAAGCAATATCATGGAAGGTTTGGCAGGGCCATTGCAGAGCCCAACTTCAGAATTCTGTAGCATCAGGTGTCGTTCTCCTAGAATCTTTAGAAGCTGCATTCAGCCTTAATAAAGTTGTTCCGTCCTGCAACACTTACTGATTTGGATCACATGACTTAAGTTAAAGAAAGTTTTTTTTTAATTAAACAATTTTTTTAACTTTTATTTAATTAATATAAATTTACAAAGTACAGCTTATGGATTACAATGGCTACCCCCCCATAACTTCCCTCCCACCCGCACCCCTCCCCTTTCCTGCTCCCTCTCCCCTTCCATTCACATCAAGATTCATTTTCAATTCTCTTTATATACAGAAGATCAGTTTAGCATATATTAAATAAAGATTTCAACAGTTTACACCCACATAGAAATACAAAGTGAAAACTACTGTTTGAGTACTAGTTATAGCATTAAATCACAATGTACAGCACATTAAGGACAGAAATCCTACATGGGGAGTAAGTCCACAGTGACTCCTGTTGTTGACTTAACAAATTGACACTCTTGTTTATGGCATCAGTAATCAGCCTAGGCTCTTGTCATGAGTTGCCAAGGCTATGGTAGCCTTTTGAGTTCACCGACTCTGATCATTGATCGTATTTAGACAAGGTCGTAGAGTTGAAGTTCTCTCCTCCCTTCAGAGAAAGCTACCTCCTTCTTTGATGACCTGTTTTTTTTTTTTTTCTTTTCTTTTTTTTTTTTTTTTTTTTTTTTTTACAGGCAGAGTGGATAGTGAGAGAGAGAGACAGAGAGAAAGGTCTTCCTTTTTGCTGTTGGTTCACCCTCCAATGGCTGCCACCGCTGGCGCACTGCAGCCGGCACACTGCACTGATCCGAAGGCAGGAGCCAGGTGCTTCTCCTGTTCTCCCATGGGGTGCAGGGCCCAAGCACTTGGGCCATCCTCCACTGCCTTCCTGGGCCACAGCAGAGAGCTGGCCTGGAAGAGGGGCAACTGGGACAGAATCCAGCACCCCTTCCGGGACTAGAACCCAGTGTGCCGGCACCGCTAGGTGGAGGATTAGCCTATTGAGCTGCGGTGCCGGCCTGATGACCTGTTCTTTCCACTGGGATCTCACTCAGAGATCTTTCATTTAGGTCAATTTTTTTGTTTGTTTGTTTTTTGCCAGAGTGTCTTGGCTTTCCATGCCTGAAATACTCTCATGGGCTTTTCAGCTGGATCCGCATGCCTTAAGGGCTGATTCTGAGGCCAGAGTGCTATTTAGGTAAGTTAAACAAAGTTAAAACACTCACCTCAATGCTTTCATACTGAAAATAAATTGCTTCCATTCAATTATTTTCTGTTTAATTATATTTTAAGATATTATTTGATTTTAATATCTGTCCATCCATATATGTAGGCATGAATTAGCTATGCTTTCTGATGTTTAGATGCATACAGAAATGCAATAATGTTCAGCAAATAAAAATAACAATAAATATACACCAGCAATATATTTCAGTGATCTATTGCTTTGTTCTGTGACTTTTATAATTTTGTAATTTAATCAATCCTATTAAAAAGTAAAATAAAACAGAAAATAAAGAGATAGCCATAACATCTTTCAAAGTGTTACTGACAGAATCCCTGAATAAAACATCAAAAACATTTCATTTCAAAACTTTTTTAAAAGAGAGCTAAAGAGTTGAATTTTTATTCCTAGTGTTATGCATTAACACCAAAAAAGTTATTGATTTGAAATAAGATGAAGAGAAATATGCTCTGCTAAATTATTTCTAGTATTTGTTTTTGCATTTGCTACTCATTCTTTTGTCTCTTTTCCATCTGATTTTTCTCTTCTGCTCCTAGTCAAGTTTCACTTCTCATACAAAGACAAAAACAAAGGATTTATGCTGAGATTCTTGCATTGGTTGCACCCCTGCTGGTCTGCAGGATTTCGTGTGCAGCTGTGATTGAATGTGTATGTGTTTGTGTGTGTGTGTGTGTGTGTGAGAGAGAGAGAGAGAGAGAGAGTAAGGAAGAGAGAGAGAGAAAGAAGGGAGACACAGGCAGCACAATCCACATCAAGACATTGCTTAATGTTGATTAGAAAACAATGGAAATTTGCATTTATAAATCACTGTCAATACAATTAGTGGTAAAAAGAAGGAAACCACCTAAGACACAAGAATTAACATTTGATTGAAGTATATTTTTCCATTATTGGTCATTCTGAATTTTCACTACATCCCCCCAACAAAGATATTAAATTTATTAGTCTTTCTAAGGTCATACTATTTCCTTCCCCTATGCTGAATTGTGTAAAACTTTATTGCATCATTCTCACATTTGTTCTGTGTTTGAAACTAGCTTGTAAACAAAAATGAATTTGGATAATATTAATATTCCATGTCAATGCACATTTCAGCTCTAATGCATATGGCTTTGCAAAATGCCAGTGACCCATCTGCACGATTATTTCTCTGACCTTCAGTTCTTTCAATAATAGTCTTTATATAAAGGACACTCACTTTAGGATGCTAGAAGAGTCCCTGTCTTCAAAGTCAGATTGTTAAATTCTAAAACCAAAGTGCAAAATTTGATGATGCACTGTTATCATATAAGAAATTACTTTACATTTTAAAGTTTGAAAATTTCCAAATTATCTGTTAGCTGATATTAGAATGTTCAATAAAGCTGTTGTAATAAAGAATAAGCTTAAGTTTTGGGTAATATAAAATACTGTAAAAGAGTATTATTGTGGGCTGCATTTGTGAAATAGGTACTTAACTTCATTATTATGTGGGCTCATTTTAGACTTTCATGTATTCCTTTAAGAACGCATTTCAAGATATTAACCCATGCTGCTTTGGTAAACCTCAATTCTATTCTTTCTTAAAGGGAAAAAAAAACAAAGGCATATCCTGGGGTCTTAAATGCTGGTTGTAGCCAGTATTTTTCCTTGAATCTGTAGTGAGGAAAAATACAATTAATTGTTAGTTGTCACATTTGATGAAGTCAACTGTCATGAAATTTCCAATCAGCAGTAAGAAGTGACAAAAATGGTCTTGTGAAATTCTTTGGATGATTTACATTCCTGGAAATAATGTATGTAAGTCCTCAGGCTGCTGAAAAGTATCAAAGGCCAGGTGTGATTGCATCAACAAACAGAACTTCAGTCCTGGAAGGAAAGCAGAGGCTGTGTCCATTCCCATTACAGACCCTAGAATTTAGGTAAGTGATTTTGTAAAATTACACAGCAATGGAGCACAGAAGAGATTTAACTATGTTACATCTTCTTTCATGCTGCTTAATTTTAAGTGTTTCAAATTTTGAAAATTTAACAATAATACAAATTAAACTTCTAGACTTCCGCTGTCTTTCAAAGTTTCAAATTATGTACAGATTACAGACAAAAGAAAAAAGAAAAAGAGGTAGAAGAAATCTAGAACTTTGACACAACTTCATTGTTGAGTTTTTAGAAAGAATTCTGATTGTAAATTAGGGGACAGGCTGAAGAAACAGATAATAAATTGCGTAGAAATATACAATAAATTGCTTAGAAATAAAAAAGTGCACAATTTAAGGATTTTTTATAGCCAATATGATCAAATCACATATGTTTGTGAGACACTTTCTTTTTTTTTTTTTTTGCTTTCAAACTTTTATTTAATGAATATAAATTTACAAAGTACAGCTTATGGATTACAATGGCTTGCCCCAATAATGTCCCTCCCACCCGCAACCCTCCCCTTTCCCACTCCCTCTCCCCTTCCATTCACATCAAGATTCATTTTCGTTTCTCTTTATATACAGAAGATCAGTTTAGCATACATTAAGTAAAGATTTCAAGCTCCCACACAGAAACATAAAGTGAAAACTACTGTTTGAGTACTAGTTATAGCATTAAATCTCAATGTACAGCACACTAAGGACAAAGATCCTACATGAGGAGTAAGTGCACAGTGACTCCTGTTGTTGACTTAACAAATTGACACTCTTGTTTATGGCAAGTGCTGAGACTAAATAGCAGTTAAGTTTAGCCAGCGCATAAGCCTGTTGTATGAAGAGAAAGACTTTGTAGGTACCTTGGAAAATGGCCCTAGGCAACCTCAGTTTGCCCTCCTTACCCACTGATTTTGTGTCCACACTCTATCAGGCACAAACTGTGTAATGTCTAGAGAGTATTATCTCACGTTATGTCATAAATGTTTGCAAAGATTTCTACCACTATATATGGTTTATTAAGCTGATTAAGCTGTGAAAGAGCAGAGATTCTTGACAAAATCACTTCTTTCTAACATGTCCTTGAAGAGAAATGCTTATTTTTATTCCTTCCTTTCTTTCTCTCTCCCTTTCATTCTTCCCTTCTTCTTGCTATTGTCAAACATTGGACAAAAGAATAGAATTGATTTCAGGCAGAAAAAAATGTAATATAATGTGTGTTTACATGTAAAAGGTATTCAAATACATAAAATAAATTTATTAAAAAGTAAGTAAATTTATGACCTTAAAAATGGCATAAAGTCTGATACTGAGATGATATGAACCAGCCATCTATTGGCTTTACTTGAGGAGCCACCAGCTTTGTCTCACACAATATACTGATTTTTTTTATTCTAATTAATTGAATTAAGTTTTAAAAACTAAGAGAGCTCAAATTGGAACATTTAAAGCACTCTTTTAAAACCAGAAAATCTGGGCAAATTGGGCACATTATTTAATCAATCAAAAATGTGAGCAGATTGAATAAGATCAAATTTAAATGAGACTCCTGATTTGTAGTACCTAATACACAGCAGTTGCTTTTCTTATTCATGTATGTATCAGACCTCTTGAAAGATTTCTTCAGGGCTTGTCCCAAAATCACTTTTCACCTCCTTCTGAGTTTTCTTCCTATGTTGTCTTATCTACTGCCATGAATTTCCATTTCCTCTCAAATTGAAACTACCATCTGTCTCTCACCTGATGTATTGATTAAGCTAAATGATTGAGCAGTAGAAAAAGCTCAGTGGTTTGATACAACACACTTGTCTCCTTGTCTTTGAAAGGTTGCTCTAGATTCAGGCAATTCGGCCACGTGCTGCAAATCACTCATGCAGGATTCTTCAGTTTTGTGACCCCAGTGTTTTAATTCTTGGCCTTCTTTCCTGAAGACAAAAGCCACTGGAGGGCATCACCAGAAATTAAATACGTCAGCCCCAAGGAATACATACAGCTCTCAAACAACACATGAATGGCAAGAATCTGAGAATTAGCCTTCCAAATCTGGGCTCAACAAAGAGAAAAGACGGTGATACCAATTATGCCAACACACTTGGAAAATGCAGCCTCTTCCATTAGTCTCTCTTTGGTCTCCCCTCCTCTTACTACAACCTCTTCTCCTCATAAGAGCCAATATGATGTGTGAAGAAGGCACGTGTTATTTCATAAGCCCTAGTTTAAAAGTTGTTCTTTAGGGGCCAGCTGGCACTGGGATGCCGCCTGTTAGCCAGTTACAGCCACTGCTGCTCCCGGTCTCATCTAGCCTCCTGCTAATGGTCCTGAGAAAGCAGCAGAAGATGGTCCAAATATCGGGGGTCCTGTACTCACATGGGAGGCCCGGAAGAAGCTCCTGGCTCCTAGTATCAGCCTGGTCCAGCCTGGGCTACTGTGGCGATTTGTTGAGTGAACCAGCCAGTGGAAGATAAATACACACATACATATATGTACACGGAAGCAGAGGTGCCAAAGCATCTTCAGTGTGAGATATGGATGTCCCAAGTGGCAAATTGTGCTGTGCCACAACCCCACCCCCGTAGCCAGCGTGTGAATCAAACAAAGTTCTTCAATGACTCCTCTTTGCTCTCTGGATAAATCCCAGCACGTTAAACACGGATTATAAACGCTGCATGATGGATTTTGTCTTACAATGCTTGTCCACTTGAATGCTATTTTCATCTTACTTCTGCTTCTGAAACAGCAAATTCCCTCCCACTTGAGAATTACTGTTCTTTCAGATTAGTATATTTTTCTATCTAATATCACTCTTTACTGAGTGTGTTAGAGTCAATTTTTTGCTTTATTTTCTGCTTTTTAAAATGTCCCTAAGAGTTTGTGGTTTCAAATAGTTTCTGTGGGATATATTTCTTGGCTAGCTGAATGGTAATGCACAAGATTTTATATCTGTGTGTATAGAAATGCTATGCAGGTGGAATAGTCAGTGTCCCATCAGAGAAATGGATCAAGTAGGAGGTGCAAATTGAGAGATGCGTTGCAAGCCATTGGCTTACACAGTGGAGGGGCTAAGTGCAGACTCCTTAGTCCAGGCCCTGACAGGGGTCAGGAGGGGGCTCTCAGTAACTGAAGCTGCGTCCACAGGATGATTTCTCCTTCATTAGGAAAAGCTTTAGCTCTGCTCTTAAAAGTCTTTCAGCCAACGAATGTCAGCTCACCTACACGGCGCAGGCTAATCTTCCTGCTCAAAGTCCACTGAGGATCAACCTTAATCACATATACAGAACACCTTGGCAATACCTTGGTCTGTATTTGATTCAGTAGCAAGGAACTTCAGCTTAGCAAAGCTGACATAGCAGAAGACCATTACAGCTGGTCTGCAAAGTTTTAACTGATGAAGGCAATACTTCCCTTCAGGAAAACTTATTTTGGTGAGGGAAACCAAATCAATTATAAGAAACGTATTTCAACTATTAACAAGATGTTCAAAATGTGTTTAAAAAAATCAAAAGGGCGTTTTTCAGAGAGAACTAAAGGACTCATGGTGACTGTTCAGCTGGGCCTCTAAACTGTTGAAGCCTCCCTCCAAGCATGTTTTTCTTTCTTGGCCTTGTTCAGGATAGTGTTGCACATCCTTCTACTCCTCCTTTTCCTCTTTTCCATTCTTTCATCCTCTTTCTTCCCTTCTGCCACTCATGGTCCTTTTCTTAATCCTTCCTTTTCTCCTTTATTTTAATTTAACTGGTAGAGCATCAGCTTTCTATTATGACAACTTCTTTTATACTTGTTATAGTAGATTATGCAATAAATTCCAACATAAGTACTTGCTTGATGATGATGGAACTAGGAATTTACCAATTGGGAGACACCCCGATTACATTAATAACCAGTTTCTTAGAGTGGATCCTTCTGCAGGTAACTTATTGAGTCCAAGTTTTGCTCTCCAGAATCTGGGCAAGCATTCGTAGAATATCTGAGGCCTTGAAGATATTTCTTAATTATACCATTATTTTACGAGGTAAATATGTATCTCAGCAAATTTCCATGCAAGATACTTTTACAAACTGTGAGAAAGTACCTTTGAGACAGTTTTGCAAAGGAATATTAAAGTGTTTGTTACAAAATAGATTTTTCTACTTTTTCATTTGGGCACTTCAAGAACAATGAGTGGTAACAGTATTTAATGGTGAAACTATTGGACGCTTAAAATAAACCTGTGCTTTGCTAATGGCTACACATATCATCTCAGGGAATCTTGAAAAATTTTGTTATTGATGCACTGTTTATAATTATACTCATTTTCCATGAACCTTTGGATGAAAAAAAACACACATGGATTTCAAATACTTTATGCAACAATATCAACTTACTTTTATATCTATTTTTAAATTTGTATTAATTTCTCAGGCAGAGATTGAGGAAGATACAAAGATGTAGACAGACTGAGTTCCCATCTATTGATTCACTCCCCAAACGCCCATAATGATCTGTACTGGGCCAGGAACTAGACAGTCATTCCAAGTCTCCCACATGAGTGACAGAGACCCAAGGACACAAGCCATTACCTCCTGCATCCCACGATACACATTAGCAGGAAACTGGAAGTGAGAGCAAAGCTGGTACTCAAACCCAGGTACTGAAACTAGGTACTCCTAGGCTGTGGTTATTCCAAGCCTCATCTTTACTGCTAGACAAAATATTACACTTTAATTCATTTTTACTTAAACTTATTTATTCTGTATGAAAGAAAATACATTTTACTTTGTTATTTGAAAGGCATACACACCCACACCCACACAGATGCAGAGAGAGAGAAAGAGAGACAGAGAGAAAGCAAGAGAAGAACAGATCTCTAACATAGAATTCAGGGGTCTCAAGAGATGTCCTCACCACTGTACCACATTCCTGCATCTATAAAAACTTCCAGAATTGCTCTCATATATGAATAAAACCCATGCTGATTAAAAAAATCTTATAAAACATTGTTTCAGAATTTATAACAGCAAATAAAAACAGCCTTCTGTATAAGAAACTAGGAAGTAAGGATGAAGAGTGGTACAGTATTTCCCATACTCGCGAATCATACATTTGTCTGTATCTAATTCTCAGGTTTAGCAATACCACTTTTAAGTGCTAAAATGTTGATCAATGGTATTAACTAGTGGAAAGGATAATCAGAATTGATAAAAGAGATTTTTTAAAGGAAAATTTGTTTACTAATATCAATTATGCTCAACAATTCAACTTATTTCCTAGTTAGGAAAAACCATTAAGCATCAGAAGTTATAGAAAATAAAATAAGATGAAGCAAATTTTAAGTTTGTAGAAAAATTTAAATCTATGCATAGTTCTCTCATAATAGATATTTTCTACCAATTTTAAGGGGACTTCATATGTCTGAATATCAAACAGTTTTTCACCCAAATAATCTTACCTTCCAACTGTATTTTTCATGAAATTGTATAAATATGCTCATATGAAATCCTGTTTTTTGTAATTTCAAAATAGTTATTCATTGAAACTAACAGAAAAACACTAACAACTTACAAAGGGTCGGTAATTTTAGTGTGAGACCCACACTCAATACTAGTTTGATACATGAGAATTGATTAATCTGTAGGCAAGCCAGATGCTGGCATTTGAGAAGGAAGGTGTTATGACCAATAAGAAAATGATCTACATCGTTCAACAATATAAATTAACAATTTCAGATAAAATAACAAAAATTCCAATACATTCTTATCACCCAGCATTAATTTATCTGAACGAGGCAACAGAGTCTTTCAAGAATCAGAAGCAAACCGTTCTCTGAAAGCATAGTGGGTCTGAACATTTAATGCCATGAATATAGGCGAAGATCTCAATACTTCAGGAGACAGTCAACAAAGGAAAGTATAGCAAGTGGCTCAGATCAGAAAAGGTGGTTTATGGAAGAAATTTTGAATAAGAAAATTAGCAAGAATCAGAGTGTACAGAGATACTTCACTCCCCTAAACTTTAATATCATAAGTGACACACAAAACAAGGCCAGTAGCAAGACAATCTATGGAGACTGCCTGGCAGCAGTCAGAAGCCTTGACCTTCCGGAAGATATGAAATGGTTCTAAATATGGAGAGAGTAATGGATTAAAAGTTGTATGCAGTAAAGCTTAATATAGTACAATTTTTATGGAACGTTGGCAAAAAGTTGTATGCAATAAAGCTTAATATAGTACAATTTTTATAGCATGTTGGCAAAAAGTATTTATTAAAAGTGATAAGCAAAGGTCCCAACTTCTTCAGTTATGGGGTTCATGCTTGATTTTTCAAACAATTAAGAATCTTATTGAGAGCCAGCATTGTCACGTAGTCAGTAAAGCCACTGCCTGCAAAGCTAGCACCCCATATTGGCACCGGTTAGAGACTCAGCTGCTGCACTTTCAGTGTCTGGATCTCTACAGCCATGTGGGAGACCTGGAAAAAGCTTCGAGCTCCTGGCTTTGGCCTGGCCCAGCCTTGGCTGATGTAAACATTTGGGAAGGGAACCAGTGGATAGAAGATCTGTGTGTGTGTGTGTGTGTGTGTGTGTGTCTCCCTCTCTCTCTGTAACTCTGCCTTCCAAATACATAAATAAATAATTTTAAAAGTATCTTTTTGATATCAACTGAAAAGAAAAAATAGGCACAAAATATTTAAAATGGAAGATATTTACAAGGAAATGGAGACTGTTCCAAGTGCAATATATATGAAGGTACTTCAAAAAGTTTCTGGAAAAATGGAATTCAAAGATAAACAATTTGTTCATAATACACACTTTCCAGGAACTCTTTTGAAAATCATAAAGATTTCAAAATTTTCCGTTACCAAAAAAACCATCATCTTTCAATTAATTTTCTACCAACTTTTTAAAGGACCCTCATAAATGACAAAATATTGTTTTCTAGATTATAGTGGTATAGAGTTGAATATGACAGGATCTTTTACTCTTAAGAAATTCAGAATCTAATGAACAAAAATAGTTTAACAGGCAATAATTGGTTTTGATTATTTTTACAAAGTTAGATATTCTACAGTTTTGCTCTGTATCATTTAGTAAATATTGTATATATCAATGCTCAATAGAATACACCTGAGGAGTTGTATTTTGCATTTTCCCACCACTATCTCTAATCACCATTCTGCTCTCTGCTTCTATGAATTGGACTTTACATTCCACATTTAGGGAGTTCATGCAATATTTTACTTTCTCTAACTGGCTGTATTTCACTTTAGTGCAAAGTCTTCTAGATTTATCTATGATGTGAAAAACAGCATGATTTCTGTTTTGAAAAGAATGAATAATATTCCATTATGCAATAAATATCATATAAAATCATGCTTTTATCTGTTTACTCACTAGTGGACATTTAGGCTCACTCCATGTCTTGGCTATAATGCTGCAATGATGTTTTCATTTTGGGTTTTATATCAACATAAGACTTAAGAAGGTATTTGGAATATAATATAAAAAGCCTAGTTTTTAGAAAGATTCTTAGTTCCATATAATGTGAAAGATTCTTAGTTCCATATAATGATGATCTGTTAAAAGTCATCCCTGTTAGGTAACAGTTTTGTTCATTAACTTGTGTGTGCTTCCACAAAGACTCTTTAATATTCTAATAGTTGAGTAGAAAAATTAAGAGCAAAGTCAACAGACAGTAATTACGATTTGTCTGAAATTGCCATTTTCAACAAGGTGCTGATCCTAATGAAAACACAATTCCTTCATATGTATGCATAATTCTTACAGGAAGTTTTCTGTAATTAATTACTTTTTCAAACAAGAAAAGAAAATAAGGAAAAGGGATTTGAGGTTGTCATTCACTGATACGATTTCTGAGGACTTAACAGGAATCAGAGTAGCTCATTCTAAAATAGAAAAATTAAAAGAATGACTCAGTTATCAGTGACATCAAGGTAGCCATGCCCAGTAAGATACAGAAAACTTGAAGAAAACATTGAAAATACTGTATCACTCCATGTATTCCTTTGCTTTTCCTTCAAATATTCATTGGGTACTTTTAAAGAACCAGACAATGTTGTAGGCACTGTAGCTGCAAAATATATAATGAACCACCCATTCTATTCCTGGAAATATATTAGAAAGAAATGAAATCAACATGTGAAACAGTAATTGGTACCCCCATGTTTATAGCAGCACAGTTCACAATAGCTAACATATGGAATCAACCTATTTGTCCATCAGTTGATGACTGATAAAGAAAATGTGGTATATACACACACTCAATGGAATACTATTCAGCCATAAAAAATGAAATCCTCTCCTTTGCAACAAAATAGATGCAATTAAAGACAATAAATAAGCTAGGCCCAAAAAGACAAATATCACATTTTCTGTGATTTTTGGTTGCTAATGTACAGAGTACAAAAAATGTCATGTTTATGATTGAAATTGACATCTTGGGATTCGATTAGTGTTTATATCCCTTGTCTATATTCCTATTGAACACTTGTCTATCTACTTTTTATTTGTAGAACTCTCTGTTTAGTGGAAAATTAAGCCTGTAATTATAAAAATTAAGTTAAATTAAAAATATGTTATTGCAAAAAGAAAAAAAGAAAAAAGAAAGAATTGAAGGAGGACAGAGGGAAATAGTATTGTATCATTGGAGTTGTATCTAGGAACTACATGGAATCATTTTGTTTACATTAATTTTTTTAATTTATCTGCAAAATCAGAGGTAAAAAGGAATTTGGCAATATGTAAACCTAATGCAATTTTGCTTTCTGTTACACACCCCATTATTACTATAATATTTGAAATTTATCTCTGATACACAAAGTAGGAGAAATATCCCTGAGACTTGTCCCTGAATTCTTTCTGCTTGTCTATCTAATGTCGAGGATTTCATTTTCCTGGTACATGATTTGGAACTTCTCTTTCAGTTTTCCTCCAGAGTGACCTGGCTGTGGCGAATGCTTACAGTGGCTTTTTCTAGCAAAGGCAGCAAAGGCGTATGAGAGCAACTGAGCAGGTGTCTTATCTGAGCTTGGCTTTCACATTCATGCAGGGCTCTCTATCTCTCCTTTCTCCAGTGGCAGAGGTACTAATTCTCTCTAATGAAAGTACTTGTGAATTTCCCCAGGCTCCTTTTATCTGCCTCTGCTCATGTTCACACTAGGATACCTGACTTTAATGCTCAACAGAGAATAACCACATTACTTTTTCTTTGATTTTTCAACACCACTGTGATGAAATAATCATGTCATTCCATTTATCACACTAATGATACTTAGAAATATTTTATTCACATAATTTCAAACATGGTTAAAAGTAACATAGTAACTGTTGCTTATACTCACAGCCCCAGGAATAATTTTTACATAGTCTTCATACGACCACTTCCTGGATGTGTTTGATTTTACTAGGATGTGGGGGGATCTATTTTTCTCTGTGCAGAGTTATTAGCATGAAGGAGACAGGAAATTTATCTCAGAATGGTTCTTCATGAAGTACGTTTTATTCATATGAGCTAACACGCTTCTACTGTGTCCTACTCAAGGGTCACTGGGAAATGCTTCATGTAAAATTACAAAAGCTCTTTTAGGATCCTTGAGATTGATTGAATCATAAATATACAAGGGAATGTTCATAAAATATCACTGGACTATTAAGTTGAATCTATAAGGAATGTCTCCAAGTATATATAACTCTAGCTGTCTTTCAGGAGAATACAGGAGATAGCAACAATACAGATGAAATAAAACATACAATGCAAATATTTCACAAATAAAATAGAATAAAATGATATTTTAAATGATATAGTTTTTATTTTCTATTAGTCTATAGAATACCTTGTCTGGTTTGATTTCAGAAAAATCCTGGAAGTTAGACAAGGTGGTGTTCAGCGATGTCAAAATATTTTCTCAAGGAAATGGAATTGCCACTGAAGCCTAATGATTCTTCATATAGTACTCTTTAATATACTAAGCTTTGGTTTACTTTTGATAGGATGCAATGGCAATTGAGAAATTATATGATATCATATAGTAAATATACTATAATGCAATATAATATATTTTGTCTTGTGTAGTAGCTCAAACTATATAAAGAACAGTATTCTTACTGCTTGGGAAAGAAGAGGTTTTCTCTACTCAGAAAGCAACAATGACAAAGAACAAAGAGGACTTTAAATCTCTCCCCATGAGCTTAGGGAACTGATGAGCCCCTCTGCTTCTATGACAGGAAGGCAGAATAACAGTTGGGTAGCTTGGGGCAGCTTGTACCCAGCTTTTACAACCCTTATGAGAAAAAAAGAGTTGCTTGTGTTTGGGTATAAAATCTAGTCTATATATAGCTGTGAATTAAAGACATTACTTCCACTTTTACATGTCATTCCCAGGTAGCCATTCCCAGAACTTGGTATGGTCAAAGCTCTCCTAAGTAACGAAGCACAAAATAGAACAGTAGCTCTAAGTGAATGGCAAGTCTCAAGTTTCCTGAACCACATTAATAAGTGTGTTTCTCACATATCTAATGAACAATAATCCACTAAAGCCATTAAGGTTGCTAGAACTTTTTTATTAGTAATATAACTTTAGTCCTGAATGTTGATGTACAATGTAATACTTTATCCATTTTAGTATTTTCTCTTTGTTTTGTTCTAGTATATTGGTTGAACTCTGTGATTAACACACAATTATTCTTAGGTGTTTAAATTTTAACTGAAAAGTGATCCCTGTTAAATATAAGAGTGGGAATAAGAGAGGGAGGAGATGTACAATTTGGGAAATGCTCAATAGGACTTGCCCCAAATGGTGGGGTTAGAATCATGCCAGGGGATCCCAATACAATGCCATCAAGGTGGCATGTGCCAATGCCATCTCACTAGTCCAAGTGATCAATTTCAGTTCACAATTGATCACACTGATAGGTCTAGGAGTCAAAAGGATCACACAAACAAGACTAGTGTGCTAATACTAGCTGATAGAATCAAAAAGGGAGAGAACGATTCATCATGGGAAGCGGCATACACAGCAGACTCATAGAACAGCAGATGTCCCAAATAGCACTCTGGCCTCAGAATCAGCCCTTAAGGCATGCGGATATGGTTGAAGAGCCCATGAGAGTACTTTAGGCATGGAAAGCCAAGACACCCTGGAAAGAAAAACAAAAGACCTAAATGGAAGATCTCTGCAAGTGAGATCCCAGTGGAAAGAATGGGGCCATCAAAGAAGGAGGTACCTTTCTCTGAAGGGAGGAGAGAACTTCCACTTTGACTATGACCCTGTTGGAATAAGATCGAAGTTGGCAAACTCAAAAGGCTTCCATAACCTTGGCAACTCATGACTAGAGCCTAGGGCGATTACTGATGCCATAAACAAGAGTGTCAAATTGTTAACAACAGGAGTCACTGTGTGCTTACTTCTCATGTGGGATCTGTCCTTAGTGTGTTTTCCAAAGTGAAGTAATGCTATAACTAGTACTGAAACAGTATTTTACACTTTGTGTTTCTGTGTGAGTGTAAACTGATGAAATCTTTACTTAATACATACTAAATCGATCTTCTGTATATAAAGATAATTGAAAATGAATTTTGATGTGAATGGAATGGGAGAGGGAGCGGGAGATTGAGGGATGTGAGTGGGAGGGAAAATAAAAAAAAATACACAATTACTCTTAGGTGTTTAATTAATGCTATAACTAGTACTCAAATAGTATTTTACACTTTGTGTTTCTGTGTGGGAGCAAACTGTTGAAATCTTTACTTAATATATGATGCTAAATTGATCTTCTGTATATAAAGATAATTGAAAATTAATCTTGATGTGAATGGAAGTGGAGAGGGAGCGGGAGAGTGGAGTGTTGTGGGTGGGAGGGAAGTTATGGGGGGGGAAGCTATTGTAATCCATAAGCTGTACTTTGGAAATTTATGTTCATTAAATAAAAAAAAGTTGACTCTGTTGTGATTTTTATGTCTATCAATTACTAATTTAAAAATTAAAACAGTGAATGTCAAAAACGAGGGAGAATTTCAATATTGTTAGGCTGAAATTGAAATACATTCAGTTGAACCATCAAATGCATTTACAAAAATTCTCCAGTCATAGGTTTATGAATAAGGAAGAAGATATTTCTATATCAAAATATTTGACATATATTGACACCAAATAAATTAAAGATATATTTTCCATGTTGCTCCATATAACTGATGAAATATAGGATTTGGATTTGCAACTTTTTATCTTGAGAATGAGAAATGAGGAAATATTTTTCTTGGAATCTAGCTATACCATCCAAACGATACCTTGATTTTCTACACTGTATAATGAACGATTAGTCAAAGTGCAGAAACTTGATCAAAGACAACAGCTCAGAGTTACAGAAGAAGAGACTCTGAGTATTCTGAGTATGGAGTGTACTGTGGGGATAGAGAGTAATCCAAGGCAGCTCCCATGGAATACACTTAAGGTAGAAAACAGTTGTTGGTGACATTTCAGTGCATATCCTTCAAGTGTCAGGCACAGTCCTTGCTTATTAATTTAGATCCATTTACTTTTAGTCTATAATTATGCAAAATAATGCTACTAAATATAAGTCAAAATTTAGATTTACTGAATATTTTACTTTACTTTTTCATCCTTGCTCTTTGTGTACTAATTCTTTCTTATCTCTTTCATTTTCTTATTGCTAGTGGATATCCTTTAGTGGTTTATTCAATGATAACCTATGATAATAAAGTCTATGAATCTTTGTAAATCTGCAAATTCACTCTCTTTCCAAAAACAGTTCATTACAGAATTCTAGGTTAATTTTTCACATCTCTAGACATCACTGGCCTCTGTTGCTCATGGAAACCCTACAGCCAAAGGCTTTTCTTTTAGGATACTCTATGTTTTTCACCTCATAACTGAAATACATACATGCATACATACATACATATATATATATATATGGTTAACTTTGGTATTCTGAATATTTATTATGATCAGTTGTGGATTTGCTTATATTTCCCTTGCTTGGGATTAGAGATTATTTTTAAACCTGAGGCTCATTTCTTTTCTCCATTATAAAACAGTTCCCTGGGGCCAGTGTTAAGCTAACATCTAGAATGCCAAGATCCCATAAGCGCACCCGTTCAAGTCCAGCTGCTCCATTTCTGATCCAGCTCCCTGCTAATGCACTTGGGGAAGCAGAGGAAGATGGCCCAAGTGCTTGGGCCCCTGCATCATGTGGGACCCAGCGCCCATATGGGATGCCAGTGCCACAGGCGGAGGATTAAGCTACTGCACCATGGAGCTGGCCTTGATGACCTTGTTTCTTATTTCCAGACTTTTAATTTGATTTTTCTTCCATATTTTCTTTCTGTCTGCTTTTCTTCCTGCCTTGTTTTTTCTCTAGGCCATGCTATTCTTGTTTAATTTATTGACTTTCAATTTTTTTTTTTTTATTTGACAGGTAGAGTTATAGATAGTGAGAGAGAGACAGAGAGACAGGTCTTCCTTCCGTTGGTTTACTCCCCTAGTGGCCACTACGGCCAGCACTGCGATCCTTCCGAAGCCAGGAGCAGATACTTCCTCCTGGTCTCCCATGTGGGTGCAGGGACCCAAGCACTTGGGCCATCCTCCGCTGCCTTCCCAGGCCACATCAGAGAGCTGGATTGGAAGAGGAGCAACCAGGATTAGTACCGGGTGCCCCAACCAGAACTAGAACCCAGGGTGCCGGCGCCGCAGGAGGAGGATTAGCCAATTGAGCCGCAGCGCCTGCCCGAAAGATTTATTTCAAAGTCTATTTTCAATTCTGTTTCATCTATGAACTCTTTCTGTAATGATGAGTTTTCCTCCATTGCATTGTAATTTTCAATCATGAGTTCATCTCCAGGAGCTACTTATTTCATGGGAGAGTCACAGATACTGGACAACGTTGGCAGTTTGAGGAGCATTTTCTGCTAAAGTAGTGTCACTGTGGAAACAGCACCCGTATCCAGCTGAGACTGAGTATTGTGATTACTTAGAGGGGAGCCTACCTCAGCTCAAATTACAATGCTGAACAAGATCTCCTCTCTATAGCATGGAGCTCTGCTATAGAATGAATTCACAATTCCAGATTTTTTTTTCCTGTTTCTTATACATCATAGACTCTAAATATGTATAATTTTACCACCAAATTTTTAGCTAGCAGTTAAAAATCATCCAACCTGTATACAAAACAAATGAGTGCTATGAAACTAAAGAATTTATAAGAACCCATGGTTTATGTCACAAATTTTTTTCAACTGCATAATATTCAAATAAATAAACAAGTTAGAAGTCACTTGCTCTGATATGTTAATCTGTGGGTTTTTTTTCATACAAGTAGAGAAAGTAATCGAAAATACACCTGCATAAAAGCTTCAAAGTTAAGCTATTTATCAGGTATAATGTTTTGTTCTTCCAAGCCCTCATGCAAATATTTATTTCCCAAGAAAGCCATTATAGCATACTACTTCTCTCTACTAACAAAATGATAAGCTTATATTGAGGGAAAAATTAAATCCCTAAAGGAATAAGTACATTCTAAGTACATTAATTATGAAAACAGTTTTAAATGTTAATCTGTGTACAAAACAATATCCAAAAATGAACCTCCTGTTACATTTGCCCTATAGTAGGATAATGCGAGATGTTAGGAGGAAATCAAGCTGTCAGTAACCAGGCTGCTAATGAAGGATCACATTTCTGTAGATTGGGTCAGCATAAAACACTTGCCATAAAATAAAGATACAGACATATCATTAACATTTTGCATGCTTGGTGGGAAAATGCATAGATGTATAGGAAGTTTTCAACTACGTAAAATCTTGGCTGAAGTTTCATGCAGGAAATATATCTTCACAGAAAATATGAGAAATTAAAACCATAGATCATTCTTTCCATCAGAATAATGTCAGAAAAATTGGAAAATAAAAATGTATCATATTGGCAATCTGAAATTTAGGAGTAAGGAGGGTCCGTTTTAGATATAGTGCAAGAGAATTTAATTACAAAATTACTATGCTTGATCTAGATATAGGATGTCTATTATTAGATATTATTCTCTTTGGATTATGATCAGTAGAATATATTCTTTAATTTAAAGATGGTGAAAATCCTCAAATGCTTTCTCTCTCTCACTCTCACTCTGCTTCTTCCTTTCTCTCTCTGACTCTCTCTTTCCTTCCCTCTCCTCTCCCTCTCTTTGCTCTTCATATAATTCAAAAATGAAAGAGTTTCTTCAAGAGGTAGACAGAATTGTTTTGCATTCAACCTGAAACCACTTCAAATCTAGATTAAATAAATGTCTGATGAATTACTATAGCTCGTGGTCTGGGTCAGTTGCTCAACCGATCCTCTTCTTCCTCTACTTGGGACCTGGGAATGACCCATCCATCACGTGTCATTCTCAAAAACAACTGTAGAATGTGCTACATAAGACTTCCCAGGAATTTTTCCATATCTATTCTGTGGAAAGTGTGTCTCCTCATCTGTTAAGTTATGCACTATGTGTGTTGGTTCCTTCTCATACACCTCAGAGTTCTCCAGTCTCCCAAAGGCATAGTCACAAAAGTATCCCACACCAGGGATCAGAGAAGGATTGGCTGCAACATCCCAGGTTATGTTCCTAACACTCTTAGAGACAGGATGTCTTGCAATGCTTTTGCTAAGCATTCCATGTGGCACCCAGGGTATAAAACCCATAGTGGGCTGCTTTCTGAACTTCTTTGGCTCTGGTGCATGTGTGACAGCACACAAGGCCTGCACCACTTGTACAGACAAAACTCTATATTCTCCCAGGCAGCTTTCCTGAGCTTTGGAGGAGGACTAGCCTACCATAAATTCTAGGCTTCTGTTTTCCCTTGTGGCCTATCTGTAGAAATAAATCTGCTTCATAACTTGTCATGTGTGGGTTCTCTGTGTCACTGGGCTCAGTCCAGTTGATAAGCCATGCACAGTGAATGCGCTTTGGAAAATTGGTGCAGAGCACAGGATCCAATCTGACAGAACCATGGTTTATTGGCAAAGCAGAAAGGAGTAATGCACTCTTATACCTATCCCAGGACAGAGATGTTGACTTAGAGGTACAGAGGCTGGACAAGAGTACTGTCTGATCCCTGGTGTAGGACACTTTTGTGACTATGCCTTTGGGAGACTGGAGAGCTCAGGATTGTATATTCAGACTCTGTGGCATCAGAGAAGGAACCAACACACACAACGCATAATTTAACAGGGAGACACACTCTCTGCAGAATAGATATGGAGAAATCCCAAGGGAGTCTTGTGTAGCCCACATATTGTGTTTGATTGAGGAACATCAGAGAACCAAACATTTTGTGCTGTGTTGCATTCTGCGTCAGGGCCAAGGTCTCTTGGTCCCCATAAGAAGCCAGTGGCCCTAGATTCCTGTAAAGACACAAGGGGAAAAGAGAGTGGACCCAGACTTTCATGAGGTTCTTGCATGTGTAGTCTACATGTCAATATTTCTAGATCTCTTTTGGGGGAAAAGTAGAGTCAAAATGCCAGGAGATTTTGAAGTAAACACCAGGTGACCTATGGTGCTGATCTGCTGTGGGTGTGGTCCTTTGGGCCACTTCAGATGCCAGTGACCATGTTCCCACTACTGAGTGTATTATTGGCATTGACATTTTTTGCCTACTGTGGCATAGAAACTAATGGGGCATGGCTCTCTCAGATAAGCATTGAAGTAGTGAAAGTGGGGCATATCCCCTCCTGACTTTCACCAAGCTACCCAAGTCCAAATGGGTTATTCATTAAAAATAGTACTTTATAGGGAATAGAGAACAGACCATTACTTTGTAATTTCAGGATATGCTACAGAAAAAAAAAAAAAAGTGTTACAACCCAGTTTGGCTTCAGAGCTTGGAGACTTACAATGGACTTGCACAGGCTGAATGCCAAGACTACTTGGGCAGGAAGCCAAAGAAGAATTCTAGATACCATTAAGCAAACAATTACCAGCCCTGGTGGTAGCAACTAACAGAAAGGAGACAAAACAACTGCTAGGCCACTATGGTTGCTGTCAACAGGTATCCCACTTGGGTGTTCTTTAGCTCCCCTTAGTTATATGACCAACAAAGCTATCAACTTTGTACTGAGTCTTTTATAGTAGCAGGCATTGGAAATAATTCAACAAGTCATGACCAAGGCACTGTTTTTGGAACCATTAAAGTCTGTAGCAGAGTGGAATTATATGTGTCCACAACATCTAAGCAGGCTGAATAGCATATGTGGCAACATAAAATAGTCACTGGAGTGGACCAGTCTCTTGCATTTTGAACGTATAAGTTGCCAAAAGCAACTTTCAGATAAAACTTTTTCAAATGGGAGCTCCTTGCTTGATATTGAGTACTGGTGGAGACTGCATGGCTTACACCTGGAGTGCAGTGTGACACTGCAATTATAACAGCCCATTCTCCCTTGGGTGCTCACAAACTCCGTTAAAAATATACAGGGCAAATAGATTACTTTCCAAATGAAAAATGTACATTCAAGTTGGGGCTCAGCCAGGACCCTGTTGGAATATTAGCAATTTGGCTAACTTAACAGAAGTGACTCATCAGGAAAGTTTTGGCTCCCTTGTGGCTGCATAGATTCAAATATTCAGATATGTGGCTATTGGTGATAGAGCATGATTTGTTGATGGCTTTGACAAGCAGACTGGATCCACTGGGCTAGTGGGTGGCCATATTTTAAAAGACGGGATGTAGACATCTGTCCAATGATGAATCAAGCTGCACATAGACCATGCATGCAACCCCTATAGCCAAATATTGCTACATTGTCACTGGCTCATGGGCCATTACCAACAACCTACTATCTAGCCAAGAGAATGGCAACTGATAGACTGGACAACAGAAGGATTTGCTATGTGGGGACATGGAATATGACAACAGCTTGCTGCCTGGAAGGGAGAACTATATTATCCTCATATGAATGCAAGGACTACCATCACCAAACTTGAGAGGCAATTATGTCTTATTCTTGAATAATATTCAGGAATTTACTCAGACCAACAAATATCTCTGCCCAAGCAACACAAGAATGGGAGCACTTTCAGAGGATGCAATGATATTTCATGTACCCTGATATCTGTAAGCCAATGAAGACATTGAAAGATGAACAACTGTCTCAAAGAAATTTAAGGAAGAACATATAGACAGCCTGCTAATGGGGTGCTAATCTTGTCTTACTTGGAAGTATGGACCCAAAACACTGCACTCCAACAGAAGTGAAACATGAACTGTAGTGCATGCTGAGGAACTTTGAAGTTGGGGGACAGTAGCAATGAACTTGGGGAATTTGTTCTCAATTTTCTCATCTGTGGAATGATGCTCCTAGAAAGTGTACAGAGACTGGCATTTTGGCATAGCAAGTAAAACTGTCGCATGCAATACTGGGATCCCATATGGGTGTCAGTTCCAGTCCTGGCTGCTCCACTTCTGATCCAGCTCCTTGCTAATGGCCTGGGAAAATCAGCTGAAGATGAGAGGTATTCAGGTACTCATGAATGAAAGAATGCTACTACACAAATGTCCTGGGGGAGTGGGTCCTCTCTATTAGGCTCTTCTCCCCCTTCTATGAGGGTTCCTCTTCTCTGGAGGATGCAGAATTAAAAGTGCCACCGTGGAAGTAGAGACCCAGCTCTTGCCAAACAGCAAATCTGACAATGCTTTCAGCTTGGACTTTCCAGGTGCCAGGCCTGGAAGGAATAAATTTATGTTCTTCATAAGCTATCTAATCTGTGGTATTTTGTTATAGCCATACAATCAAAGACATGAGGACTGAAGCCCTGAGTACAGATGCTTCTGGGCATGTTTCTCATGATAGCTGCCCAGCAGATTGTTGGAATTGCCCAGCATGCTTTTCAATAGGTTGCCAGGTAACACCTGGCACATACCAAGATGCTCAGCACACAATAGTTACTAATAGGAGATGATAGATGGAAGCAAGAGCCATATGGCTAAAGGTTGGAGTAGACTGGAAATCTTTGAAGACAGAAAGTCTCTGGTTGAGAAACAATTGAGCACCCTGGAAATACAAGTAAATGCCAAGAGGAAATGATAGGCTTTTTAGGAGGAAATAGGGAAAGTCTTGATACAAAAATTAGTCATTTTAATCTCTTGTCAAACAAAGAAGCAGAAATGCTGAGATTCACTGAGGTATTTAGGATCAAGCCCACCCTGTCTTCCCTAAATCATTTTCCACCACCCTTAGACCAGTCTCCCAACAAAATGTACGGCATGTGTATTATGCTAAATATGCAAGTAGAGGGGCCAGCACAGTGGTGCATCGTGTTTAGCTGTTGTCTGCAGTGCCAGGATCCCATGTGGGTGCTGATTTGGGTCCCACCTGCTCTGCTTCCACTCCAGCTTCTGGCTAATGCACTTAGGAAAGCCATGGAGGATGACCCAAGTTCTTGGGCCACTGCATTCACATAGGAGATCCAATAGAAGGTGCTGGTTCTTGGCTTTGAGTTGCACAAGCCCCAGCCATTGTGCCCATTTGGGGAGTGACCCCAGTGGATGGAAGATCTCTCTCCCTGTAACTCTTTCAAATAAATAAATAAATCTTTTTTTAAAAAAATGCAAGTAGAATCAATGATTTACTCAGGTTCAGATAGGTAAAGATTTTTACTTCCATAAATCTATTTGTCATATTTTTTAATCATTTAGGGAGTGCAGTGGAGGATGGCCCAAGTCCTTGGGCCCTGCACCCCATGGGAGACCAGGAGAAGTACCTGGCTCCTGCCATCAGATCAGCACGGTGCGCCGGCCGCAGTGCGCCAGCCGCAACAGCCATTGGAGGGTGAACCAACGGCAAAACGAAGACCTTTCTCTCTGTCTCTCTCTCTCACTGTCCACTCTGCCTGTCAAAAAAATAAGTAAATAAATTATGGCAAAGACTCTCAGAGGGAATTCATTAGGAAGTAGCATTGAAAATAACCAGAAAATACAGAGCTGATTAGAGTTCCAGTATCTGCAAAATATGGTATTAGTAAGCTCACCTTCACTCAAAAGATACGTGTCATGCGCTTCCATGTACAAAGTACATCCTGATATAGTACAAAAATAATGTGATTGCAAAGTAAACTCAAAGAAGTGTGGAGGTCTAAGGTCTATATTCATTTTCATAAAAGTGATTAAGAGAACTAAAGAAAGAATATATCTTTTGAAAACAAGTGGGAAAAAAAGAAAAAGAGAAAAATAAGAAAAAAGGCAAATTTGCTAAGCTAACACTCACTTCACCACTCTCTAAGGTACTAAAGGTCTTGGTGGAGCACTTCGGTATTATAGCTGCCCTGGTAAAATGATCATACTCCTTAAATTGCTGCTAGAGACCGCTGCCGCGGCTCACTAGGCTAATCCTCCGCCTTGTGGCGCCAGCACACCGGGTTCTAGTCCCGGTCGGGGTGCCGGATTCTGTCCTGGTTGCCCCTCTTCCAGGCCAGCTCTCTGCTATGGCCCAGGAATGCAGTGGAGGATGGCCCAAGTCCTTGGGTCCTGCACCCCATGGGAGACCAGGATAAGTAACTGGCTCCTGGCTTCGGATCAGCGCAGTGCACCGGCCGTGGCACACCAGTCATGACGGCCATTGGAGGGTGAACCAACGGCAAAGGAAGACCTTTCTCTCTGTCTCTCTCTCTCACTGTCCACTCTGCCTGTCAAAAAAAAAAAAAAATTGCTGCTAAAACCATGGACTGTGTCCCCTAACTGACATCAAGTTCATTATGCAACATTTTGACTACAGTTTGACTTATGACACAGCCCTGCCAGAAAGCACGGAATATGCTGGTCTCTCAATGGGAGATGGCATTCATGTGACTTTTTTATAATCCTAATTAATATATAAGCCACCATTCTGCTCCCCGTCAGTTTCTAGGCTTGAATCATGTGAATCTATCCTGAAAGACATTTCAGTTCTCACACAGATAAGAGACTCAGAATATGTGATGCAGATACAGACCAAGAATCGAAGAGAGTTCACCATGGAAGCAGCCCTGTGTGTACTTACAGACAGCCTGCTGCCCCTGGTCCCCAAGAGATCTTCCACTGCATCAGAATTTCTTCTTTCTCTAATCTTTTTTCCCTCTCTTTTGGTTTGTCTTTGTCAAAACAGCTTTCAATATTAGGAAGTTGAGATATTGTTAGTAGTTCTAAGACTTTTTAAAATCATTTACTCCCTTCCCTAAAATCTCTAGAAGAAATAGCGTTTTGCTGTTTGGCTCCCATAATTCTTTGTCTCTGCATATGCACATCTACTCAAATGCATATATATGTGCAAACACATATGTGTAATCATATATTATTTCTACTTTTCCTGTATATGTCTTCTTTTTTCTTACTTGTTTATAAGCAATTTGAAAACCATTATGAGATGTTATTATTCAATGTCATGGGAGAAGTTCTGTAAATCTACTTTTTAAAAACTGGAAAATTTTGAAGCCGGCGCCGTGGCTCAATAGGCTAATCCTCCACCTTGCGGCGCCGGCACACCGGGTTCTAGTCCCGGTCGGGGCGCCAGATTCTGTCCCGGTTGCCCCTCTTCTAGGCCAGCTCTCTGCTATGGCCAGGGAGTGCAGTGGAGGATGGCCCAGGTGCTTGGGCCCTGCACCCCATGGGAGACCAGGAAAAGCACCTGGATCCTGGCTCCTGCCATCGGATCAGCGCGGTGCGCCGGCTGCAGCGGCGGCCATTGGAGGGTGAACCAACGGCAAAGGAAGACCTTTCTCTCTGTCTCTCTCTCTCACTGTCCACTCTGCCTGTCAAAAAAAAAAAAAAAAAACTGGAAAATTTTGAATGAAATATCTTGATTGTATCAAAATCTCTCGGGACATTGTATATGGGCACATAGAACTAAGTATCTCATACAACCTCATTCTGGCACTATTTCACATAGGACAAATAAAAATTTATCCTTCATATTCTTTCATGTGAATAGTAAAAAATAATAATAATGCATTCTTTTGAAGAGATCAATTAGCCACTTAATAGGAATGGCTTCTCAGGACAGAGTGAAGGAGAACTTCTTTCACAGAGCAGGCAGGAATCCTTGTCCTCCTTGTTCTCTCACTGTACTTACATACGTCATTTGTTTGGCATGGAAGGAATCCAAGTATGGAAGGTAACATGCGTGAGAGAGGTTTCTTCTGGGAAGGCCTGACTTTGCCTTCATCCCAGTGAACACCCACCTCCCCGGCCCCGTAGATGGTACCTTTGTTCATGTTCCTTTTTTCGTACTTCTCTTAATTCCTGTAAGGAAAGGCTCGCATTGTGGAGCAGTAGGTTAAGTCACCACTTGCAATGGCTGCATCTCATATCAAACTACAGTTAGAGACCTGGCTACTCTGCTTCTGATTCAGCTTTCTGATAATGCACCGAGGAAGGCAGTGAAGGGTGGCCCAAGTGTTCATACCCTTACCACTCACATGGGGGACCAGTATGGAGTCCCTGTCTCCTGGCTTCAACTGGCCCAGACCTGGCTGTTGCAACTCCCTGGGGAGTGAACCAGCAGATGGAAGACCGACCTCTCTCTCTCTCTCTCTTTCACTCTCCCTCTCTCTCTTTCTTTCTTTGCTTTTTTCAGATTGATTTATTTTTGAAGTCAGATTTACAGTGACATATACAAAACATGTTTGGTTGTCACTGAGTCAGCCAACAATGTGTATTTCCCATGTTATAGTTATCAGCTATGAGTGAGAGTTCCAGAATGCATGGAAATTGCAAAGGTAATCTAGGAGAAGGCTGGCCCCAGATAAGTGGCTAAGGAGTTTTCTGGAATATTCTACTCTAAGTGTAAAGAGCTGTACAGGGAGTGGGACTCTCACATGGACAACTTTCTCATTACAGAGCTGATGGTTCTGGAATATTAGCCACTCTTATACTTCCTCTATTCTAGTGCCTGAAAGTTCTGTGAAGACAAGACCATAAGTTTAAAAAGCAAAATCTACTTCACTGAAAGATACACAGCCTGGCTTCCCCTCTGCTCTGACATGGTGTAAGTCAACGGGTACTGAAGTGTTCTCTCCTGCTTCCTTGCAAACTGCCTTGTGCACCTGGCACTGTGTCTCTTGCATGCACACACAAGTGTTTGGAAGAGCGACAGCAGCTCACAGGACGAGAACCGTGTTCCTCAGCACAGGAGCCCAGCGAAGGGGCAACATTCATAGGGGCCCAAATAGAGAATGGATAGATGAGCAACATAACACCGATGGCTGAGGGGGCAGGCAGCAGTGGCAGTGCCAGCTGCTCGGAGCAGACTTGTTTTGCAAGAAAATGTGGGACACTCTACAATCCCAGGGAGAGGACTTGGTTGAGCTCTAGCATTCTTCCATCTGCTCTGGGAGTAAGCTGCCAGTGTGATTCCTCATCTGCTCAAGGCCTGGCGACATTGGAATAACATGCTGAAGGTAGATTTGAGTGACACTGCTGCTTGCTTTACGTCCATTCTGTAACACAAGGGGTCTTCAAAGAGTGCATGGAAATGTATACTATAAAAATAACTATGCCTGGATTTCAAAAGCATTTTGCAGTGACATAAACCTACATTTTCATTTCATCTTTTCAAGAACATTTTAAAGTACCCTCATGCTTGGGAACTTTAGTGAATTTTATGTATGTGATAGTCACAATTCCTGACTTTAATCTTCACAAGTGTATACTGTACAATATGTCCCAAGCATGACTTCAAGGTTGTAGTTACTGAGATGACAAAGTGATCTTATAAGAAGTACAGAATCTAATCAGATGTGGTTATAATGTCTATGATAGTTGTAATTCTGACATCCAGGAAAAGGAAAGCATCTGACTAGTGTATGAAAGTTCCCCACGAAGAGCAATGAGGTAGAGCCTAATTACACAAGGATGTGAGTATTCCGATGAAATGATATTAAGGGTTCTCAGGAGGCAGGTGTGAACAGATTATAAATACCTCAAAAAAGCCACAAATCTTGAAATCCAACTGAACAGTGATGACAGTTATGCACAATTTTAGAAGTGCTTGAAGAATTGTGCCAGTAAATAATGTCAGAAGAACTGGCTGGCAATATGACTTAAACCCAGAACTGTAGGCTGCAAGAATGCCTCTTTTTTAAATTTAGGAATGCCCTTTGGGTGTCACTACTGTAGGACCTGAAATGTTTCACTGACCTCAAGGAGCAAAAGCCTCAATATCTTTTAACGTTAGGGACCTCTCTGGTCAATAGGACCCTTACGACTCCAACTTGCTCTGAAAGGCAGTATCACTTGAAACTGATCTTTATGCATATGTTTGCCTGTTAGGAAGTTTATCCACTTAATGTGCTTGGGAACCGGTTCACCCTCTGGAGTAAGATGCTGAAGAGCAGAGCACGTGCCCTCATGGAGTGTATAATCCAGAGAAGATGAATAGTAATCAGATAATCATGGGCACCACAGACAGTCATCTTATGATTCTGCATTTCATCGCCAATTTCATAATAATACAAATGGACTTCAAAAAGGCCATGGAGGGGTGGGTGTTTGGCATAGTGTTTAGGATGGTTCTTGGGATGCCTGTACCACACATCTGAGTGCCTGAATCAAGTCTTAGCTCCAATGTTTCTAATTCAGCTTCCTGGTAATGCACACCCTGGATGCCTTAACTACTTGGGTCCTTGCCACCCATGTGGGAGACTTTGATTCAATTCCAGGATCTGAATAGCTTTAGTCTGGGCTACCTCTGGTTGTTGCAGGCAGTTGGGATATAAATCAGGGAATGGAAGATTTCTCTCTCCCTTTCAAATAATTTTTTTTAAGTTCATGTAAAAATGGAATGAAAAGATATATATTTTTGTGCAAATAATTTTGAAATCCATGCATATAAGGGATCTTCAAAAAACTTACGGAAGGACAGGAGTTGAGCAGTTAAGATGCTCCTGTCCCATGTTGAATTGCCTGGGTTTGAGTCCCAGCTCTGCCTTTCTGCTAGGGTGGACCCTGAGAGACAGTTCAATTAGGTTCCTGCCACCTCAATAGAAGACTTAGATTGAGTTCCCAGCTCTACTATTGTGGGCATTTGGGGAGTGAGCCAGGATATGGGACCTGTATGTGTGTAATTAGGTATGCTTGCTGTATTTCTCTCTCTCTCTTTCTCTCTCTCTCACTCTCACTCTTTCTCTCCATCCCTGCTCCCTCTGTTTGGCCTTTCAAATGACTAAAATTTTCAGAAAATTCATGTAAATGGGTATTATGAAAAAATACATGAATTTCAATAATTTTTGCACCAAAAATAACATGTTTTTTTTTGTAATTTTAGAAAATTTTTTCATTTTATTTGAAAGATAGAGACAGAGACAAGAGAGACAGAAAGAGGCCTTCTATTCACTGGTTCACTCCCTAAATGCTGCAGTAGACAGGCTGCGTCAGGCTGAAGTCAGGAGCCAGGTATCAATCCTGGTCTTCCATGAAAGTGGCAGGGTTCCAACCAGACAAGTCATCGCCTGTTGCCTCCCACAAATACACAGACACTACCACTCACTGTGCTACCAAGAATGTTAGTGCTGTAAGACTTCTTGTCCATTTTTGCTTCCAAAATTTCTTTCAAATCACTGAACTCCATTCTGCAATTTGGGTGCCGGTAATTTCCAGTTTAGCACATGAAAGACAACCCTTGCACACACAACTCAGAAAATATAACCTGTCATCAGCTGTTGCTGTCTTTGTTTTTCAAGGGACACAAAGAAATGTGTTGTTGCTGTTCACATAAACTGTGGAGATGCAGTCATTCCTCCACTGACTTACACATACTGTGTTATCAGATTCAAACTACAGGACCAGTGTGTTTCCCCCTCTGCAATGTGCATTTTGTTTTGCTGCCTTACCAGTGTCATATTTTAAATGTATAAAGGAAAAAATGCATGTATTCTATCACTTAGTAGTTTGTTTTAAAGCAATCAACCAGCAAAGTTACAGAAAAGTAGTTGTTAAATAGAAAAGAACATCAGGTTAGTTAAGAGAACAAATGACTCTGCAGGGTTAAAACTAATGAGATGACAGCTCCAAAAAGGTTTTAAAAACCTCATCCCACTCAGTGACAAAAGAGCAATAATGAACTCAGAATGAAAATCTTTGGGAGGAGTTGTGGTTACATTGTATGGCTTGTAATGAGTTTGGGGAAAAAATAACTATAAAGCAGTAGAGTTAATAAATACAAGCAATAGACAGCAATTTTTACTTCAAAGGGAAAGAGGAATACAGTAAAGGTTTAGCTATGAGATAAAGAGGATGGAGAGATTATATTTTTTAAGATATGGGAGGCTTGAACACATCGAAATGCCATTGGGTTGGGTCTGCTCAAATGAAGGAAGTGGCGAAGAACACAAAAGATGATCAGTACTGTACAGGGCTTGTTGAAACAATATATTTGGGTTAGATTAAGACTATTAAAAATCTATGAATAGCATTTCATTTGCGGTTAGGCTGAGAAAAATGGTAAAGGTCACAGAGTCTGGAACCAGACAACTAGAATGAAAATGCTGCTTTCTTCTGGCTAACCTTGAGCAAGTCCATTAACCACCCCAGGCCTGTTTCTGCATCTGAAATTTGACAACAAGCGACTGTGCCTGTCTCACCTGCCTCTTGAAAAGGTTAGAGAAATTGATGTTTGTAAATTACTTATAATGGTATATACATATATTAAGCAATCATACATATCTGTTGTTATTCTCATTTTATTAAACATAGCTTACTTATATGGACGACATCTGCTACTTCAAGTCAATGATTACTGGTTATTGGTCTTTGGATTAAACTCATAATATCAGTGATCTCCTTAATTGATATCTTCAATTATCAAAGAAAAATTAATGTATAAGAATATACATTAAGATATGAAAAAGATAACAATGTAGATTAAAATTTGACTTTCCCAAAATTAAGTTGAGCACTTAATATATGATACCAAATTTCTTCCCAAATTTAAAAGGGTATTGTCGCTCCCCCTCTTCGTGGAGGAACGACACAGGACCCTGCGCTGTTCTTTCTGTCTGCTTGGCCCTCCCCGGGTTTGCTGCTGGTTCTTCCCGGGTTGGCTACTATCCCTTCCACCTCCGTGGAAGGGCAGTTCCCCCTGGCCACATTCCCCACTTCCGCAGGGGAGCGGCACACCGCCGGCCGGCTCTCTCGGGGGCTGCACAGGTGTTCCCCTTAGATGTTCCCCTTAGATGTTCCTCGTGCATGCCGTCTCTCTCCTCCTTTATAGTCCTCTTCCGCCAATCCTAACTCGGCTGCCCACACGCCGAGTACGCTGCTCTCCTCCAATCAGGAGCAGGTCCTGCAGCTTGTCAAGTTGGTGAGAGGCAGCTGGGTAGAAGCTGTTGCCTCCTCTCCCAGCGCCATATTGTGGGAGAGCAGATGCATAAAATAAGTCTTAATTCCAGTAACTCAGTCCAGTCCGGGTTGCTCCCCACAGGGTATGATTTTTTATAATGATATATAACAAATACAATAATAAAAAATCACATATTTATAGGAATACAATTTTTCTGAAATCTTAAGTTTATTCATCAACACTAATTTTTAAGTTTCTACCAGAGGATAATTTCAATCCCAGGTTAAAATATTTATATTTAGGGGTGGGCATTGGGTTTGTGGTAAAGATACTGCTTGGGACACCCACATCCCATATCAGAGTGTCTGGGTTTGATTTCTAGCTCCATTCCTGATTCCAGTTCCCTGCTAACCCAGACATTGAGAAGCAGCAGATGATGGACTGAGTGGCTAGAACCCTACCATCCAATGGGGAGACCCAGACTGAGGTCCTATTTCTGGCTTCAGCCAAGCACAGTCCTGGCTATTGCTGGCATTGGCAGAGTGAGCCAACAGATCAAAGATCTCTGTCTATGCCTCCATGTATCTCCCTGACTTTCAAATAAATTAAATAAATGGATTTTTAAAGATTGATATTCATTAGCTTAGTGAAGCACTAGCCTGAGAGATAAGCTAATTAAATACCTCTTCTGTATTCGCTTGCTCTAAGATTTAGGTTTCCCCTTATATATTTCAGCAGCTTTAATTCTGTCAGTCCCTCTTTGAAATGCTCCTTAAACGAATCTCCTACATTTAGTTTTGATCTCACTGACACTGCCCTAGTTCTTTCCAAATAATTTCCGCAAACAACAACAATAAATCAACTGCAAACAAACCCACAAACAAAATCAATCAATCAAAGGAAAACCCCAGTGAATTTACTATATGAATACAAAGATATGACATTGAATCCAAAGAAAACAATGCAGTCAGTCCTTAGAAACAATGGGGACTGAAAATAAAAAGTAAGAGAACCCACGCAATAGCTCTGCTCTTGCCTCTTGTGTCCCCATTCATTTATCCCTTCTGTCTCTCTTTCTCTCTCCACCCCCACTCTCTCCATCTCCACCAGTTTGCCTTGCTCTCCAGCCAATGCGGTGGCCCATGCTCATCTAATACTCCCAGATTTACATGGCATTATGGTTCTATTTGCACAAAGGAGGCTCTCAGACCCAATAAATTCACAGTAAGATCTGATTGCTCTCACCTGGGTGAGGTAGATATCCTGTGTCCCATTATTCTTCACCAAGGTGTTAAATTGTTTGTGAATTTTGCCAGTGATGTACCCAGGGTCTATATATGTAATCCATGGAATGCGGATAGTTTTCCATAAAGGACAGTTCCAGTATGAATTGCACAAAAAAAGCAAAAAATGTCTATTCCAATATTCTAGTGGAAACCTCACCTTCCTAGCCTTATTTTTTCCAAATATCTTGAAGAATCCCTTTTAAAATTCATTTAGCACTCACAATTCTGAAGAAACAAAGTTTTTATGGTGTTAGAAGGCATTATGGGGGAATCTGAGATCCAATCATGTGGAAATATAATTCCATATCCTGATTCCATAATGGATGTAGGATTTAAATTAATTCTTTCCATTCCCATCATATTATTTCTTTATATTGCTTAATTTTACAAAGATATATTAGATAATGGAGCAAACTTGCAAATGAATGAGAACATATGAAGAATCTTCAAAAAGTACCTAGGAAGGCATACTATGAAAAACTTATGCATGGATTTCAAAATATTTTGTACCAAAATGAACTTGTCTTTTAATTCCAAGTTTCCAGGAACTTTTTGAAGTATACTTATATTCTAGGACTTCTGTTTTTATTCTATTACAACAGGAGCAAGTTATGCTAGGCATCATTTTTTCAAAGTATGCATTTTTCACAAACTTTTAGAAGTTCCCTCATATGCATGAGTTTCAAATTATTTTGCACCCAAATAAACATATTTTACATACATTTTCCCACTAACTTTATTAAGTACCCTACTAGAAAGTAGGATGTGTGAAACACACATTAATAGATTTTTCAGCATGTCTTAAACACTATTCACAGTGCTTATTTATTATGTTCACCATCCTTTTATGAAAGAGTTAACTATTTATTTGAAAGCCAGAGTGACAGAGAGAGAGAGAGAGAGGGAGTGATTGTTCTATCCTCTGGTTTACTCTCCAAGTGGCTGCAACAGCCCTAGCTGTTCTAGGCTGAAGGCAAAAGGCTGGGACTCCTTCTTGGTCTCCCATGTGGGTAGCAGGGACCAAGCACTTAGACCATCCTCCAGTGCTTTCCCAAGCACGTTATCAGGAAGTTGACTCAGACACGGAACAGCTGGGACTCAAATCGGCACTTTGCTATGGAATGCCAATATCACAGGCTATGGCTGAACCTGCTACACCACAATGCAGGTCCCTCCCTCCACACTTACTTTACTGTAGTTTTGATGAAATGTTTGTATTCCTTGCTATCTTGATATTGAAAGATTATCAATCAATATAAGAACATTAAGAAAGCTTAATATTTTCTTCTCCCTTTCATAGCTCAACACTGTTAATGAATATATATGTATATGTAAATTACTTTAATGTTATATTTTGAAGGATTTAGAAACGAGAGTATCTGCTGTATTTTGCAATTTTTGTTGCTAATTATTATTTCTTGCCTTCCATTTTAAATAGTAACTTACAGATATTACTCTGTGATAAATATATTCATGGAGCCATGAAATGGTGTTTTTGTAGATAAGTATATACTATGGATAATGATATAATTTATAATTTTTAAAATCATCTTTATCATAGTATAAGTTTGTTTTTATTTATAGAGATATGTAATATGGGATATAAAAATGAGACCCATGCTGGAAGACCTGGTTTTGTATATAAAAATTTAACTTCACTTACAATTTGAATAATTTGGCTTATTCAGATAACCCAATTGCCAGGGGAAGAGGCAAATGATTTTGATCAAAAGCCACAGAAATTCTTATGAATATTTACAATAATGGCCAACCAACACCCTTGAAACCTGTAGCAACTGAGTAAGACAATCTAAACTTCTGTTTTACAAGTTATAGAAGATGTTTATTTTAGCACTAAAATATTTTGAAATCTATGTGTTTTTATAGTAATCATTTCCATGAACTAATTGAGGATCACATATTCTTGGGAAAACATAGTCATACCTTGGTGAAAGACAGTTATAAATTTTATAATCAAATGAAGCTTAAGTTATACTTTTATAAGCATCTCATGATGCAAAGACAAATTTTGAAAATAATTGTTTTTTCTATATCTCTTTTACTGTACACATATGGATAAATAAAAGACCTAATTCATTTATTTCTATTTTGTAAACATTTTAAATTTTGCAAAACTTAAATGTATTGAGTCCATAAATTTTAATGGACGTAAGCATACAGTTAAGCAACCGTTAAAACCTCCCATACAATACTGAAAAGAACTAGCAAGGGCCAGCAACCAACCTTTATCCTGAACTTACAGGGAAAGCAGTCTTTTTTCTTTAAATATGATATTTAATGTAGGCTTTTCATAACTATCCCTTATAAGGTTGATTAAATTCCCTTCAATTTCTAATCTTTTGGGGAATCGCAATATATTGATCTAGGTTTCTTTGTTGTTTTTCTGTTTTGTTTTCTTGTGTTAGCCTAGCTTTTGTGTCAGAATAAAATCATCCTCCTGGAAAGAATTGAAAAATATTACCTATGCCTAGTATTAATTTTATGTCTTCCTTAAATGTTTGATAGAAATCACCAGTGAAGCCAACCAGGCCTGGGTTTTTCCTTGTGGGGACATTTGTAATTAGTTGTCAAAAATAATGTGAGGTTATGGCCAATCTTTCCACAATTAAGTCCCCAAATAATATGTCTTTTATTAACTAAGACAGCACAAAAATATAAGCCTTGAAAAAAGCTGGAGATATTTGGGGATGGTGAATAAATGAGTTACTTTGAAGCTTAGAGTAACAAGTGAGCTAAAATACATTAGAGATCATTATTAAACTTACAAAAAGTAATGATTACATCATCTTCTCTTGCACTTCTGATTCTGACCAACATGCAATATGGAAATAATAGTGCATTTTGCTTAGTTTGTCTCAATACTCTATATATTGTTGCTCAGATCGTGTTGTGGGCAATACATTCGTGTATGTGTGTGTGTGTGTATGTATGTTTTAAATGAATTGTGAAACCATTTTTCCCATCTGTATAGATACTGAAAACCTTGAGATTGTCTTTCACTTTGCAAGAACTTAATGCTCTGTTTCTAAACTGTGGGGTTTATATTTTAGCTAATTCTTTAAATAGTGTATTAATTGTTTGGAGTCCCATATTTAGCTAGAGCAATGGATAGATTGCTTATCACCATCGCCCACAAATGTTCTTTTGTAATCCTAATACTCCAGGTAATATTTTTAGGAAAGACAAGCTCTCCAGAATAGGATTGATGTTTTTTATAAAAGAGACCCAGAAACATACATCCCTTGCCCCTAGTGTCATGTGAAGGCACAATGAGACAGCTATTATGAGAAAGCAGATCCTCAATACACTCAAATATGCGGGCTTGAATATCTCAGTCTCCAGAAATGTATGACAAAACGTCGGTTGCTTATAAGCCTCCCAGTCTAGGGTGCTTCCATGATAGCAGCCAGAATAAACCAAGACAGCCAGATAGCTACACTCCCAAAGAAATTTAAGGATAAGTAACTTAAATCCTGGTAATTTTATCTTATGGTTAAGTCAAAATGTTTCAGACATTAGAGTTTTTGTTGAGTTTAATAGAAAGCAAGGCTACATTAGTTCATTACTAATGTACATTACTACAGCAGTAACCTAGTGTTTCTGTATATTTATCACAAAAGTGAAATTTTATTATTTAAAATAGCACAAGGTGTGGTGATACATGATATATGTACTATGGTATTATTATTATCATCACAAATTAAGACTTCTTTCTTACTTAAATGATAGTTGATAGCTCAGAAACCATCATACCCAACTCTTCAGAATTGTAGCCTTCAGCCTCAGGGCAGATTCCTTCACTCTTGGACTCCAGTTTTGTTAAGTATGTTTGATCATATAAATCTCCTTAAATTACAGGTAATTTTGCTGCTTCTGATCTAGTTAAACAGTGTGAGCTACTGTGTTTACAAAATTATTTATTATAACTCACCAGAGTTAGTGTTCCTAGAGTGGACATAATGTATACTCTGCCCCAATATCAGTGAGTGAAAACATCTCTTCAGTTACAGATATCCTTCGTTCTCACAAAATTGTAGAATTCAGTTCCTCTTCATACAGAGCATTCTTTCAAATTTCATTTCCATTCTATACTTGGCTAGTTCCAAATTTTTCTTAATAAATCATCAAAATTATCCTTCCATATCACTTATTTTATTCTACTAATAATAACTTAGAGGGACGAACATGCCATATTTCTGAGCCTGGGTTTCATTCCCTGATTCACTCCCTAGCTCCAGCCTCTTGCCAACCTTCACCCATGGAGGCAGAAAGTAATGTTTCAACTACTTAGGTCTCTGTTACCTATGTGGAACAACTGGTTTGGATTCCTAACTCCTGACTTCAGCCTGGTCCAGTTCCTGCTATCTCAGGTATTTGGGGAATGAACCCTTGGTTGAGTCTCTCTCATTTTCAAATAAATAAAAATTCTTTCAAAGGAAAGTTAAATTTGTTTAGCATAAGATATATACAAAATAACACTGTTTAGGAAATTTTATGTACAATATTTAATTTATCCTTACAATTTAGTTATTGTATCAATTTCACATCAAAGAAAATGTTACCTGAAGCTGCACAACTGACAGCTGTCTGTACTGAAGGCAACCTCAGACTGACTGTTAATCCAATTTTCCTATTACCATATTAATCTTTCCTCAACCTTTGTTTCCCAAGGTTACAAGCATATATGGACTCATTCACAAAATTTAATGCAAATCCTAATTTCTTATATCTTCCTTTAAGAAGACTGGGGATGGGGTCCAAGGGTGTGCTAGGGAATAAGGAAAACAAAGTTTCCTTTAATATCTACTAAATTTCCTTCAAAGTAATAGCTGATTACAATGTGTTAAGATTGCCAAATTTTCCCTGCCACTTTTTGAGGTAGAGACAATTAATCTTATTTTAGAGTTGAATAAGCTGAAGCTCAGAAAGGTTAATTGCTTTGCACAAAGTAACAAAGCTAATAAAGAAGAACAAAACTGGGAACCTGGGTCTCTGATACATAAACCTAGCTGCCTTCTCACTCACACACTGATGCTCCTGCTGATTAGCATCATGTATTAAATAACAGCTAATCATTTAGGATGGTCTTTGTTGCCAAAGTTTCCAATTTAATCCTCCATAAAAGTACCCTTTCTTAGCCTTCATTTTCTGCAATAATTATCATTGTCACCACTCTCCCACACAAATACACATGCTCTTAATTATAGAACACAAGTGATTTCATCTTTTTGAAACATTTTAACATGGAAAATTTCAAAATCAAGTAAACAAAAGAGTGTATTGAATACTCATGCATCCATCACTCAGCTCCAAAAAGTATCAACATTAAGATGCAAGAGGCAACATCCTTGTTTAACTTATACCATCACCCATTCCCACTCTCAGTCGAATTTTCTGGTAAAGTTTGTGTAGATTGAAATGTACAAGTATTAAAAGTATAGTTTTATCACATGGATATCCATAGAGTCCACCTTTCTTAATTAGACACAGACTATTACCCTTAGCACAGTACTACTTCCCAATCCTTGTTTGTCAGTTACTCTTGATCCCAGAGCAGATCATGGTTCTGATTTATTTGTTCACCATAATTCAGTTTGGTCTGGACTAGCACTTCATATACAAGGAATCACGAAGTTTGTGCCTTTTGTGTGCAGCTTCTTTGGCTCAACCCAACCAATGTCCATGTCATTCAGCAATGCTGTGTGTACGTCAACAATTTGTTGTGTTTTGGTTTTCAGAGTGTGGATCTGCAACATACTGATTTGAAATATGTATGCACCATCATTCATTCACTCTTCTGAGGATTGGCATACAGGCTATTTGTAGGTTCAGGTTGTTGTGAATGAACTCACTAAGAACACTTTGGCATTCTCTTTTTTGTTTACATTTCTGGAAATAGGATTGCTAGATTGAATATTTATCTTCATAAGATGTTTCAAGCTTTTATCTCCAAAGTGATTGTACCATTTACCTTCCTTCAGCAATGGACAAGACCTTCTGTTGGCACCACATCATCACTGACATTTGACTGTTGTCATCCATTATCATTTTAGTGTTTCTGGGAGATGTGAAGTCTCATTGTGGTTTTAATTTGCATTTCTCTGATGACCACTGATGTGAACCATGAAAAAATTCTTTTAATTTTGGATTGTCAAAAGACCAGCTCTTGACTTCATTTATGTTTGTATTATTATTATTATTATTATTATTATTTGAAAGACAGAGTTACAGAATGAGATAAAGAGACAGAGGGAGAGAAATCTTCCATCCACTATTTTACTCCCCAGATGGCCATAATGGCCAGGGCTGGGCCAAACCAAAGCCAAGAACTATGAGCTTCTTCTAGATCTCCCATGTGGGTACAGGAGCCAAAGGACTTGGGCCATCTTTCACTGCTTTCTCAGGTACTTTAGCAGAGAGCTGGATCAGAAGTGGAGCAACCAGGACTTGAACCAGCGTCCATATGGGATGCTAGCATGGCAGGCAGAAACTTTACCTGCCATGTCACAGTGCTGGTCCCAACTTCTTTTTTTGTCTCCATTTCATTTGTTTCACCCCTGATCTTTGTTATGTTTCTACTATTTTGAGGTTTAGTTTTTTTTCTTGTGATTAATTCAGATATTTTGCAATCTTTTATTTGCTTTTATATAGATGCTTATTTTGAATCCCACCAAAGGCTTCTTCTCCAGCCATTGAAAGGATTACGCTGTTGCTACTGTTCTATGTTAATATGGTGAATTATATCATTTGCCATCCAATTATTAAACTAATCTTTTTTTTCCTAGGGATAAATGCTACTAGGGATAATTTATTAGCTTTTTTAATGTTTTGTTGGATTCTGTTTGCTAAAATTACTTTAAGAACCAATATCATAGAGCTGGTGTTAAGCTGTGGCTTGCGATGCAAATATCTCATATCAGACTCCAAGTCTGTATCCTGGCCACCCTGCTTTCTAGCCAGCTTCCTGCTAATGCAGAAGATGGCCAAGTACATGGGCCCCTGCCACTCAGGTGGGAGACCCAGATGGAATTTCTGGTTCCTGACTTCCACCTGACCCAGCCCTAGTTGTTATGACTACTTGGAGAATAAAAGATCTCTCTCTCTCTCTCTGCTTCTCATTTGGTTTCTCTCTCTTCTCTTTTTCTCTCCTCTTCTCCTTCTTTCTTCTCCCTTTCCCCCCTCCCCCTCCTCTTCCTTCTTTTTCTTCTTCTTCTCTCTCTCTCTCCCCTCCTCTCACTCCTCTCCCCCATCCCTCTCTTGCTCAGCCTTTCAAACAGATAGATCCTACCAAACAAAAAAGAGTTAATATTATTATTGTCAGGGGAAGCAACAAATGAGGGCTGGTGTCCCTGTGGAGAAATAATTCACCAGAGCAGTCAGGGAGAGTGAGTAAGGACACATTTATTGGATATATTGCCAGGTAACAAGTCTGATTCCCAGTTGCTGTGATTTGAGGAGCTTATATGTGGTGGGCAGCTTCCTCATAACTTGATTGAGTTTCATTGTCTTGTGATCCAATGGAGTTTCCTACAAATCAGGAGAGATACCTTTCTGGACAGAACTGGGACTTTTCCACAGCCGTGAGCTAGGAACTTTCCCTGCCTGACGAGTGCCACATGTGATCTCCATAACTATGTCCATGTGTGATATTGATTCATGGAATTTTTTTTTCCTGCAGTATCATTTTGGTTTGCATATCAGAGAAATGCTAGTGTTACCAGATGTGACCTCCTCCTTTTTTTTCTTAAATTCTCTTAGAAATTTTTTTTAAATCAGTGGGATTTTATTTAATAATATTTGACATAATCCTGCAAATGCAAACTTCTAGGTGTTGAGAGGAAAAGTTTGTAACTGAAGATTCAATTTCCTTCATAAGTCCAGAGTTTGTGAGGGGAGAATATCTTTAGTTTATGTATTATGAAAAGCATAAACCTTATGGTCAAATTTAATGACATCAGCTGTTTATCATAAATTGATGAGGAATTTATTGATGTTTCCATTAAGTGGTCAACCTTACTGACATAAAGTTGTCTATCATACGCCTTCACTGTTTTCATTATGTGTAGAATTTCCAATATTGGCACTTCCTTCACTCCTGATAATTACAATCTACCTCTTCACTTGCTGGCTGGTAAGCCCGGCTAGAGTATTTATCTTACAGCAATCAGCTTTTGGCTTCATTGACTGTATTTCTTTTCTATTTTCTACTTGCTGGATTTCTGCTCCAATCTTTCATACTTTCTACTTCTGCATAATTTGGCCTTCGACTGCTCTTCTTTTCTTAGTTTCTCAAGGTGGGAACTGAGGCCTTTGATTTGAGGACTTTTTCTTTTCTTAAATTGGGAATTCCCTTCTAGTTACTTTTTTTACAACATCTTAGAATTTTTTGATGAGTTTTGTTTACATATTTATTCAGCTCAAAATAACTTCTAATGTGTACCAAATTTCTTCTTTGGGCTAGAGATTATGTAGAAATGTATGATTTGGTTTCAAAATATCTGGAGATTTCCCATTTATCATTTTAATTCTTTAATACTGAATTCAATCATGGGTAGTCATCTCACTGTATATGACTTGAACCATTTTTACATTTAGTGAGGTATAGAAACTGATTCAGGACATAATTTGTCTTTGCAATGCCACATGCACATCCGAAAAGAATGTTCACCTGTCGTAGGGTGGGGCTTTATATAACTGTCCATTGGTCAAGTTGATTGAAAGCATTGTTCTTTATCTTTACAGATCTTATAGTTAACTATTGAAATAGGATATTGAAAGTTCTAACTTTAATTGTGGATTTCTCAATTTCTCTTAGAAGCTTCCCCTCATTAATTTTGAGGTCTACTATAAATAGAAATACTCAAGATTGTTATAATATCCTGAGGAATTGATGCCTTATCATTAAGAAGTCATATTCTCTCTCCCAGGAAGTACATATATGAGAGTGCTAGAAGTCGTATCATCCACAGAAAATGCTTTTTCAAACTTTTTTCTGTCCATTTTTATTCTGTATTCCATTTTGAACATTTTCTGCTGTATTGTCAGAGTCTAACTATCATTTGCATAATTTCCAGGGTAATTTTGATAAAATACAGTGTGGGCAATATATTCTACCACTTGAGCATATGATCACTGGATGATAGACCAATGTGGATTTGTGCTTGTTTGGACTAGACATTTTTTTCTATTTCTGTTCATATTCCTGATCATCCATCCAGGGCATAGTTAACTTACTTGAAGTCCACTTGACTGTCTTGGATGTTGACTTTAGGCTTTATTAGGTGTGAGTGGAGTGGTGTTTAGTGTTAATTTAAAATCACTTGGGAAGAAAGCTTTTCCTGGTGCTCCACCTGTTGCTTCAGGAATTGTGAAACATTCCACTTTGGCTATTGAGCACAGGCAATCTTCATCACGGTGAGTTGTCAGGATTGTGATTTCTACTACATTTGGTGTTCCTTTTCTGGATTCAGTTATTTTTCAGGCACGCACTGATCGGTAGGAAGCTAATTCTTTGCATCAGTCAGGAGCTCTGTGTGTATGTGTGTGTGTGTATGCGTGTCTGTACACACACACATGCATTGTGAAATTTCTTATACTCTGTATTGTGAAACTTAGTTGTCTTGGCCTCTGTAAGCTCTCATCCTCATCTCCTTCACTGGGGAGACTGCTGAGGTCTGTCTGAGTTATATTACTAAGACAATAAGCTCCGAACATTGTATTGCTTGTATCTTTTAACCTTCTCTCTTTTTTAAAAAAAAGATTTATTTATTTGTTTGAAAGTCTGAGTTATACAGAGAGAGGAGAGGCAAAGAGAGAGACAGAGAGAGAGTCTCCCATCCAATGGTTCACTCCTCAATTGGCTGCGACAGCCGGAGCTGTGCCAATCTGAAGCCAGGAGCTTCTTCCGGGTCTCCCACGCCGGTACAGGGGCCCAAGGACTTGGGCCATTTTCTACTGCTTTCCCAGACCATAGCAGAGAGCAGGATGGGAAGTGGAGCACCTGGGTCTCGAACTGGTGCCCATATGGGATGCCGGGACTGCAGGCCAGGGCATTAACCCGCTGCACCACAGCACCAGACCCTTAACCTTCTCTTAAGATTGCTTTTGCATTGCCGGATGTAAGTCATTGTTTTATTTATTTATTTTTAAAGATTAATTAATTTTAACAGTAGCATTATAAAGAGAGGGAGAGACAGAGAGAGAAGGAAAGGTCCTCCATCTGTTGGTTCTCTCCCCCAGTGGCTGCAGGACCAGGGCTGGACCAGGCCAAAGCCATGAGCCAGGAGCTTCTTCCAGGTCTCTTACATGGGTGGCAGGGTCCCAAGCACTTGGGCCATCTTCTGCTGCTTTCCCAGGTACATTAGCAGGGATCTGGGAGTGCAGCAGCCAAGACAGGAATTAGCACCCATATTGGATGCTAGAATCTCAGACAGCATTTATTTTTTGTCTGGGTTTTTAATTATTTCTGGTGACAGGATGAATCTGCTCCATTTTCCTCCATCTTGGCTAGAAGAAAAATTGCTTTTTTAGATTTACTCATATTTTATATCTGTATACCCTGCATATATATATTCACTTTATCATTTGGTATTTTTTCCCTTCCTTTTGAATTACATCCTTTAGCCTTTTTTTGTGCAAATCTGAATTTTCTTGATTTTGCTTTATCTATAATTTTTCTTCATTTCTAAAAATCTTTTTCTAGAACCACAATATTTGATAATTTATTTCTTTTCAGCACATTAGAGATATTGTTCTATTGTAGTCTAACTCCCAGATTTTTTCCTCATGAAAAATTAGCTGGAGATTACAACAAAATCTACAGTCATTGTGTACAATGTGCAATCAGAAATCAACAGAATACAAAAAATTAAAATACAACATTATGCACAAAGAAAATGAATTCAATGAAAATATTCTTAATTATCAAAGTATTGTAATTCACAATCAAGGAATTTGAAGTAACTATTAAAATATGCTTAATAGGAATGGGCATTTGTCACAGTAGCTAAAATGTTGCTTGGAAAACCCACACTGGAGCACCTGGGTTCAGGTACCAGCTCTGTTTCTAATTCCAGTTTCATACAATGCACATTCTAGAATCATCAGGTGATGGCTCAAGTACGTGGGTACCTGTCACTGGTATGGGAGACCCAGATAGAGTTCCTGGCTATCAGTAAATGGAGGATGTCTCTGTCTGTCCTCTCTTCTCTGTCTCTCTGCTTTCAAATCAATAAAACAATTAATTGAATGTATACTCAATGATTGAAAGGAAAATATATTCATAATAAGTAAATAGATGAGAAATATAATAGAACTATTTGTAAAAGAACTCCAAGCCCTGAAGCTAATAGGTACAATAACTGAAATCAGTATTTCACTGCATGCAATTTATAATAGATAAGAGGCAGCAAAATAAAACAACATGAACTTGAAAACAGGTGAATTAAAAATATCAAATCTCAGTAATGGAAATATTAGCATAACTATAATTTGAGTCCTAAGGAGAAGACAGAGAAAAGAGGAAAGAAAATTAGTTGGATATGTATTATAGCAAAAATTCAAAAATTTGAGGAAAAGCATCAAACTGCAGATACAAGAGCATCAATAAACCCCATCACTGTGAAACTGCAGATTCCAAAAGATAAACACCCAAAAGGAACAGAAATTATAAACAAAGCTGGTACTTGAACCCAGGTGCTCCAGTGTGGGTTTTCCAAGCAACATTTTAGCTACTGTGACCAATGCCCATTCCTATTAAGCATATTTTAATAGTTACTTCAAATTCCTTGATTGTGAATTACAATATTTTGATAATTTTAAGAATATTTTCATTGAATACATTTTTGTGCATAATATTGTATTTTATTTTTTTGTATTCTGTTGATTTCTGACTGCACATTATACACAAATGACTGTAGATTTTGTTGTAATCTCTTTCAGAGGATTGATTTTTTAAATAGGCATTTTGTCCAGCTGAAATCAAACTATGTCTCAGCTTTGTGGGCAGCAATGGAAATATCTTTTCAGCTCTCTCAGGTTCTAGCTATTACTTTTTTTGTTGCAACCCTATGCTGTCTTTCATGCCTCGAAAACAAAATTAGTGTTCTGGAATCAGTGTTTAGCAGTGTGTAGACCATCACTCGAGGTGTCTTCGTGCTGTATCACAAGGCCTGGGTTTGAGTTCTGGCTCCTCTCCTCATTCCAGCTACCTGCTAATGTGCACCTTGGGAGGCAGCAGGTGATGGTTCAAAGTTGGATCCCTGTCACCCACATGAGAGACACAGATTTGAGTTCCCAACTCCTGGCTCTACCCTGGCCCAAAATTGGCTATAATAGCTATTTGGAGAATAAACCAATAAATGAGAGATTTCTCTGTGTTTTTCTCATCTGTGTTCATGGGTTTGACTTTCAAATGAAATGACTTTTTTTAAAAATTAGTGTTTTATTAAGATTTGTGAGGCCTTTTTTGTTTTTATTTCCTATCCAATTCTTTATTTTCCAGTTTCCTGCATGAATTTCCAAATTCCTTCCTATACCAAACTCTGTCCTCTGGTACCTTAACCTAATAATGCCATGGTTTCCTGTTTCAGGGAAACCTCATTCGTTCAAAAATGCTCATTCATTCAAAAATCTAAAATCGCACAAACTTCACTTATTCTGGTATCCATTCAAGAGTGGACTCCCCTTTAGTTTTTCCCAACTTTCATCAATCTACATTGCTTTCAAATATATATTTTTATTTCTATTTTATTATTTCTTTGTGCAGGAGCATTATTAAAAATAAACTACAAAAGCTTAAACTCTATTAACCTTTTAAAATAGTATTTTCTATATATGCTACTGCATATAATTTTAAAAGGAAGCAGTATAAAATTAAGAAATAAGTAACACTGATTTGTCACTAATTTCTCACAATCATTTATCTCCAAAATCTGATCCTTTATTTTATGAAGATCAAAATCAATGTCATTTATTTTCACAATCAAGTGAAAGAAGTTTACCTGTGTTAACCTTTATCTCTAAAGACAATCTAGGTACTATTTATGTATGATTTTATCGTTCTGTGCATCTATATCTGCATTTTGGGGAGGCATTTTTAAACATTTATTTATTTATTTGAAAGGTAGAGTTACAGAGAGAGAGAGAGATACAAGGGGAATATCTTCCATCTGCTGATTCACTCCCAGGATGGCTGCAACAGCCTTGGCTGGGCCAGGCTGAAGCCAGCAGCCAGGAGCTTCTTCCAGGTCTCCCACATGGGTGCAAAGGGTCAAGAACTTTGGCCATCTTCCATTGTTTTCCCAGGATCATTAGCAGGGAAGTGGATGGAACGTGGAGCAGCTGGGACTTGAATCGGCACCCATACGAGATGCCAGTGCTGCAGACAGAGGCTTTATGTGCTACTACAACACCGGCCCACGAGGCATTTTTTTTTTTTTTCACATGGAATAGAAACATTTAGTTCCACTTACTTGTCTGAATGAGTATTATTAGAATTTATTCAGTTGACTTTCTCTGGGAATCTCCTTTCCAACAGTTCTTCTCCTATCATATGCTGAGTTTGGACTACCTCTTTTGTGGAGTTTTACAATATTTCCATTTTTGGTCTTTTTTTCCCCTTAATTTTTAAATTTTATTTTTTTTTCACTTCATTTGAAAGGCAGAGAGACAGAAAGACAGACATTCCATTCTCTGGTTCTCTCCCAAATTTCCACAGCAGCACGGGTGGGCCTGGCCGAAGCCACGAGTCAGGAATTCAGTCAAGTTTCCCATTGTGGGTGACAGTGACCGAAGCACTTGAGAAATCACACACTGCCTCCCAGGGTAAGAAGCCAACCGGGAAGTGGAAATGCCAGGACTTGAACCAGGTGCTCCAGGATCAGATGTTGGAATACCAAGTGATGCCTTAGCGGCTGCACCAAACACCTTCCGTTTTGCTCTTACCTATTTGATCACACGGTATTGAAAGGATTGGTTTTATTTATCTTTCTTCCCCCAAAGACTGGATTCCTTGAAGTCAAGAATTGCATTGTTTACTTCTATATACCATCACTTTGTACACTATCATTCAAAAGTGTTTTTGTAAGTTGATTCAATAAAATTAAACTTTTAGTAGGTAGGATTGTACTATCTGTTTTGTAATTTATTTTTATATTTTGTTCAGTATTATAACTTAAAAGTGAATATTTGGAGAAGTTCAGGGTTGCTTTGGTAAGTGTCTTTCTTTTGACTACTCTTCCTCTCAAAAGTACTGAAGTGTTATGATGTGATTTTCTTTTACATTTTCAACTCATTTAAGTTTTGACTTCTTTTTATTGGAACTGGTATAAGTTAGTCAAACCAACCCACACAGTTTTATTTTTAAAAATTGTAGGTCAATACTGTCCTACTCATCCCATTCAGTCAACATGTTTAAGTGTTGGAAGATAAATTGTTATTCATAACTGTAGTTCTTATAAATGTTTTGACCATTAATTTCATTTTACTTGTAAATGAAATTAATAGGGAGCAATTCAAAATATATTATTTTATATTTTGATTAAAATGTTTTCTTTTCTCTCTCCTAAATTAATAAGAAATTTTACCATCCTTTGAAGTGCAAAACCTACAATGTAGGACATTGGTAGTTTAGAAAACCACGAATATATTTTTCTACAAACAATTAATTTTCAATATATTAAAGCATCATTCTGTATTCAAAATATGTTGTTTAAGCAGAATCATTATTTAATATTTATTGTGTTTATTGCTTCTAAACATTTTTCATGTCACCAACATTTCTTTTTAATTACGAAAAGGTTTTCAGTAAAAAGAAAAAAAGATAATATTTAGATGCATGTACCACCTAGAAAGAAAGAGCATTTCTTTCTTTAACTAGAGGAAAAATAATTGGAAAGCAGGTATCATAAAATAAGGTCAAAATATGATAGTTAATTTCTGATAACAGATAACTGCTTAAACATATATGTCTATAGATAAGCTGGGGGAAAAAAAAGACCGGGAGACATAAAATTCAGCTCTTTATTAAAAAAAAAATCCTCCTAGATGCATATATATCCAGCCCAAATACTTTTGATCATTCTTTTCAACCCAAGGTTTAAACATCAAAAAGAAAGGAAGGATTTGTTTACAAAAAGGAAATAAAAGCCATTTATCATGGTCTTCAAGGTTTTGTTTTACTGGAGCCATCTGAATCGCCACCATTTTGGAGGAAGCTGCACTGTCTGTGAGAACACTGCTGTTTTGTCGCCTGAAACACTGCTAGCAGGTGGTAAAGATGACAAAAAGACAGAAAATGAACATGTGCCACTTAAGAAAGAAGAACTTGCTCTAGCTAATTATTAAAAATGTTAAATGGTGATTCTACAACATGGTGTATTAGAAACTGATAAGCAACTCTACAATGTCCTGAAAAAGTTAAAATACATTGTAGCAAGAGACTGTCAATACTTGCATATACTTCCCAACAGTAATCCAGTAATATTCAATAATAATTAACTGAGAACCTTTCACTCTCGAAACCTGTATAATCTGGCAAGGAGGACTTGTGACTCACGTTGTATTTCTGTTGTACTGACACTATAAAATGACATATTCAGTTCCTAAGATGACTCAGCTCTTTTTTAAAATATAGATAAAACTGCTCACTCTCGATGCTTACTGAGGTTGTTCTTTGGATGAGTCTTAAAATATCCAGTTACTTTGTAATGTCCTGGGATTTTTTTTTCTTTTTCTTCTCAGGAGTTCTTTCAAAAGGATGACTAATTTTCACTCTAAATTGAGGCTTATTTAAAGTGGAAGTTAATCAGACTGCTGCTTCATGGAGGGTGATCCTAAAATGTCTTAAGAAGGAGTAATCGGAAGAAATTAAAAATTAGATTTCAAAGTTTACCACTATCCCATAATGTCAATTGTCAGACAGCTACACTATATCCTTCATGGTCTGGCATGGTTTTTTACAACTGTAGCCCTTTTTCTTCAAATTAAATTTCTAAACAGAAAACTGTGAAATTCAATATGATAAACTAACAAGGATTCTATAAGCAACTACTACAAGATATTTACTAAAAGCAAAATTTTAGGTAATGATATTATAAGACTAAATACCTACAAAATTGGTAGTATTTTTTACTAGAAAAGTGCTTTATTTACTGTTTATTTGAGAGGCAGAAAGAAAGAGACAGAGACACACAGACAAAGAAAGATCTTCCAACTGCTAGTTCATACACCCAATGCCCACAACAACCAGGGCTGGGCCACAGTGAGACTTCGGTGCCTGGAACTCCATCTTGGCCCCCAATGTGGGTGGCAGGAACATAATCACTTGACCCATCACTAGGTGCCTTCTGGGGTATGTATTAGTAGGAGCTGGAATGAGAGGGAAGCTAAGAACTAACTTATAACCTCTGATACGGGATATGGGTGTCACAGGGAGCATCTTTTTATCAAAACATCATTTGAAAGGCAGAGTTACAGAGAGAGAGGGAGACAGACAGACACACACACAGTGAGTGAGTGAGAGAGAAAGAGAGAGAACAGCAAGGGCTGAGCTAGACAGAGCCAGGAACCAGGAGCTTCATCTGTGTCTCCCATGTGGGTGAAGGAGCCCAAGTACTTGGGCCATCTTCTGCTGCTTCCTCAGAAACATTGACAGGTAGCTGGATAGGAAGTGAAGCAGCTGGGCCTCAGACTGGTGGCCATATGTGATGTCAGCATCATCGGCTGTGGCCTCAATTGCTATGTGACCACACTGGCCCTTCAGGGGGCCTCTTCACTGCTAGGTCATGCATCTGCCCCTAGAAAGAATTTCAAGAGCTGTCTGTCAGGAAGTAAGTACTGGAGAGATCATTGTTACATATTTTCAGTAGCAACCAGTGATATGTTTTTGTCTGTACAAAAGTTACAGTCTAAACTCTGCCGGATTGTTGAAGCAGTTCCTGAGCAAGCCCATTTGACTAGTATATGGTGCCAATAGCATGTGGAATGTGAATTAAACGCTAAGAGCAGCTATGCTGCATGTGTGCCAGTGAATCCATAATCTTCCTTACCTATTCTTGACCTGAACTTTTTATTTGGATTATTTTGTCCTCACTGGGAGTACAATCTGACCTTAAATTCTAGCCTAAGTTTTTCATCCAAGAATGAAAAAATCAGCCTGAAAAAACCCGATATCATTGAATTATGGTGTCTAGAGCTGCCAAATTAGAGTATCACCAATGCTGGGGTAATTTGACCATCTTAATACAATAGTTCACTCGATCATTCTGGCTCTCACTTCCTTTTCAGATACAGCTCACATTCATGTTCATGGTTTAAAGCAAAAATCAGCACACTAAGGCCAGAAGACTGTCGGATACCTCCCTTGTTTTGCAAATATGCCTTTTGGACCACAGCCTCACCCTTCACTTCCATATGGTCCAGAGCTACTTCACACTACCATGAGAGACTTGAGCAGGTGCCCTGTGGACCATGTGGATGACAAAGCCAGAGACATTACTGATGGGCTCTTTACAGAAAAGTCTGCTAAGTCTCGCTTTAAAGCTTCTATCTGAACAGTTGTGGATGTCAGATGTGACCTTTTGGCAACTAGATGAGCACTTTCACTACGCACTGAAACATTTTCATTCTTTTTCCTGCCCAGTGCCTTACTGTGGTTCCTGCATATCTTTCCAGGAAAGCTCACCTGAAATGTAGTAATAAAGTATTTCTGTCTAGTTCGCTGTGATGTTCCCTGACTCTCAGACACATTGGTTGCAATGGCATTGAGATCCACAAGGGAGAACTCTCATTTTCCTAGGCACAATCCTAACTTCTTCACTTCTCTGAGAACCTCAGAGACATCGAAAGCTAATCAAATAGTCGTGTTATACTGATAAATCTTCTAACAAAAATAACCTGTGTCTTTTATTACCCACCTCTACTTGTGCTTGTTTTGTTCTTCTCTTTCCCGTAAATAGATGTGGTTTGAAACTGAAGGTGCGGGAATTTGCAGTTAAAAAGTAGCAATTTATGAACTCTGCTTGGATAGTAATGAAGTTAGCTTAATTCTCAGCTCACTGCTGTGATGTAAGCATCTTGTCCTAATGCCCTCTGAAATCGTGAATTACTAAAATAAGTTACCAACAAGTAAATGTGGTTTAATCTGTAAGACCAACTCCAAGTACACTAAGACGACCCAGCTTTTCCTTTTTTCAAGGCTTGAGAAATTTGGCTTCACATTCTGAATGCATACACATAGACTTCACGTAGGTATGAGTATATATGATATTCTAGGGCTATAAATTATGAGTATGCACTTGTCATGATTAGTATCATCATTAATACTGAGCACCCTGCAGGGACATGGAACATAACAAAGTGCTACATGGATGGATCACAAAACGAGTGTTCTCAGTATCCTGAAAGCACACCATCTTCAATGTCCTCAGGGCTCAGGTGGAGCATAGTCAAGAGTCATTTATAGGTGTCAGTCACATTCTATTTTGGTTTTGGCTTTAAAAACCATGCCTTATTTTCATGGATAACCCCCAGAGTGACCAATAGACCACAGTCTATGAAATATCTCTGATGCTTCATGCACATGTTATAGCAACGTGGTGGAGAAAAAATAGATTTTAGAAATAATTGTATTGAGGCCGGCGCCGCGACTTACTAGGCTCATCACCTGCGGTGCTGGCACCCCCCCGGGTTCTAGTCCCAGTTGGGGCACCGGTTCTGTCCCAGTTGCTCTTCTTCCAGTCCAGCTCTCTGCTGTGGCCCGGGAAGGCAGTGGAGGATGGCCCAAGTGCTTGGGCCCTACACCCATGTGGGAGACCAGGAGAAGCACCTGGCTCCTGGCTTCAGAACGGCGCAGCGCGCCAGCCGTAGCAGCCATTTGGGGAGTGAACCAATGGAAGGAAGACCTTTCTTCTCTCTCTCTCTCTCTCTCTCTCTCTCACTGTCTACTCTGTCAAAAAAAAAAAAAAAAGAAATAATTGTATTGAAAGAAATTCCATTTGCAAATAGTATTTAACCTCTAATTCTTTACTTAATAAGACTTTAAAATTTTTAAATATAGCCATTCAGAGATATAAAAAAGTAAATATTTTTAAAAGCAAAAATGGGGAGGAAACATAAGCAAGGAAAGATACAAGCAAAGTAAAGACAAAGGTTCAAATAAAATTAAACATTCATCATACACCTAGGTATAATAAGTTAGGCAGTAGTGATGAGAGATAGTGAGCAAGTAGTCATAGCACACGTACCTGCTAAATGCTACAGATTTATTCAAATTATGTAAGGCAAATACAATATCTATGTTGTGAAAAATTGTGTAACATTATATGCATTTCATATGTATTATTGACTTTAATATGTGTAGTATGAGAAGCCTCAAAAAGTTATGGCAAAATGTGATTAAAAAAATTAATTTTGGAGCAAACACATATCAAAATCCATGCATGCTTTTTTCATATTTATTTCCCAGAACTTTTGGAAGTCCCCTCATAGAAAATGAAATAGAATATTTTGCTATGGTTTGGATGTGGTTTGTCTCACAAGGCTTATTTCCTGGAAGTCTGGCCCCCTGTGTGCCGTGTTGAAAGATGGTGAGAACTTACTGGGAGCTGGTTAGGTGACTGGGTCATGGCCACCCTCCTGCAAGGATTCATGCTGTTTTCACGGAGTGGCTGGATCTCCCAGGAGTCAGTCGTTTGAGTAGTTCCCACTACAGCAGTTGTTACAAGGGGCAGACAGGGGGAGCTCCCAGGTCTCTTGCTTCCTCTCCCGCCACATGGTCCCTTCCACACTCACCACTTGTCACACTCACTGGCTCTTTGCCATGTTTAACTCTCCAGAGGGCTCTTGCCAGGCACTGGTACGGTACTGTTTGGATTTCCCAGACACTGGAGTCAGAAGCAAAGTTGATCTCTTTTCCCTACTAAGTACGCACTTTCAATTATTTTCTTAAAGCAGCACAAAATGGACTTACATATGTATACCCTAGTGCAATGAGAAGGAAACTGTAAAACTAAACAGGCTAAGGATGATTTGCAGGTGTATATGTGTCTTCGTTGCCTATGCGGAAAAATATTGGGCAACATAGATCTCAGGTTAGTAACAGTGGTGGCATACCTGAGCCGAATGTTTGATACAGCTGAAATGTTTTTCTTTATAATTATATATTGTTTGAAATATTCTGTTGGGAATGTGTCGTTTTTGTATTGAAAGGGTATTGTTTTTACAATCACAAAAAGCCATTTTCCCCCAAAGGTAGATCTGACCATCTCTTTCTTGCTCTAGCAATAACCACATGCTGATTAGAAGTTCAGTTCCTTAGAATAGCAGGAATTGTTATTTCCTTCATAAAATGATGGTTTAACTGCCCGATCTCATTGTCAGACTCAGCTGCCATTATACTCTGCTTCAACAATACCAACATACCTCATCTTCCAAGATGGCATTTCTTTCCTGCTCCCATGCATCTGCTGAGACTTTTCCATGTTTCCTTTAGCACTTTCTCACCCTTCCACATGGCGTTCAACAATGTCATCCTGCTCTCTCATCTTTTGTGAGAACCAGTAAAGCATCCAGAGAAGATAACCAGGCCAAATACAGAAAGCTGTATCCATTCTCAATATCGTCAGTGTCTAGTTGTGTATTCAATAAACAGGCAATCCTATCAAGCACAGGCCCAAACTTTTTACTCGGCCTTCTCTCTAATCTTGTACCTCTGTGAAATGTTGGCTAAGAGAACAAAACAAGCAAACAAATTACCAAACAAACAAAAGCAAGCATCTTTTGGCTGTGGCCTGATAACTTCTGGTCCTTTGAGTAGAACTAAACAATCTGTTTTCCCGTTAACCATCATCAATCTCCTTAGTTCAGTTAGTTTGGGTGCTTCACTTTGTCAGAACAACAATGTATTGAACTGTTACACTTTATTAGTATCAGAATATATTTTATTATGTCTCTGGAATTACAGATATATCTTAACAGTAATGAAATGGTGTTTTAGTATTATGGCAAAGTTTGATCTATAAGTCAAATTCCAAAGTATATAAAACAATTATGTGTCTTATGAACATCATCTTAGAATAGACTGATTTTGTGTGTGTGTTTGTGTGTTCAGTTGCACCACTGTTTTTGGACAAGCCCTGTAGAATGTAAACTTTTCAATGATACTGAGTACTGGGGTTCTGGTAAACCTGGCACTAACTAGACACTCAACGATCATTAGTAAAATGATAAAACCGCGTGCTTCCCACAGCAACAGATGTGTTGCAATGCCCAGGCTGATACTTGAAGAGTCCAGTAAAATCTGTCATTAGTTCCAAGGTTTCATGAGTGTAGATGAATCTCCAAACCTGACTATGAACAGGGGACACAAACTAATGTCAGCATCCAGACTCTGATTAGAAATACTAGTAAATATGAGAGAACTTCAAGCAATATAAATTCAGGTCTGTCAACAAAGACATGGGCTCAATATTATCAGGAAGTATATGTATAACGTCCAACTGAAGAGGTGTGGGAAGAGCTCTATTGGGCCATATTAACCACCTTTGGCCATTTATAGTTAAAATGGCAAATGGGGCCTGTTTTTTTTTTCTCTACTTCTCTGACTCACAGAAGTTATTTACCCAATTTAAAAAAAAATTTCTCCTTTTCCATGGGTTCAAATGTGATGTGTGTGCTCAATAATGTTCTCCAGAGAGAGTAATGTCCAAATCTTCAGACTCTATGGATATGTTACCTTCCATGACCAAACAGACTGTGCATGTGATCCAGGAAGTGTCAGAAGGGCAGGGCGATGACAGACTCAGATTCTGCAGTGATGCCCCCACAAGCCAAGCACTGCAGGCAGGCTGGTTGGAACCTCCAGGAGCAATCAGCCCTGTGATGACTTGGCTTGCTTCAGAGTTCTGCTTCCAGAAGGTATGCTAATTAACTTGTGCCATCTTATGCTACTAAATTTGTGTTAATTTGTTACAGCAGTAACAAGAAACTAAATACAATGGGTTGCACTGTTCTGTTTCAAGTACTCTTCCAAAGTTATGTAATTTTCTGCCCAAAACTGTAGTCAGCATCTACGAACAGTTGGTACCAAATTTTGTCTCTCCACTTTGAGCTCATGAAAGCAATGTTAGTTCGAAAGTTTACCTGAAACCATCTCTCATTATCACCCTGCTACACTTTGTATCTCCTGTCTTTGTGACTGGCTCATTCAAGGCATGTTGGACTCACCTGTTCCTTCCAAATCACATTTATTCAGTCACCAAGTCAAAGATCTCACACAATTTTTGCTTCTAATTTAGGCTTAATTTAAGTCCTCTACTTCTCTCTTATAGTACTACTGCAACCAAATCTACCATTTTTTCCAAATTGTGACAGCGGTATTTATGAAAAAGCACATTTGGTAATGTCAATTCTCTGCTGCAAACAAGTGTAAGATTGTATTATTGCTAATATAAAATCTCATCCATTTTTGGTAAGATACATTCTTTTGTCCCTTTACAGTCTTGTCCCAACATGGAACACTGTCTTTATTTTTTAAATGACACTGAATATTCCAGGTCAGAAAAGTCATATTCTGTAGAAAACTGAGCAGACTGCCCCACACCCTGGATATGCGTAAGCATTTCTTGTGGTGATGTTGGCCTTGTTCGCTCATCTCCCATATTTCCTCTAAATGAATGCCATGCCTAGAAGCTACTTTCAGATTAAATGTATTGGGGATTAATATTCTGTGGGTGGTGTTAGGTATTTTATATGGCACTACATGCAGAATAAGATGATTTGAGAACATAATTCCATGAATTATCCTGAATTGGATTACTCTTTAAAGATGGGTCTTTTTGGACGGTGCTGCGGCTCACTAGGCTAATCCTCCACCTTGCGGCGCCGGCACACCAGGTTCTAGTCCCAGTCGGGGTGCCAGATTCTGTCCCGGTTGCCCCTCTTCGAGGCCAGCTCTCTGCTGTGGCCAGGGAGTGCAGTGGAGGATGGCCCAAGTGCTTGGGCCCTGCACCCCATGGGAGACCAGGAGAAGCACCTGGCTCCTGCCATCGGATCAGTGCAGTGCGCCAGCTGCAGCACGCCTGCCGCCGCAGCCATTGGAGGGTGAACCAACGGCAAAGGAAGACCTTTCTCTCTGTCTCTCTCTCTCACTGTCCACTCTGCCTGTCCAAAAAAAAAAAAAAAAGCTGGATCTTTTTATTTTATCTCGAAAGATATTTTTGTTTTGTTTTACAAAGAGACGTGCAGGAGGGAAAGAGAGACAGATACATATTTTATCTCGAACGATATTTTTGTTTCGTTTTACGAAGAGACGTGCAGGAGGGAAAGAGAGACAGATACAGAGACAGAAATGAAGTAGGCAGCCATACAGGCTGAAATTGATTAGATTTGTGAACTACAAGACCACGCCTTTGCCATGCCCATGTAACCTCATGCCCCTACCTGATATCTTCACCACGCCCCTGTGTGACCTCATCCCCCTACCTGGCCACACCTGGGTACCCACCAGCCAATCAGGTTAATTAACCATTCCCCTTTCGAAGTGGGTTAAAAGCCTGGGACACACTGTGGCCCTTCTCTTCTTCCCTGGCCCCTTGCCAGAAGGGGGCTTGCTGTAGCCCTGTGCCTCCCTGTGCCCGAAGGCCATGTGCCCTAGTCTTCCTGGCCTAGATGCTCATCCACGTGGCTGGTTCCTGGTGCTCGGTATGAACCCCCATTCACTTCTCTCTCTCTTAAATAAAGCTCTCACTCCTATGCAGCTTTCTCACTAAATAAAAGCTTAAAATGTACCATGCAGCCTCATTTATCTGTGCTGGTAGTTAGAATTATTCTCTAAATATTAGGCAAGAACCCTCTCAGGCTTATTAATATTGGGGATTTCTAAATAAGCTCGTGGTGAAATCGTATGGCACCCCAAATTCCGGTAGCACATGTGGCACGCTAGATAGTATTTCTGGGAAACTTAAGGAGCCACATCTGTGTGTAAATTTTAGGGGGTTTGTCCGATTTCAGAAAAAGAGAGAGAAAGAGAGTCTAATTCACTGTTTCACTTCCCAAATGCCTGCAATTGCCAGGCCAAAGCCTGGAGCCAGGATCTCACTCCAAGTCTCCCAAATTGATAGCAAGGACATAGCTACTTTAGCCATCACTGCCGCCTCCCGAAGAACACATACGCAATACCCAGGAAGCTGGAATCGGAAGTGGAGCTGGGACTCAAAACACAGATCCTCCAATGTGGGATACAGGTATCCCAGATAGGTAGCTCCAGCACCAGCCTCACTGCCTGCACCAGTTGTATTCTTAAAATTTATAATCAGGCCGGTGCCAATAGGCTAATCCTCCACCTGCGGCGCCGGCACCCCAGGTTCTAGTCCCGGTTGGGGCGCCGGTTCTGTCCCGGTTGCCCCTCTTCCAGGCCAGTTCTCTGCTGTGGCCCGGGAAGGCAGTGGAGGATGGCCCAGGTGCTTGGGCCCTGCACCTGCATGGGAGACCAGAAGGAGTCACCTGGCTCCTGGCTTTGGATTGGTGCAGTGCACCGGCTGTAGCAGCCATTTGGGGGGTGAACCAATGGGAAAAGGAAGACCTTTCTTTCTGTCTGTCTGTCTCTCTCTCTAACTCTGCCTGTCAATAAAACCATTTATAATCGGTAATTAATTTGTAAAGTGTTACATGGATATGCTGTTTATGTCTTGTTCTGTAACGTCCTTTTATTTTCATAGAGCATTTTAAAATCCACGAATTAAATATGCTCAAGTGGATTATAAAATGCTGCTATAAAATGATGTTTCCAAATTCTATTATTTTTAGGTCTTTTTCCTCTGTATGGAAATCATTATTTTTATCTTTACTTTTACTATCAACTCATGGGCATTTATAAATTCAAACACTAAAGTCAAAATTATCAAATCAGTTCCTATTGTTTGCCACTGAAATATCCATTATTGATCATTGAAGAGCACCTTTACAATTCTAAGATGTAGGGATCTCATTAGAAACACTAAAATGCATGATTTTAACAAAAGCGGATAAATGTTTGAGACTTTTCCATATCATAGAGGAAACGAAGAGCCTCAAGGCAGTCACTATGTGAAATGACTGATCAAGGGATTCCCATGAAGGACTTTTTCCCAGTCAATCCCCCAGCGTACTATGACTCTGCACTTATTCCCTACTCCTCTCTTAATTAATAGTCTATAAGAATAATTTAGCTTCTCAAAGCTTACTTAGAAGAAAGAATTTAAGCTCAAATGTGTGTGCTGTTTCCCTGTGCCATGGTGCATCTGTGAAGTGGTAGTCACTTTCATGGTACTGTCATCATGCATGATGGTGATCATGGTCTCCAGGGTTCTGCAAAGGAACAGAACAGGATGTGCATGAAAGAGACAGAGGGGGAGAGGGAGAGAGAGGAAGGGAGCAGGACAGAGAGAGAGAGGGACAGAGAGATAAAGATGGAGAAAGAGGGACAGAGAAAGAGGGAGATAGAGACAGAGAGACAGAGAAGGAGAGAAGGTGGGGGGGGGGAGAGGAGGAGGGAGATTTTAAGGAACTGGCTATACAACTGTGTGGGTAATCAAGTGAGAAATCTGCACAGCAGTCCTGCAAGGTGGAGACCCAGGGAAGAGTGACTTTGTGGTTCAAGAATAAGGCAGTCTGGAAACAGAATTCTTTGTAGGACTTTTCCTCTTAAGCCTTCAGCTGATTAGTTGAGACCTATGCACATGATGGAAGGTAATCTATTTACTTAATGTCTACTGATTTTAATGCTAATCACATTCAATAATACCTTCATAGAAATGCTGATACTAGCGCTTGGCCAATCCTGAGCCATGGACTAGTCAATGATGTGACATTGCTCAACTTGTATAAGATTAATTTGCCAAAGGTCACATAGTTGATGTCTGTAAAAGGTCTGGTTTGTTTTCTTGTAATGATAAAGCTCTATCTTTAATTGCATTAAAGTTTTAAAATTTTCTTGGTTGCTTGTATTGTTTATGGATTTTTAAACTGCTTCTAATTCCCAATCTCAATCCTCCATGATATGGTTGGCATTATTAAGAAGTATGACATGTTATATTTTAAATTAGAAAGTATAGAAAATATAATAGCATTAGATTATGATTTCAATTTAATCCACAGATGTGTTTATTTGATACAGACTCTGCACTTATACATTCTCTTAGAGTATAACAATTTGATAGTAACAGCTATAAGCAGAGATAGTGACAATAATAGTGATGTCACACTACAAAAAAAAAAATCAGTGGACTAAACACCTTTGTCCAAGGAGTAACTCAGACTCAGAATTATGAATAGAAAACTCCACTTGAAGTAGGCAGGCATACAGGCTAAAATTGATTAGATTTGTGAGCTGGAAGACCACGCCTTCACCACGCCCCTGCGTAACCTCATGCCCCTCCCTGATGCCTTTGCCACGCCCCTGTGTGGCCTCATTCCCCTACCTGGCCACACCTGGGTGCCCACCAGCCAATCAGGTTAATTAACCACTCCCCTTTGGAAGTGGTTAAAAGCCTGGAACATGGTGTGGCCCGCCCTGCTCTTCTTCCCTTGCCTCCTGTCAGGAGGGGGCTTGCTGTAGCCCCGCGCCTCCAGGGCGCATGGCCTTCAGCACATGTGCTCTAGGCTTCCTGGCCCAGATATAGGCCTAGATGCTCTTCCACGTGGCTGGTTCCTGGTGCTCGGTATGAACCCCTATTCACCTCTCTCTCTTAAATAAAGCTCTCACTCTCCTATGCATCTTTCTCACTGAATAAAAGCTTAAAAGGTACCATGCTGCCTCGTTTATCTGTGCTGATATTTAGAATTCTCTAAATATTAGGCAAGAACCTTCTTGGGCTTATTAATATTGGGGATTTAGTAATAAGCCTGTGGTTAAATCCTAAGGCACCCCAAATTCCAGTAGCACATGTGGCACCCTGGATAGCATTTCCAGGGAACTTTAAGGGGCCACATTTCAGTGTAAATTTTAGGGGGGTCTTCTCCGATTTCACACTGAGTCTTCATTTCCAGCCAAAGCCTTTCAGATGTGTGCATTCAGGATGAGCGATGATGGCTTCAGGAAAGTAGGAAAAGTGTAACCTCTCCCAAGGAACAACTCCCTGACCATAAGTCAAATCTGCGCTTCACTTCTTTCATTGAGTTTCTAGATGATGTAACCTCCCAAATCCCCACATTCTTTGGTGACTTATTGGGAATTTCCCAAATTTTCCACTGCTGATTCTCACGCCTCTTTATGGTGATGATGAGCACATTTAGTACCTGAAAAAAGCAAGCGTTGGACCCTGAACATCCTTTCTTGACTCCTGCCCAGGGACCACTTCAATTTAATCTTAGCCTATGCTAATTGCTTCCTCCTTTTACTCTTTTAGACCTGCTACTTCCTGGAGGAATTTATTCTTATATTTTAAAAGTTGTAACTTTGACCTTCAGGACTGCCAGCTCAGATTTAGCTCTTTAACTGCTACTTATTTTAAGTAGAAAGTCCAACTCTTCAAGGTTTAATCCCTGGCCTCAATTACTTGGCTGGCACTACATTTGGATCTCTTCCAATTCCTCGCCTATAAACTATGGGCACAGACTTTTCCTAAAATAGCGTATCACTCTGTGGGGGCTGGCAGTGATAGGGACAGGGTCATCTGGACATGCAGGACACACCAGACCTCTGCGGTGTTTTTAGGTATCATTGATAATTCTTCAAAAGCTCTAAAGTGTCTATCATTTAATTAGAAGTCATGGTATTGCTTAGGGAAAAAAATGATTATCTTATTGATTGTGAAGAGTATAGAAAAGTATGTGTATTTTATAAAGTATTAATTATAGTTAATGAACTAAAAAGGATTTGAGGAAAGCTCAGTGGTCCATGGTTAATTCGTACCTATGATTAGCAAAGTCCCAATAACATTACCTATTTAGTTTTGCTTCTGATCTCCAATGCATCCTAAAGTTTCAGAAAATATTCTTTCAATAAACGCATGAATGAAATGCATCAGAGAATTACACAGAAGCACTTGAGGCTTCAAGGGAATGGCTATACACAGATCAGCACGCCTGGGGGTTGAACAAAGGGGCAGGCAGGACTGTGCCCTGACCTATTCCCTTCACCTGGTGGCATTTGTGTGAACTTAGATGGCAAGTATTCCAGAGAGGGCTGAAAGCAGACCTGGACACAGCTCGAGCTATGCTGATTCTATTTTGCTCCAAATAAATGTAGCAGATTATTTTTTTCTGTCCCTCTGCACGACCTCTGACATAATCAAAAAGAAGGAGGAAGGAAGAAATGTACTGTCTCTAAATAAACATGAGAACCTAATAAATATTTTAAATTTATACACATTGATGAAAATCAATTTATTGATACTAAATTATAAGGCAATTAAAATAATATGAATGGAGCCACACCTGCAGCACTGTCATCCTATATGGCAACTGGTTTAGGTCCCAGCTGCTCTATTTCCCATTCAGGTCCCTGCTGATGGGTCTGGGAAGACAGAGAGGATGAACCAAGTCTTTGGGCCCCTATACCCATGGGGGTGATCTAGAGGAAGCTCCTGGCTCCTAGCTTTGATTTGAGGAGTGACCCACTAGATGACATCTCTCTCTCTTTCTAACTCCACCTTTCAAGTAAACAAACGCATTTTTAAAACAAAAGAAAATATTAATTTAAAATTGTTCATCCTAATGGAGAAGAAATTCTTCATAGTGTGTTTTTCTTTAGACTGAGGATGCATCAGGGCAAAACAATTTCAATGAAAATCACCTTTGTATTCCATAATGATATTCCTAATAACCCTATTTTAAGAACCCTTCCTATGCAAGTGTTGAAATTTTATAATAAAAATAAAGTGTTTATAGTAGCTAAATTATCCTATCTAGACTCATTCTTATATGCTACCATTTTTTAAACGATATATTTATTTGAAAGGCAGAGTTACAGAGGTATAGAGAAGGAAGCCTTCCATCTGCTGGTTCACGCCCCAAATGGCTGCAATGGCCAGAGCCGGGCCCATCCGAAACCAGCATCCAGGAGCTTATTCCAGGTCTCCCACTTGGGTGCAGAGGCCCAAGCACCTGGGCCATCCTCTGCTGCTTTCCCAGGTCATAGCAGAGAGCTGGATAGGAAGTGGAGCGGCCGGGACTGGAACTGGTGCCCATATGGGATGCCGGTGCTGCAGGCAGAGTCTTAGCTCACTACACTGCAACGCCAGCCCCACCATTTGTTTTAACCTTACTAATTTCCAAAAATTTTGCTGGCAATGATTTTTAACTTTATAAGAAATATTCATACTAAAGCACAATTGAAGTACACACAAGAACACACAGAACAAATGCTCCCCTCCAACACCCAGTTACCACGGTACAGGTTACAAAGAGCAGCACAGGCTGCGGCTGCTGCTGCTTATCCTACATCTGACAGGCGCTCGCTGACAGGCTTTCACCAGCAGTTCCAGTGGAAAGGTTCCAGCACACCCTCAGATTTTTGCCTTATGCCCTTATTCCATCTTGTCTGTCAGAGGATTTCATTGGCATCTCAAGAACTTACTTAGATGCAATTAGGGACAAACTGCAAGTTTCAGAGAGTTGATATCCTTCCAACAACCCTGAAGCAAGGGGAAAGGAACGATCAACAGATAAATGCAAGACCTCCTTTCCTTTGGAGGGGTGATTCTGAAGGCTTTTCCCCAGTGTGCCAAACGGTCCACGGAGGGATGACTGCCTATAGTCTAGGTAGTATTAATTCCATTAACACAAACGTCTCTTCCCTACCTCAGCTGCACCACTTTCTTATTCATATTTCCTGGGATCACTACACGCTTACATTACCAGTGCCCAGGTTCTCATCTCTGACAACTCAAACTTGACGCAGGACAAGACAAATGTAATTTGGTGACTTGAGTTACATCTGTAGTTGAAATAATCAATAATAGAAAGATGGATCTGCTTGAATTCACATGGACTGTGAAATGAACAAAATAGATTCACTGATTTTTCTCACCCTGAAGGTTTAATATGGTATACTTTGTAAATAAATTCTGTATATATAATATATACATATATTATATACATATGTAAATGTCATGATATGACTGGATTAAGCTATTTAACATATTCCTTACCTTACAAACTTCTCATCATTTTGCATGGTGAAAACATTTGAGGTCTACTCTTTAAGCAATTATTCAGATAATACATATAATTACTCACTATTGTGCAACATGGTGACTGTAGTTATTGATAATGTACTGGGTGCTTTTCAGTTTGATTATTTTACATATGTAGGTCAAAATCCATTTGTGATAAATAACACTACATGAGAGATATCTAAGTATTACACCTTTGTTTTTAGTGGCATGGAAAGAACATAATTCCACACATTTAATTTAATGGAGGTTGCCTTTTATTAATTTCACTAGGACTCCAATTATTCATCTTCCTTAGTTGTTCACCCAAAAAAGGAAATGATCTTATTTAATATGCTTATCACTTATAAAAAGCTACTACTATCTTCTCTCTTGCAAATTTTGTTGGTTTCCTCTTACCGTAGAGGATAAAACACGTCCCTATAACTTAACAGGTGATTCACACTACTGGCCATCAAATGAATTTATCTTCCTTTCAAATTAACTTGAGAAGTTTATTATATCCGACGTAAAAGATCACCTGTAGTACATGAGATTGTGCACTCAGGGTTGCCACGGCCCAGTGCACTGTGAGTGACTGTGACTAGTAATACCCATCCTTTTATGTTGGCTGACACCACGGAGGCAGCATCTGTCGTCAGCATCCTCACCATTGCCGCAGCGTAGCATCTGTGCTACCACACAATGTTCTATTTCTGTGTCTCACACGTTTAGTTAGAAAGGAACAAATAGACTATTTTAAAGTAAGTTGCCAGGGTTTCTAAATGAGAACTCAAAGGATCCTTGCCAGATACATTTGTAACATAAAAAGAAAAAAACTATGACTTTCTACCTTAAAGAACATAAAACTGAGATATTTCACTTATACTGAAATATTAACATTGTACCATTAAATAATTATAGGACAATTATCAGATTATACATACTATATTGTTAAAATATATTTTTTCTAATATGTATGCTGTAGTCTTCATTTTTGCATTTTGTGCTTATTAATGAATAGCATTAGTGTGGTAAGTATTTTTAAAAGTTGACAAATTTCAAGTAGTTGATTTTCTGTGGTTAGTATTTTCCCTGGTACATATGAATTAGAATTAACATATAAATTCAATCACATCTCCATCCAGTCATAAATTAATCACACTATTTTGTGCCAGGGTATAGGGATAAAATAATTTAAAAAGCAATAACTCAAGCCTTAATATCATGGAGCTTACCATTCCAGATGAGGAAGGCAAAGAACAAGAAAATTCACATTTAAAATAGTAAGCTATTAGGAAAGTAGCAAGAGAGTGTGCTGCTTTAGAAAACATGACCTGGGTGTAACTTTCTAATTATGTGTAAAAAACTTTAATGGGATTAACAATCAAAATTCAAAATTAAGATAGCAATATTTTCTCTAAAAATTAGAAAGCCTCTTGCATAGTTTATATATATATTAATGTATGTGTTTCAAATACTAATTAGAGAAGCCATTCCAAAGCAAAAAAGCAAGAATTAGAAAGAACACAATTCTTCACATACATTTTCCAACTATGGCTGAAATCCAAAAGCAAAGTCTAAAAGTATGTAACAAAAAAAAAATCTCAAACAGTCTCTTAGAAAGCTCAATCTCGTGCTTCAATGCAAGCATTATATTGATGCAAGCTCTACACATAGCTTACATGACTTAATGGAGGAAAAACTGCTTTTTCTTTGTCTAAGAAGAAATGCAGCATATGTTATTACCATGATGCTACATAGTTCTTATTGTTTTACAACTATTTGAGACTATTTTACATGAGAAAAAAATATGTCCAAATACAAATGAAGAACACCCAATGTGCAAAAGGTAGCAGAATTTTGTAGCACATGGTATATCATTGAACGAAGAGACATGACAAGCTCTTTAGCCACTTATTTATTTGATTAACTTATTGAACAGTCTTCACAGAAGACCAGGGAGATACGCCAAAAAGGAACCAAGAGCTTCAGGTCTTCATTGCTATTCCAAAAGCATAAAACATGGCCATTACTTCACTATATGGGTACTTGACTAGAAAATTGTACTTATATTCCAAACATATATATAAGCAGGGGATTGTGCTAAATTTAAAGTAAAAATGCTAAATGGTACCACATTAAGCTATGTAGAATTAGTTGTAAAAGTTTTAAAAATTTATTTTATTTTTATGTATCTGAGAGAGCGATACAGAGAGAGAGAGAGAGAGAGAGAGAGAGAGAGAGAGATCTGTCATCTGCTTTGTCACTCCACAACTGCTAGGGCTGGACTATACTGAAGCCAGGAACCAGGAATGCAGTCTAGGTCTATCCATGTGGCTGCCTGGTACCCAACTACTTGAGTCATCACCTGCTGTCTCCCAGGGTCTACATCAGCAGGAAGCTGGGATGGACAGCACAACCAAGACTCAAGCCTAGGCATTCCAATATGGAATGTAAGTGTCCCAGGTGGCTTCTTAACCACTGTGCAGACACCCATTCCTATAATTTATTGAGTCAATCAATATAGCTATTTGAGCAAAATCAACTTCTTATAATGTTAAGATACGGTGACTTCTTTCAAAATGTTACCAACATAGTTAAAGAGCAGCAAAAAAGCAAACATTGAAAAAATATAAAAAGCTTTCCAAAAGTTAATGGAAAATGTATACAACAAACAATTATTCATGATTCTGAGATGGCGGGTTAGGGAGTGACATACCACGCTAGGCTAGGGATAAGTAGCAAAAAAAGAAAAATAAGTGTAGGTAGTGTACTCTGAGGGGAGGATTGGAGAGAAAACCACACTGGAAATCCTACAAGAGGAAGAGGAATGCTGGGGACCTGTGTTGAGGGTACAGGTGCGCAGCACAAACAACAAATGCACAAACACAACAAATGGCTGCAGCAGCTGAGAGCCAGCACAGGCAGCAGCTTGGAGACAGAGGTGATACCTGTCTACAGCAACCCACGGTGACACAACCAGAGGAAAGGTATTTTGTGAGTCTGGACTGGAGCCCTGGGGGCTAGCAGTTGCGAGCAGTTGCCTGTAGACCCAATGGAAATAGAGGGGGGACAGTTATCTTGGTTAATTTTCCCCCCAACAGTGCTACTGCCAGGCTGAGAAAGAGTAGGCACAATCTGGGTTTGAGTGGGAGCTGTGGAAGCCTTTGTGTGTGCGCACAGGAAGTGGCTGAGACAGGCGCCATCTTCTCAGCAGTACTGGCGGCAGTGGTAGAAGAAAGCAACATTTGGCCAGTGGCTCTTGTCCACATGCTTGATCCAGAGATTCTAGTGGAGGGAAAAATCCACAGTCCCCACTGACTTTAAGCCTGGCTAGAAGTTGGTTGGGTAACTATGTAGGATGGTGAGGTGCCCACAGCCTCCCAGGATCAAGACATCAAGGCAGAGCTGGGTCCGGGAGCATCTGCCTCCATGTTGGCTGGACAGTCTGGGGGTGGGGGGCAGAATGAAACCTCAGCACCCAGTGACTGTGGGAGCTTTGTGTGCTGCAACCATGGGACTTGGGGGTTATGAGAGGGGTGCAGGGTTTAGCAGGGTCTCTGGACAATCACTGGATGTGGTTCCACATACTCAGTGTTTCTTCGTTGCCTACTGCGGGTCATTGCAGAAGAATCTGAGTTCACAGTGAGATCTGCGCAAACCATTTGTGTGGTTCTTTCGGTGCTATGGATCAGTGTTGAAAACACTGCATGCTAACAACCAGGCATTGTTACCAAACTACTTTGACATGGGATGCAGACATCCTTAGTGACAGGTTAACCTGCTGCCCCACAACATCTGTCCTAAGCTTATATTTTAGTACCTTTTTCACATGAACTTTTAGAAGTGCCCTTGTGCTAAAGAGGTAAAAGTGAGGTATGAGTTAAGATTGAACCTATAAACTGTCTGATGGAGAAGATGTATTACGGTAATCATACAGACTCTGGACTAAAGAGTAAAGTGACGTGGATTCCAGCTCTGCCCTTGTGACTTCAAAACAGGGTAATTTTGAAGCACATGTTCTACATGTCTAGATAGTGAAACATGTGAAAGAGATATGAGGTGAGAAGGAGAAGAAAACAGGGAGAAGTAGAGGGAGAGTGAGAGGGATCCAAATGATGTGGTACATGTGAAAAGTACCTAAAACCCTTTTGATTTTGGTTACAGTTACAATTAACCTAGAAGATAATAATGGTTGATTTGTTGATTAGTTTACCTGTGTACTGAATTTATGGAGCCTCAACTATAAGGAAGGTACTATCCTGGGTAGCACGCGTGAAGGGTCTACAAGAAGTTCATGGAAATGCATGATTTCAAAATTGTTTTGCACCAAAATAAACTTTCTATTTTCCTATGGACCTTTGCAAGTACTCTTATACATAGCACAGAACAGATCAACTTGCTTTGGGAAAACTTATATTCTAGGAAGTAGAATCGAAACTCAACAGGCATATCAAATGTCACAAAGTTGTGAGCACTGGGAAAAAAAATCAGCAAAATAAGGAGCTGAAGACTGATAAGCTATGGTAGAAACAGGACAATCAGGAAAATCCTTCATTTTCTTATTTATTTGAAAGGCAGAAAAAGACAGACACTCAGGTAAATGAAAGTGCTCCCATCCACTAGTTCAGCCCCCAAAATACCCAAAGCACATGAATGACTGGGCCATACTGAAGCCTGGAGTCAGGAACATAATGCAGCAATCCAAATTTCCCACATGGATTACAGGGACACAACTACTTGAGCCATTACCTGCTGCCTCTCAGAGTGTGCACTAGCAGGAAACTGGACTCAGGAGTAGAGCCAGAACTTGAACCAGGCACTCTGAAAGTCATGGGGGAATCTCAAGTAGCTTCTCAACCATCACACCAAATAACCAACTCAGGGAAATCACTTCCAAAAAGAACATGGTATAAGAGATCTGAATGACAGAAGAGGGCAAACTGAGGAGTTTTAGGAAATTGGATAAATAAATGCTGACACACTAGAGAAAAAACTTGGTCTCTGGAAACAGAGCAGCAAGGTTGGTATGAGCGAGGGGCATTGGGGCAGGAGCTGTGATGGAAAATGGTGGAAGAGGCTCTAATGTGTAAAGAGTTGGGGATGGTGAGAAAATACACCAGAGAAGGGATACACCCTTCCAGTGATACTGCTCCTCAGGGTCATCTGGGCATCCGGGAACCTTCTAGATTGTGGCTGCACCCACCTCTAAGTCCTTGAGTTCCTCTCCTTTTGCCAACTGGTGGGAAGAGAATAGCCTACACATTGAAGGATGCTTATTACCCACTCCAAGAAGAGGGAAAATTATTTCATATTCAATAGGCTGGATGTAAGTAACATGGCTGCATGTCACCAAAAAGGAACCTAGAATGCCATTTGTGTCACCAGGGAAGAAACCAAAACAAAGAATAAAGCCAGGGATAATGCATACACATTAGAAACAAGTGGGTAACATGAAGGAAAAGCAGTCAAAGATAATGTGCATATTAAAAATATTTAATATAATGTATAAAATAAGTGGCATAAAGAAAATATCCAATATCTTACTCATTTTAATATCTCTATTATAATAAATATTTTTAAAGTCACCATTAAAAAGTGTTTGATTAACATCACCAAGGCAAAGTATAACAGAATGTTCTAGCTTGTATTCAAGTATTACCTTTTGAATTGAATTTCATTTTTTTCTGGTTTCCTACCCACTCAGAGAGTACATCAGTGTAGATCATGGCATTTGGATAATGGGATTATTTTTAATCACTTATTTTCTCCATGTCCCCAAAGTGAATAATGCAGGTTCATTATGTCCTCATTCTAAAATGCAATATGTGTATGCATCTGTGTGATTTTTATTTATTGAAAAACTTTTTTCTTACCAATTAGAAGCAAAGAAAGCTTAAAGTTGAGAAGCTTTTCTTATTTCTAAAAAAATGAACTAGCTAGTTTTTTATGTATTTGAAATGCAGAGACACAAAAACAAACCCAAAGGTTTTCCACCCATTGCTTTACTTCCATGCCCACAACAGCTTGAACTCCACCAGGCTGAAGTCAGTAGCCGGGAATTCAATTCAGGCCTCCTATGTGGGTGGCAGAGATCCAACTTCTTGAGTCATCACCTGCTGCCTCTTAGAGTGGACATTAGCAGGAACCTGGAATTGAGATGGGGAGCTGAGACTTAGACCCAGGCATTCCAACAGGGATGGGGGCATCTCAAGCTAACTGTTAACCACTATGCCAGATTTTCCTAACAATTAAAAGCAGAGATGCTATGGAAAGCAGCAATATCATATTAAATAATATTCTTTGCAGATAATGTAATAGTTATCAATTTAGAAAATATATTTAAAAAATCGCTTCTCAGCCTTTTGGCTAAGATCAAGTGTGAGAAAATACATTAAAATGACATGTGGCTTTTCAAATTTGACTAGTAGACTATGGTCTATGATGACCCATGCAAAGTCGGTCATATAAATAGTAGCAGTAACAGTATTAATAGTAATTGTGCAAAAATACACTTTACAAAATAAGTTCACCTTACCACAGAAGACTACCCTCAAACCCATAAACCTTTAGGTAGCAATTTTAATAAATTTAAAGGCACAATACACATTGTATTGAGGAATACCAGTAATTAAACCTATTTTACTTTCTCTGTCTCTTCCTCTCTCTCTGCAACTCTGTCAAAATAAATCAATAAATCTTTAAAAAAAAATGGGGCTGGCATTGTGGCGCAAAGCTGTTCTTGTGATACCAGCATTCCATACAGGTGCTGATTCTATCTCTGCTGCTCCACTTCCGATCCAGTATCCTGCTTAATGCTCCTGGGAAAAGCAGTGGTGGATGGTCCAAGTGCTTGGGGCTCTGTACCCATGTGAGAGACCCCGTGAAGCTCCTGGCTCCTGACTTCAGCCTAGCCCAGCACTGGCTGTTGTGTAAATATGGGGAGTATACCAGTGGATCTAAGATCTCACATTTGTCCTTCTCCCCCTGTCTCTGTAACTCTTTCAAAATAAATATTTTTAAAAAAATCCTTGTTTTAGGGAAATACAAGTTTGTTTTATATCAGATCAAAGAAACTCCTCTTTAGGGGCCAGCGCTGTGGCACAGTGGGTTGAAGTCCCAGCCTGAAGCGCAGGCATCCCATATAGGCGCCAGTTCAAAACCTGGCTGCTCCTCTTCCAATCCAGCTCTCTGCTATGGCCTGGGAAAGCAGCAGGAGATGGCCCAAGTCCTTGGGCCCCTGGACCCGCATGGGAGACCTGGAAGAAGATCCGGGCTCGTGGCTTCGGATCAGCTCAGCCATGGCCGTTGCAGTAATTTGGGGAGTGAACCAATGGAATGGAAGACTTCTCTCTCTCTGTCTCTGTAACTCCCTATGCAACTCAGTCTTTCAAATACATAAAATAAATATTTAAACAAACAAACAAAAAAAACCACAAAAATCCTTGGGAAAAAAAAAACACCTTCTGTAATAATGTTCTCTCTCTCTCTCAGCCTCCTTCTATGATCCTTAAGGACACTGTTATCTGGTGACTAAAGTATGACTGGGTTGTATCATTATTAACTTCTAATATAGGCTGATAATTTAATGACAATGTTCATCTAAGCCCTTGGTTTTCAAAGCACTGTTTTTCCCATATACCCACATAAGAATTTAGAATAAAAATATATTATCAAGAAAATTCCCAGATTGACAAGTAAATTGTAACAGTTTAAAATACACAATTGTTGAAAATGTACCCCTTTTAAACAGTAGTATTTAAAAAAGATACGGTGTCTCACCATTTTAACTACATGCTATGCAATTTTGTTTTTTTGATATGCAGCATAACCAAATTAAAAGAAACATATCAGCCAGGGTACTATTACATGTTTTTTCTTCATGTCATAAATAAATCCAAATTTCTCTTTAGGAAATTATTCAAATGTAAAAGATGTAAGTCTTTTGTTATAAGTATTTTTTTGTTTATTATAAGAAGCGTTTGTTTAAAATATTTTTTAAATTTCCTTTAAGTATAATAAAGTATAAATTAAAAAATGATTCTACTTCAACATACCTTTACTATTATATAGAAGTGTAATACAAAGTTGATGAAAGATCTTGTCTCCTGTATACACAGACGATTTGTTTGCTTGTTTTTGCTGTGAGAACAGTGATGAACACATATTTTATTAATTTTTGGAAAAATGTATTTGAGCATGAGGAAACTATGTTCATGTAAGTAAATAGATATAACAGATAGCCATATTAAAAGCATGTAACTCAACTCTCTGAAACTCTTGTGAGTTTTGTATCCCAAACTACATGCTAATTTCTCATTAAAAATGTGGTTTTAACTACACTTTCAATAATCTATCTCTGACCACTAAATTATATTCTCTTTAAGTTTCATTGAAAAATATGATTTGGAAACACTATAAGATTTATTTGTATTTTAGTCATAGAAGTAATTCATTTTCTTGACTCTGATATCAACATCTATCCATCTTTCTCTCTCTCATTATTTCTCTCCCTCTCCCTCTGAAACTTTCAAATAAATAAATAAATACATGTTTTTAAAAAAATTTTTCCAAATAAACAGGCATTCAAGATAACATCAAAACATGAGCAAACATCAAATATGGCATCACTGATATTTGGTAATCAAGTTCAATCTTTGGACACACAACACAAAATCCATGATAGACTAAGTTGAAATGACATAAAGTCGACAAAAATGTTCTAAACTATCAAAAATATAACTTGAATTTTACTTATTATGTAATGAATTAAAGTCTTCATGTGTAACCCTCTATAATTTGTACACATATATATACATATATGTATTATTTATGTATATAATATATTGCTAAAGAAGTAGTAGTAGTGTATAATTTACAGGTAATTAGGTTTGGGGATATTGGTCCAAAATAGTAATGATGGGGTGTTACTAAAGAAGTTTGGGGACACAGGTCTCGACATAGAGGTAGTATTAATTCTTCTATCTGCTAGAAAGAACAGTGTCTCACTAACTGCCTGTCTAGAAATTTTATTAGCCTTATCCCCTCAGGCCACAAACATCTTCGTCAACTCCTTCCAGATACAGATTCTCTGTGTGTGTTTGTGTTCTATGGAGTTATGCAGATAACCTGTCAGTCATGCCATTTCCATTCATTTATCCGCTTCAGGGGCAGATGCTTGGTGAAGCAGGTTAAGTCCCTGCTTGGGTCACCCACATCCCAACTCACAGTACCTGTCTTGGGTCCTAGCTCCCCTGATCCAGTGTCTTGCTAAAGTGCACCCTGCGAAAGCTGCTGCTGATGGCTCAAATAGTTGGGTTCCTGCAACCAATGTGGGAAACCAGGATTGAGTTCTGGGTTCCTGGCTTCAACCTGGCCCAAGCCTGGCTGTTCAAAGGAATTGGGGAGTGAAGCAGCAGATGGAAGAATCCCTTGCCTATCTCTGTATCTAATTCTTTCTCTCTTTATTTCAAATAAAATGAAAAATAATTTAAGACTATATCTCAGTAACCAGTAACTTACTCTATAAGTTAAAGAAGGAGAATGTTATCCTTCCAATAAATATTTATTGGCTTTCTATTCCAAGTCAGGAACTGAGCCCAGTTTTAGAAACACTGTAGAGTGGTAGATATGAAACCACTACAAGAAGACTAGGAGCTTATGCATAATAAAGAGAACAAACATACAAGTATTACAGGCAGGATGACTGTCTCTAACCAGTGTATGGCACATGCATGAGACAATGAGGGATGAATTACAGTGTTTGCTAAAAATTCTTGCTCAATTCTTAGGTATTGATTTGAGAAATTATGAGTCTGAGAAATAAATGTATATTCCTTCCTAAGGTCTGAAATTCAGGAGAAAAAAATGAAGAATGTGTAGCTCATGGGTAATTGCTTTCCATTACAGAAATTTGAATTCTCACAAGACAGATTCAATTTATTTTATATATATATTTATTAAATATTTAAGCTCTGTTAGACGGCTTGTCAAACAATGGCCTCATTATTGGGGTCCCTACTACCCATGTGGGAGGCCAGATAGATTTCAAGGCTCCCCACTTCAGCCTGACTGATCTTCGGCAGTTGAATTTGTGGGATGAACCAGTAGAGGGAAGATCTCTGTCTCAGTTTCTCTGCCTTACAAACAACAAAATTAAAACAAAATTTAAAAATTATATTCTTCATGTCAACATAGAACAAATTTTCCCTTCACTGCTGATCAACTTGCAGATACTTAATTTCTATAAGAGGCATGACTTGTTAATGTGTTCTGCCACAATCAATGGGTGGCTCAAAGGTCTTCCAATTGGGTTTCTTATTTCAGATCTGAGAATGGCAAGCCAGACAAGATAGACAGAAAGGTCTGTATAGCTCAAGGCAAATTCACACAACTAAAAGCACCCAGACCCAGGAAAAAGAACAAATAACTGAGTCTGTCAGCACTCATTGGCAATTTTCAACCTGGGGGACAGTGAGCAGACAGGACTATGAGGTTGAGCCAGAGACTTATTTGAAAACAATATTTAAAAAATCTAATATTACTGTAACAGAGAATAGGGAAAATGGCTCTTTCTCAGGCATTGAGCTTTTTGGCCACAGTAACAAACACAATTACAGCAATTTTGCCAGTAGTTGTGCAAATTTTAATAGCAATTATATACGTGCATATAGATTCATTAGAAATTTAATGCATATCTTTCTAAAATATGTTATTACTTAGTGGCTTTTTACTTACATAAAACAGTGGAATTGGTTGCAGTGACTCATAACTAAGATAAGGTTTGTCTAATACTTTTAAATTTGGACCTGTATTTAAAATTGATATGTAGGATGTCATTGAAATTCTTTCATTAAACTAAAAGGAAAAAGTCATTCCATTCAAACATAAATTAATTAATTTAAAAGATTCCAGAAGAAACTCAGGTCTAAGTTTAATCTCTGACATCATACATACTGTTGTGATTATTTTAAGAAATGTTAAAAAATTTTAAAGCGGTTTAGCTAAATTGTGCCTTTTTACTAGGTTTCTTACTATTCCAAAATAGGACCCACAAAATCTTGTTTAGTGAAAAGATGAGAAATAGCTGATAAAGGACTAAAATTCATTTGTGTATATATTTATATGAATATATGCACTATTTAAATATATTTTTGTGCTGCTAGACTGAAAACCTGTATGTCTTCTAAATGCAGATACTTGAAAATCAGCATTTTATTTTCATATCTTGAAAGTTAATATTACCATGATCTTACAACTTAAAATATTCTAACACATTCAAGGATGTATGAATTAGACTATATATTGGTTATCACAAAATTATAAAGTATGACAATTTATGAAAAGTTATTACTTACAGAGAGGCAGAGAGGATTTAAAAGTCAACTCATAAACATGATCTGAATACATACACATCTGATATCATTCTAGATGTCGCCAATGAAAATGCCTAGCTCGTTTTCTCATACCAAAGACTTTATATAATAAAGCAAAGAGTCATTAGAATAAAAAAGTATAAATGCCACACTAGAAGTCACTTTAAAATACCAAGGGAGGGAGTCATTCATTCATTCTTTTAAAATCAAGGTATAATGGGGGCCTGCGCTGTGGCTCAATAGGCTAATCCTCCGCCTTGCGGCGCCAGCACACTGGGTTCTAGTCCCGGTCGGGGCGCTGGATTCTGTCCTGGTTGCCCCTCTTCCAGGCCAGCTCCCTGCTATGGCCCGGGAGTGGATGGCCCAAGTCCTTGGGCCCTGCACCCCATGGGAGACCAGGAGAAGCACCTGGCTCCTGCCTTTGGATCTGTGCGGCGCCAGCGGTGGCAGCCATTGGAGGGTGAACCAACGGCAAAAAGGAAGACCTGTCTCTCTCTCTCACTCTCCACTCTGCCTGTCAAAAAAAAAAAAAAAAAAGGTATAATGGGGCAAGCAGTATAATGCACTGGGTTAAGCCAAAATTTATGCACACATCCCATATCAGAGTTCTGCTTTGAGTCTGGTGTTCTCTGCTTCAGATCCAGCATCCTGTTAATGTGCATGGAGAGCAGCCGATTATGGCCCAAGTACTTGAGTCTCTGTTATCCCTGTGGGAGACCCAAATAATTTCCTGGTTCCTCACTTCTACATGGCCTAGCCTTGGTTGTTGTGGCCATTTAGGGAGTAAACCAACACATGAAAGACTTCTCTGTCTCTCTCTCTCTCTCTCTCTCTCTGTCTCTCAGCTTTTCAAATATATAAGTTAATAAGTAATTTAAAAATTAAGGTATAATTGACAAAACTGTATATATTTGCAATGGAGAAAAATATGTTCTGATGTAAATATACATTTCAAAAAGATTAAATTAAGCTCATTAACCTGTCACCTCACCAATTATCTTTGTAAGAAAAATAGTTAAGATCTACTCTTAGCAGCTACCTAATGCATTGTACATTAACTATAGCCATCATGCCAAATGATAGATGTCCACAATTTGTTCCTGTCTCTAACTGAAACTTTGTACCCTTTGACCAATACTTCCCTAGCCCTTAGGAATTCTTTTTTTTTTTTTTTTTTTTTTTTTTTGACAGGCAGAGTTAGACAGTGAGAGAGAGAAGACAGGGAGAAAGGTCTTCCTTTTTGCCGTTGGTTTACCCCCAAGTGGCCGATCCGAAGCCAGGAGCAAGGTGCTTCCTCCTGGTCTCCCATGCGGGTGCAGGGCCCAAGGACCTGGGCCATCCTCCACTGCATTCTTTAGGGTTGTGTTGTATTGCCATTACTTGAATAAAAAGTGATCTTTGAGCACATCATTTCACAATGAGAAGAAATTACACAGCAGAGAAGTCTCATAGATAAATTTAACTTCTTCTCAGATGCTCTCCCTATCATTTCACGTCCTATCTAAATCATTTTCAAATTTTCTTAGCACTCAGATTTTCTTGGAGAGAATATTTTTAGGGGAAACCATCTATGAATCAATAATACTGAAAGGATTTTTCTGTTACTGAGCTGAGCATATTTTTAAAAATATTTTATTTATTTGAAAGGCCGAGGCGGGGGGTGGTGGTGGTGGTGTTCCATTCACTGTTTCAGTCCTCAAATGCCCACAACAGCGGGGCCAGAACATATCCAGGAGGCTGGAACTCCATCCAGGTCTCCCTCCCACCCCACGTGGATGACCTAGGCCCAAGTACTTGGGCTGACTTCTGCTATATTCTGTGTGCATTAGTGGGGAGCAGAAGAGCTGATTTGGAAGCAGAACACCTGGGACATTAAGTGGTGTTCCAACATGGGATGCCATGTTTTCAAGTGGTGGCTTAACCCTCTGTGCCACACTGCTGGCCCCAAGCATCTTAACTTTTAACCAAGGGATTGAAGATGTTCACATTCATTTCCATGGCATTACATTTAATACTTTGCATAATTTAACCATTTTGCTGTTGTTCTTTTGTTTTTTTGTTTCACTGTATTAATTCCTTCTGTTGTGATTTTTAAAAATATAGTGCTGGAGTAGATGTTTGCCTAATGGTTCAGATGCCAGCAGGACACCATCTCCCCACAACAGAGTACCTGCGTTCATTTTCCAGGTTCTGGCTCCTAACTCTGGCTTTCAGCTAATGCAGACCCTGGGAGGCAGCAGCGGTGGCTCAAGTAATTGGGTTCCTGCTTTCCACATAGAGACCTGGATTGCATTTCCATCTCCCCATTGTGGGCATCTGAAGAGTATACCTGCAAATTGGAACAATCTGTTTCTCTCCCTCTCTCTCTGAAATAAAAGTTTTTAAATGGAGATATAATTTCAATTTGACTGCCTAAATGTTTTGATTTTTTTTACCTTTAAAATTTATATAAGGGGAACAAATTTCATGTATTTCATAAACAGTTTTAAGAGCATAATGATACTTCCCACCCTACTCCCCCTTTCTCCCTCCCTCACTCGCACCCTCCTTCCTCCTTCTTATTTTTCCTTTTAATTTTTACAATGACATACTGACACATTTGTTTAAAAGACTAAAGTTACATTAATGCTAAAATTAAAGTTTTAATTTTAGAATCTTTTATTCATTTACCTTATATTACCTCTCAAGCATTTTTCCCCAGTTCATATTTATTTTTATCTTGAGTTCACTGGCCTTATATTTAAAGAAAAATTCATCTCTCCACAGTTTAAGACCTACATATATTACATATACTATTTTGGAGTTACAATTACATCATTTGTTTACATTCAATAGCATATCCCTACCCATAGATGTCAGTGATTTTGCACATTCTAATCTTTAAATTCTTATTTTTTATTTTTATTCATTTGAAAGACTAAGATGGGGAGAGAGGGGGAAGAAGGGAGAGAGGGAGAGAGGGAGGGAGGGAGGGAGGGAGGGAGAGAAAGAAATTGATTAGATGTGCTGGTTCACTCCACAAATGCCCACAACACTGCATTTGCTTCACAGCCATTCCTTAGCTCTATTTCATGCATCTGTCTGTGATATGCAAAAATTCTTCTAGCAATTTTTTAAGGAAAAATATCTGGGTGTGTTCCTTTGAAACTACACAGGTCTCTGGCTGTTTCCTCCACACGTGAACAATACCTTTGCTGATATAACGTATTTGAATTGCAATCATTTTTCTACTAGATCTCTATTGACTTTGCTTCAATGTCCTCTTGAATTTATTGTTGCCTAGAAAAAAAAATGAAACCCCATGTACTCCTTAGAGAAAACACAGTACAGAAATTTAACAATAAAGTAAATGAATAGTTTACTGAGAAATAATTTATCAAGGGAGAACTACATCCTGCTTTGAGGAGAATAAGGGTGACAACATTCAGCCCTCTCACGCTTGGAATATTTCAATTGAAAGATTTTATAAAACAGGTTGAATTCTAGTTAAACTTAAAATGTCCATATTTAAAATTCTTCAGTTCCATTTCTAACAGACTCATAAAACATGTTCAAGGGTCTCCATTGCATTGCCAACCACAGAAACTAAATTAGGTGTAAGTTACAATGTACAACAATGCACAAGCTGTATCAATTTTATTCTTAACAGTCTTAGGCACATTCTTAAGAATCACATGATTCTATACGGTTCTGATACAGTGAATCATTTTCTCCACTCCTTAGCCAACTGTATCCACTATCAATCATTTCAATTCTTTCATTATCCTTTAGTATAACACTGTATCTCTAAGTTACACATACATACTTCAGCATCTTGAATTTTTAAACATTTAGACACTGCTGATTTCATTAATATAAAGTTTTTAGTTCTTTTTAATCATTTCCCTCTATAGCCATCTTTCTCCATCCTTCTAAAACTCCTACTTATCAATTTTTTATTATATCCACACCATTTACATTGTCATTACTATGCAAATGTCATTGATATGCAATTCAAGATGTCTTTTTCTTTTTTTAAAAAAAAGATTGATTTATTTGGAAGTCAGAGTTACACAGAGAAAGGGGAGAGGCAGAGAGAGAGGTCTTCCATCCCCTGGTTTACTCTCCAATTTGCCGCAACGGCCAGAGCTGGGCGGATCCAAAGCCAGGAGCCAGGAACCAGGAGCCAGGAAATTCTTCTGGGTCTCCCACATGGGTGAATATAAGACATCTGGAGAACTTGCAAAATACATACTGTCTCCCTGCTTAATTTCATTCAAGTATAATTAACATTTTTTTGAGTTTTTCATTTCAAAGGTATTTAACTTTCAAAAAACTCTTTTTGGGTACCAGTCCACTTTTACGCCCTGTTCCATGGGTTATTTGGAGCCTAGTAGGGGATGAAGGCTGGCAAGTCTGAAGTTGAGGGCACTGTTTCTAGGATGTCCTCCATGATTTCATCTCCTAACATTCAAATCCTTGTATAACTCCCTCCTTGAGTGTAGACTGACCCAGAACTTTGTGTCTGAGGCATAGGCAAAAGTTATAGAAAGTAAGTTCTTTAAAAATATTTAATTGAGAGAGAAACTAAAGAGAGAGGAAGAGGGAGGAGGACAGGAAAGGGAAAGGGAGAGGAAGCTGGTGAGGGTCTGGGAGACAGAAGAAAGAGTCTCCTAACCACTGGCTTATTCCCCAGATGCCTGCAATAGCCAGGATTGGGCAGAGACTGAAGCTGGGGAGCAAGGGACTCAATCCAGGTCTCCCACTGGGTGGTTAGAACTTAATGAGCCACCACTGCCTCTCAGTACTTGCATTTAGCAGGAAGCTAGAGACAGGAGCAGAGTCAAGCCTTGGACCCAGGTACCGCAAAATGGGACAAGGGCATCTTAATCACTAAGCCAAATGCCCACCCTCAAGGATATCAGCTCGGAAATGAGACAGGAAGAGGTGAAAACTTCCATCTTGCTTGTACACTCTTTGATCATCTCAACTTCTTTGGATGAAGCATGACATAATGTTGAAGAGAACCACGTGGCAGGGACCTGAGGACAGCTTCAAGGAGTCTACAAGGAACCAACTGTTGCCAACAAAGTAAACCTGGAAGTCGGTCCTTCACCTGCACAGTCTCCAGGTGACTACAGTTCTGTATAAAGCATTCATTTCAGACTTCGACAGACCAAGAACCACAGAAGCCAGGTAAGCTGTGCCCAGTTCCTAGAAATTAGGAGCTGACTGGTTTGTTTTACAGCATCAACCAACTAATAAAGCCAATGCTTTCAGGATGCTATTCTTATTTTAATTCTTCCTGATATAAACTAGAACAGAGGCTTTTTTTATTTTCCCTTTTCCAGAGACTAAAACCCCAATGTTGGGTGAGATGAGGAAGAGGATCCTGTATAGAACCACATAGATTGGGACCAGAATCTGAAAATCCAATTCTGATTAAAACATACTGTTAATTAACATTTATTTTTTTATCCATTATTCTATGTCAGATTTACCTTATGCCATAAATTTCAGAGCTTTCTTGGGACATACAATAAAAAATCAGATTGCTGTTAATTTTTCCACCTGTTGATTTAGGATTCCACTTTCTGGGATCTTTTCATTATTTACAATTCATCCATTTGCTCCCCAGCTTCCAAAATGTTTTTCTGTTGTTTCTTTTCTTTCCTCCTGCTCTTGTGATTTTGTTTTAAAAATATTTTAACAGACATTTGGTAAATAGGGATCACAAAATGTATTTAATCACTGCCTTTATGTAATACAAAAATTCACCCATATGTACTTCACAATGACTTTAAGTAAATATGGAAGTTCACACTTAGTCATGTGGGGTTAAGGGTCCATAGGTGTTTTTAGATGGTTCTTTTTAATTTTTACATTTTAATATGTAAATGTCAACTTTGGGTTTTAAATTTCATATTTAAAGTATTTGATCTAGATTATACAGCCCTTAGATTGGTTTTTCATAATAATAAAAGTTTTAACTTACCTAAAGCCATGAGAATACTCAAAAAATGGGATTTCAAGTAAAAGTCATGATACAAAATGACTACTATTGCTGATTTTTGCTTTATAAGTGCTTTTCCTTTTCCTTTTTTTTCTGAAAAAGAAAACCCTTTGCAGAGAAATAAATATGCTATTTTCCACCAATGTACTTGGATAAACCAAGTCAAATCTGATGCCTACATGTATGATGATGTTTAAAAAGAGATCTGTCTCCATTTTCCTCAGACTAGCCGCTTGGCATTTCAAAAGATAAGACGTACTGCTCAGCTTGAATGAACTCAAAAATATCTCTGGAAATGTATTTGAACTCATCTTTTGAAATGTCACTTTGGGACCAAGTGATATGAGTTACTCATTCGGATGCTGTAATACAAAGTGTTAAGAATCTGAAACAATTTTTTTTAAGTGATAGAATGAGGTAGAATATATTTTGAGTGAATCAAGGACATGTAGATTGCTGTGGCTATTAGTTCGTTAAGATACTTTGATACTATTTTGATTTTTGAAATTATACAAGTGGCTTGTAGAATTTATGTATCAAGATATTCATTTGATTTTCTGTTAACATTTTATTTATTTAATATTTCACAGTCTATTTCATTTCAGTGTTTTATATGCATGTTGATTACTTTTCTTTTTATTTATTTTTCTTCTTGTTTTCTTTTTAAGGTGATTTATTACATAATTGGGTATGATTCATCCTGTTTTTGTTGGATAATTTGGGGTTAAATAGCCATGACAGTAACAACGTAGTTTGAAAACTGATGATGAAAAGTAGCTTACCATGTAGCCTAACAGTTGCACTCTAGAGAATTTATTCCACAGAGTTGATGACTTATTTTTACATAAGAACCTGTATACAAACGTTCATGGCAGCTTTATTTGTTGTAGCCCAAAGCTGGAAACTACCTGAATGACCCCAGTGAGTGAACTGGTAAAGAAACTGTGGTATATCCTAACCATGAAATACTACTCAACAATAAAAAAGGAACTAGTTATTGGTGGACATCAAGAAAACTATGGTGAGTGAAAAACTCATCTCAAAAGAATACAACAGAATTCTATCTGTGGGACATTTATGAGACAGTACAAAATGGACTAGACGTCTCCAGGGACTAGTGAAGGGATGTGTGTGTGTGTGGGGGGGTGGTTCACAGGTGTGTGGGTATGAAGGAGCAACTTGAGGGAATATTGTAGTTGCTATGGTTTTGATGATTTGGCTCCTGAACTCAGGCAGGACTTCATACTCCAAAGTCCTAAGGATATGACAATAAAAGGATGGAAACTTAGTCCAATTATGTTGTGTAGGGGCAGGGCCTTTGGGAAATGATTAGATTGGATGAGGTCCCGAGGGTGCAGCCCTCATGATTGAATCCTGGTGGCTCTGCTAGTGACTGCACAGACATCCAGGCAGATGTTTTTTGCCATGTGATGCTTTGCGCCACTTAGGGACTTTGCCAGCAAGAAGGCTGAAATCAATGCGCCTGCCTGATCTTGGACTTTGAACCTTCCAAATAAAGAGCTAAATAAACCTTCTCTTCATTAATTAGTGGCCTCAGATACTTCTTTACAACAACAAAAAAAGCTGTTACCTTAGTGATAGCAGTTTGACATCCTGAGTTTCCTAATGATTTAGCAAGGCTACACATGTGATAAAACTGCATCGACACATGTGTACACACACACACAGGAGGATGTGTATAACTGCTGAGATCTGAATGAGCTCTATAAATTATGCCAGTGTCAATTTCTTGGTTTTGATTTTATGCTAACACTTGGGGAAATTTAAGGGCCATGAGACTTCACACATTTCTTTGCAACATCCCGTGAATCTATAATTATCTCAACACAAAATGTTTACCAAAAACTCACTTGAAGCAAAATAATTTTGACAGGCAAACCCTTAAGAGAAATGGTGATGTTGCAAAAGCGAGTCCCATTAGATTTTGAGGGATTTCCTCAAAATGCTCACATCTAGTCACAGTGCACTGGGAGGACAGCAAAAGCTGTCGTCCCAAGACCACTGCACTGTGCAAGTCTGCAGGGGAACTGTGCACACAGGCCCCTGAGAAAGAACTTGGAAGTTGTTTTGTTGTTAAAAACACCACAGGGGGAATTTCTATTCTGTCTTTTTTGGCATTTTTGATTACTCTTTGTAAACATAGAATGGAATTTGATTCTAAGGTACAAGTAATCTTGGGAATATATTTTGTAAAGATAAGGAAGAGGAAGATATTTTTGTTCTGGAAGAAAATCTTCTGTTTAATGCTTTAAGTTTTATGAAACAACATACTTTTAATTTTTATTAACTTTTATTTAATAACCAAATTCACATGTAACAATTAGAACTATTGGTATATTCCAAACCATGGTTTGGATTTGTGATTTAGGATTCATACTTTAGGCCCTTCTTTCAAGAATTTTTAATTTATTTTCTTTTCATTTGAAAGGAAGAGAGACAGAGACAGAGAGATGAATGGATGGAGATCTTCCAACCACTGGTTCACTTCCCAAATACCTGCAACAGATAGGCCTGGGCAGGCGGAAGCCAGAAGCCAAGAACTCAATCAAGGTCTTTCATGGGGGTGGCAGGGACCGAAGGACTTGAGCCGTCATCTGCTTCCTTCCAGGCACATTCATCAGAAGCTGGAGCAGCAGTGGATAATCAGTCCTTCAACCAGGCACTCCAAAACGGGATTACAAAATGTGAACATCACAGGAGGAGACTTAAATACAAGGGCAAATGCCATCCCTGTGCCCATGCTTAGGCCTTTATTGTGTGGTGTTCTTCTTCAGAGGCCCTCACTATTGCTAGTTTAATATATTTCTACCACACAAACAAAAGGGACTTGCCAGTGTCTTCCGGGTAATCAATCAGCTGTAATATAAGCCACCACCAGCATTTTCACTGACTTTACCTTACCTCCTTCAATCACTTTAAAATAATAGGTGTTTGTCCTCTATGGAGTTTTCTATGGTTTTGTAAAAGTTAAAAAATTTGGCAAGGATGAAACATGAAGGAAAAAGTACTGTTTCAAGAAATGGCTCCATCTTGAGACAGCAAAACTAGGGAAGTTCTCTCTGGGATTTGGGAGTAGTGATGGCTGTCGTCTGTGAGTACAGCCTCCTTGGGAGAGACCAGCAAGGAAAGGTTTCCTGAGGAAAATGACTACGGAATCTTCTGCTTGGTGGTGGATGTTACGGATTGGATACAGTTGGAGTATGTGCCCCAAGGGTTCATGTGTGGAAATACAATCCCCATTGTGAGGTGTTAAGAGACTGGGCTCAATATGACTATGGTGTCCAAATTGGGGGTGGGGGGCCTCTGGGACAGGATTAGAATCATTTAAATTCAACTGGGTGTGGCTCCCTTGATTGAGGACTAGAGCCTTTATAAGAGTGGTAGGGGGAGGGAGAAAAGCAGGTAGAGAGAGAGAGAGAGAGAAAGAGATTAGAGCAGACATATCCCTGTACTCCCTGTCTTTGGCCAAAAATGCCTGGTATGTTATGGAAGTCTACCAGTAAAAACCCACTTGATGTGGCTCCTTGGCCTTGGACTCAAGAACTGTGATCCAAAATTAACCTCAACTCTATATAAGTCACCAAGCTTCAGGTAACTCATCATAGTAACGGCAAATGGACCACTGCGGTTGGGGTTGTCGGAGTTAATGCTGAGAAGGGAAGGATGGAAGAGGGAGGAATCCAGGAAGATGCACAGCAGAAGAGCACGTGAGGAAGCCAATCTCTGTGCTATCTCAGACCCTGAATCCTTAGCCATGCGATTTCAGGAAGTCAAATGCTAACTTTATACTGATTTTCTGATCCAGCCTTCCTCTCTTTGTATATATTTTAGGATAATTAGCTATTCATAACCTACAGGTGTAACAGGAACGGTAGAGGGAGATGGTCAATTACGAAGTAAGCAGCAAGAAAACAGGAGCAGAACTACGATCAATCAAGTGAGGGAGCTGGAGAACTTAGACTTCCCTGAGACAGGAGGCACACCAATGAAATCCTGCCTCAGAACGTTTGCAATACATGGAAGTGCGGCTGTGTCACAGAGAATGACTAAGTCACACAGTTGCTTCTCACCATTTTCAGTATAAGGGCAAAGGCCCACTGAATTAAATTTTATTTTAACAATATATGGTAATAAAAGTTTTCATTCTCTTCTTCTTTCTACAATTTTCTCTTTCCTCTTTCTTTTTCTCTTTTCCTTTTCATCCTGTGTGTGTATGTGTGCAAGGGTTCACACACCATTTCCACTAGAATTTTTTACTTTATCTTATATAAAATGCAAAAATTAAAAGTGGAAAATAAATGCAAATTATCCACCAGTCATATTCAAATTATATTAATGGCATACCATTTTCCAATTTAAAAGAACTTTTCTTCTCATTATGCCTTTATAATTTGCTATTTCAGAGTGACCTTATTATGTACATATGCATTCTCTCAGGCATTTAAATGAATCCATAACGTTCTGTTTTATAGACAGACTAACATATTTAACATTTCTAATTAAAAAGTATATTTCTGTCTATTAAAGTAGCACTATGGTTAATCTTTTAGGCCATTTTACTTTGTTTTAATTAATTTAAATATATGTAATATATATAGTTGCTGTATCTAAAATTAACTAATGTGAAAAACAACAGAAGATATTGTGAAATCACTCTGCAAAAAGTATTCCAGATTTGCATCTCACCAATAGAATAGGAGAGTACATGAGTTACCACTGCTTTTTTCCTTTAATTCTGTTCCATAATCAACAGTGGTATCAAAAGCCCAGTTGAATATTTTCCCTCTTTTACTTATGCCATTGAGTAAATGTATGTGTTCCCCATCTCCATGCAAACTATGGCTAGTTATATAATAAAACATCATCAATGAATGGATCAGCTAAAAATTTCAAATCGGTATACGTACTGAGTTTAATTAACCTACCTCTGAATATGTAAAATGTCCCAGCTTATTTTTCACTTATTAGCAAGTACCTTTGGAGTCCAGCAGATGGGCTAGAATAAACAGCAGTTATTCTGACAGTTGGACGGCTTCAGTCTTCTCTCATGTGCACACTTCTTGTACTTCTTCAGTTCCACGAGTGCTGCTCATTCCAGTGCTTATGGCTTCACTCACAATGCCAGTTGTCCAAGACGCTGGAGACACACCATGACCACAGAACTTTCTGGCAAGTCAGAAACTGCAGCAGCCTTGGCTTCATACTTACTGCAGTGTCTGCAATACCAGCACATGGATATAGCAACGGTTAAAGAATAAATCAACATCAACAACCACTGCGGTTCTTTGGCTCACTGTAATTTCTTTGAACATCTTGTTTCTCCTTTTTTGCCACAAAACTTCCTATTAATAATCATGAGTACTTTGAGGATTTCATTCTGTTCTCAGCATTCATAAAAATAGTGATTTTTATAAGAACATGTTTAGTGAGTGAAGTTTGCAGTGACTAAAATCTCAATGTATTGTTAAGGAAATAATTTATATTTTCAAAACCTCATTAATTTATTTAAATGTTATCAACTTGTCATTTTTAATTAAATGCCCAAGTGATATCTGATTAAATTTAAGTAAGATTTAATTTTATGACAATAGGAGGATATGTGGGTTTTCAATAGAAAGAAGGGATTCTAATACTTCAGGAATCAAAATTTTGCTGGACAAGGATTAAAATATTTTATGTTCAAGATTTCTTAAATAAATGTTTGTCAAAATTTACCTTTGGATCAAAATAATGATCAAAGTTACATCACCAAACTTGTATTCTCTTAAGCAAATCATGCACCTGAAAAATTAAATTCCTTAGGGCATCTGATAGTTTTACTAGGGTATCTTATAATTTCTCATGTAAAACCCATTATGGGTTAAAATTTTGCTTTTCTTATTTTTTTTTCAGCAAGTATTCCCAAAGAGAGAATGTAGCTATGTGGTAAAACATTTGAGACAATTGTGTAAAAAACTGCTATTATATAGTATCTTAGGGTAAAATGCTCTGAGGTTTATGGAGTTCTCTTTACATTATTACAAACAGTATTGCTTATGTTTTCTACCAGAGTTGACATGATTTTGGGGCCATCTGTTTATGCAACAATTACTGGGTCACAGACCTCAATCTTGTTATTGTCTTGATTTGATCTATTGTTTCCATTGTATATAAACAAATGTGTGCATGTCCTTGTGTACAAGAAACAATTTTTTTCTCCAAATAGTGTTCGGTTATGGTCTTCAGTTTCTTGTTTTCTCCTGCTTATCTGCCTTGCTTTATATTTTTTGTTTTTAATAACTTTTGCATTTAAATGGACTTGAAAACTGGAATATTTCTATTAATTGCTTCCAACAATGCAGAATTCTGGGATAGTCTTTTTCTCACCAACTGATTATCAACTTTATTTCTCGCTTCTGTTATATTAGTTTCAAATAGCGTCAGGGCCACGGGTCAAAGTTTCCAGGACTTATCAGCTGTGAGACTACTCAGGTCACCTGACCTCCTTTCCTTGATTTCTTATCATTATAATTACATCAGCATCATGGCTGAAGTGCTAGCATTAAGAAAAATATCTGCTGTAAAAACATCTCCTAAGACTTCACACAGAATAAACTCTAAGTAAGTGCTAGCAAGTCTTTCTATCAAGATAGCATTTGTTCTCATTTGAATGCAGTGAAGAGATGTTTTGGTTTATTAACATGCTGAATTTAATAACAGTAGTAAAACTTTTTATGCAGTTAGTGAGCTCAAGATGCCTTATCAAGGTTACTATGAATATCCTTCCTTCATGAAAGTTTGTTAATAAAGCCACTTTCATCCTTTGAGTCCATGGAAGTCATCTCAAACAATTAGAAATGCAGCCAGTAGGACATCCCAACTGACACCAATACCATAACCTTTAGCTGTGTAAAGAAATAAATATGAAAGACGAAAAAAAATACCGAATTTTCAAGCAATGTCATGGCCCTATAGGTGTGTGAAAAGGTTTACATGACAAAAATTAGCACATGACCGCGTGTGCAAGATCTTCTTTGCCACTTAGGTCCAACCTGAGCCATCATCATTGCCTTCTCAGATTAACTCTCCTTAGATGAAAAACTAATTTTAATTTAGTTGCTGTCACTGAGGCTTCATTAGACAGCTGTTATTCATTCAAAGATACGTGATAACTGTTAAAAACCACAATGAGAACCATCGATGGCATTTAAGGTTGAGAATAGAAAAGGTTTGTACATTACATATTCTTAACCACTTAACATGTCAGCAATCTTGGGTTCAAGATCACACAAGAATGACATAAGGGACCAGTGTCCCAGGGTTTATTTAACATCCTTGATTTAAATTATTTTGGTTCCTTTACATATACCTAGAGTTAGACAAATTTTTCCAGTTTTCCATTCACAAGGTTTTGGCATTGCATTGACTGATACAATTCATAAGCGACAGATACCTGGAAGAGGAGAAATAAGTCACTTTTTGCTGGGATAAGAAAGCATTAACCTTGAACGTCTGACTCTCCTTGGGCATTGGGCATGAGAGAGGAGGGGTGTGTTTGTGTGTGTGTGTGTGTACGTGTGTGTGTTGGGGGCAGATGTTACATATTTTTGGAGAGTGGAGTTGCTGTAGAATGGAGTGGCAGGTACAAAAACCAGCGACTTCAGAGGAACACTGAGCTGGAAATTTTCATGTGAAATGAAATAGAAAACCCGCCGAAGCCTTTTGTAGTAGAAATCTTTAAATTCTACGCTGAAGCAATTTGAGTATTTTATAGTAAATAACTGAAGATAGATATGCAGGGGAGTAACACAGAAATGCAAAGAACATGGAAGAAAGATCATCTCCTTGTCAACTGATGAGAACACTGAGGCCCACAGAAGTAAAGCAACTGGCCCAAAGCCCCATTAAACTGCCTCTGTCTTCTATTAGCTTGATTATGTATTCCTAGTCTTTAGATATCTTAGTTGGTATTCTGCTTAGATATTTTTAAGTAACTCAACTATAAACGGGAGGGGGGCAGGCTTACATTTTGAATGGTCCTCAAATAGAAACATAAATTTTTAACTTTCCATTTCCCTGTGAGGCTTTTTGCCAAACTCAGAGACTGATTCCCTGCCATTTCTCTACATTGGCTTCATGCATTTGGAGCACATTATAATAGAAAGAAGCTGCTTTCAGATTGCTGGTGCCAAAACATTTCAGGGGGAAAAAATACATCAAAGATGAGTTGCCACCTCTTCACACAACTGCATCACTGTTGCCTTATTCTCTCATCTCTGTTGCAAGTATTTAAACGGAAAACAAATGTCATCCGGTAAGGATGGTGAGAGACTCACGCACAGCGGAGCACAGGTCTGAGTGTGCAAAGCTGGCGAGCAGCCCTTTCATTCGGTGAGATTATGAGTGGCAGTGGTGACTACCTCCCAAATTACGTGAGATCTCGCTCTTCTAAAATCACACTTTTCTGTAGATGCTTTCTCTGCAGCCTTTTTGTTTGCTTGTTTAAGGCCAGTGTACTAAAATTGCCTTCCAGGTGTATGCCTTTGAAAGACAGAATGAGCAGATTCAGGGGAAAAAGAGTAAAGCGAGAGAAGGTATTGAAGAGTTGAAACACAGAAAGTTAATGTCCTAAGCTATTTTTCTTAATTACTTGTAAGTCTCTCGATGCAACAGAACACAAGCAATTACAATCAGCCAATTCTTAAAAGCCCTGGAATTATCTGACCCTTGCTAATTTCACTGAAATTAATTGCCTGTATCTGCATATCATACAGTTTCTAAAACACTAACCCATTCTGTCCACGGAATGAATGAATGCGCTCATCATCACATTGGTCCCTGGCATAGTACAAATCTCAGCACCAGCTACTCCGCCTCCCCCGCGACCTCAAACAGAGCTGCCGCCTGTATCCTTAGATATTGGGCCATTGAGTAATTATTGCATCCCAGCCACCGAAAGTACCGGCAGGAGAGAAAAAGGGTCAGCAGCAGGCAGCGACAGCAGTGTTCAAGAAACTGGCCAGAAACCCGCGGCGCTGCGGGCGCGCGGCGACGTGACCGCCGGGCTGGGGACGCCCCGAGCCTGGGACGGGCAGCGGGCCAGGTGCCAGCCCAGGGGCCCGCCGCTCCCGGGGCTGAAGCCCGGCGCTCGCCGGCGTCGTCAGGCGGAGCCTTCGCCCTCGTTCTCCGCGGAGGAAGACGCGCCGCGCCCGCAGACAACACTCACCCGGGCAGCCTGCCGACGCCTTCGCTCCGCGGGCAGGGGGCTCCGGCGGAGGGCGGGGAGCTGGGGAGGGGCGGAGGGCGGGGTGGGCGGCGCGGCGCGGGGAGGCCGCGGAGCTCCCGACACAGCAGGAGCGCGCCGCGGCCGCGCAGTTTCCGCTTCGCCTTCGCAGCCGCGCACTCGCCGCCTGCCTGCGCGCCGCGGGCGCCGGTGCAGCTCCGGGCCGCGGCGGCCGGCTCCGCGCTCCCTCGCCGGCTTCCGGGAACTCCCGGGATCTTTTACCTGCGCTCGCCTCTCTCCGGGTGCTCTCCGACTCCCTCTCCTTTTATTCCTCGCCACCCTGCTTGCCCCCCCCCACCCCTTTTTAAATTGGGGTTTTGGACTTAGGATGACTTGTCTCCCTTGCCCTCGTCCATTTTAGCCCTGAAGACCGAAAAGGACCCTCTCTCAGTGCCACTGGAAAACATCATGACGCTTAAAAAAGTCTAGAGAGGCGGCGGCACGGGACGCGGGACCCCCGCGGGCGCCTTGGCCCCGCGTCCGGGACTGCACGGACTGAGAACTGGGATCCCCTCGAAGCCCTGCGCAGGGGGCACGAAGGGAGCCCGACGCAAACTTGAGCCGTCTCGGCGCACCCGTGCGTCCCGCATTTTGGAAGAGCCGCCGCGTGCCGCGTGCGGGAAGGCGGAAGACCCCCGCGGGGCGCGTGGAGGAGCCCCGAGCCTCCTTCGGTCCCTTCGCGACGCAGGAGCCGGTGCCCGGAGCTGCGCGGGACAGGAGGGAAGGAGGCTGGGAGAAGATGCGGGGCTCGGGGCCCCGCGCCGCGAGAAGCCAGCGGGCGCCGGGCGGCGGCGGCGGCGACACCTCCAGCCCCTCTGCGTCCCTGGCCGGCTGCTGCTCCACACCTCGCATGGCTCCCCTCTGGACGTGCCTTCTCCTGTGCGCCGCGCTCCGGACCCTCCTGGCCAGCCCTAGCAACGAAGGTAGGAGACTGGGCGTGGGGACCGCGGCGACCCGGGGCGGAGGGGCGAGGCGGGGCCTGGGAGTGAGGGTCGCGGCGCGCCGGGCGCCGGGAAGGCTGCACCTTACCGCCCGCCGTGCGCGCTCGCCGGCCTTGGCGCTGCCTCTTCGCGGTCCCTGGCTGCATTGTTTGACATTTGCCACGGGGTGCTGGGCGAGCGACCTGCCCGCGGACAGGGGTCGGCCGGGGGCCTGGGAAGTCGGTAGCCAGGCGGAGAGAGAGTGGGGTCTGGGACCCTCACCGGGAGGTTGGGTGCGGCTGGGTCTCCCGGAGGGCGCCGGGGGAAGTGGCGTTTCTGGCTGCAAGGAATGGGAACTGTTGGGAGCTCAGAGACAGGGACCCCGGGAGCTGTGGGGCGTTTAGAAACCGTTATGAGAGGCTCGGGATGGGAAACGTGGTGGGCGAGGTTGGCTGGATGCTCCGCGAGCCGTTATGTAGGGCATCGCCAGCTGCTCTTCCAGGGTGCGTGGCAAGTGCTGTGATTCCTCGAGGGTGGAGGGTGGCGAAAGGAGAAGTAGCCCCGCACTGCCGGTGGTCTTCTCTTCGAGGGGCTCCTTGGCACTCTCACGGCGCGAAAGTGGGGCGCCGCGGGAGGACCAGCGCAGGGCCTGGGGTGTCGCTGCTGGGAAGTTGCAGCTGGAATCCACCCGGGCTTGTCTCCGGGACGGGAAGAGACCCGCTCCGTCCGCCCCGCGCAGCTCTCTCTCTCCTAGCCCAAGCCTGTGTTCGGGACCCCCAAGGTTGTCCTCTCCGCGCTGGGGGAGAGTAGGACCCGGCGCGAGCGCCAACACCTGTGTCGCGCCCCAGGCTCCCAGAGCGGTGCTCGGTGCTCGGTGCTCGGTCCCCGTCCGCCCGCAGCCGTGCGCCCCAGGCCCCCAGAGCGGTGCTCGGTCCTCGGCCCCCGTAAGCCAGCAGCCGCGCGCCCCAGGCAAACCAGAGCGGTCCTCGGTCCTCGGCCCCCGTCCGCCCGCAGCCGTGCGCCCCAGGCAAACCATAGCAGTGCTCCGTCCTCGGCCCCTGTCCCCGCAGCCGTGCTCCCCAGGCTTCCAGAGCGGTGCTCGGTCCTTGGTCCCCATCCGGCTGCAGCCGCGCGCCCCAGGCAAACCAGAGCAGTGCTCGGTCCTCGGCCCCTGTCCCCGCAGCCGTGCGCCTCAGGCTCACACCCCGCCTGCGTGCGGGTCTCGCTGAGCTCCGGGGCTCCTTCCTCGTGGCGGGAGGGTGCGGGGCGGCACCCCGTCTCAGACCGCGGTTGGCGCTGCTGGGAGCGGTCAGCTGCGCCCCCCCACCCCCGACAACTCTGAACACCCTATCCCCGGGGCTAGAAGGCTGGGGTTTGGGCCTGGGTCGGTGCATGCGAAGCGGGAGGTGCGGAACCTTTCTGAAGACATTCCTGGCACTCCTTTGGGGCAGGGGCCGTGGGCCCGGAAAGGTGGAGCAGCGGTGGCCCAGTGGTGGGTGCCCTCGGGACTGGCAAGGGGACGGCATGGCGCAGGGACTCGGAGCACCCAGCGGGAGGGTCAGGCTCCCCACTCCCGTCCCCAAGGCGGTCACATTCTCGCTGGAGAATCTCCCCCTTCCCCAGCGCGCGCGCGCTCACACACACACACACACACACACACACACACACACACAGGTTTTCTTTAAAATGCGTCTCTCGTTCAAATGCCCTGCCTATTGATGTCATCTCCCGGGTTCAAGGTGTTTTCCCTTCCCGGAAAAGTTGTGCAAGTGTTTTCTGAAGCCACAGAGCGTTTGTGACGTCGCGGAGAAATCCCCAGGATTGCTACAGGGCCAGGGGTCTTTTTGTTGCAAGGGGCGCCCAGGCGTGGGTGCAGGCGGCTCACTCACCTGGCCTGCAGGCTTTCTCCAGGTGGGTGGGCAGGTAGGTAGGAGTGAGGGGGAGTCTCTCCGGGCTGAAGTGCGTTCTCTCTGGGCGGGTTGGGCAGAACCTAGCCTGGGCGGTGAGGGGAGGGGAAGGGGCCGAGGAGATGGAAGCCAGCTGCGGGTGAGCAGCAGCCCCGGACTGCTAAGGTGTTGCAAGGTTTTTGGCACCTGTAGGCTGATGCCTGCCTCTCCCTCAGCGGGTGGAACAGGCAGCCGAGCTGGGGCGACAGGAAGCTGGGGGTTCAGGGTGGTGGAACCAGAACGGAGGGGCCGGACACCAAGGCATGCGTGATGTCCCCGGCGCATTCGGTGACACGTCACTATGTACTTAGTTGGAAATAAAGTCTTTATTAATACTTGTGGTTCTCATCTCTGCCCAGCAGTTTAACATCCTTACGTCAGTGTCACTTTTTTTTTTTATTTCTGTTCTGTGGAATCTGCATTCGTTCTGTTTCTCAATACTAGTGTCACTTTACACCGAGTAGCAAAATATATTAAAATATAAGGAGACTTTTTTTTTTTTTAATTTGTCTCAGGATGAGTTTTTCAGTTTTTGTTTGTTCCTGCAGGAACTTTGAAAGGTCAGGGACAGAGTTAAGTGTACACTGAATTCATGAATAGCTTGAGCTCATATATTGTTCTTTCTGTAGTCTCTAGGTAGGTAGTGGTTTTCCAAACCGTTGTGAGTATATGCATTTATATGTAGGAATAATATGTGGGCTCATTTTGTGGGAAAAGTTTTTTTTATGAAGATAGAAATAAATGTAAACTTACATATGTAATATAACTCATTTCTAAATTTATCTTTGATTATCATAAACAGAATTGAACAGAAGATAAACATATCTAGAATCTTGAAATGATGTTGAAATTTATTTAAAATATTAGAAAGTGTTGAATAGCAACAAGAATAAAACTTTTTATCCAGAATTTTAATAAATGTATAAGTACATTCTTAGTTGTGTTAAGTTGGGCATAAACACTTCCATGCAAAAGAAACCTTTAATCTATGATACATAGACTACACATTAGTGTGAGTAATTCAGAAAGATTTTTAGCAAGAGACTTGGCCCAGATTGATCACAAAGGACACATATTATTAGGAAGTGTATCAACAAGTGAAAATTTTAATAGCTCTAATTAGGGGGCATGTCCAGGGCTATGAATTTTGGAGGTGGCCCTGAACTTATTCCGTAACTGCCACTTTTTGCTGTCTGGAGATATATTTGTAAACAAGCATTATTTGACAAGTGCTTTTCGCAGCAGGGACTCTTGGCCAATTACTGCTGAACAGCTCTGCATTGAAAATGATTCACCCGCAGTGAATCCAGCTTGAGTCACTGAAGCTGCAGTCAGTAACGTCCCAGCAGACAGCTTCTGAGGGTGGTCAGCAGTTTGCATTGGAAAAGTCCAGGTTCTGTCCCCCAACATGCTGCAGCGTTCAGAAGGTGGTACAGAAAGGTTCTGAGAAAAGAAACACAGCAATCATAAAATGGTACACATCTTCACTGGAAAGGTAGAAAAGAAAAAGAAGTTTGGGTTAGGGTCTCCCCTGTTTTATAATAGAACTGGGCCCATAAAATAGATTGGCGGACATAATAGATTTGTAAAACTAAATGGCTTCATTTTGTGGCCTTGTCATTCTGTTGTAATTCATTTCCTTTCAGTTAAGTCCATGGACTCCACAGAAAAGGGACAGTAAAATCATTCCCTCACTGGGACATTACTAACAAGAAAAGAGAGCCATTACCCCCTTTTGAATCTTAGATTGTTGGCACCAGACGAGACCATGCAGTTTTGGCTTTTTGCTTAATAAACCATGACTGGGACGGGGCGGAGGTGGGACGGGGTGGGGTGCTGGCGCTTGATGTATTAAGCTGTTGTTTGAGATAGAGATCTTTTCTGGGTGTCAGGGTTTCAGGTAAGGTGGTTTTAGTTCCTCATGTAACACAGGTGGTGGGCAAATCCTGTATTTACACACTGGCGATTTCTCCTTGATTGAGAATGTTCTTGCAATGTTTTCACCTAAAAATCCTGTTAAGTCTTTATTCCAAACCACAAGGGATAGAGTTGCCCAGGGAGGGAGGAAGATTCACATTTTATACTTAGAAATGCATTATTTACCATTATTTATATATTCCTGTGCTCTATAGAAGGTGACCATTTAGAGCACGTGGCTTTTGTTTCTTTACATAAAAATTTTGTTTCTTTACACCGTGACACACAGAACTTTCTGGAGACACAGGTCTTCCCAAACTGCTTAATTAAATACTGTATTTATATTGCCACTGTTGAGGAAATGACTCCGCTTGTGTTGATTGAATCTACCTCTTGAATCTCCTTTGTTTGGAGTGTTTTTGACTGTATTTGCTTGAATGACTACTTAATTTTGCTTTCATTTGGAAGAAACCTTTCTAGGTTTCATTGTAAAAACAAAGTCTAATGTTTGCTATTATATTAACTGTAGCTGTTTTTACTTTTGTGCTTTGAATTCACAGTACTTTTGAAAAGAAAAATACACTGTATTGTGAAGAAATGACTACTGTAAAGAGAATTGATAATTCTTTTATACATTGTTTTTTGATTTAAATGAGCAGGTGTAGTCCATTGTACAAGTGAATTATTTTAAGTTAGCGGAGGTATCTAATTATTTGGAGAGAGTTACGGCATTTCAACAATATTAAATTAGCTTTATAGTGGTTTTCATGAAACATCAAGCTGTGCGTGCTAACCATTGAAAATTTATTGCAGTATTTATTTGCCTTTTTGTTCTGAGAGTAAATCGTGATTATAAAAGCAATATGAGAGCTAAAATGTAAATTGTTATCTTAGAGACGCAGGGTGATTCTTGCTGTTATATCTCTGGTGAGTATATCTCAGTAGGAGCAGAATAGCTCCTTTGATATGCTGCACTGGGTAAATACAAATCTAGATATTTTATCAAAATATATATAATCAATAGGATAAGTGGAAATTTCCTCAAAGAGATATTCTGGGCTGTTGTATACATAGACACACCTAACAGAGTAATTAATCGACATTAAAAAATTCATATGATCTCTCCTGGTCTAATCACACGACATGTTTCTATGGGTGTGGATATAAAGGTAGGTGTAAAACAAAGTTCTAAAAACTTTGGAGCCACAGATTGGAATGGTTAATCTTTTAAAGAGAGAGTTTGATAGTAATGTACATCTTAACCAACAAAATGTGATTGTGCAGTGAGATGCATTACATACAGGAAGCAGATAAGTAATGGTAGATTGTCCCATGCGTTGACAGTTTTAAAGCGCTATACAGCAGTTGGAAAACTGGAAGATTTGATGGTTATTCTCTGTGAGCAGCTTGTATGAATTACTGGTTTCATTGAAAAAATTCTTTCAAAATAGAAATGACCCATTTTTAAGTATTTTGGTTTTTAGCTTTCAAAGCATTTAGATGATATTTTGCCTTTTTACTTTTCAGCTTTTCAGACATTTGTTTTTTAAGAGTTAATGAAATGGTTTTAAAGTGTTTGAATAATGCCAGATGAATTGCAGTGTAAAAATTATAAATTTGGAAGAGCAGTTCATTTTTACTAACCCATTTTCACATATACATGGTTATTACTGTAATGAAAAATTTTCTCAAAGCATCACTAATGCCATAATTATTCCAAATGAAGTTACAAATAGTGGTACAGACCTTCCTGACTATTGAAAGTTGCGAAATTTATTTTGATGTTATAGATTTCACATACAGAAGATCTATTCGTACTAATTATTCTTATGATATAAAAACATGGCTCTAACTTAAAATTCTTTTTATAGTTACTATATGGACTATTTGATTTGTGTAAAACATAAATTCAATGAAATTCATGAGAAATGGAGATTTTTAAGTTCTCTTTTATTTCACTATTATAAAAATTCTTGATATAATCTGTTGATTCAAAGAAAAATTAAAAGTTCTGTGTGATACAGATTTGAATTGTGTTTTTTGTAATGTGTAATAATTTATAGTCTTGCTCTTTTTTTGTTTCTAAAAACTCACATTTTTCATCTAGTGTTCCTAATGAGAATCCCAGGTGTTACAAAGTCATAAAATAAAACTATAATTTACTGTGTGCCCCACTTGGAGTTTTTAAAAGCTCTAAGGTTTGGTATGATGACATTTATTAACTGCCATTTAATGTTAGTATAACTTCTTCAATTTTTTTAAATCTTTAGCAGTTTAAAGAAACTAAGAATTCTTTCTACTATTGAAATATTCCCAGAAAATCTTCAGAAAGCCGTATGTTTTGCCTTTGGAGAACCAGTTAGTTGTATTCCACTTAAGGCAAACCTGGCAGGTTCTGTTCCTAATTTTCTGTAGTGCTTCTTTTAGTACAGGACGCACAGCCTATGTATGCAGCCATCAGCTTGTGTATTATTTTATCCTGAATCTTCATAGAAAATGCGTTATAAAGAAACTACACAAGGATTTCCAAATTTTGGTACCAAAACAAACATGCCTTTTCTTTCTATTTTCCATGAACTTTTGGAGCTCCCCTCCGATTCCTGATAAGTGATTACTTAAACCATGCAGAGCACCCAGAACTTTGTTGAGTGAGCACAGGTAGAGTCTGGGTTGTGCCTTCTTTCCCTTGCGCTTCCCGGTGACTTGCTGTTCCTGCCTTCAGTTGTTGTGCTTCTAAGAAGCCTGCCGTACTTCTGCTGGGAGTGCGATGTCTGCCTGCGGATGTGTTCTGGGGTGTGTGGAAAGATTGTGGTGAGGGTGGAAGAAAGGGTGGGAGTGGGGTCAGATTGGCATCATCACAGACATTTTGTCTTTTTAATATTTTTATTGATGCATAGTAGTTTTATAAAATCAATATTAATAAAAGTTTTGTTTTTAGCTTTTTTTTTTAAAAAAATACCACACACACATTTCAATCTCACATTTGTTTCATAATGGTTCTGAAGATAAAACATTCTGGCTAAGAAGCAAAATAGCTCTCTGGTTCATCTAGGTTTGTATAACCAGGTGTCTTACCCTTCTCTTTCACTGAGAAACCTTATAATTTTTGTTAACTTTTATTTAATGAATATAAATTTCCAATGTACAGCTTATGGATTACAATGGCTTCCCCCCAATAATGTCCCTCCCACCCACAACCTTATATTTTTTTGAGATATGCCACACACTTGTGGTGTTCAGCAGCCCGCGGGTGAAATAACTGGGATCAAGGTGTTTGGGCTGGTTCCTCTGTTTCACCTGTAGGAAGGCTGCCCAGGCTCTGTCTTCTGCAGCCGTTACTTTGTCTACAGCTCTCCATAAACTGGGCCCACAACACTGTTAAGTAATGATTCTGTGTGTGTGTGTGTGTGTGTGTGTGTGTGTTTTCCAAGAGCCAAGACCTGAGGGCTGAAATATTTTGCATATGCTTTGTGAGAAAATGTTCCTAGTTGGAAACATGTTTCAGGCTAAGTATTGGAAGATTTAGAGAAAATACAGTCTGTTCTTGTACTCAGAGATGGATAGTGTCTTTTTTCCCTTAAAATAATGTCACACTTATGTTCATCTGTCACATCTCTCTCCTCTCTCTCCTTGCTCCTTCTCATCTCCACAAAGTCAAGGGGAGTTAGGTGGGTAAGATCCTGAGCTGAGCCTGTTACATTCCAACACCATCCAGGAAGTAGGCTTTAAGATGAGGTGTTAAGACAGCGTTAATGATCCAGTCCTTAAAGAACAGATGGTGGCTTATTTCAGAAATGTGAAGTACAGGTTAGCCCATCTCTGCCACTTTTGCCCTTCTTACAAGACAGCTCACTTACTTGCCCTGGCTGTCCTTTCCATTCCAGGATGCTTGTTAATGTCTTTTCTAGGGAAAGACTAACTCAGCAGGTACGTCCAGCTGGCACCAGCTCAGCCCAGCAGTCCACAGCAGGAGCTTGCTCCGTGAGCCAAGCTCCTGCTTCCCCCTAAGCGCTGGGCTTGTCACTAGCAGGAAGGTGATAGAGGCTGCCCTGCCTGGTGCAAGATGACAGTGGACCCTGCTCCTCCAAGCATTGAGTGTAGGCAGTGGAGTGCTACAGTGCTCAGCCTCTTAAAGCGGTGCAGCCAGCCTTCTGAGACAGGAAGTGCGACTGAGCACTGGAGAACTGTGTCAGAAGAATAGAAACTATATCTGCTTTCAAGTCATCATATTTGATTTCTCCTGAGGGAAGGGAGGGGGTAGCAACAGAACTAAGGGACAACATTCATCTTGCAGATTTAGAGTCCTGTGTTTGATTTCAGCCTGGGACATAGGGAGAGAATTAGGTTCTATGGAATTACAGAAAAATCAGCAAGAAAAACAAACAAAAACTGGCTTTGGAATTCCAAAAGAAACAAATACACGTGCTCTTGTTTTTGCCAATTTCCCTCATTTATTAACTTTGAAAACTTTGACCTTTTTTTTTTTTTTTTTAAACGTCAGTGCATTTATCTGTATTCTAATTGGCAGAGCACCAATGTAAGCTGTGGAGGGGTGGGGGAAACCTGGACCTGCAACTGATTAACAATAGGTGCAGCCCACGTGGGTTAACACTGCTGGCTGTATAAGGGTTGGGCAAATCCTTACATTGTTTGAGGGAACATCCTTAAGCAAAGGAATCTGTTAATTTTGCAGATTTAACAGCAGTACAGATTTTGTGAACTCTTTGGAGGGCCCTGTAGCTTCATTTTTTGCTTCACCATAATTATGCTTCTCGTGGGGTAATACAGAATAGGGAGGTTTGAAGATCACGAATTCAACTCTGCCCCTCCAGTAGTTAAGATGGAGATGCTATGGCATACCCATAGGGTTGCTGTGAAAGTGAAATGATGTGTTTATGTTTATGTTGTCTAGTAAAATTCCTACAGCTGCAAAAAAGGCAGTCCCTGTCTTTTTCCCACTATTATATATAGAGTATTTGAAATATGACTGCACAGTCACTGATCTTCATCTTCCTTGGATTGGATGAGTAAGGGGAGTCTGGCTGGGAAAGCAGTCTAACAAAAGGAATTTCTTATGCAGATTTTCCACTGGGCTTTCCAAGCTCAAAATCAACCACATGAATTGTCCTAATTTTCTGCCAGAATGCCTCATTATTTAGTACTGAATATTGGTATTTGATTAGTAAATAAGGGGAAAACCATTGTTACAAGGAGCATGGACTGTAAATATTGCTTTTTGCCTCAGCTCCTCCCAGGTAAGTGGATAGAGGGCAGATATTTATGTATTAGCCACAAAACACATCAAGCAGTAACACATTAGGCAGTATATTCAAGTATTTTGTGTATATAGTTGTAGAATGGGATGGTGTTAGTTTTATTTTAATATATATACATATATATATATATTTAACAGGCAGAGTTAGACAGAGAGAAAGGTCTTCCTTCCGTTGGTTCATCCCCAAAATGGTTGTTACTGCTGGCGCGCCGTGCTGATCCAAAGACAGGAGCCAGGCGCTTCCTCCTGGTCTCCTATGCGGGTGCAGGGGCCCAAACACTTGGGCCATCCTCCACTGCCTTCCCGGGCCACAGCAGAGAGCTGGACTGGAAGAGAAGCAACCATGACAGAATCAGGTGCCCCAACCGGGACTAGAACCCGGGGAACCGGTGCTGCAGGCGGAGGATTAGCCTAGTGAGCCGTGGCGCCGGCCTATTTTAACAAATATTTTAAAAAATAGGTATGATGACTGTATATATATGTGTGTATATATATATGTATATATATGTATGTATATATATATGTATATGAATGAGAGGGAGAGAGAAAGAGACAGAGACAGAGAAAGTCATTACAGTGACCTGGAAGATCTTGCTGTGTGGAAAATGTGGAGAAGCAAATCCTTAGACATTTCCTGAGATATCTGACGGTACAAATTGACACCTCTGTGTTCAGCTTGAAAAATTTGTGTAATCATGGAGTTGAAAGGTAACTTTTATTTGGAGCCAATCATTTTGAAATCCACACTTTTTTTTGATAATATACATTTTCATGAATTTTTGAAGACCCTCATATAAACTAAGTAAACTTGCCTTAATTCCATATTTTCATGACCATTTTGAAATACGCTTGCACAGTTTTTTTTTGATCTGTTCAATTATATGCTGTGTTTAAATATTATTTGGAGCTATGAATCTTTATCTTTTCTAAAGTGTTTTTTTTTTTTTTTTTTTTTTTTTTTGACGGGCAGAGTGGACAGTGAGAGAGAGAGACAGAGAGAAAGGTCTTCCTTTTGCCTTTGGTTCACCCTCCAGTGGCCGCCGTGGCTGGTGCGCTGCAGCCGGCCGGCGCACCGTGCTGATCGGAAGCCAGGAGCCAGGTGCTTCTCCTGGTCTCCCATGGGCTGCAGGGCCCAAGCACTCCTGGGCCACAGCAGAGAGCTGGCCTGGAAGAGGGGCATCCGGGACAGAATCCGGTGCCCGGACTGGGATTAGAACCCGGTGTGCCGGCACCGCAAGGTGGAGGATTAGCCTAGTGAGCACCAGCCATCTTTTCTAAAGTTTTAATATTTTATGAGGAATTATGTTTTTATGGAGGCAAGCATACTGGAGTTTAAGTAACTTTGGAATGCATTGTATTTAGATCTGCTTGTACAGTATATATGAGTGTGTGCTCATGTGTCCACTCACCTATATGTAATGATTGGAGCTGACATTGATTATTGACTTTTCTAGGTGGCAGACATTTTTCTAAGCGGTTTCTTATTTTCATCAAAATGAGCCTAGGCAATGGTATTATTGCTATCCTCACCATCTCTCAATGTACACACGAGGACAGTGAGGTAGGCCATGATGACATAACTTCTCAGGGTTACACATCTGAGAGTGGAAGAGCCCGCTTTAAACCCAGGCAGGGTGATGGCCGTGTTGCTCCTGTCAGCCTTCCAGATGGGGGTAATTATTGTCTCCCAGACACGCTCAGTCACTCTGACCCTCACCATCCAAACACTGGCTTATTCCATAGACAGAGGGAAGTCCAGTAAAAGTGCATGCAAAAAAAAAAAAATCATATGGTGTCCTGCATCGCCCCACTCAGGGTCACTCATAACTCCAGTTTGTCCCTCTCATCAACAGCTGAGGGACTGCTGGTCCTCTCCCCCTCTGCGCTGATTTCCCCCTGCTGATATCTTCCAGTTGTCTGGAGCTCAGGAACACAGGGCGACATCTCTTCCCACACATTTCCTCTTTTCATTTCAGAGCATGTGTGCTTTATCTTTGTAATTTTTTTTCCCTCTTACTTTAGTGTAGAAACAATTCAGTTCTCAATCCCCAGCCCAGATTAGATTCCAGACCTAGCTTTGTACACCCCAAAATCCATTAAGAACCTCTCCTCCCCAAAGTGCTGTCTCCTTTGCTGATTGCTAGCCCTTTCTCTATTAGGAATAGAGTTTTGACAACATAGTTTCACCCTAAGCTGTGACAGCCTGAAAATTTATTTTTTAGGCAGCACTACTCTCTCATAAGAGGATGGACTGAAAGATTCCACAAAAAATTTATTCACTTTAAGAAAGAGATCTATTTATTTTTAACATTGAATTGTCAACTCTGTATTTAGGTTTAAACAAAGACACACATAGAGAAACAGAGAGAAATCTTCAATGTGCTGGTTTGTCGCTCCCCGTCTTCGTGGAGGAACGACACAGGACCCTGCGCTGTTCTTCTGTCTGCTCAGCCCTCCCCGGGTTTGCTGCTTGTTCTTCCCGGGTTGGCTACCGTCCCTTCCACCTCCGTGGAAGGGCGGTTCCCCCTGCCACATTCCCCACTTCCGTGGGGGAACGGCACACCGCCGGCCGGCTCTCTCGGGGGCTGCACAGGTGTTCCTTCAGATGTTCCCCTTAGATGTTCCTGGTGCATGCCGTCTCTCTCCTCCTTTATAGTCCTCCTCTGCCAATCCTAACTCGGCTGCCCACACGCCGAGTACGCTGCTCTCCTCCAATCAGGAGCAGGTCCTGCAGCTTGTCAAGTTGGTGAGAGGCAGCTGGGTAGAAGCTGTTGCCTCCTCTCCCAGCGCCATATTGTGGGAGAGCAGATGCATAGAATAAGTCTTAATTCCAGTAACTCAGTCCAGTCCGGGTGCTCCCCACTCTCCAGTTGCCCCCACATTCACTTTTGTCCCCTGTCCAATTCAGTACCTTCAGTGCTTTTTTACTCCTTTGCACATGGAGTTACATTAAATATTTTATAATCACTTTTATAAGCTTATATTAAGGCAGTACATTATTCCACATGACTCATAAAAAATTCTGTTGGATAGAATGGAGAAAATCGTCGTTATAAATGAAGTAATTGAAACAAGAATGTTTGATCTATCAAAAACACAGCACTAGCGTAAAAGTCAGTGTCCTTTCCCTGCAGTCATTGTAACACTGGAGAGCCTTGCTCAGCCACTTGGAGCTGTGTGACCTTGGGCAAGTCAGGAACCTCTCTGATTCTATGTTCTCATCTATAAAACAGAATGTTAATGCAATATGGTTTAGCGTGGCAAAGATTAAATGAGTTCACATCAATAAAGTACTTTGTGAAGTCCTGGTATATAGTATGTAGTGTGTCAGTGTTGGGGATTACATGTGCTAAGAAAATAGTGTGAGTTTGCATTCTGACATTTAACAAGGCCTACTTTTCTATATTAGTGGGCGAGTCCTGTCTAATATTTATTGTAAATGGAAACATCAGAGGAAGAGCACTTGGCTTCAGTTCAGTTGCTCAAACAGCCCTTAGGTACTCCATGTGTAAGGTGCTTCCCTGGCCCTCCAGCATCCTCAGCTCCCTGAGCCTGAGTGTGACGTCCTCAGTGGTAGGCTGCCGGCTCCCCTCTCCCACCTGCGCCTGGTCCCTGCCGGCCAGGCCCCTGTGGCAGAGCACTGTTTTCAGGGCTGTTGGATGTCCAGAGCTCAACCGGAAACCCTCACTTCCTGCCTCCAGTTGGACCATGTGATTTTTATGCCTAGCTCTGTGCAGACCGATTTGCACAAGATTGTGTGCTCATTTTAATTCCAGATGTAGCCTATCACACGTGGGTGGAATTAGGTTTTCACTTCTTTGGATGTTTCTGATGTTTGATCAGAGTGGAAACCCCTGCAGAAAGTAAAGGTTAACCAGAGAAAAGATTTCTTCTGAACTGGAAATTCACGACCAGAGGAGAGAGTATGATTTGCCAGTCAAAATGAGTTAAACCCAAGGAAATTGACGGTAGAAGGTTTTGATGTTTGTTGTATTTTTACATTTACCAAGTGCATTGAGAGACAGCTCCAGTACCTGGCCCTCCACCTGGAACATCACAGATGGATGGGATACTCTGTACATTGATGTTTAATGAATGGCATGAAGTGACATCTCTGATTTTAAGTTTACTGCATGTGTTTTTTAAAAAATACTTTATTTCTGAATAGTATTAAATTTACAAAACAAAAATTGTGATGTAGTAATAGAGTTGCCAGATATCCCTCCCCCTTGTCCCCTGTTAATGTCTTCTGTTAGGGTTTTTGTCACAATTAAAGAATCACATCCAGCTTCCCCTATTTTTCTAATAAAAAAGAATTTAAATGTTTTATCACGCCTCCCTCTCCCAGCCTCTAATAATCAACACTTTATATTCACATTGAGTTTTTTTTTTTTTAAATTTTTTCCCCTATGGTAGCTCCCACACATAGAGAGAATATGCAGAATTTGTCTTTTTGTGTCTGGCTTATTTCACTCAACATGATATTCTCCAGTTCATTCATTTTGCTGCAAGCGACAGGGTTTTATTGTTTTTAATAATTGAATAATATTCCATTGTATATATATATATATATATATATATATATATATCCTACTCTTTTATCCATTCACCTAATGATGTACATCTTGGTTGATTTTGTATTTTGGCTGTTGTGAACAATAGCCAAAAACATGGCAGAGCAGATGAGTCTTTGACACATGAGTACATGTATTTTGGACATATGCCGGCTAGCGGAATTCCTGGGTGATATGGCAGTTCCATTTCTAGTTTTTTGAAGAAATCCCCATACTGTTTTCCACAGTGGCTGTACTAATTTACATTCCCACCAACAGGGTCTGAGAGTCCCCCTTTCTCCACATCCTCATCAGCATTTGTTGCTCTCTGTTTTCCCTATAATTGGCATTCTCACAGGGATGATGTGATATGTTATTGTGGTTTTGTTTTGCATTTCCTTGATGGCTGGTGATACTGGAGCATTTCTTCATATATTTGTTGGTGATTTCTGCTTCTTCTGAGAACTATCTTCAGGTATTTTATCCATTTTTTTTAGCTGGATTGTATTGTTTTTGTTCACTTTCCTAAGTTGCTGATGCATTTTGGATATTATTCCTTTGTTGGATAAGTAGCTTGCAGATACTTTCTCCCATTCTGTCAGATGTCTGTTCACTCTGTTGTTTTCCTTTCCTGTGCAGAAGATTCTGATTATGGGATATGGTATGGTTCCAATTGCCTAGTTTTGCTTTTGTTGCTTGTGTTTTGGGATCTTCTCCGAGAAGTCATCACCTACACCAGTGTCCTAAGTGTTTCCCCTACATTTTCTTCTAGCACCGTTTTAGTCTCAAATCTTAAACTTAGATCTTTGATCTTATTTGATTTGTTTTTTTGTATATGGTGAGAAATAGTGATTTAATTTCATTCTCTAGATATATATGTCCAGTTTTGCCAGCACCAATTTTTGAAGAGATTATTTGATCTCCAGTGTATATTCTGGGCACCTTTGTCAAAATTCAGTTGGCCGTATATTCATGGATTAATTTCTAGGCTCTCTGTTCTGTTCCATGGATCTGTATGCTGGTTTTCATGTCAGTCCATTGCTGTTTGAATTACTATAGCTTTGTAGTGCTCTTTGAAATCAAGTATTGTGATGCATCCAGCTTGATTTATTTTGCTCAAGATCACTTTGGTGATTCTGGGTGTTTTGTGACTCCATGTAAATTTCAGGATTGTTTTTATAATTCTGTAAAGAATGGCATTGGTGTTTTGATATGTTAAATCTTACATGGTCTCACCTATTACTCTACTGCTAGTGTAGCCAATATAGCTCTTTTCCTGAACCCATACCGATTAGAAATTAGTATCTGTTGTTTATTGTCAGTGGAATTTCACTCGAAAATAATTGAAGATAGAAAGGAATCTTTATTTCAGGAAACAGTTTGCAAACTGGGGAGCACAGCCTTTGGTACAAAATGTAAGTTTGCTCCCAAAGGAACCAAGGGAAGGGCTGTCTCAGAGAGAGAAAGTGCTTGCCCAAGTTCTTACTCTAGTCCACTATGCAGAAGAGGGCTGGAAGACTGGAGGGGATGGAGAGCGGAGATGGAGGAAGTACTCAGTCCTGGTTGACTGATTTAGATTGTTTTTAAATTTATTTATTTATTTGGGAGGGAGAGGGAAAAGGAAGCAAAGGAGTGGGAGAGGGGAGAGAAAAAGACAGACCAACCCTTGATCTGCCGGCTCCTTCCCCACATGCTTGTGGTAGCTGGGGCTTGGCCAGGGCCAAAGCTGGGAGCCAGGAACCCCATCCAGGTCTTTCACTTGAGGGGCAGGAACTCAATCACCTAGGTTATCCTCTGCTGGCTCTCAGGTCTGCATTGGCAGGAAGCTGGAGTGAGGAACCTAAGCCAAGAATCAAACCCAGGTACTCAGGTAGGGGAGTCACATCTTAACTCCTAGGCTGAACACCTTCCTAACTGCATATTATAGTTCAGTAGTCAGGTTGGGTGGCCAAATGGAACTTTTCGGAGATTGTTTATCTCAGCAGTTGAAAAGGGAACGTGCCTGGGCAAGGGCTGCAAAGTGGTTTTCCAGGAATCCGGAGCATAACAGAGCATGGGTGTAACCTCTTGTCAGCAGTGGCTGCTGGGCTCCACTTTGACTTTTATGCCCATTTTGTCTGGCGGGGCCCATCTTAAAGATGGGTCTTAAAGTCCCAGGTCTATGTCATAAAGCCTGGTAAACAGACACATGGTCAGCCAAAAGACTGGGTGATTCACTGACCAAAGCAGGTTAATACCAAGACATGTGTCAGTAAAATACTTTATTTTAGATTTACCAGAAGTATCAGTGAAAAGAGAATTCTACTAAGATTAGCAAGCACCAGAAAACAATTCATAGATAGCCTGTGGTCACCATCTCTTTGTAATTTAATTCACCCACCCCCACTTATGATAAATTCACAGAATTTGTATAACTTACTCAAGCCACTATTAGACGACATTAAGTAAAATTTTCTGCTTTAAGCATGACTTAATTTTACCTCCAGAAAAACAATTAATGTAAAACATCTGTTTTTTAACGGTTTAAATTTCTTGGGAGTAGATGGATTTACTCTTTCATTTGTTCTAGATTTCCTGGATTATTTTGACTGTCACTTACTTTATGAAGCCCTTTAGATTTACAGTGTGGTAGGAATTCTTAATATTGCAGGGAAAACAGCAGGAAAAAGGATGCCATCAACATGTCAATAGAGTAGACATAAAGCATAGATTTATATATATGGGAGACATTTTAAAACGTGTAACTATACTTTTGTTGGTGTTTGGTTAGTATGTGTAATTAATTATCCCATTAGAAAAAATAACATTTTTCATTTATTATGAAATAATTACAAATACATCAGAAATATCAGAGGATTTATGTGGGATTCTAATAAATTATAAAAATTCTTTGAACTGGCTGTCCACTTGGGAGGAATGTAACAGCTTTCATAAAGACTGTTAACATAGGATCTTTGCTTCTTACAACAACATTCTGAGATTGAGATTATTATTCCATTTAAGGAGGGAAATTGAGTTTTGGAGAAGTTCAATAATTTGTACCAAGTCACACAGCCCATAAGTTGATAGGCTAGGAGTCAGGTGTTTATGAAGCTGGGATGCTAATTACATCCAGTTTGCTGGAATGTACATTTATTTAAGTGTACTTAGTAGTTTTATGATTTGTATTTTATGTATGCTTTCAAGGAAGAAATCCTGTTTTATAAAAATCATATGCTTTATAAGAAAATGAGTGTAAGAATAGTATGTGTGTTAGGAAATATGGAAAACTCATATCAAGAAAATCTCACTCCCACCAATGGGAAAGCAATTGAACAGAAATCTAAAGTGTCAGCTTTCCATTACACAGCTCTCATTTCCTGGTAGAATACCTGTCAGTTCATTAGGAAACGAACATTTTTTTCTGACGCTGGGGTCAGAGAGAAGCTGATCATAGTGGTGTTTTTGTTTGGGATATTGAATGAAGCCATGAACAATATTCTTTTTTTTTAAACTTTTATTTAATGAATATAAATTTCCAAAGTACGATTTATGGATTACAATGGCTTCCCCCCCAATAACGTCCCTCCCACCCGCAACCCTCCCCTTTCCCACTCCCTCTCCCCTTCCATTCACATCAAGATTCATTTTCGATTCTCTTAATATACAGAAGATCAGTTTAGTATACATTAAGTAAAGATTTCAACAGTTTGCTCCCACACAGAAACATAAAGTGAAAAATAATAGATGATTTTTTAAATGATGATGAAATCAGATTAGACCTATTGTCATGTTTAATCCCAGTGAGAGTCAAGTTGGGAATTGATAATTTTTTTTTTTTTTTTACAGAAGATCAGTTTAGTATACATTAAGTAAAGATTTCAACAGTTTGCACCCCCATAGAAACACAAAGTGAAATATACTGTTTGAGTACTCGTTATAGCATTAAATCTCAATGTACAGCACACCAAGGACAAAGATCCTACATGAGGAGTAAGTGCACAGTGACTCCTGTTGTTGACTTAACAAATTGACACTCTTGTTTATGGCATCAGTAATCACCCTAGGCTCTTGTCATGAGCTGCCAAGGCTATGGAAGCCCCCTGGGTTCACTGACTCTGATCATATTTAGACAAGGCCATGGTCAAAGTGGAAGTTCTCTCCTCCCTTCAGAGAAAGGTACCTCCTTCTTTGATGACCCATTCTTTCCACTGGCATCTCACTCACAGAGATCTTTCATTTAGGTTTTTTTTTTTTTTCCCCCAGAGTGTCTTGGCTTTCCATGCCTGAAATACTCTCATGGGCATTTCAGCCGGATCCGCATGCCTTAAGGGCTGATTATGAGGCCAGAGTGCTGTTTAGGTCATTTGCCATTCTATGGGTCTGCTGTGTATCTCACTTCCCATGTTGGATCATTCTCTCCCTTTTTGATTCTATCAGCTAGTATTTGCAGACACTATTCTTGAACTGATTTTCATCAGATAGGTGCTTGTGTAAGTCATTGTGGAAAGCCAAGGACAGTGTTAGCAGTGGTTTTCAAGCTTTTTTGTTGGTGTTGGGTAGCAGACAGTGTAAACTCATTCAGAGGAAATCACCGTGGATGCCCAGTACATAAAGCAGTTCTGATTCTCTGGTCTGCATTGTTTCCTCCTCCCTTCATCAGCTTTCTTTACTGAGTCATGTCTCCTTAGAGCCTCTGGGGCCACGGTGAGATCCATCTGAAAAGCACTGTGTTAAAATATAGGAGAGCTGTGTTGTGCACAAGATCAGTGTGAAACCATCCTGACTTGTAGCTTTCGGAACATGTACTTGAGAAGTGAATTAGAAGGTAAAGTTTACTCTGAGCCAATGAATGGTTCCTAACCTGCAGGTGCTCATCAGAACCAACTCAGAATGTGATTAAATATGCTGTCTGCCCCAGCCGAAGCTCAACAAATAGAAGCTTACTACAGCAATTTCTATGGAAATGTATACTTTTGGAATCTGTAGTTTGAGAACCATCTATAAGTAATTCTTATCTTTGTCCTTGTTAGAGAACGCTTGCTGAGAACAGAGGTACCCAAAGCAGGATGTGTGGACTGGAATGGGTGCCAGTGTGCAGTGATCCCAACATAAAGACAGGGAGTTAGCTTTTAGAGACTTCTTGCAATTTGACATTGCCACAACAGTCCAACTGTGTGATAGGTAGATTCACCTTATTGAATCATGGCATCGCCCAGTTCTAATGCTGTCAACTCTAATTGAGAATAAGAATGACTTGGATGGTGAATAGGTGGGGAATTTTCTAAAAAGCAGTCTCCTAGCTCTACCTAATACCCCAGTTTTGTTGGTTTTAGAAGGAGCCAGTGTATCTACATTAAAAAAAAATACTGCTGGTGATTCAAATATGGATAACAGAAATAGCACACTTAAAAAAATGCTATGAGTGTATATGAGGCAACTTTCAAGAGTATGTGGAAAATGGAATTAAAAGTATATTTCAGAGGCTGATTTTGTGGCATAGCAGATAAAGCTGCTGCCTGTGATGCCAGTATTCCATATGGGGGCTGGTTCAAGTCCCAGCTGTTCCACTTCTGATCCAGCTCCCTGCTAATGGCCTGGGAAAACAGTGGAGTATGGCCCAAGTACTTGGGCCCCTGTCATCCACATGGAAGGCTTGGGAGAGGCTCCTGGCTTCATTGTGGAGATTTAGGGAGTGAACCAGTAGATGGAAGATCTGTCTCCACGTTTCTCCTTCTCCTTGTGCAACTCTGGCATCCAAATAAATAAATAAATAAATATATTTTACAAAAGTGTATTTCAGTGCAAAAATTACTATATATAAAATAGGTAATAAAATATAATTAACACTTGTCTGTAATTAACATGGATCTTCAAAAAGTTTATGGAGAATACATATTCTGAAACAACCATATACTTATTCATCTACATTTTACCCGTTTTCTTATTCTTTTTTAAACAATTTTTTGTTTCTTTGAGAGACAGTCATAGAACTCCAATACTGGTTCACTCCCCACATGAGTCTAAGAGTTGGGGAAGACCCAGGCTGAAGCTGGGAGCCTAGAACTCAATCCAGGTCTTCTACACGGAAGGCAGGGACTCTCCTACTTGAGCCATCACCTGCTGCTTCCCTGGGCACATTAAGCAGGAAGCAGGAATCTGGAATCTGAATGGGACTCTGAACTTAAACTCATGCAGTCCAATATGGGGCATGGGTATCTCAACTGATATCCTACCTGTAGGCCAAATGTCCACTCTTAACTTATCTTTTAATTCCATTTTTCCAAGAGCCTTTTCAAGTACTCTTTTATATGCATATGGTATATTTGTATCTCACTTATATATGATTAAGACTCAGTAAATACTATATAAATATTTTCTATTACTAATGTCAAAAATGAGACTATCCTAAAGCTAAAGGTGATAAAGATGAATATCTGATAACAGTGCACAGTAGGAAATAACAATTGTTGGTCATGGGGCTGGTGCTATGGTGTGGTAGGTTAAGCAGTGCTGGCATCCCAAATGGGTGCCGGTTTGAATCCTGTCTGCCCCACTTCTGATCCAACTCCCTGCTGATGGCCTGGGAAAGCAGTAGAAGATGGTACAAATCCCTGCAACCATGTGGGACACCCAGAAGAAGCTCGTGGTTCCTGGCTTTGGATCGGCTCAGCAGCAGCTGTTGCTGCCATTTGGGGAGTGAACCAATGGCTAGAAATCTCTCTCTCTCTCTTTTTGTAACTCTGCCTCTGAAGTAAATAAATAATTTTTTTTAAAAAGTTATTCATAAAAGCAAGTATCAAGATGCAAAAATATTCAAGTATCATTTAAATATAATGAATGATATAGCCACTGATTTCAAAACTGATCCTCAAGGTTTAGGGTCTGATTAATATTTCCCTTTTGTCTTTCCAAATAATATTAAACTCACTTGTATATACTGCGTATGTGTGTGTGTATCCCTGAATGCAAAACGTTAACTCAGATAATTATTCTCTAAGAGGGTCTCTTAGGGTGTATCTATGTTATTTCACAGGTAAAATATATTGGAACAAGTTTCTGCTCTCAAAGCCAGGCAGTTGGAAGGTTGAGCAGTCAGAATCAGCAGGATGCTTCCTGTGGTTCTTGGCACTTCAGTAGATGCTCAGTACGTATTTGGTGAATGAATGAACTCTCATTCTAGGTGTTATGTTCTATGAAACTTGAAAAATCTTAAGCCAGTGAGTTGGGCATTTTCCACACTTGTTTATATCTTATTTAGTTTATATGGTAGAATAGTATGTTGCAAATAATGGAAAAGCTATTTAATAGTGGCTTAAAAATGGAGTTTTCTTTTTCCTAAAAGAACTCTCAGGGCAGGTGTCTGGTGGCTCAGGTTCAGTGGCTTCATGATGTTAGGTCAGACCTTTTGATTTTCCTGGCGTCACTCATGCTCACTGCCTCCTATTTCACGAAGGCTGCCACATCTGCCAGTATCACAGCTCAGTACAGGCAAAGGAAGGGAAGCCGGGAGCCAGGAACCCTGTTAGCTGGATTATGCTTTTAGCTGGGACGAGGAGAATTTCCCAGAAAATGACAAGGAGATTTCTGCCAGGCGTGCACAACAGGGCAACCAGATTCCATGGGAGCTGCAGTAATAGGAGCATGATTATCACTATGGGCCAAGCCCAGTCGGATGCATTGTCTGGCATTCCAGATACCAGTGCGATTCTGATGCTAACGCAAGAGAGAGGATGTGAGCAGTTTATGCGCATAAAAGAGTGTCTTTGTGCCAGAAAAATAACAGTACTTTTGTTCTACTTTATTACTTTATTTTTGTCTTTGCCATTGTGATCTTTGGAAAAGGATGAATAACCACCAACTGGAGTTATATTTTGACCAAGTTAGCACTCGGCTAAGTAGTCAAAAATGATTACCACTATATCAAACTTTTATGTCTCTCTCTCTCTCTCTCTCTCCCTATATAAATATATATACACACACGTGTATATACACAATATATATAGTGTTTGTATATATATAATATATATCATTTATATTTCAAGAAATTGATTTAAAAATATTTTCTTTCATGAATACTAGTAGTTTTTTAGTTAGATAATGAGAATTGGATATGAAATTTCTTGTGTTCAGACACCTAAAATTACTTGGAACAATATTTATTGTACTTTGTTAGTACTGTATTACTTTATATTTGACCAGTTTCCAATACTAAAAACATTGTTTGATGATTTGTTAATATTTTTCTATTTTAAGTAATAAAAAACATGTAGGATTTGCATCATAATTTAACTGAACTGCAAGACTGACATAAAAATAATGAGTCAAATTACCATCAAAAATTGTGATTCATACTTACACACACACACTTTTGATCATTTTTGGTATATGATATTACCTTACAAAACAGACTGTGAATTTTTCTAAGTTTCTGTTTTAGTGAATGTTGACATCTAGTCATTTATCCTAACCAGAAGGCTGGAAAGCTAATGGTTATATAGATTGCTTTGAAGTTCATATATTTTAATCAAGCATTTAGGGTAATTAGGGACCAGGGTAAGGATTCATTCAAAATGAAGTATCAGTTTCGCATACATTCTCCATTCTGTTCTGATAATATTTTGTGTGCTTTTTAAGAACAAAATGTGTTTGACAGATACATGCTCTATTTGTCCCAATTAAGGTTTTTTTTTTAACTTTTATTTAATAAATATAAATTTCTAAGGTACAGCTTTTGGATTACAGTGGCCTTCCCCCCCCCCCCCCCATAACTTCCCTCCCACCTGCAACCCTCCCATCTCCCAGTCCCTCTCCCATTCCATTCACATCAGGATTCATTTTCAATTATCTTTATATACAGAAGATCAATTTAGTATATATTAAGTAAAGATTTCAACAGTTTGCACCCACATAGAAACACAAAGTGTAAAGTACTATTTGAGTACTAGTTATAGCATTAATTCACATTGTACAACACATTAAGGATAGAGATCCTACATGAGGAGTAAGTGCACAGTGACTCCTGTTGTTGACTTAACAATTGACACTCTTGTTTATGGCATCAGTAATCACCCTAGGCTCTTGTCATGAGTTGCCAAGGCTATGGAAGCCTTTTGAGTTCACCAACTCTGATCTTATTTAGACAAGGTCGTAGTCAAAGTGGAAGTTCTCTCCTCCCTTCAGAGAAAGGTACCTCCTTCTTTGATGACCCGTTCTTTCCACTGGGATCTCACTTGCAGAGATCTTTCATTTAGTTTTTTTTTTTTTTTTTTGCCAGAATGTCTTGGCTTTCCATGCCAATTAAGGTTCTTAAAACACAATGAATCACAAAATAAACAATTAACAGAAGAGGGACTATCATTACTTTTTTTCCTTACTCTTTTGCTTTTTGGAATCTTTACAAAATTTCTGACTTTGAGAAATTTGCTACTAAACTGTGAGGCCCTAAGGAAAAACTAATGTGTATTCTGTTCAGACTTCCATCTTACATACACTGGGATTACAGCATTATAGTAAGTGCCAACTTCGGTAACACACCATTCAGGATTCACTAGTTCAGTCGAACTCCTTAACATGAGTTAAGAGTTTCAAAGGAGTGAACATTTGTGTTGAGCAGTTGGACATTGGAGCAGAAACAATATGCAAACAAGAGAAAATACTGGATTTAGACTTGGATTTAGGTTCTATGTGTCTACTAGCTTAGAGATCTTGGGCGTTTGAACTTTTCTCAGCTTCCATTTCCTTATCTGTAAAATGGATGAAGTAATAAACTAGAGCATTGTTGTTAGGATTGTTAGTGATGCAATGTATATTAAATACAGAGACAGATTATTTTAATGGTGTTAATCAGGGACATTAGAAATACAAGAGTTTCAGGCCTCCAGATAAAACCATTTCCACAAGGTCACCTGGTTGCAAAACCAGAACCATAGGACAAGTGGATGTTTTCTGTGCCATGAACCATTCTCAAAGAGAATTATGAACAGGCACACTGATTTCAAGTGTCTAGGATTCTCAGTATTTTGTTTTTGAAAGCAGTAGCCTCATATATTACCTAAACACAGCATGGTTTGGAACTAATCAGATTTTAAAGGACATCTGTGTTGTGAAGAATTTCAAAACTCCTATGTCATCTAATTTTGACTTTTCTCTTTAACATAAAAAAGAATATGTAAGATGTGACACTTTTGGTTACCACACCTGACAAGGTGGCCACTAAAAACCATATGGTCTGGCTCTTTTTCATGCCATGTGTCCTGTGAATGTAGCAGACGGCTCATTAGTCATCATTTAGCTGTCAGTGGGCTTCTGTGTTAGATTTCCCTAAAAACTTTGTACAGAACAACCAAGGGAATACTAATTCTGAATTTCTCTTTGCCACCTGTTTGCATTCATGCTTTTAGAGTGTATTACCAAATCAAAACCTTTAGTGTGTGTTTCTGACACATCTTTGCCCAATCAAAGCTGTTTGAAAAATGCTGTGCACATTCTACTGCTTCATTTTGAAGGATACTGGCTGAAACTTCTTCGATTATGGTGATGAAAACATATTGGAACAAAATGATTGATACCAACAAAAACAAATGTATTTTGGAGCAAACGAAGGCACTGGTTGTTCTTTGCAGTCAACTCAGTTTAATAAGATTGGATAGGCCAACAAAAATCATCTCCTGGATATCACCGCAAAGATTATTAATCGGAGAGTTTACTTGACTGAATTGTGAATTGCATTGGAATCTGTAAATAGAGCTTGGAAGGTGTCGTGGCGTGATGGGAGGAAGGCAGGCTCTGGAAGGAGAGAGATGGTTTGCTTTCGACCTCAGCCACTTAGAAGTTGTATCGGTTAGGATGGCTTCCTCTGCACTTACCAGCGAATCACTTCACCACTGGATTAGCAACAAAATTCAATTTTCCCATATAAAAGCTAGTCCTAAGAGAGGCAGGTTTCAAGTTAAGGTGGATTAGCAGTTTTACAATATAATTTGGAACTGATCCTTTCCCTTCACTCTGCCAACCTTAATCTGTAGGCTTTGCTGTCCCGCTGCTTCTCATTTTCTCTCCATGGCTCTTCTGGTGTCGGGAAATACATCCGTACCCAGCAACTTGCAGGCTGGTCAGGAGTCTTCTGAACTAATGTTTGCTATCCCTTCACAGCTCATTGGACAGTACTGAATCAGTAGTGGGCCACATAATTGGAATGCAAACAAGTTCATTACTGCTCCTTGAAGAAAGGGTCTGGAATTATTTATATTAAAACAATAGGAAAGAGTTACTGGGTTTGAAGTCAGGAATGTCATGATCCTATTGGTGGTTTAGGAAGATCTTTCTGGGCAGAGTATTTTGAAGAATTTGTCAAGGGTTCAGGCCTCTCTCCCGAGAAACCAGGTAGAAGATTGTTTCATGTGAAAACTCATGGACAGGATTTGGCTACACTTACTTAGACGTGAAATAGATGAGGTGCTGTAAAAAGTTATGAATAAGATACAGTTAGAATTGGTGAGAATTGCTCAGTAGTGCACTGGGGGCCAAAAGACAGAGGATGACACAGGGATTCACGTTTCCGGGTGGAACAATAATTCTGTCGCATTGTGCTCACTGAAACGGGGGACATTAGAGAAGGATTTTTTTCTTGTTCAGGGAAAATTCTTTGTTCTTGTGGGACTGTCTGAATTTGGGATGACCGTATGTCATAGATGTAGTAGATGGTTTTATAAGTTGATAAGAATTGCAAGAGAGAAATTGACAAAGACACATGGATTTTGGGGAGTCATTAACATTTGGATTATAAATGAAGATTTGAAGTTTCTGTTTTCCTCTGTGGTCTTTACATAGAGGTATATGCTGATTTTCCTTTAAAATCAACACATAAAAAGCCAATCAAAAATTAAAGAGAAATACATTAGCCATTCTCCATCATTATTGGTTGATGTACGGGCTGACACCAAGACTTCTATTCTTTGGCAAAGCTCCTTTTAAATTTCCATGTGAAGTCCTAATCACAAACCATGTGAGAAGAGAATCTACAAAAGTAAAGAACTGATCAAAATTTAGGTTTGAAGGCTTGGTCTAGGGAATGTAGCTTACAGAAGACACAGGAAATATCCAGAGACAGAGAGGAAATTCAGAGAAATAGATTTTCATTGAAGATAAAGTGTGGCAGTGTTTCTCCTTGGGGATCTTGGCTAAATACATAGCAAATTAGGGACTCAGGGCTACGTAATTCTCATTGTTGAACTTGGTAACATAAATTTTAGTAGAATGGTGGTGGTGGAAGATGGATTTTAACGGGTTAGGTTAAGAATGAGAAAAATTTTGGAGGGTATCGACAACTCATTCAGTAGTTTACGTCGCAAAGAGGACAGAGACCAAGTCTTTATTGGTAGTGAGTGTGAAGTTTGTTTTTGAATACATTTTGGTTAGAGTTTTTGCAAAACACTGTGGTTGATATACAAGAGAATTACTGGCACAAGGATAGGCTTGTCAGGTAATGTTGATGGCCAATTTCATGCCACTGATGTGTGATTTTTCTCAAGCAGTGTTTAACATCCATGGTTCATGTGCAAAGCAGGTGCATTCATTCTTGCTTAGGGCTTAGTTAGTGTCTTTTGGGAAACCAAGGGGATGGGGGCTGTAGTAGAATGATCTTACGTCCACATCCTAAGTTGGGGACTTAGCTGCTGGAAGCTGGAAGCCAGACTCCGAATTTGTGACTAAGAACTCAATGATTGCTTCATGAGTTCTTCCTCCTTGATTTCCCTGGTGCTGGGGTTCTGAACAGGACTGCCGCCTCCTGGAGCTCTTGTTGAACCTCTAGGTGTGTTGAGATGATGCAAGGAAAGAAATACATGAATTGATCAGGAAAGCTGCTGACACAAGTAAGTACTCAGTAAGTTTTGACCTCATATTCTATCTTCCTTTTTCTACAAGAAGTGAATTGCAAAAGCAATGAGTACACTTTGATTCATTGTCCATAGGAGTACAGTTGATTATGGAATCCTGCCTTCAAGGCAGGAGTTGCCAAGAAATCTACCCAACACCCCAAACCTAAAACACAATTTTGACCAAATTTACAAATTTAATCTTCCAGTGGGAAACACATGTCTTTCTCAACACTTAGTTTGTCAGCTGTTCTTTGTTCCCTGCAGCAGTTGTCAAATTATAAAATTTAGCCTGGAAGCGAGAAATCACATCTGTCTGAGTGGGACCATGGAGAGGCCAGACAGCTGTGCACCTGGAGTTTGTTCCCACAGATTAGTTAAATGTGTGTTGTAATTGAATCCAGTAGCTTTTCTGATATTGTTAAGTGGAAATCAATAAGCAGACATCCATCAAAAGTATACTTTATGCAGTGGGACTTTGCTTCAAGGCCTTTCAAGAATGACAGTGCCATCTTCTCTCAACTAATCCAAATGATTCTCTCTTCAGACTGTGGTGGTGCTGTAACTACCATTGTCATAGTGTTGTTGATGGTAAAGTCATGGGAAAAACCTAGAGACAATATAAAAGGAGGATTATGCCTGTGGCTTTCTACTTCTTCTGGGTCATCAGGTGTCACATATTCTTTCAAGTTCTTGCCCAAGGATGATGTTGGGATCACCTGTCTGTTATCTGTCTTTTGACTCCTCAGAGTCTGAAAAAAATATTCATTTTCATGTGCCTATATTTCCTAGGGAATCCAGTAAATTTTCCCACTTTTGGGGACTAGTATTACTTGACGAGATATAAAGAAAGAGTTTTGGAGATAAGAATTAGTTGTTAATAGAATATTCAGTAGTAATATCTAACATATTTAGAACAGGAGGATCAAAATGTTTTCCTTAAGAAGATAGATCCTAAAATATATTTTGAAGGACAACTTGAAGAACTAGCAATTCAGAAAGAAGGGCATTTCAGATAGCTAAAGCACCTTGTTCAAAGCGAGGTGCTAAAAGAAAGATGTGTATTTTAAATTTTATATGTGATTTTTTTTTCTCTGATACATCAGATCCCAAGCATTTGGGCTGTCTTCCACTGCTACTTTCTCAGACCATTTGCAGGGAGCTGGATTGCAAGTGGAAAAGCTGGGACTTGAACCCTTGCCCATATGGGATGTTGGTGCTGCAGGCAGAAACTTAACCTACTACTCCATAGGGCTGGCCCCTGATGCTTTTTTCTAAAATGTTCCTGTAGAGGCTGGACTGTGGCATAGCTGGTGAAGCCACCACGTGTATTATGGGCATCCCATATGGGCACTGGTTCGAGTCCTGGCTACTGCACTTTTGATCCAGCTCCCTGCTGATGGCCTGGGAAAGCAGCAGAGGATGCCCCAAGTGCTTGGGCCCTTGGCACCCACGTGGGAGACTTGGAGGAGGTTCCTTGCTCCTGGCTTTGTATTAGCCCAGCCCCAGCTGTTGCAGAGTGAACCAATGGAAATGTTAGTTCCTGTGTTAGTGAGGTTTTTCTTTTGTGTAACTTTGGGGGTTTGCAATAGAGTAAACAGCCTTTGAACTTTGTAGAGTTATTCCTTCTGGGTAATCAGTCTTTTTTTTTTTTTTTAAGATTTATTTATTTATTTATTTGAAAGTCAGAGTTGCACAGAGAGAGAGAGAGAGATTGAAAGAGAGGTCTTCCATCCAATGGTTCACTCCCCAGATGGCCGCAACGGCCAGAGCTGTACTGATCCATAGCCAGGAGCCGGGAGATTCTTCCGGGTCTCCTACGGGGGTGCAAGGACCCAATGACTTGGGCCATCTTCTACTGCTTTCCCAGGCCATAGCAGAGAGCTGGATCGGAAGTGGAGTAGCCAGGTCTCGAACAGGCACCCATATGGGATGCCAGTGCTTCAGGCAAGGGTATTAACACACTGCGCCACAATAATGCTGGCCCCATCAGTCTTCTTAATGACTAAGTAGAATACCAACCAGTATGCCTAGCAATGTGGTAATTACTCTGTGGCTCAAGGAAAATGACCTAGAAGGCTGTCTCTCAGTTTAATCATTTGACTGTTTTAAAACCATAAATAATAGAATAAAAATATTTTGTATAAAATTCCTGATATCTAATTAATGTCTTCAAGAATAATGGTGGTATCAAACATTTGAGCTAATTATATTCATTAGTGACTTCTCCTGGACAAGTTTTAATTAAGTTGTACAGTGAGGATCAATACTCATTTTGTATTCATTGCAATTCATAACAAGCATATATACTATTCAGAACAACTTAATTACTATAATTGTTGCACAGAAGACACTTAGTGACTGTGCTTTATTATGGCCAGTCCCCCCTCTTAATAAGTCTAGTAATGAAACTGGAAAATGAACCTCTGAAAATTTGCATATATATTATGTCTAAATTTTGGGGATTTTTGTTTAACTTTCTCATTTTGCATTTCCATCTTTTATACAACTAATAGGGGAAATGAGCACTTGTAATAATTTTATTGGTTACATGAAAATAATTTAGGGGCATTGTATAGTCAGAGTACTTTATATTTCCTTAAATAAGATTTAAGTTATTTTATGACTTTTCTTCCCTTATATAAGTAACATTATTTTGATTTGTAAGGAATGACTCATACACTCACATGCTAAATTATGTCCATGAAAATCATGCTTCTGGTTTGCTACACAAAGAATTACGAGAGTGGAGATTTTCTAGTGGCATCATTAGGCTTCTCAACTAGCAAAATGTGGGCCAGTATTGTTCCTGGGGTGTTTTTCCATGTGTCTGACTTCTTCTCATTAAAGGCTGGTAGCAAATACTCTCCCCATCCTCCATATTTTGCAATTAAAAATGTCCCTGTACATTATCAACTATCCATACCAAGAGCCACTGGTGTCTGCTGCGTCAGGCACACCCTCCTGATCTGTCTCTCCAGTGGTTCATTCACAGGACCTGCAGGCTCAGGCTGTGTGCAGAGGCGTGAGCCAAACATGGTGTTCTTTAGGGCAACAGTACGGTTCTCTGCATTCAAGTTTCTGGAGATAAGAATTAGTTTTAATAGAATAGTCAGTAATAATACCTAACAGATTTAGAACAAGGAGGATCAGAAATGTGTTCCTTAGGATGACAGATCCTGAAATATTTTGAAGGTCAGCTGAAGAACTAGCCATTCCAGAGGAGAAGGGTGTTTTAGATAGCTAACGCAGCTTGTTCCAAGCATGGTGCTAAAAGGAAGATGCATATTTTAAAATTTATATGTGAATTTTCATTTTATGGGATGCCTCAAACCCCAATTCATTCTGTATTGTGTGAACAACCTTTTAATGGAGTAATCTGCCAGCAATTAATAAGACACTTAATTTTCCTCTCTTTTCCTCATTTTCCAATTGAGTAATGGTGTATGTAAATATCTTTGCACTGTGGATTTTCTGAAATCATTTGCTTCTAGGAGGAAAGCTATGTTAGTGACATCCATGATTTCCTGTAAACCTCCTAATGTGTTTTTCTAAAGAAAGCCTTTTGATAACATCACCAAAACTGAGGACATATAGATTCCTATTATGGTTATTTTCATGCATTTTGTGTTGTATTCCAATATTGGAAACTCCTAATATATTGTATTAGCAGTAAAGCTATTATTTTGAGATCATTCATTTCCTCCACACACACACACACACACACACCTTAAGCTTAAAAAGAAGATGAAAATGGTAATATTAAATAAATTCAAGTAATCAGATTTTGAAAGGATAGGTGGAATTCTGTTGGTAATAATGAATATTTCAGATGCACATATTAGTAATAGGTCTACAAGGAATGCGGTGTTTCTCCTGGCAAGCTGGCTATGAATTCCTAGAATTCCTGTGCACGTCAGTTTGCCACCACAGGATTAAGTTCATTTCCACTGTCATCAGAGTTAACGCTCTTGGTGTGCTGGCGTGCTCTGCTTTTCCTGATCTACACAGATGTGCTGCTCAGTATCCAAGGTTAATCAAATGAATCATTAAGATGAATAAACATAACAATTTAGATTCTGTGCTCCCCTGGTATTCAGTCATGTCTAGACACAGCCCTAGTGTCCCAGAAAAACCAAAATGAGGACAAGGACATTTATGTTTAATGTAGCCTTATTCCCATGGAAACCAGGAAAGCCCACAATAGAGTGAAAATGGGAATATGAATCTAACTGAGAAGTCAGGTGTAGTAATGTGACTGGCAGGATTTCCAAGGTCAGCAGGTACTAGAACAGCTTTGGTTTGTTTTTGTTTTGTTGTTTTTAAAAGAACTTTTCATTTAGACTATCAGTTTTCTAAGAAATTAATAACTCTCTACATATTTATTAGTCCACAAAACCACAATGATATGAATAAAGATGGTGCAAATGTTATGTGGCATGTGTATCTACAGTTAAAGAACTCAATGCAGTAAGAGAATGCGCAGTATAACTGGTAAGAGAAAAACACACACATATATGAAACTTTGTGGGTGATGTTTGAAAGACAGAGACAGACAGGAAGAGACAGCTCCTATCTGCTCTCATTTATTTCCCAAATGTTTGCAATGGACAGGATGGCCAGGGCTGGGCAGAACTGTAGCTTGGACCTAGGAAGGCAATCCAGGTCTCCCACATGGGTGACAAGAACCAATTACTTAGCCATCACCACCATCTTCCAGGGTCTGCATTAGCAAGAACCTGGAATCAGGAGTCAGAGCCAGGAACTGAACCCAGACTACCTATAGGAGACATGGCGTTTTAACCACTAGGCCACGTGCCTTTCTTTGATTATTTTAATGCTAGTAATATCATTAT